>NC_092345.1:3935819-4627835 GCF_963676685.1 Mytilus edulis
ACATGGGCAAGGCATCTGATTGAACAATCAACAGGTAGGCAAAAAAAATCATCGGTAATACCTGGGCAAGGCATCTTATTGAACAATCAACAGGTAGACAAAACAAACCATCGGTAATACCTGGGTAAGGCAACTGATTGAACAATAAACAGGTAGACAAAACAAACCATCGGTAATACCTGGGTAAGGCAACTGATTGAACAATCAACAGGTAGGAAAACAAACCGTTGATAATACCTTGGATAGACATCCGATTGAATAATCCACGGGTAAGCAGAGCAATTCATCGGTAATACCTTGACTAGAGAACTGATTGAAAGACCAAAGTATACAGAGATTGACAGACAAACACAACGAAGGACTGAAATACACAAAACAATATCCATTTAACATATTATATTATATAAAAAAACTAAAGATTGAGCTAGACGAATTTTACTGAAATATTTTGGTGTAATTAGATTCCCAAAAAGAGTAAGATTGTGTGGCCCAGCTAGTGACAGTCGTCGCGTTGGCTGCTGCTGAAATTTTAAACCCGGTTATAATCCGAAGTCTGTGAAAAGTCCAGAACGAGGATGTCGTGCACGAGGACAATAGCTAATACGAGTTGTAATCTTTGGTACAATTACATGTTTACCGTACCAGCAACAAATTCAACTTAATCAAGAAAAAGCCTTTGTTAAGCAGCTTCTTTGTCTGGGGACCAATCTATCATGGGAGTCCCAACATATTAGATATCAACTTAGCAACCTTTGTATTATAAGAGGATATGCTAAAATGTTGCTTCATATAAAGAAAACTTCACAATGGGAAAATCCGAATTCTTTTTAATTGGATGGCCATCTAATTTTTGGGGATGGGGCAGGAGGATCTTAAAATTGAATTACTTGGCCTGGTAAGAATTGAAAATAAATGACTTTGCATCAGATAGGATGAACATTTAATATTCTTAATAAATTAAAATGCAGTATAGTTGAGTATGCAAATGTGTACAAAAGTAAAGATGAGTTGTCGCGCGTCAAATCACAGAAAAACAGTAAGCATGCGTAGCAACAATTAAAATACATCGATTAAGGGGGAAGGAGGGGGGATACCCCGGTAACCTTTTTTTTTTTAAATAAGAAATTCTTGTAGCTGAATATTATAATTAACCATATTGTATGGATAAGTGTTTAGTGTTTTAAAATTTATGTTGATCTCTAGAATCTATTTAGATCGGTTGATTGCAGACTCACTTATTCTCTTATTCTACTTTAATTTGTGTCAAATCCCTATAAGACTGGTAATAAAAACCAATTGGCTCCGCATGTCCTTTTTCATAAAAAATCTTTATCTTAAATAATAATGACTATCATAAGAAAACAATGGGAAAAAATCGTCATATAATCAGGAAGTATGTTTTAGAAATTTCTGTAATAATCGATGAAGCCTTTCGTGCATAAGGAAGTGAATTTTTAATTATTACTCTAAACAAACCACATTATATTGTCAATTATGAATGGAATCTTTAGATGGAGATTATAATACAGTCAATAAATCTACGTTTTGGTTTCCTTTGATTGAAAGATATTCGCCAAACTGGCCTTGAATTCAAATTTCATACAAGCATATCAATGATTTTTAGCCATGGCGTTGTCAGTTTATTTTAGTTTGACTGTCCCTCTGGTATCTTTCGCCATCTTTCAATGAATTTTCGTTCAATCCGAGAACATAATTTTAATGATTATAACAAGGAACCGCAATTACATTCATATTGTGTTTTTGGTATTAGAATAACAATAAGGTCAAATTAAAGTTTGCATAACCTATACTGATTTTTTTCTCAAAAAAAGGTTTTACAGCAGATCTTTGACTGGTTGGTGTCTGTCATTAACATAAGAACATAACTAAAAACATATTTCTGTATTTGATTCTTTGTAAATCCAATATGACGTTTCTGTTTGGATGCACGTGCTTCTCCTAGACTTAAGCACCAAACAGTACAATCATGTCCCTGCGTTTCAGTTTTGCCTCGTTGTTGAAGCGCTCCATATAAAAAATGTGTTCACGATTTACGCTTTTTACAACCATATAAAATTATACAAAAAAAGCATTCAATTCTAATAATTTCATTTCCATACTACAACTGTGTGTAAACCATTAAAATAAGAGTTATACCAAGCTTTTCCTAGGTTTTTTTCAATTTATTGTTTTAGCATTGTCATGGATAGTACATGAAGTCATTGTTGTTATGTTTATACAGACATAAAAATTATCCTGTGATATTGGAGTTTTAGCGATTGTTCTCAAATATCAAAATGACATATTATATCTAATGAAATATATTCAATGATAATATATTATACCAGTTTTATGCTCTAAATACCACGTTTGAATATCTTTTTATTTATACTAGGTATTGCAACAGGCAGCATATATTGCAGTGATACTATAAAGAAGGATTTTATTGGTGAATGTTCAGTGAGTTCAAATGTCGCTGTTATAAAAACCCATGTTGGATGGGCGAATACAGTTCGTATGCGATATAAGAAGTCCGTGCTTCTTATAAGAAATCCGTATGATGCCATTATTGCTGAATTTAACAGAGTATTTGCTAATAAAACTACGTCCGCAACAGAACAACAGTTTACAGGTATTATAACTAATAGTTTTTTGCATTCAGTTATATATAGTAAATATTAGGTGCGAACTTTTCTTTGCAGTCTTTTGGTCTCTGACAGAAAGTTGTCTCTTCGGCAAACATTCCATATCTAATGTATTATCGTATGATTTTGCAAACAAAATAAAACAGTTAGTTGTATTTTTCTGGGGTTGCAAAATGATTGATAAATAGCACATTTTCAAATTTATTGTTTTAAAATCATTTTTTTTAAAGCGTTAAAATTTACAGATTGGTCAGATTGTGCCATACATTACCCTTCATGGGCAAAATACAAATATTAAGGTAAAGCTTACCGATATGTTTCTGGATAAATTCCGAGAGATGTGTGTTATAGACAGTAATAGGCTGACCAATAAACAAGTCACGAAAAATATTAGATGTAATAAGTATTGGCTCATATGTCGTATACAACGGTATAGGCAGTATATTAAAGTGAACTAAGCCAATATTCCTTATAAGCAGGTTAACTTCTTGACCTTCATTTTCAGTTACTGCAAGCATGTTGTGTATAATAGTATATTGGTTTGCTTGTGCTTGTATAATAGCATATTGGTTTGCTTGTGCTTGTACTCTTTTTAAATATCAAGCTATAAAAGACCTAAACAATTACTAGCGTAGACAGTTCAAATAGGAAAACCAATCTAAAATTACTAGCGTAGACAGTTCAAATAGGAAAACCAATCTAAAATTACTAGCGTAGACAGTTCAAATAGGAAAACCAATCTAAAATTACTAGCGTAGACAGTTCAAATAGGAAAACCAATCTAAAATTACTAGCGTAGACAGTTCAAATAGGAAAACCAATCTAAACTTACTAGCGTAGACAGTTCAAATAGGAAAACCAATCTAAACTTACTAGCGTAGACAGTTCAAATAGGAAAACCAATCTAAAATTACTAGCGTAGACAGTTCAAATAGGAAAACCAATCTAAAATTACTAGCGTAGACAGTTCAAATAGGAAAACCAATCTAAAATTACTAGCGTAGACAGTTCAAATAGGAAAACCAATCTAAACTTACTAGCGTAGACAGTTCAAATAGGAAAACCAATCTAAAATTACTAGCGTAGACAGTTCAAATAGGAAAACCAATCTAAACTTACTAGCGTAGACAGTTCAAATAGGAAAACCAATCTAAAATTACTAGCGTAGACAGTTCAAATAGGAAAACCAATCTAAACTTACTAGCGTAGACAGTTCAAATAGGAAAACCAATCTAAAATTACTAGCGTAGACAGTTCAAATAGGAAAACCAATCTAAAATTACTAGCGTAGACAGTTCAAATAGGAAAACCAATCTAAAATTAATCTATCTAAACAAAACACGAGAAACGGGAAATACTTATGAACCACCTCAACAAACAACAACCACTGAACATCAAGTTCCTGACTTAGGACAGGTGCGAACAAAGCAGCAGGTTTAAACGTTATAAGTACCAACCTTCAGCCTTACCTGAAACAATAGTATAAAATCACAACATAGAACGACACACTATAAAATATCAATTGAAATGGCTTAACTCAATCAAAAGACATATTAACACAAACAAGTGAGCTTCAAACGAATAAATTTGATCTATAACACAATGTAAATACAAATCAATAAAATAAGGGGTGAGATGTTAAACAATATCAGAAAGAAAACCATAGTCTTGGACAAATTGCGTTGAAGCCTTCTGGGCGACATTGAGATGACGAACAGCAATAAAGCGCTGTTCTTTTGTCTTTTAGCTGTGCATGTACGGATTTTTTTTGTCATGGATGGATAACCCATATCCTTGCAATAAAAAATCGAATGGTAGACACTCGACACCATAGCAAAAAAGCACAAAAGATACAGTCTACAAAACATAACGCCAACAACTAAAGGTCGTTTTCATTTCACAAACTTGCGATGAATCCATGTGCTTTGTAGGGATAAGCAGCTTTTGTTCCACAATTGATATCTGTCGTGTTTTAACGGCAATTGAATGTTTTTTAATTATTTAGACAGAGTACAACGATCTTTATATTTTCGTTACATATAAATATTTATACATTTCTTTTTCAGAAAAATTTGAAACTTTTGCGTTGAAGAAAATCGATAAATGGAAGAAGTTTTATAATTCCTGGATGAAGTTTAGTGGCCAAAAATATATTTTGATTTACGAGAAAATGAAGAAAGATCCTGTTAGTGAGATAGGAAAATTATTAGACTTTCTTAATATTTCAAAACAAATTAGAACCGTTCCATGTATGCAGCAGAATATGGACGGAAGATACCGCAGACACCATAGTTACATAAACTTTAACCCCAAAATGTTTTACACAAAAATATTAAAGGTAAAACTAAATGCTGCTGTTGAACAAATAGAAAAGCATTACGGAAAACTGAACTATTCTACAAATATTGAAATGTTGAATGAAAAATAATAAATTTTCAAAAAATTATCAAATAACAAAGTGAATGGTATTGAACTGCTTGCATATTTATTTTACATTATTGGTAATTACAGATGCGGAGTATAAGTCAACGAGACAGTAATTTCAGTGACATTAATAACCAGTAGGTGAAAAAAAACAATCTCATTAAAATGCAGATTTTGACACATGACCTGTATATAATTCATATTTGTGAGCAAAGCTTGGACACAGCATATGTATTTTGATAAGAGTCAAACAGTGTCAACTAACAGCCTTTAAAGTCGTGACTCTTCAATATGTCAAGTCCAATTCACTTCGAGTCTAAAAAAGAAGTTAACAGATTAAACATATGCTACCAAATAGCATATGTATATATGCATTTTGACTGCAGTGGATATTTTTGTTGCATTATCATTTAACCCAACGTCGATCATATATATATAAAGATCGAAGTGTATGAATCAGTTGATTTTACCGGGTTTGCGATAACGTAGCACCTGAGATCACCCCAGTTTTTGGTGGGGTTCGTGTTGCGTAGTCTTTAGCTTTCTATGCTGTGTCTTGTGTACTATTATTTGTCTGTTTGTGTTTTTCTTTTTTAGCCATGGCGTTATCAGTTTATTTTCGATCTATGATTAGGTATAGGAAGATGTGGTATGAGTGCCAATGAGACAACTCTCCATCCAAAAAACAATATAAAAGTAAACAATTATTGGTCAAGGTAAGGCCTTTAACACGGAGCCTTGGCGCACACCGAACAACAAGCTATAAAGGGCCACAAAATTATGAGTTTGAATATCCCTCTGGTATCTTCGTCCCTTTTTTTAGAAGGTCTATAGTAACTAAAGCATATTACTAAACAGAGGGTATCTTCGTCCCTTTTTGAGAAGGTCTATAGTAACTAAAGCATATTACTAAACAAGGAACAGGTAACTTAAAGAAAAAAGAAACAAAGTATTGATCTGGTATCTTCGTCCCATTTTGAGAAGGTCTATAGTAACTAAAGCATATTACTAAACAGAGGGTATCTTCGTCCCTTTTTGAGAAGGTCTATAGTAACTAAAGCATATTACTAAACAGGGAACAGGTAACTTAAAGAAAAAAGAAACAAAGTATTGATCTGGTATCTTCGTCCCATTTTGAAAAGGTCTATAGTAACTAAAGCATATTACTAAACAGAGGGTATCTTCGTCCCTTTTTGAGAAGGTCTATAGTAACTAAAGCATATTACTAAACAGGGAACAGGTAACTTAAGGAAAAAAGAAACAAAGTATTGATCTGGTATCTTCGTCCCATTTTGAGAAGGTCTATAGTAACTAAAGCATATTACTAAACAGGGAACAGGTAACTTAAAGAAAAAAGAAATAAAGTATTGATCGAGAAATTCTTCTCAAATCGGCGATAGAGACCTCCATGAACTTGCTGTAAGATGAGTTTTGGTCCATTCTGAAGGCAGCCATATGGCTTTAAGATGAAGAACAGTAATCAAAGTCCTATTCTTTCCTTTTCTTGTTTCTTTCTTCGTGAGCACCTAGTGATGTTTTGTCACGAATTAATACACCATATTCACTCTTTTTCACAGCTGACTATACATATACGGTACAGGGTGATCTTATTTCTTAAGGTCGTATGGCAACCTGTAATTCTTCACATCTTTGTTCTTCGAAATTTGAGGATATTTGTTTCATGGGTAATCATATCACATCTTCTTTTTTTATATCTGTTCACAACATCTTTCAATCTGAGAGCATAACATGCGTAGAATTAGCTTTTTTACTAGTATTGTATTTTTGTCTTATTTCATTTGCAGATTTTATATAATTAGAACATGGCTTTGTTTCCGAGCGAAAGAAGAACGTCATATTAGAATAATTCTCAACAAATAATCAGTGGATAAATAAAATAAAAGCAAAGATAGAGCTCTTTTCAATAAATACTGTTTGTCCCCTCAAAGTCACAGTAATGCCACAATTTCACTATTCACTGAAAATAATTTACGGTCATCATTAAATACAGAACATGTGATGAAATTCGATCATCTTCGATATCAATATAACCAGGAAGATTTGGACAATTAGGACTTAGATATAAATCAAGTTCAGACAATATATTTCAAGTGCTATAGTGAAAATTTATTAATCCGTTTATCAAACCTTTTACATTTCTTTGTGTCTAATTAATTATATTGTTAAATATATGTTTGTCGTGATGGAAATCACTCTGACCATGACAAGTTAATCCGTTGGACACTAATCCTTTTCTATAGTAACTGTTTTTTTATATATGCTTTTGTATGTTATTTTGTAGTCAGTTTAGGTCTTAGGTCTGGTACTGTCCGGACCTTGCTAATAAAGTTTAAAGTATTGGTATACCGTTATGGCAAGCCGTTCTCGTCAAAACTATATTTAAACCATTTTTCGAAAAATTTACACACTGAGAATTACAACAAAGCACACTGAGATTTAAAAACTTCAAAACGCACACTGAGAATTGAAAATTACACACTGAGAATTGAAAATTACACACTGAGAATTAAAAATTTACACACTGAGATTTCATAAAGACGCACTGAGATTTCATAAAGACGCACTGAGATTACAAAAATGAAAAACGCATACTGAGAATTGAAAATTACACACTGAGAATTGAAAATTACACACTGAGATTTCAAAAAGACACACTGAAAATAAATAAACTGAAAACACACACTGAGAATTTGAAATTACACACTGAGAATTTAAAAATACACACTGAGAATTTAAAATTACACACTGAGAATTTAAAATTACACACTGAGATTTGTGCGCAATTTTTATGCGCACATATCTAATTAGCATACTTAATCTGAATCTATTACAAGCTTAAAACAACAATGGGACATAACTCGTTAGTCCTTCGATTTGGTTCCAAATTATTAATAAAAAAAACTTTAGAAATACAAGAACAAGAAAAATACTCACTTACCCTTATTACAAAATATAACCAAATGGTGAAAAACTTTATTAAAATTATAAGAAAACATTGGAACAATCTGCAAAAGAATGCAGCAAAATGTTTACTCTCTCCTCTCGTCCAAGGAAAGTGTCTATTAAAGCATATAAACGTAACAAAAATATAAAAGATTAACTAGCGAAATCAGGAAAACAGTTGGAAGACTTTTGAAAAGGGACCCATGTTTAATTACTGGTAGTAATGACCTGAATTATAGGCAACAAACTAACTTATGAATATAAGCGATGTTAAGTCTTGAAATTTATTACGAATGTTGGTTGAAGGAATCGCATTTCATTATAATGACAAGAGTTCTTGAGATCAAGATATTAATCTGTTGAATTATTCATCTCATGAATATTCATTTGTAATTTGCATATTAATCTCAGTGTGTATTTTTGAAATCTCAGTGTGTAATTAACAATTCTCAGTGTGTGTTTTTCAATCTATTTCATCTCAGTGTGTCTTTTTAAAATCTCAGTGTGTAATTTTGAATTCTCAGTGTGTGTTTTTTATTTTTTTAAATCTCAGTGTGTAATTTCGATTTCTCAGTGTGTTATTTTAGGTTTTTAAATCTCAGTGTGTATTTTTTTTCGAAAAAAAGGTTTAAACATAGTTTTGACGAGAACGGCTTGCCATATACCGTCTTTGAATTACTATAACACGGAAAACGCCCGGTTATATCTATACCGAGTTACAAAGTAAACATTTTCCATTTTCTCTTGCAATGTTTTTTCATCAACAGTCTCAATATGAAAAAATAGAGATGTGGTATGATTGCCAATGAGACAACTAACCAACAAAGTGCAAATAAAGTGAATCTAAGCAATTAGATGCAACCGTATGACCATCATCTATGAGAAAACCGTATACCGTATAGTCGGCTATGAAAGTCCCCGACATAAAAATATTAAACAATTCTATTGAGAAAAATAGCGGCCTAATTTATAGCAAAACAATTTACGAAAAACGAATTTGACAGACGTAAACCAACGACAACCACTGAACTTCGGACCCTGAGTTACAGGCTCCAGACTTGGGACATGCACATAAAAAACATGGTAGTGTTATACATGTTTGTGAGCGTCCAGCCCTCCTCTAACCTAGAGCAGTGGAGTAAACCATAAGAACAAACTATACAAGAAAGTTGAAAAAGGTTTAACTCGACAGATCGACTCAAACTCAAAAACTGTCATTTACAGTCAGAGAAAACAGAGAAAAACATGACCTTCTACAATGCCAAGATACAGGTATCGACAGATTATAGTACCGTGAAAGTAATTGGTTTTATTTAACTGATTTCCCTCTCTAGACCTAAAAACGACCTTACTGCGCTCTCACTACGCTTCTACTACGACCTGAATTCACCACGACCACACCACGATTGTTTTGAACATGTTCAAAGTTGGCCACGCTTATCACGATCTTGAAGACCTCACGACGACCGTGATATGACCTTACTGCGATCTACACGATCGTACTACGATCATCAACTTTTGCATCTTTTTCACAGATCGTACTGACGTTACGCACGGTATTGCGTCGCAAGACGTAACATGTATAATTGACAAATTTGACGCCATATACTAAATTTGACATTTTGTTATCAAGAGCGGAGTACCTACTCGATCGACTTTTATCAAATAAATACCATAAGCTGAAGAAATGTTTCAAAATTTATCATGTATAAGGCAATTAGTTACGTAAAGATAGTTTTTATTTTCTGATCTGATTAGATGAAAACAAATGCAAATTTTTCCAATTTTGTTTTGGATAGAATACATAGCAACCTTTAAAAAAATCTTGCTTTCGGAGGGACACAAGAGAAGATAAATTTAGCCGGAACATTTTTATGACAAATTGAACATAAAAATTTATGGTATTTATTTCATAAAAATCGGTCATATAATAATTCAGCAAGATTTTTTTTATAATGATTTTAGTTGAAATGATTTTTTTTTTAGATTGAACTCAATTTTGTCCAATATCTGTGCGAGTTTTCAGACTATTTCTCGATCTTTTTAGTACTGATGGTTTAATTTTACAAATACGTATTTATATAGTTGTTTAAAATTTATAAGACCTTTGTAACTCGGATTCTAATCGGGTTCTAATCTATAAAGGTGTTTTAGATTTGAGTGAAAACTTTTGTCCATAACAAATTATTCCTCGGCCCATCCCCCCTTTTCCCCTGTGTCTATACAGGGTTTATTCCTTATGTGTGTATTTTTTTCTAATCTGAGTGTTATTTTGATTCAGCAGACCATTTTGGAATGAACATTTCCCGGCATCATTTTAACTGCCTAAACAGTTCGTAAATAGTGTGTATTTGTATAAAAAGACGCCACTGTGCAGAAACGTCAAAATGACACCCTTGGACATAATGGCTAGACATAGGGAGTATACTTTCCGAACAAAAATGTAAGGTCATAATGTTAGTGAAAACACCCGACTCATTTAACCATTTGTATGAACTTATAGTTTGTATCTTATAAATATGTTAGTTTTGTATTATAAATGCACATTTAGTATTTATACAACATGTTTCACCTAAGGAATGGACAAAAATAACGTTTGGACATAGTGGCTAGACATTCGATTTTTTAAAAATCTGCTACAAGAAAATTTTTTTTTTTACATTTGAAACTTTGAAAATGTTTATCTTTTTCTGAACTTTCTATTGAGTATAGTTATAATATGATTTGATTATTTTATAGGGATAATAATAAAACTTAAATTTATATAAACTTTCCTCAAAACTCATTAAGACAGGTTCCTCTGCTGAATATTTCGTTGAAGGCTTGGTTCAAAGTTCAGCCAATACCAAAAAACGGGTATGATGTTATAATATAAATCTAGTAGGAAGCTGATATACTAAATTTCGCAGATTTTATGTGCAAAATTACAACGGAACATAGAGAAATGCATTTAATTTAATCTGAAATGTTACGCCGGACATGCAATTTTTAACGCAAAAGTAAGATTTGTGAGTTCAATAAAATAAATGTATGGTGCAAAAATTTATAGAATGAACTTAAAATAAGAAAAAAATGTCCGGGCCTTTCTGTAGATATATGGATGTTGGTGATTTTATTTTTTTATAGACAAATGGTTGCTGTTTTAAAATCCTATAATAACGTAATTTTAATCCGAACGCATTACCGTGCGTAACGTCACTACGATCGTGGCCTAATGGGACTGCGGTATTATAACAT
Organism: Mytilus edulis; assembly: GCF_963676685.1. Lineage (NCBI taxonomy): Eukaryota > Metazoa > Mollusca > Bivalvia > Mytilida > Mytilidae > Mytilus > Mytilus edulis. The sequence continues at coordinate 3,947,090 of NC_092345.1, forward strand.
ACATACAATAGTAATATTGTTGCTTATAACGTCTAATTTAAAAAAAAATCATATTAACATTAACAGGTTTTACGATAGTTGAATGCTTTTTGGTGATTCGCGCCCATTTGAATGGAACTATTTGCTTGATTTAGAAATGGTTGCATTTGAAGAATTAAACTCACAAATACAGGTTAATAGCAAACAACAGACTATTATGGCAAGCCTTTTGCTTCGCAGTTTGTGTATGTTTTTATTTTAAAGAAATCTACAGATTCCCAAAAGCATACACAAAAAGTTTAAGGACAGCTTTAACATAGGAAAATTAAAACCTTATGTCTTATATTTTTGTTGAAATAAATTGAATAAATCGGTGCTGTCTTGTCAAAGTGTATCCTGGTCATGCAGATGATACTGCAGATGATATATTATAAAAGTATTCCATATTTACTTACTTTTATGAATGACTTTAATTTACAAGTTTGAGTTGTTTACTCGATATTATAAACACATGATTTGATTTCTACCAATATAGTTCATTTTGAGTTGTTACAAATTATAGTATGTTGGATCTTCTTAAACTCGAAAAATGTGGTATGATTGCTACTGATCAACTTTTCAAAAGAGACCAAATAACGTTAAAGTAAGCGACTGTTGGTCACCGTAAGGCCTTCACCAATGAGCTTAACTCATAATGCATATTTCTATTTTTTGAATCAGAACCGAAAACAAAGTACCGGTTATAGAAAATTTAACAGACACATGTTTAATCCCGCCACATTATTTATGTATGTGCCTGTCCCAAGTCAGGAGCCTGTAATTCAGTGGTTGTCGTTTGTTTATGTGTTACATATTTGTTTTTCGTTCATTTTTTTTTTTTACATAAATAAGGCCGTTAGTTTTCTCGTTTGAATTGTCAGATAACTGCGAGTACTCTCAGATCTGTTCATTGTGTCTTTTTGTGTCGAGATGTATAAGTACCGGGCCACGTCCACTTGTATTTTTGTCCATCTGATGAGTTAAGCTTTTTTCAACTGATTTTTATAGTTCGTTCTTATGTTGTACTATTATACCACTGTCCCAGGTTAGGGGGAGGGTTGGGATCCCGCTAACATGTTTAACCCGGCCACATTATTTATGTATGTGCCTGTCCCAAGTCAGGAGCCTGTAATTTAGTGGTTGTCGTTTGTTTATGTGTTACATATTTGTTTTTCGTTCATATTTTTTACATAAATAAGGGCGTTAGTTTTCTCGTTTGAATTGTTTTACATTGTCTTATCGGGGCCTTTTATAGCTGACTATGCGGTGACCTATAGTTGTCAATGTATGTGTCATTTTGTCTTTTGTGGATAGTTGTCTCATTGGCAATCATACCACATCTTCTTTTTCACATGACTACGGACTAGAACTTTAAAGAATAACCATCATTGATTGATTGTTGTAAGTTAGTTTAACGTCAAGAGTCAAATATTTTATGCATATTCAAGACGAATGAGAACAAATTACAGAGAAATTGACTACTGCTGTAAAATGAGGAATTGTTAGAGTAGATACAGAAAAGTATTAGCAATAATATATTTATATATACCTTCTACAACGAAATTTGTTTTACATGCACACGTATAAAAGTTGCGGTTTTTATCCAACGCAATCATAGATTTGAACATAGTTTTAAATTTAGACTTGTTTATATTTTTTCGTTTGGGCTTGTATCATATTTTCCCTCCGGTTTATATGATCCGTGCATCCTATTTTGACTCTCTAAATTCAACAGTCTATCCTAAATTGAGGTAAATTATATGGCCTTCCAAATTACGTTTTCGATCCCTAACATCACTGAAGAGACATTTATTGTCGAAATCCGGATCTGGTGTATAAAAAAATGTTGACACCTCATGTTTGTGGCATAACATCTCTGCCGCAAGTTCATTGTTTTCTGTTTAGTATTACATTTATATTAAGATCCATTTTGCTACATCTTGTGATAAATTTATTTGGCAATCGCCAATGGCAGTCAGCAGGGTTTAAGAACATCAGTTGTTCGACCCGTTAGTCAAATGCGTTTTGTTTAAATATACTTTTTCACTTATTTGGTCTTTTGGAAAATGTTGTTTGTGTTGTATTTAGACCCTTCTACAACGAAATTTGTTTTACATGCACACGTATGAAAAATTGCGGTTTTTATCAAACGCAATCATAGGTTTGAACGTAGTTTTCAATTTAGACTTGTGTATATATATATATAAAAAAGTGAAACTCCATAAAATCTGACAAAATCAAACGTTATAATTGTAACCATCGGAACTGATGGAAAACAATTGTCATTTCTGTTATAATTCTAACCATCGGAACTGATGGAAAACAACTGTCATATCCATATTCCATAACCTTAACTGGCTATCTGAAAACTTTGTTTTAGATACAAAACTATTAATTTGCGGACACTTGGAACTTTCGAACGAACAAAATATTCAAAAGAGTAGGTTCAGTAGGACCCCTTTTTGGCCCCAAAATATAGCAGTTTTACAAAAGTATGAAAATTGTTATCTTTAAACCATTTACTGGAAAGTAGAATGCTTCTGCTACACAAATATGGGCTGTTTTTGACAATACAATGCACATATATCAGGTACTAGCATCATTAAAGGGAAAAAACGTCACGACCTACAGGAAGTAGTCAATATTTTTTCATTAATTATTGAATTTCTCCTTTATTACTGCACATATAGCGATAAAACTTTGTGAATATATATATTATGTCATAATGAACATATTTAAACCATAAGTAAAAAATCGCGAATTTTCCCTTTAAGTCATGCTAAATTACTGAAATCTTCACAATTTGAGCATTTTAGTTAAATTTTAGACGGTTTCCGTCTAAAATGCAAGTGGCCGCATTCGTGTTCATTCATAATATTAAAATGTAAGTTGTATTATAACATATATAAAGTTTGAGGATGAACACGGATGCGGCCACTTTCATTTTTGACAAAAACCATCTGAACAGTGACGTTGTTTGGCATATTTAATAGATTTTATATATTTAAGCTTGAATCGGAGCGTTTTAATGACTAAATCAGTTGAAATCTTTTACATTAACTAATCGAATCAATTTAAATAGACACTTAAGTGTTTAAAAAGTGTCTAAAATCTTTCGTTCGATGAACCTGAAATTTAAGGCCAAAATCGGCCCTTACCGGATCTACTCCTTTTCAAACATGTTCAAAATTTTATAAAAAGGTCAAACAGTTTTCTTATGCCTTGATAGAGCGTTATTATTACTGACACAGAACGTCATCGTTGTCATCAATTCACAAGTCATCGTCACAGAATTATGCGACTTTTCAAACTTTCTTTTTCTCTTTTACTTTCACTCCTCTTTGTTCACCTATGAAAGCTTGTATAATATTGTATAAACTGTTTGTTTTATATGCATGTCCATTATATTATACTATTATTGTAACTTTATACTGTATTATGGAGAAGACTTCATAAGTATGATTTACTTGTGTCTAATCCATTTTGCTTTAATTCAGCAAATAAAATATGTTTAAACTAAAACTAAAACTAAACCGAATAGTTAGCTATAAAATGCCCCGAAATGACAATGTAAAAAACGTTGCGCACGATGTTCCTACAACACCACGTTAAACCACCAGACGTCAAAGCGAGTTTTCTGAAACTTTTGACGTACATTTATTCAATTTGTAAGTTTCATTTGCTTTTTTTATGTAGTTGGTTGATTCTAAATATGTCTCTATTAATTTTGTGATGTCAAATTTCCATGAATTTATTTACCTCAAGTTGTGGAAATCGAATAAATAATGTTTACCCTTAAACCACCTTAAAATGTTGTATTGTCGTAAGTAATGAACTTGAAGGAAAGAAAATGGGACAGCAGTATACGGTTTTCAATAATTGAATTATAACAAAACTGCTAAAGTTTCATGGTACATATCATCTGTCATTGTAAATTTTTCATATCTTGATTCAACCCTATAATACAAATATATCCGACACTCTGCAAGTAAATAAAAACATATTTACCCTTGATTAATTTGAATGGAATTGTATTAAAAATTTGCCGTGACACATACCTTGTCGAAATACAACCAGTTAAATAAAATTACTAAAACCCGATCTTGAAAATTATTTTCCCAGTCATTTGAAGTAACTAGTTGCTTGTTTTTAAAATGTACTAATCATCTCCTGAATCGTCCGTATAATACGGGGTTGCATTAATTCAATAATACTGTTTTTGTCGCTGTTTCCGATAAGTCTTTCAGTTACCTCCGTTTCATGCACAACATGCACCGTGGTTTTTTTTCTACAACCAGCAATTTTTTTTTCAAATTTCACAACGCGATTCATTTTATGTATCAGGAATATACGATGGAACAAATTTTGCACATGTAACGTCGAAAAAAAAAGCGTTTGTTTGGATTTTTCGACGTTTGGACAAAATGGCTACCGTTTTGTAATGTTTCGTAGCATTTTATTCCTGTAAGACCCAAACATGCAGTTAATAAAAAAAGAATCTAGACTTTATGTAATTTTTGTTTATCTAACTTTTGTTTTGGTAAATTATAAATTACTTTAATATTGAAATATTGCTTGGACAAATGAAATATCAACTTGGACAAAATGGCTACCGCTTGAAAAACGACTGTGTAGAGATGGTTTTATAGAATCTACAATTTTTGAACTCACGAACAATGAGGCAAATGTTTGTTCTTTCGGTAGATGTTATAATTATCTCACATTTTTTAGACATCTTTAGCTATGTCTACTTATAAAACTACCTTTCAGTCGTTAAGTCAAAGAAAAACGTCATTATTCCAGCTTAATATGCAACAACCGAGTCAAACGAAATTCGACAAAAGAACGACTTTAATTTAACCGAGAACTGACACACTTCGTTGCTTCTGCCAAATTTCGGGAAGATCAGAGAATAAGAAATAGGATAACTATACATAAGAGATAAAACAGTTGTTTAAAATGTAACGTTCGACATCCGTTTTTTTCACATAGCTTTGTTGTTTTAATCCTCAAATATACTAGATATTACTAAGCATATGACCAAGAGCTATAAGAACATAAAGGAAAACATATATTGATTTAGTTTTTATAGTGGTTAGTGTTTGTTAACATTTTATTTTGTTTTGCGGAGGAAATTTCGAAGATCCTACGGGTTGTAGGAACAGCGTGCGTGACGTTAAAACAATTCAAACGAGAAAACTAACGGCCTTATTTATATATATAAAAAAAAGAAACGTTACTGTTTCTTACACATTACTGTGCATCAATACATCCCGCACAGTGCAACAGTCGATCCTTGCTTTGGATCGTAACCTCCAGACGGGAAAATTGGAGTATATTCAACTTCGTACTATATTTGGTCTTTTAAACTTTTTTGGATTCGAGCGTTACTGATGAGTCTTTTGTAGTCGAAACGCGCGTCTGGCGGATATACAAAATTTAGTCCTGGTATATATGATGAGTTTATTTACAACCATGCACTGGGTCGATGCCACTGCATGCTAATGGAGATTTATTTCCCCGAGGGTATCACCAGCCCAGTAGTCAGCACTTTTTGTGCGGACATGAATTATCATTTATATGATTATATTTATAAATTAACTGTTTACAAAATTTAGAATTTTTGAAATACTAAGGTTTTTCTACCTAAGGCATAGATTACCTTAGCTGGATTTGGCAAACCTTTTAGGAATTTTGGTCCTCAATGCTCTTCAACTTCATACTTTATTTGGCCTTTTTAACTTTTTTGGATTCGAGCGTCACTGGTGAGTCTTTTGTAGACGAAATGTGCGTCTGGCGTATATACAAAATTTAGTCCTGGTATCTATGATGAGTTTATTTTCTATACACCGGGACACTCTCAATACTATACTAACATTGTCAAAAATCTACAGGATGACATTTAACAGTTTTCAATAAAAAAAAGATATATAGTGAAATGTATTTTTTAATTGTTTTTACCATGAAAGAAGCACAACATCCCCAAGTTCCTTAGTACCTATGTACTTTATTTTATGCATTTAGGACTATTTTGTTCTATCTTAATAAAATTGAGAATGGACAACAGCAGAAAGTTTGACGTTTGGTCATTGGGCTTGTAGTTTGTAGTAGGTATTGTAGTTTGGTGTTTTCTATTGGTGTATTCATATTTTTTCATATTTTTGTATTAACGTCAGTCTCTTAACACATCGAAAGGTTAATTGTAAAAGTATTTTTTCTAGTCAAACACATCAGATGGAAAATTGTGAAAATTGTGAATTGAAGTAAATCTTCTTAATGATTAATATGCCTAAACTCTATAGTCTGATTCCCCTCTTTCTTTCTAAATTACTTAACATTTTGTATAAACGGTCTTATTTTTATGTTTAAAAAGTAAACTAGGAAACACCACTATTTGAAAAATAAAATAAAAAAAAAAACATATATAAAAAAAAAATTAGAACAAAATAAATATGCACTTACATAAAAAATGACAAAAAAAAAATGACAAACATCCATAATGATAAATATAAACAAAAACAAAGATGTATGTAGAAAAGATGAGAGAGTAAAGTCAGACGAAGTTGTTTTTACAATTTATATGTTTCAGTTCTAACCATCTGCTGATTGACATAAAAAAATAAACATTGCTTGATAACAGACACCTATAACAATTAAAGGATAATACTTAAAAGTTAATTTGATTGTCCTGTCGATTAGGATCATCAATGTTACGTCATTCGGGTGATAATCACAGGTAATTGTCACACGTGCCATAATGACAGTAAAATTGTAAAATTATTAGATAAACAGCACCCTTCCCGTGTCGCCTAAACCAATTAAATGGGAGGGACCTTATGACACCGGTGTTTGGACATAAGTGGCAAAGGGTCAATGTTTACTCCACTCTTAAATTTATATATAGATTTTATATTTCGCGGATAAATCAAATGAAAATATTTATTATGACTAGGAGACAGTAAATTTTGCTTGAAGGAGAATTTATTTATGATAAGAAAATGAGGAACAATAAAAGGAAAACTTTATGTGCATCGTCAGGTGGTACACCATTACAGTGGAGAAAGGGTAAGAAAACTTTTTAACGATAAAATTGTAAAAAAAAAGTTTTAATTAAAGTCATAATGGAGTGTAGCCGCTGGGTATTTTTCGTACTTATTCTTATTATAGAATCCGATCAGTATTTTCAAAGAAAATGACTTGTAAAAAATAACAATAATAATTCATAAATTTCTTTAAATATAACCATAGATGTAATACATAACATCTATGATATAACCAAAGACATAAAATGTATTATATGTCTTTGATATAACCATAGATGGGTATTACATCTAACAAAGTACATTGCAATGCAATATTTTGTTAGGGGAAAATTCAGTAGCTGCATGCTTAGATAATAAGACATCGTTTATAAACATTCTGGTGCAAATTACTGACTGTTTCAACTTTGGTCAATAAAGCATTGATATTCAAAATATATTATATTACAAATCTTATAGAAGTTTTTACACATTATTAAAATAAAGTTTGTTCCCCTTACACTGAAATGTATCTCATAATTGAAAATCGAAAACTACTGTATGCTAATTAAATTCGATATTCTATAAAGTTATTTAAGTTAGCTGTATTGATTTTTAAATTGCTGTCCTTAAATTATTTTCACATTTAATTATGGATTTTATTTTTTGTTAAATTTTGTTAGAGAAGTAACTTTTAAATTTCTCTGACGGATTTTCATCTGGTTTGCCTCCAGAAATCGATCTAGCTATTTTAATCGCCTTAACTTTTAACCAATCATTTCCTTCGTTACGAAGTCCCAAGGAACTTGTGGAGGCCATTTCAAATTTTGTAAACACTACGATTTGAATGAATGGAAGTAAATGAAGCGAAAACAACCTTTTAAATCTTAAAAGTCTTGGAATAAGTGACAGTTTTGATGTTTTTATTTCCACACTAAATTCTCTGCGATCGTGCAACTTTTATAGTGATATATTTTCGTCCCAAAAAAATTGTATGGTTTGTTCTGTTTATCAATCTCCTTTCCATGACAATCTAACATAGGGGATTTTGTTCGTAATTGCGTTTTTGTATGTCTATTGTGGTGAAAATGTCATCCTCTGCAACGAAAATACCGGGACTATCTTTGTCGGCGAGGAATAAACGAAAATTGCCTGAAGTTCCAAACGTGTGTATACAAAATGGGACAGAAAGTTTAAAAACCCATGCAAAGTTTAATCCAGAAACTGTTGAAATATCAATAGGTGGTACACACAGTAGAGGACGAATTAAACCAGGATCTGAATGTATAAAATTGTCGTTTGACAAAACAAATTCTTCCGATGATTCTCTCTCTGCATATGAAAGTAATACAAGTACTTTATCAGGTGACACAACATTCACAAATTCAAGTGTTTGTGACCAGTCAACTGATAATGCAGAACATGATTCTATTTCAAATTGGACTAATAACAAAGAATGTAATAAAGAAAACTTTCTTACTCCAGTTAAGGAACCAAGAGGACCCCCTGAAATGGACAGGTTTGATTTTATCTCGCCAAACACTTGCAAGACCCCTAAAAGGAGATACACAGAAGGTGACAAGCTGATTGCTACTCCAGAATGTTATAATGCAGTACAGCTTGAGGATTTATCACGATTTGAATTCCACAGCGATGATGATGATCAACCAAGGGAAGATAGTAGTAGTTTAACAGTAGCAGTACGAGTTCGACCTCTCAATGCAAGGTGCAGTAGTCTTGTCATTATTGTCAGTTTTGAGTTTTTTGTTTGGGGAATTTGATAAGAGATTAAGAACACATTTCCTTTTTTACTTAAAAAAATGTTTTATACATGTATCTAAGTATTGCTCTGAGTCTCTCAATAGGGTCATTGACCTATTTTAATAAATTTTTCATGTACAGTACACAATGTATTTTAACTTTAAAATACATTTACATAAAGTTCTGAAATGACAACTTTGCAAGTCTTGTAAACAGGTGCTACAAGCTAAAAAAAATTGGTGTATCTCTGGTTTTTTTTTATTGTACATCCATGAAAATCATGATAATGATTTCAATTGTACATGTAATGACATTCAGAAATTGTATTTTAAGTGACTTGTCACTTGTTTTCCAATTCTTGCATTGTGTTGCGGCACATGTTCATTTATTTGTTTCCAGAATAAACTTCAAAGTATAGTTTATCATGTTTATATTAAATTGTGTGAATTTATATTTTGTACAATAATATTTATGCATATTGAATTGTACAAATTTGTTTTACCATGTTTACATGTACATTATATCTGATAAAATATTTTTTCAGAGAAGAAAAGATAGGCAACATCCGCTGTGTGGTATCTATGTGTGATAAAGAAACAACAGTTACTAAGGATAACGGTTCTAAACAGACATTTACATATGATTTTTCATTCTGGTCATATGATAAACAAAATGGCAATTTTTCTGACCAAGAAAGAATATACAAGTTATTGGCCCAGCCTTTACTGGTCAAAGCTTTTGAAGGCTATAACACATGCTTATTTGCATATGGTCAAACTGGAAGTGGAAAAAGTTACAGGTACATATGATATGTAATAAAACAGTTGTTTTTTTTGCGTATTTTTACCATGTTTACACTAAGGATATACGTATGCACCATATTTTTAAAATATAGCCCACCCTAAAGTTTTTTTGGTCATTTTTGATTAAGCACTGTTAGAGTCAAAATGTTCCTCCCATAGACTCAACGGGAAAAAAAAGGAGGTAAAATAAAATAAAATCGCTATGTACAATATATGATGTACCTACCCTATTTTTTTGAAAGATGTACATTTGTAATAGAAAACACATTTTTTTGGCTGATTACATTTGTACAGGACTACATGTACATGTACTAAAATATCTATATTATAGATCTTTATTAAATGATATGAGCAAATAAGCCCTAATACAGATAAATCAGCATGTGCAATACTAAAAACGTTTCACTGTCGATATAAATCAAGATTTAATATTGCTCTTCGAACAGGGCCAATACGGAAAAAAACAGGGCCAATACAGAAAAAAGCGGGAAAAAAGCCGTATCAGCCCTAGGGCTAATACAGGACGTTCACTTCCGGTTTTCAATTTTATTACGCCATTACTTAACTCTGGAAGTATCGTTATGCATAAAAACATTTGTATAATATTTTTTAAATTAAAGTCATAAAATAAACAGGTTAAATGATGTGCAATGTTTTGTAATGTCTTAAACTTTTGAAACGGAAAAAACGAGGGCCAATACGGAAAAAAGCGGGAAAAAAGCTGTATTGGCCCATGGGCTAATACGGGACGTTCACTTCCGGTTTTTAATTCTCTTATAATCATTTAATAAAAGTGTTATGAACTGGCTGTTTCTGTATTGGCACTGGTATAGATTCTCGGTCAGCTGTATTGGCCCTCGACCCTACGGGTCTCGAGGCCAATACAGCAAACCTTGAATCTATACCAGTGCCAATACAGAAACAGCCAGTAAATAACACTATAATATTAATTATTGTCATTTGTACCAGTAAACAATATAAAGGTGAAATATAGGTAAACTCTCTTGGTGGCATAGATCTACAGTACATGTATACATGTTGTATATATGTCTCTTTTGCTGGTCATGCTACAGTCTTCACGCTGAATGGCAGCCCAGGCATCCCAGGCTTGTAAAATTTCTCTCGGGCCTGTTAAAATCATATCTACAGGCCAATAGAATCGTAACTAAAATTTTTCAAAAATTGAGCTCCGGGCCTCTAGATTTAACAGTTCATCGTGAAGACTGATGCTATAGCTACATGTACATTGTAGTGTTGAATTCAAAACAAGCAGACAGGATATTTTTGTGACCTGTCCATTTAAAACCTAATGAACAGAGATTTCAGAATGATAAACACAATATCATTACTACAGTCATTGTACTAGCATTAATTGTGAAACCAAGAGTTAAAGTAATTTTCAAATGATGCAACATGTTTGCACTGTCATGACTGTATAAAAAAAGCTAAAAAATCTCTAAGTGAGGATATAAACCTTGAAAAATGCTGAATATAAAGCCAAATAGACATGTATGTAATTATCAAACTACATTTATATTCAGAGTTTCATATTAAACAATTTAAACTCATACCTGCTTTCATTATATATATGTCTTAAATGTCTTTTTACATGTTCTTGTTTTAATTACAGTATCATGGGACAAGTAAACGAAGATAGAAATGAAATAGGAATCATTCCCAGGTTTTGTGAAGAATTATTTTCACGAGTAGACCATGAAGTGACCAGAGATTCAGAGATGGTATGTTTATATCTGTACTAGTACTGTTATACTCTTAGTCATCATGGTAATTAATGTACAACAATGTATGTTGGTGTTTTGCACATGGTTAACTGTAATATGAAATCTTTTTCACTGGGTTAATTTTGCTTATTCTTGATCATGTTATCTCCACAAAAAAATAAAAAGAAACAATATTGATGTGAAATGTGAACTCACCATTGATTGGAGAATGTTACCCCTACAAAATAGTTCTATTGTTCGAAATCATGTACATGTAATATTATAACAACCAAGAAAATATCGGAATTACAGAATTTGATAGTTTTTTTAGCATTGGTCATTTAAGATTGACTGTACTTGTACTTTTCTTACACATCTTAACAATGTGTTTCAAATAAATATGCCATATTTATTATGTTTATACATTGTACATGTGTTATAAGGGTTTCAAGTACAGGTACTTGTAAAAAAATATCTTGAAGCACTGTACATGTACAAAGTGCTTATCTTCTAGAACTTTCAAATATTTTGTATATATATATAATGTGGTTTGATTGACAATGAGACAACTTTCCACCAGAAACTAAATGATCTTTAGGTCACTGTACAGCCTAAAAAAGAGAGAGATGTTTATATTATTAAACAGACTGTTAACCGTTCAACAACCTAGAAAATAGCTCTGTAAAACATGTCATGTAGAATGAAAACGTAATTTAAAGTATATGATTGAGAGTTTCTTGTCCTTTTCAATAAACAACTCCTCAAATACTAAAACTTAATAATTAGTTCTTTTGTAAGTGACACAGTAATTTTCAGTACATTATCTTTGTGATAATATTTGAGAGAATTCCATTACCATTGCCGCCCTAAAATTATAATCTGTTGTCCTCAACAAAGTAAAATCTATCAATTTGAATCTACTTCATTTGAAGTTTAAATGAAAATTCCATTCTAGTGTTGACTAGGTCTTTACTTGAGTTGTGTATTGTAAAATCTATTGTTTGATTTTTAAATGAACAGTACTCAGCTGTTATTGTTTTCCCTTTCGTAATAATAATATAGGACTTTAAAGTTTGAAGTGATTTTAGTTAAGCATGTTAAATCTACACAGACATTTAAGTATTATGGTCTTTACTGATTTACTTTGATAGTTTTGTCAATAAAGTATGAAGTGTATTGTTGTAGGATCCATTATCAATTTGTAAACAAAGTGAAAGAATTTTTATTAAAATTTTAGTCAAGTCATAAATTTCTTCAGTTAGAAGTTGATTATTCTTCTTGAAGATGTAAACCCAGCACGTACAGTTATACATACTTTGATCAATGAATAAAACTGTAGTAAAATTTAACAGACAAAATATTTGCACCAACATAAAAGACTGTACCTTTACTTCATAATGAGTAACTTTTCAATTTATAAAATAAAATTAAAAGAAGATAACATAGATAATTGGTTTATTGATGTAAATATTTAAACAGTAGGTACAAAATTTCATTAGACCTGGGAATCACCTAGATTTTTAAATAGATAGTCATCAATCATATTGATAAACAAATGTTATTGGTCCCATGTGTAGCTAAAATTTATTTGAAGTAAAGAATGTGAAATGCACAATATTACATAATGCAGTTACAGAAAATAAGCTTGGACAGATTTAGCTCCTAGTTCAGATCGGTGCTTACGTTTGTGCGCATTACCATTACAATTGCGCGCAAAACTCATTACGTTTGTGCGCAGCTTTTGATTACATTTGCGTTCATTTTTTTGACAGATAAACTCAGGTAAAATACACGTAATAATACTTATTTATTTATTACTTTGATCAAATATTTCCAAGTATCAGTACCCCTTCCGTTAGTCTAAGTCTCCTACGGCACCTATTTTGAAAGAATTCAATCAGTAATTTTTAAGGAAAAATACAGGTAATAATTAATCATGTTATTTTATTACTTTGTTCAATTATTTACAAGTATCAGTATACCCCTTCTGTTAGTCTAAGTCTCATAAGGCAGGGAAAAAAAGAGATAAAGCCGCATATTTTTTTTCGATTTTCAGATTCAATTCAACAAGTCAAAAAGGTGCATGCAATTTTTTAAGAAAATCTGTGGCCCATTTATTGTAACTTGACCTAAAGCTATAGCGGAGTTTATACCTGGTTTTAGAATTCAATATGAATAATACATAACTTGAACTAACAAACTATTTTTAAAATTAATAATTGATAGTCATATATCCATTATGAAAATACAAAAAAAATATGGTCATTTATATTTTAATATAATTTTTATTTATATTTTTACCTGAGATTACCTGTAACATGAATGCGCACAAATGTAATCAAAAGCTGCACGCAAATGTAAAACATTTTAATCCCCAAATGCGTGCAAACGTAGTGCGCCCATCCAGATATACATGCAACTTTTTTGGCTAAACATGTTCTCTTTTTATGAGGTTGATTGATAAAAATCATTTTAAATTATCCATGCCTTTGACATGTAATTAACATGATAAGAATTTATTGATAAAAATTCTCATGTTGTAATTTATAATTTACATAAATTATTAATTTAAAAAAAGTGAAAATAAAATATTTAGTCTGAACATTATGGAGAATTAACATTATGTTCTGACACCCATTAATAGTCAGAAATTATAATAACAGCCAGTCCCATCATGATTTCCAAACAAACGGTTGTAGATAAGATTTAACATTCAAAGTATTAAAACTAGTCTTTATATGTTCAATGGACTATGAAATTGGGTAAAAAATCTAATTTGGCATTAAAATTATAAAGATCATATCATATGGAGTCAGAGCTCAGACATAAACAAGTCTATTTTTGTTTTTGACTTAAAGAAGTCAAAACATGTATTTATCATAAAATGAGTATTCAATTTTAGACTTATCTAAGTCATAAAATGACAGACTTATTTAGGTCTATTTATGTTGATGAAAAAACTTAATTTCACTTGGTGGCCAAACTACACAACCTATGACAGCAAAAACCTGTCTGAGAGTTCACAAGGACTTGAGCTATCTATATGTAATTGTCTAATTGAACATCCTTGCTAAACACAGATGTTTTTCCTCATTAAGTGTAGTTCCAGGTGGTTGCATTGTAAGGTTAATTAACATTATCTCCGATTTTTTAGACTCTCATTCATATTTTTCTTTAGAAGACAAAGTATTGTCTTTCAATGTTGTCATTATTTGATTTAGATGCATGACCTCCTTATAAATATGCGTGGGTCTTGAAGTTAACCAATTTTGATCACTTATCGACTTGTAGGAGTCGATATTTGCAACTTTTTGATTCTGGTCAATTATTTCTTGCTTAACAACATTTGACTTATGTAAGTCGTATTTTGTCTTGCATTAAAGGGAGACTAATCCTAAAACTTACAAATTTAGACCTCTATGAGTCAAAAGCAGATTCAGACTTATTTATGTCTGAGCTCTGACTATAAAAATATTTATATATTATATAGACTTACTTACTTTCCTTCAATTGTTAACTTTATTAAATATTTATCTTTAAGGAGTCTTTCCTAAAATGTCTTTTGTAATTTATAGAATAATAGAATTTACAATGTAAGTGTAGGTTGTTTAATATACATACAATACTGCTTAATAGAAAGTCTTATAACTAAATAGACTAAATCTGATGTTTACTTTTGTTTAATATACTTCAAATATACCTTAATAAATGCATTCAATAATTTCTGAATTTACTGTCTTCAATTGTCTATCTAAATAGAATAAGTAGACAAAATCAAAACTAATTTTACTTTTTTTAGATCTTTCGTTTGACTTTTAATGAATTAACATGCTTTTGCTGTAACACAGATTTGGAAAAAAAACCAGTGTGCTGCATGATTAATAGAAAGTTTTAAATACGTTCTGATTTTATGAAATATTGATAATAGGCCTATGACATGTATGAATGCCAGATCAGAATATAATGTATTGACGTAAAACTAATGTAGGAATAATTAATACAAGAGTCAGTTTTGTAGGTTAATTTGAAATCATACAATAAGTTATTTGAATAGTGGGCCACATAAACCAAAGTGTCAACAATGGTACGTGCTCCTACAATACAATTGTATAAGAATTAAACAGTTAACAGGTCATTATAAACCATACCTTAATTGTGTGTGGGGATAACGAGTGTCACGTTAATCAACAGTTCTATACGTAAACTGATGAATAATAAGATATTGCCGTAATTGGTAGAATTAAATATCTATCAGGTTTGAATGGTTCTTTGTCAGATGTTTGTGCATTAGTTTGGTCCTAGTTTGAACAAATTGGTAGAAAGCATGGGCCATCAAACTTTGTAATGTTTTTATTCTCCGTGAATATTTTTTAAACTTGTCCCATCTGAGATGTCCCTTATTCTATTTGACATGAATCTATGAAAAACAAGTTAATTAATTGTGTTATGATCCATTTGTCCTGCTATTGAAACTCTGAATGGATTTTGATAGGGCATACCAATATTTTATAGGAAATCTAGGTTTTATAGCCGTAAAAAAAATTAAACTGGTTTTATGACTTGTATTATATATTTTATAAAAGTACTAAATTCAAACCAGTTTTATTGAAATTTAATGTTTTGTCTGACCAATATATTAATAAATTTCCATTATTGTTCTATTTGGCATTTAATTCCAACATTAACATATATAATATATTGTTAACCTTGTATGATTGAAGACATTAAGATTAGTGGGTGTTAAAACTTGTTATAATTCTATGATGTAATATTATACTTTCTATTGTGTTTTATTCTTATCAAGATCGACAAAAAACAAAATATGTTTGTAGACTTTCAAAATTCTCTTTGGGGGTGTACATTACATTATCTGGTTTTGATCTTTAATTAGATTTATAGCAATAAACATAAAGAATTGTAATCTTTTGTAATACAGTTGATTTTTATCCAAATGTTTTGTATGTTTTCATGTACAACATATACAATGAAGATGGAATTTGTATAATTTTATAAAGTTTGTGTTATATTCTCAAACCATCTTTAATTTCATAGTCAAATTACGAGTCATCATTAGTATTGAAATATGTATGACTATGGATGCCAAACTTATAATTGTCATGATTGTGCTATTTTGGACTTGTTGCATTCAAATGTTGCCTGACAGCGTCCAACTGTGATGACACATGTTGATTGCTTCTGTCATGTGGTGGTCATGTCACAATGTGTTTAAAAATTCTCCTTCAAAACTTCTTGACAACATTCAACCAAACTTGAACAGACTATTCTTTAGAACATGAAGTTTTGCACCTGCTATTTTGATATTTAATTCGAATGATTTTTAGACTTTCTTTTATTTTGAGATAGCAGGAAACACACATGTTTTTATAGAAAAAAACTTTGAATTTATCCTTGTCTCTGGTTGAAAAGTTCACAAACTTATAGAAGTAAATAAATTAATATAAGATGCAATACAAAATGCATATTTTAGTGTACATGATGTAAAAATCAGTTTCAGTGCAGTATGTACATTTAACCATTTTTGCCTTGCATGCTCAACAATAATGTTTAAATTCATTATATATTTTAAGATACACCACACTAATTTTCTTATAAGTAGCTGGGGTATAATATGCAAAAATGCAGATTATTTTAATTCCCATACAAAGTAATTAACAAGCTTATAAAATTGATTTTTTAAGGTTTTGTGGTTAGAACATGCTAGTTAAAGCTATCATATGGCAATCAGAGGGATTTAAATTTAAGTCTACATTTTAAATGTGAAAAATTTTGTGGTTAGCTAGGCCAAAAGAAAAAAATTGTATAAATAAACATAAATAATTGTTAAAAGTTCAATATATCCAGTATGAAAATATTGTTTTTTGTCACAGATCTATCGGAATTTAAACTATAAAAGTATGATCCCATGTTCTCATTGTTATACTTATCATTTTTATAAATAAAATTGAAATTGAAATTTATTGGTATTCATAGAACTAATTGTCTACTGTAGGATATTCTACAGTAGATAATTAGTATACTTTAAGACAGCTTTAATAGATGTCCCATTTATTCCTGTAGAGTACAAACAGTTTATAAAAAAAAACCCACACAAATACTTGTCTGGGTCTTGTACTGTTTTATAAAAATAAGTGTCAGATGATTTTTTTAGGGCACTATCATAATGATAGATAGAGATAGATAAAGTGTTAATGGTTAATAGTGCTATAATACAGAATAGCAGGATATGTACAGACTATTTGTTTGTCTAATTATAACATGCCTTTGGAATAAAATGTTAATCCTTATTATCAGATTATATTGTAGTTAATCTGATTTTAGACCATTTAAGGCTAATTCTGTTACAGTAGAATATTATACAGTAAAACCTGATATTTCTGTAGTCTCGTGTAAAAATATACAATTTTGTATGTGGGTCAGATTATTATTATTGAATAATGGCATTTTGTTTTTGATACTAACTTCAGCATCAAGAATATCAAGCAAGCTACTATTCAAACTGATGAAGTCAGTATCACAAAATTAAATGCCATTATTCTCTTTATAGGCAATTTTTAGCAATATGTTTATTTATAATTTGTTGCGAATGGACATGAACATGCGACGTTGCTGCACTGTAAGTGACACCATTCTTTTATTTTTCAAGCATCAGGTCCTGTCCATGATATAGAAAAATATTAGGTAGTTAGATCAAAAGGAAAATTTACAAAATGGCAATAACTCATTTATATCTCTCTTATATTTCAGGTCAAAATCAATGTAGAAATATCCTTCTTTGAAATTTACAATGAGAAGATCCATGACTTGTTGGCTTCTTCAAAAGAAAAGGGTGGAAAATCACAGGTAATTAAAATAACAACATCAAATTGTTTGAAGAAGATCCCTGTTCGTATTGTGCAGTAGTAGAATAGAAAGTGTGTCTTGTATCTATCTTTGAAAATCTTTTTCATTAGTACCTTATCAGTTTGTTTGCAGCAGTTATTGAAATGTAATAAATTATGGACAAAAAAGGAACATTCTAATGAAACATTGTTTTAACATTTTTATTAGATAAAGTTTCATCAATTAACAATTGATTCTATGAAAATGTACTCAGAAGTGCAGTCCACATTTGACAGATAAGTTGTTTTAGTTGTATCAGTTGTATTAGAATGGAGATATCAATATTGTATTTAAAGCCCTGACAGCATCTATTGGTGATTTGATTGTTGCAAATACCTGTTTACTGGCTCTGCTAATGCTTCACCAGTAAACCTTATTTGTGACCATCAAATCACCAACTGATGCCGTCTGAGCTTTAAATACATTACATTTATCATCTAAATGACATTTGCTGAGTTTCCACATGTCTCATAATAATGACACTTTGTTCTCTTTAAAGCAAGAATATTTCTTATTTCCATATTTTACAATTATTACAATTCTTTCTCGTTACTTTTTAAGTCTGAGTTATACTGATTTCTATTCAAGTAAATAGACTTGTTTTTCAGAAATTCACTGGTATCACTGCTGATCAGTTAATATTATGAAAGAGGTATTATCATACAGTTTGCCATGTTGGAAACTTGACTAGTTTTATTTTTATTTAAGCTCAAAGTACGAGAACATCCCAGTACAGGTCCATATGTGGAAGGATTATCTATGTATGTTGTCAACTCGTTTGAAGATGTGGAAGGGTGGATAACTCTTGGTAACAAAAACAGAGCTACTGCAACCACAGGAATGAATGAAAGAAGTAGCCGATCACACTCTGTCTTCACATTAGTATTGACACAGACAAGGGTAGGTAACTCTAAGTCATAGCTTTTAAAATTCTTAAAAATCAACTTCATGTGTTAAAGCATTAATTGAAATGGACCAATTTTGAACTAAAGGTCTTCTTATGGTTAATTCAAATATGGAGTTTATTTATTAGACAATTTTTCTAAGAATTTGTATTATGTTGCAACAAATGATGAACGAGAGTGCAAAATGAATTGAAATACATGTTTCACAAGTTTTGTTGAGCTATGAGTGTTTTTGCATATAAAAATCCTCAAACACAAAATTGAGGAGGATACCATAATGTAATGAATATTTATAATCTGAATATTAAAGCTGCTAAAGCTGTTTAAATAAAAAAGCTAGATAACATAAAAAAAATCATTTTAGACTGATGAAGTAGGAGTCAAGAAGAACGATCCTCGGAGAATCACCAGTAAGATAAACTTAGTCGACTTGGCAGGAAGTGAAAGGCAGTCACAGGCAAAGACAGAAGGAGACAGACTAAGGGAGGCAACTAATATCAACAAATCTCTGACTACACTAGGAATGGTTATCTCCTCTTTGTCTAAAAAATCTACGTCAGGAAAGAAGAAATTCTTCATACCGTACAGAGACTCAGTTCTCACTTGGTAAGACATTGCAGGATGCAGTTATTAAAATTTCCAATTATAGTTCATTTACATATCAACAAGATCAATTTATTATAAAATGAACAATCATCTAAAATTTTCCATAATACTGACATCCCTTGAGTTGAAGATGCAATAGAATAGAAATGTTAGGATCTAGTTTGCATCAGTTGTAATTCATTTGATTTGTATAAAAAATCATCATTAAGAACCAGAAAACAAAAAAATATTGGAGCTCAACAGTGCCCAAATAAAACAGCCACAGATTTCTTAGGGAAAAAATGATGCAAATACCAAAGAAAATTCAGAATTCCCAAATACTAAATGTGGGATGTCTTTTTTAAAAATAGGAATTCTAATGTTTTTCATTTCTTTTTATTTTCAGGTTGTTGAAGGAAAGCATAGGTGGGAATTCTAAGACAGCCATGTTAGCAACAATTAGTCCAACTAACTACCACAAAGAGGAAACACTTAGTACTCTCAGATATCCTTTGTTTAAACATTTACAATATTATATCTGTTAGGGAAGAAATTCATTAATTTTTATTAGTTGTATTCATGCTTGCTCAAAATCATACATGTTTATCTTTACATATTATGTATTATAAAAATTTAAATGGAGTTCTGATTTCTAAATTTCTAAAATTGAGATGAAGTTCCAATTTCTGATTTAATTATAAACTGCAGTTGGGAAATATTTGAAAACTATTTGAATATATAGGTAGTTTATCTGTTCAAACAGTTTATTTTAAGATGTACATATTTACATGTTTGTCTTAATTGTCATCTTTATGTATATAAAAGTTAATCTGATGAATGTTAAAGCCAACCTGTATACTTTTACTTTTGATAATCTACGCATGTGGACAAAGCTTCAAAAACAATTTAAAAACGGACAGAAAGCCCATGCAACTCTGAGATCACAGATGATCACAAATGATGAAATAGTAAAAAGGACAAGGTATTGAAGTAATTAAAGCAGTATGGTAAAATTATCCCGATTTATTCCTTAACTGTTTATACATATGCTAAGATAGCCAGTAGTATTGTGAATACTGCTAGAGTGAACGAAGATCCTACTACAAAGTTAATTAAAGGTAAGGAATACATATTTGATTCAATATAGTTCTCCTCCCATCATATCTGAAAAAGTTGTCCTGACTTTTTAACTTTTGTCTGCAAACATTAATTTGGTTTTTGTGTACTGTGGATTGACTTATTTTCATGGGAACCAATTTTTGTGTATGGCTGAAAACTTGCCAGTTCGTGGATATGTGATTTCATGTTTGTGCCAAAAACTGCATATAACTTATTAGAAATTTGTATTTAGTTGAAAATTTAAATTCATTGGTTAACATGGTTAACCTGTACCCAAGAAACCCACTAAAATGAGTATCCAATGGTTGTATCATAATGAATCCACAGTAAAATGGTGATGATTTTGAATTTTTCAGACCAACTTATAGAGATAAGACTACAGCCCTTCATGATGTCAAATGTTTTCTTCTTTGAAAGTTAGACCTTCTTTATCTGAAAGAATTACACTTATGGTTAAGGAAATAGGTCACTGGAACTTGACCTTAAGTTTGTCTTATTTAAATCATAAGGGTTTATAAATACACACATTAATAGGATTACCTGCTTGGTCAAATAAGAAAACAAAAGGAAAGGAATTTATGGTTGACTTTTAAATTTGACCACATAATTGTTTAATTATAATATAAACTAACCTAGTAGAAGGTTTAAGAGAAGCTTACTGTTAAATGGTGAGTTTTATCACTGTTGTCCTCTTAAGATCATTTATAGCTATTATATATATATATCACACAGTCATAAGTAAAAGTCAATGTTATCACCTTTAAAATATTTTTTAAATTAATTATGGAAATTTAATTTACAGAACTCCGTGCAGAGATTGACAGATTAAAGATAAGTGATAGATGGAATAGAGACGAACAACAGTCAGCCACACAGACAGAAATCGATGAACTGAGAGAAAAATGTGTGGCCAAAGAGAAAGAGATTGAAGAAATGAAACAGTTAGTATTTTGAAATTATGTTTTGGTGTGTGTTAATTTTCATGTTTATTAACTCAATTATATACATATGTATATTAAAATGAAGAAGTTTTAGAAATGGCTGAACTTTGAACTGTGAAATGGGAATATCATTAGAGGATCAAAAAAAAAAATTGATGAAAGGATATTTATATAGATTTAGATGACTTTTTTTTGCGTATCTTTGATTGGCAATTAAGTGTTCAACAGTTTTGTTAGTCATATATGTTTTACCGCTTGCATTCATGGATCAAGTATATGTTTTTTTCATCCACCACATTTACAATACATTTGTAGATCAGTTTCAATATTTTGTATTATAGGTGTGTTACTCAAAGCTATTCATAATGTATTTGCCAATATCAATAGTCTAACTTTGATATATTTTTTTCTCCCAACTGAACACGCTAAATGTAATGTAAAGTAACAACTATTCTTTTATCAGCATTTATTTTCAATATAATATTTTTCAGATCATGGGAGTTAAAATTGCAACAATCTGAAGAAAGAAAAGCTCAAGAAAATAAAAACCTAGAGGTAACTATCTATGTCCACATGATTTAGGATTTAAAATTTTGGTTGATTTTGTCTTTTTCTTATGCTTGTAGATAAGGTGGTTTCAAATTTTATTTTTTCAACTCTGTGATCGTTGTTAACATTTTAAAGCTGACATAATCATTCTATTCTAGACTTGTACTGTACTTAAAATATAATGATTACAACTGACAGACCCTCTACAATTTATCAAAATTATAACTTTCACTATTTCAACTAGTCCTATGTATCTAGACAAAATTCTAAAGCAATATGTTTAAAAAGAAAATTTAGTCCTCAATTTTATGATTTCATTTCCACCGATAAAAATAAGTGGACATATAACAAAACCACATCTTTGAAAAAAGATGATTTTTATACATTTTAAAGAACTAATTAATTGATTGTAGAAATCTGGAATCACCTGTAAAGTAGACAACAAGATGCCAAACTTAGTGAACCTGAATGAAGACCCTCAGCTGTCTGAGATGTTGTTGTATGTCATTAAAGAAGGACAGACTAGAGTGGGCAGAATGTGTGACAATTCTAAACATGAAATACAACTCAATGGAGCATTGATAGCAGAAAATCATTGGTAAGGATTTTATTAATTTTTTATTTGTTACAAAACTCTGTATGCAAAGGGGATCAATGAGTCACTTGTACCAGATGTACTGTGAACAGAACAAAATATACCAAAATACTCCAGAAAGGAAAAATAAAAATTTGCAACACACAGGACAGATGATTAAGATCATGTGTATTAAAAGGACAAATATGGCAGGTTATAAATGCTTTTAAGAAACAGAAACCCGGATTGCTGTAAATTTGACAGTTCATTCCTGGTTTAAGTGTGAAATAAAATGTGACTTTGTATTTATTTAAATCATATTTTAAAGTACACAGCTTTGATATATTCTTATATTCTTATCTGTTTTAGTTGATATTTGATATTAAAGTAATAAAAGGGACTGCATAATGTAATTTGTTTTATGTCATTTGTAGTATTATCAACAACTTAGAGAACGTGATCAGTATAACACCAATCGATGATGCACCTACGTACGTCAATGGAAACCTTATATCAGAACCAGTCATTCTACAACATGTAAGTTCTTATATATAACATTTATACCATATTTTGCTCATTCTCCAGGAAATTGTGATCTGGCTAATGTACATAAAAAATAGTTTTCTTTACACTTGAAAAGACTTTTAAGATGAAAACTGATTAATTTGAAAACTATCTTAAAAGAAAAACAGATACCAGAATATTTTTTTTATTTTTACAACATTGTACATCATATTCTACAAATTTGTACCAATAGGACAGAAATCAGAAGTATTAAGGATGTTTGCTTGTCATGTTTTGGAATTTTGTCAGATTTTCGAAATCCTCTGGTTTTATCTATTTGAATGCCTTAAAAAAATTTGCCCATGAACCCCCATTTTTCATTTTACATGTATATATTTTTTACATGTATAATTATAAGCCATTTGTAAAAGTCTTATAAAATCTTATTTATTTTTTAATAGTTTTTGAGAACTTTAAATGGTCAATGATAAAGCTATGACAAATCAAGAGATAACATTTTCCCGCCAAAATTCCAATGCTAATATCTTGAAAACAAGCACATTGACCCTTATATTTTTTTTTGCTTTTTTGATTCCTCAATTAATTCCCTATCAATATATACTAGTTTTATGAAAAGTTATTTATTTTGAAACTGAGCAGCAAACATCCTTAACTAAGTTTTGACAGTTTTAAGGTGATCCGGATATCAGATAGATATAAGTTTTGTCAGTTTCATCATTCTCTTTCATCTTATGATCTTAGTAAGGTCAATATCTAAAAAATTAGTTAAATTCTCAGTTGAATAAAAAAATGCTAGAATGAGTTTGAGTGAAAGACCTACTCAAAAAGCTTCTTTAGTTATTTAGTTTTGAGGCCTTTTTAAAAAAAAAAACTTTGGTTTATATATGTGTAAGAAATGAACTTAAACAGTATTTAAGAAATTTTCACTTTAATATTGTTCCATACTCTTTTCAGGGTGACAGAGTTATTTTGGGAGGAGACCATTATTTCAGGTACAATTTTAACAGTTTTTTGTTGAACAGTCCCATATCACACTTGAGACAACATTATTTACATTGGAACATTATTTCACCTGATAACTGTATTTGATGTATAAACTCAGTAATAATAAAGGCTGCCACTATGAACATAAAATATATATGTAAAATGTGAAAATACGAAAGAGCTGTGACTGTGGCTATTAATAAACTTTGTTCTAAGGATATAAAGTTCTATTGTCTGATGACATGTTTTATATTTCACAAAACCTAAAAGTAACAACACAAATATTATAATGGTTTCAATTCCAACCCTAGTGCATTTATGTGAACAGAATAATCATTAACAAGCATATAATTCAATATAAGAACCACTAACTTACATATTTTGAGATTGTCTTGTTGTCTTCCTTGTTAAGTGGCATGAGGTATTTGCCATTGAACATTAGGGCAAGCAACAATCCATGTTAAAAGTAACTTGGTAACCTATGTTAAAACATTACTTTATGTTTATCCCTATAGATTTAACCATCCTAAACAAGTGAGGAATAGAAAACAAACATCAGGACAGGAGGTGAAGAAAGACTTTGAGTTTGCTAAACAGGAACTTCTCAATGTTCAGGAACAGAGGTTCGTTCATCACATTGTCTTCATGTATACTCTTACTTCTAAACAAGATCTTGGAATATCAAGAAAATTCTAAATATTCTGTGCAAACTAAATTTTATATGCAGAAGACTTATTAATATGATTTTGTTCGTTTATAACTGATGCAGCTGACACAAAACCAGTCATGTCTCATGTTTGAAATGATGCTATCAATACATTTTTTTGTGTTCTTTTCTTCTGAAATCTACATCAATACCTAGTAACATATTTTCTCCCTTTTAAATTTTGCGTTTTGGAATTTTTTGTGTTAGCTTGAAAATTAATATTATATTCTTACACTTATTTGTTGGCAAGAAATATTTTCCAACATGAAAGTTCAGTTAGCATTAAGGTGCTGTTCTTTTAGGTAATGTGCAGATCTTAATATCAGGAAACATTAGTCATCAATCTTATAAATACTTGTAGACTTCAGTCAGAGTTAGAGGAAGCCAGGAGACAAGCCCAGGAAGAAATGTTGACAAAAGTAGAAGAAGTCAAGAAAGAAGCAATGAAAGAACAAAGAGCTGTGGAAAATAAACTAGCAGAATGTGAACAATTATTGGTAAGGAATTGATACAGTTATTTAAATAAAAACAAACTACATGAAACTCATAACTTACCTTTTTTTCTTACATTGAAAGAAATATTATTTATGTAATATATAAAACTCTATCATGATATTCAGTTTCCAGTAGTAATAGGGAAGGAGTTAAAATATACACTTGTACAAATTTTAAGGATTATTCAGGTAACCACAGTAAAGAAAATAGTATTTCTAAAAAAATGATTAAACTACAGTTATAAATCTGTCATTAGATGAAAAGCTCCTGTAGAAAATGTGTTAGAAGATGTATGAACATATCTTTTTAATGCAAAGAACTAAACACATGGTTTTTTTTTGTTTTGTAGAAAAATCAGTCTGAGGAAGTACAAATGGCTGAACAAGGGAGACTCGAGGCAGACGACACTATTCAAAAATTGAAGAAACAGAAAATGGTATATAAATTTACTTAACTGTTATGAAGATTGCATAAAAGATTAAAATGTTCACTACCTCAGTTTACTTAAATAGCCAGCAACACTAAAATGTTATCAAGTATTTTTAAATGTGTTTAATATTTTTTTTTTACTATTTAAATATATGATTTGTTTTAAATGACCATAGTAAATATATCAAAGGATTTCTTTGTTATATGGTTTTTCTCGTTTTGAGAAAATATCGATAGTAAATACAGAAATTGTGAAGTGAAAATAAGATAAACAAAAATATATTTCTGAAATATTTTTTTACTGAAAGTTGAAATTTCATGAATGTGATTGGCAAAACATCTTTTTTGTGATTTATCTGTTTTCTAGTTACTTGAACAAGAATTGATGGTTGGACGTAAGAGACAACAGTTAGAGGCCAGAGCAGCTGAGAGGGTAGGTTATTACAGTATATATAATCTGTACATAAGAATATGGTAGATGTTCTGATTCTAGTGATATGAATGCTTGTTAGAAGATAAACACTTATCCATTACAACTATTTATTTGTAGAACTTACTTCCTGGTTCACTAACAGGTAACAGAATATCCACATTGTACTCTAAATAAATATTTGTATATAAAAGAAAGGAATGTGCATAACTACAAAAATAAAGTACTAAAATTAAGTTCTGGTATTTGAAAAATGAAATGTGTTTTAATGACATTTCTAATCTATGGTAAACAATTATATCTTTGTTTATTTCACAGGCTCAGCTAAGTCCAGCTTCTACTAAGGGCTCAAGATTGAAAGAGTTTTTAGAGACAGAGAAACAGAAAGTAACACAGAGACTGGAACAACTCAAACAGAAACGATCAGACATATCATCACCCACCAGACGTAACGCTATGATGGAAAATCAGCTGGGTAAACGGGACTTGTATAAGATTGCTTTGTCACTGAGGGAAGCTAATAAGATCAGTCAGTTACTCAAGAAAAATATGGTAAGTACCGGTATCTGTTTCATTTGTATCTTGGTATACAGTCCTTTCTGTACACATTATTGTATTATCACCCTGAGAAGACAAATAAATCAGAATGAAGTAAAATATGGAAAGCTTTTCTAAAAATTGTTTTTGTTTTAAAAAATCTTAAAACCGGACTTTATACTGTTTGCACAGAATTTTTGAATGGACAATTGTTTTATTTGAAAGTTCTTCATTTTTTTTGTGATGAAAGACTTTGCTTCTGTCTCATGCAAATTGTAATATTAATATGTTTTAACATAGTTTATTTGGTAAAGTTTGTTTAAAGTTTTATCTGTTTATTGTAGACTTTTAGCAGAGAGGACTATTTAGAAGATGACAAGTTAGCAACAGCTATCAAAGTAACCAACACAGAGTTAGGACTGTGTACATTCTGGGATGTTCCTAAGTTTGAAGACAGATTAGCTCAGATGAGAGACTTATATCAGGTATGTAACAGTTCTGATAATTTAAATAATTATTTCAACACAAGAAGTCCTAAGATGATCAGATTTGGATACAACCTATTGAATTTTTAGTGTTTTCTGGAAATATTTTATGACATAATCTGACATTGAATTACCCTAAGTATATGGCTGTCATGAAGGGTTTTCTTTGGAATAGAAATATATACATGTATGAATATGTACTATACAAAAGTCTTTGATTTCAATTACATATTTATTTTCAAATATATGATATCAAAAAAATTGTTTTTAGAATATTTAAAAAAAATTATTGCTTATAAAAATGTCATTATGAGAAATATCTGAAACTGAATAGACATAATATGGATTTATCATTGTGTTGTTGGTAGATTTGTCTGATAGATGTATATATTATGATTGCAGAATGATTGTGAGAGTTCTGCTGATGATGAAGTATTTAACGATCCTAGTGAGTCATGGCTACCAGAGGCCCCTACTACACCAAGTACACCAAGATCTCCACTTGGGTAAGTTATTATGTCGGATAGATATATGTTGAAAGATGGGGAAAATAGATAACATGTTCACATTAAATGGTTTATACATTTTTCAACTTATAATTTTACATGCTGTACCTAAATATAGTTAAGTCAGATTTTCTTTAAGCTGATATGATTAAGTTATACATACTTTTTAAAGATTTAGAAAGTTAGTATTTAGAAAACCTACTTTTTTATAATTTTATGTATTTATTATTAAATATTGTTTTTTTTGTATTTACAGGAATAGCTTTAACAAATCACCATTTAGACAGTTTTTATTATCAGGAAATAGTTCCGTTACTAGTCCAAGAAGTTTTAAAGGTATGTTATACATTATTATAAGATACTTTGTACATTTAAAGCATGATCAAAACAAGCAATGTTGACTTAGACATATCAATAATTAACAAGAAGATTTGTTGAAAACACACTTGTAAGTTAAAGGGTTGAAATGCTATAGTGATAATAATGTTAAAATATTGGATGAATTGCAATATTCACTGTTTATTCTATACAAACATACAGAAAATAATTCTGATTTTAATTATTATATAATTACAGATGACACCTGCTCCTGTCCAAGTCATTTAACAGGAACAGCACTAGCTAAAATGTGTGAAAGTGTCACACTGACATTCGTAGAGAATATTCAAGGTATAAAACAATGTTTAAAAGAGTTAAGATATGAAACATAAGAATCACAAACAAATCTAGCAGCATTTATGTCACAAATACAAGTTCAGTTTAGTGAATTTTCAAATGACCAAAGACAGACAAGGATATAATTCAAGTTATGCATGTAATAAGTTACATGTCTTTAATAACTAAGCCTTGTTATAACAGCTAACACATGGCTAAGTTTATCCCGTAAAAGCCTCATTGATTTACCATGGTTAATAAACAAATGTATTAATTTAATTAAAAAATTAGATATCAAGGCTATGCATTTAGTTTCTGTGCAAATATTCAAAAATTCCCTAGAACCCATTAAAAGTTAAAACATTTATGATTTAATTTACAAATAACAAACATGTTATTACAGATTTAGAAAATTTAAGGATTAAAGAATAGACAACTCATAAAAGTATCTGTAATAACCCTATGGGTTAAATCCCTGACTGAAAGACTGAAATAAGAGATTTGTCTAAATGTTCAATAAAATGACAGCATTTAATATGAATGTTAGTAAAAGAATAAAAGTAGATGTGGATTATACATAATGGGAACCCACAAAATGTTAACAAGGGTTCAAGCAGTCTGATTTACAAGTTTAGATTTTATTTTTTATTAACATTTTTATGAGTCTGTTCTATGCAAAACTCTCCTTGCAATCTTTTAAGAATATAACCAAATAAAATGCTGATAAGGATACAAGTGCCTACCATTTGTTAAATAGAAAACAATTATTTTGTTTGATTTAAAAAAGTATACATGTTTTTTTAAAGATATTTTTGTCTATAATGTTTAAAAATATTTTCATTTCAGATAGCTATCTTGAAGAAAGTATGGCAGATAAAATAGTCAAGTGTTCTCAAGCAATTAAAAAATCAGTAGTATATCTGATAGACTCAAATTCTTCACAAGATAAAGGTAAGTCTGTTTGAATAAAACTATATCTGTATTCTCAAATTGCATGTACTGCATATCAAGAGGTTCTGCCAGGGTTATCTATCTTTATTCCTTGTATTTTACAAGCAATCAGTTATACTAGCATTACATGTTTAAAAAAAACGTTATGGGGTAAATAAAGATTTTTCTATTTCTCCATTCAAGACTGTCTAACTTTAAGATATTCAATATATGAGCTTTTATTGATTTGAATAGAAGCAGATGTAGGGTATACATTTAGGAGAAATCAATCCACGTCCAAAGACATAAATAACAAAAAGATATCTATAAACATAAAAATACTTAAAACCATGCTATATGGATTGCCCAATCATTCAAGATGTCATAAATATGAATAAGTCATCTTATGTGTTATCTCTTCTAACTTCATGTCGATAATTTATTATGCAGAATCTGAAACAAATGAAGAAGAAACTCAGTGCTGTTTACTGAAGCTTGCTACAAATATTCAGACATTAAGTTCTCATTGTACAGTCTGGGCAAACATGTATGTAAAGGAACAGAGACACTCCAGGGTCATTCAGGATCTTACAACTAAGTTAAAGGAGCATGTCAAGGTCATGGGTAATCACGTAGTACGTTTTTTCCAAGGATGGGGAAACGATATAGACAGTTTGATATGTGACTCTGGGTCAAAGATTGTGGATTGTGTTCTAACCGTGTGTAAATTAACGGGTGAAATGTCTCTAGCAACAGATATGAATATTATTTCATTTGAGCAACTGAATTGTGAGGAAGCAGATAAAAATGAGGTTTGTTTGTTGTAATTAATTTACTGAATATAAACATTTGAGTTGGTAAAAGAAAAAGGAAACTATTTATAGATTTATGCATTTTATGTTTAATATATATCTATGAATGGTGGTTTAAATTTAGTACTGCAAATTGGAAAAGATTATGATTAATACCATGAATACCACTACCACTACAAAAAAAAAAGACAATATCTGCTACAAATAACGCTTCATTAAAATATAATGTACCCTATTTAACTGTCTATCTATTTGATATATATTCCAAAAAGGCCAAAATTTTTAAAGAAAAAATCTTAATTGTCACATGTAGATTGACTGAAAGTTGTAGAAGTTTTTTCAAAGTAATATAAGTATTTTGAATTCCATATTTTATGTAAACTGCATATTAAGGTCACATTCTTTTTAAGAAGATTTAATTTAATTTTCTCCCTACATTTCAGTTGAGTCCTGATGTTTGTCATGCTTTCTTGGCTGGGTGTGATTTGTTGGTGGACAAAAGTTTACAAGGACCAATCAAAACATTAGAAGAATGGGAATGTAAAGCACAAAATCTGGCAGATCTATCCAATAATAATCTGGTAAGTTGTCACATTACTGTCAATAAACCATACACATAACTTATGTGGAGAGTACGAAAAGACCTGAGGATTAAAATTTATCTAGATGGTTTGATATTTTATAAAGCTTCAAGTGAAATAAATTGATCTACATATATTAGTGCTTACGTGAAAGGCTTTCAAAGTCACTATAGAAATTTTCAGAGACAGCCTTTCTGTGATCACTGTGACTAGAATAGGGTACTATAAATATTAGAATGTAATTCTCAGTTCTCTATTTTAACAGAATTACAGAGGTCTTCTTTAGTTTTAACAGATATAAATCCTTCTCCAATTTTCATGTTTCATGTTTATTGAATTTAACTTATTTTTTTCAGTCTCTTGGAGAAATTCCACAACACATAGAAGAATTGGTCTCATCAATGAAGATATTGTTTTCAACATGTCAGGAATTACAGGTATATTATTATATTACATATTTAAAATTGTATTAACAATATAATAATTGTTTTTCCTGTTTATAAAAAAATATTATTAAGAATCCAGAGCTACAGATGATGAATATGTAACCGGAGAGCATGAATCTACTTGCAAAATTGCATGTCTCCACCGGGATTGAACGGTGGACCTCTGTGTTACAAGGCAGCGTGTTAACTGACTGAGCTAAAGAAGTACTTCCTTAGCTCAACCGCTTAGGGCTGACTAAGTATCTACCACATCTAAGGGAAGCAATCCTGTCACAAATATACAAATATTGATGGAGTTGTTTAGGATTTTCACTGAAAGCCAAGTGTATTCAGACTTTTGCAAAATCAATTAAACATCCATGAAATTACAATTGTTTGTAAATCTACGAAAATTGGTATAGATGAAAATAAATAAATTCCCAGTTTGTGCACTGTTGTTGATCTGAATGTTAAAAAGGTTGTGATAATTTATTTGTTTCACTTCAGGTTGACATGGATACCAGTGTTAGAGAGAGTTATGGTGGCATTCCATTACAGTTTTATTCTGTCAGTTACAAGCGATCACAAGGACTAATACACCACATTAGCAACCTCTGGGAAAATGTACAGATTTTACTTAATAGTGCTGAACCTTTAATAAAAGGTTTGTTTCTACTATATCAGGAACTCTGGTTAAATAGTGTGTATTATCAGTTTTCACTGTCACTAATATCTGAGTTCTCCATAAAAATTTCATTTATCATCTTGGTGAATAGGAAATTTTGAAATACCATCTTGTGTCTAGACATTATAACATCACATATAAAAAAAAACATTGTCTAAAGAAAATAGTTTCAAATTCTGACTCAAGACTCTAGTTCAGTTAGTTTTGGTAATGTACATAAAATCATATATTTCTAAGATTGAATAATGATTTAATAAGCTCTAGATGAAATTAGAATTTACCTATTTGAAAGTAAATTAATGAACATGCACATCTTTTGGTTGTAAGAAAATGTCAGAAGAGCTTTATTTAGATAAAGAGGATATACAATTTGACTGTGATGCAATTTTAGTGATGTATAATAGTTAAGAACAGATTGGATTAAGTAACACGTAGCACAAGGGTTTCCCCATGATGGACTTTGTCAGAGATGGGAAAGACTCAGAAAATAGACTTCCTATGTGTCTATCTCTTTGGGCAGGGGTTGTACTTAATATTAATTCTTGTCATTCATTAATCGTACTGTCATGAAAATAAATGTATTATTAAGGTAGCACAATACAAAGATTTTTTCACTCCCAATCAGACAACTTTAAACTGATGTAATTCATTTCATCCTTCTTTATAATTTATAAATGAGGTACCAAAAGAAAGAAGAAAGATCAATCTTTCAAATTGTGATAATTTCATTATGACATAATTATTACATAATTAATTGTTATGTAATTAGTTGCTATGTTGTGATGTCCATACTTGAATGAATTTAGCTTCTTTGTTATTCATAGCATTCCAAAATATTGTATAGATTCTTGTACAACACAGCTTGACCTCCAAAACCGTGTCTCCGATTTCCAAAAACATCAATAGAACAAATTTTATACCCAATTGAATTTAGTGATCTCTTATGAATTGATGTTGCAAACTTCATTGAAGATTTATGAGAGAATGAAATACAATAGGAAAAATCTGAGACATGGTTTTGGAGGTCAAACTGTGTTGTGCAAGAATCTATAAAATATTTTGGAATGCTATGAATAACAAAGAAGCTAAATTCATTCAAGTCTGGACATCACAATATAGCAACTAATTACATAACAATTAATTATGTAATAATTATGTCATAATGAAATTATCACAATTTGAAAGATTAATCATTCTTCTTTCTTTTGGTACCTCATTTATAAAATTTAAAGAAGGATGAGTGGAATTACATCAGTTTAAAGATGTCTGATTGGGGATGACAAATCTTTCTGTTGTGCTACCTTAAATGGCTACTGAGTATATTAGTAGGTGTAGCAATTCTTGCTATCAATCCTTAATTTGAAAAAAAATGGATTTACAAGTCAATAAATAAAATCTGACATATCATTTGTCCTGTATCTATGTTGTTTTTTAATTATTTTTTGGAAAAATTGATCGCATAGCAAGAATTGCTACTCAGTGACAAAAAATCTGTGACCAGTACCAATTATTAGAGCTGTGTTAATTTACATGGGTTAAAACCTGTAAATACAAATGTAAAGAAAATATCAATATATTATTGACAAACATTGATTTAGCATCTCATTTCACAAATATGAGAAATTTTCAAATAAATTTGATTTTAGGGCTAGTTGGGCTTGATCTTCTTTGGTTATTAGGTGTCAGTAAACAATTAAAACAGTAAATAGGATGGACAACCCTCTGTCTATTTATCTTATGTCAGTAAGCAATTCATGCAATAAATTAGGTGTGTAAACAAAGAAGTTACATTTTTTAAATTCATCACAATTTGTGTTTAATTTTCAAATGTTTTTTTTAATTTTAATTTCAGGGCAAATAATAGATTGTAGAAAACTATGCCGATATTCAGATCTTATACAGAGAGACATCAGTAAATTAGTTCTAGTTTCAAGTAAAGACAATTTTAAAATGGATTCTTCAAGTTCAGATAGTGACTCTTCTGTGTTATCAGAATTACAAATGCAAAAGCTTGAGTATGCAGCAAAAGATGTGCACCTTTCTGCAGGATGTTTGATCCAGAAAGCAGAAAAACTGTTAAGAAATGACAAGATATCTGGAACACCACGCGGCAAACGTTTGTTGCCTCCGTCCCCAGATAAAGCAGTAAACTCTCCATTAAGTAATAAATTTAAGCTGGATACATGTAGCTGGGGATAAATATAAAAAAATCATGTCATGAAATTTTGATTTTTCCAGCCTGGAGAGGTCAGTGCTTGAGATCATGGTCAAGAAGTCGTAAAAGATCTGATGATGCCCTATATTCAAATATGGATAGAGCTGTACTTGGTGCTTTTGCTTGGATAACTATTTATTCAATCATTGTTGTATTTAGATATGTACGCTTGAATATATTGTATCAGCTACCCAACTGTACAGAATTATATTTTAATTGCTAGTACATGTATAATAGAAAAATTCAACTAAATGGCATGGAGACATAATCAACATTTTGTAGTTTTTTTATCTAGCTTTGGTAATTGGGCTTAATAAATGCTTAAAGGTATTGGAAACTACTATTTTTAAGATTTGGTTGAGACAAAAATATAAGAAACAGTGGTAATATATAAATGTGGCTCTTTTAACCAATTTTTTCAAGACTAGAATTAATTATAAATTATTATGAACTGTTCATGCCATGCAATTAATATGATTTCTCGATAAGAACTTTGTGAAAACAGTTAAAGGTCTTTTTTATGATAATTAATAAAAAAAAGAAACGTGATGAAGAACGGAAATTTGGTGAATTGAAACTCTTTGTTAATTTATACTGTCTCAATATATAATAACCCTTATAGAAAGTTCCGTCAGTTGAAATACAGGTCCAAGTTCTGGTTAATACAGTATCTGAAAACATTCTGTTTTTAAGACCTTTCAATATTCTCTGGTTTATCTTTGTGATACACAACTCCAAAAATATTTATGCTGACTTATATTTACTGATCAGGTACAAGAACAGAAAGAAGATGAAGTGTTTTGTGATCCTTGTAAGCAAAGCATGGACTTCAGAAATTTATTATTATCAGATATCAGAAAGTTATGAAAAATATCACAGTAGAACAATATAAGTATTGCAATAATGAAAACTTGTATGGTCCCTGTATCTTTTGTGCAATAGTTACAGCTTGTGTTCATTTACTGATTGTATATAATTGTAGATATAGACCTTTATTTATCTTGTAAAACTATCATGTGTCAAATGCTTCTGAAGAATATATATTTATATGGAAGTAAAAATAATCAACTAAACAAATTGTCTTTTTTTGTCAATAGTTACTTATTTGCCCAGATTAATTTCTTAGGAAAAAATAACGACATATATTTTTCTTTCTTCGTGTGAATGAAAAGAATATGTGGAAATTCTGAATTCCTACTTAGTAATCCCCTTTCTCAAGTGTAATTGTTAAAATCACACATACAGAACATCTTTTGTTGGAAAGGTATCCTTACATACATTTAGATATGTACACATGAATAAATAGTGTCAACTTTTCTTGATTATTATTCATAAAGGAAATTCAAATCCAAATCAACGTTTTCCATCCAAGTATTCCTCACATCTTGCATTAGACCCTATCAAAGATTGTAAAAATATTTACAGAACAACAGGAAGTTAAATGACATTCAATGACAAAGTTTATTGACTGTCCTTTTTTCACTTGAATTCAAATCATACATGTATAAATATATAGCAGAATAGAATGGTGACAAAAAGCCTTTAAAGGCGTCTGAATTGTGCATTGGTATCAAATTGACACTGTGCTAGAGTAAGAGATACTAACTTTTAGGGATTTTGGTCCTCAATGCTCTTCAACTTCGTACTTTATTTGGCCTTTTTAACTTTTTTGGATTCGAGCGTCACTGATGAGTCTTTTGTAGATGAAACATGCGTCTGGCGTATATATAAAATTTAGTCCTGGTATCTATGATGAGTTTATTTAATTCTGATCACCATGACTTGTATGGATGTGTACTGCAGATGGTAGACATGTGTCCAGGAAAAAAATACTATTGTTAGTAGTTCCTATCAAACTAAATTAAGCAGAAAACTTAACATTACAAATTGATAATTAATTTAAAGTACCTAGACTA
Source organism: Mytilus edulis (assembly GCF_963676685.1). Lineage (NCBI taxonomy): Eukaryota > Metazoa > Mollusca > Bivalvia > Mytilida > Mytilidae > Mytilus > Mytilus edulis. The sequence continues at coordinate 3,983,300 of NC_092345.1, forward strand.
TGACCTATGGTGCAGGGCCTCAAAATAGTCACTAGACTATGACCTAGGGCGCAGGGCCTCAAAATAGTCACTAGACTATGACCTAAGGTGCAGGGCCTCAAAATAGTCATTAGACTATGACCTAGGGTGCAGGGCCTCAAAATAGTCACTAGACTATGACCTAGGCCTCAAAATAGTCACTAGACTGACCTAGGGTGCAGGGCCTCAAAATAGTTACTAGACTATGACCTAGGATGCAGGGCCTCAAAATAGTCACTAGACTATGACCTAGGGTGCAGGGCCTAAAAAAAGTCACTAGACTATGACCTAGGCCTCAAAATAGTCACTAGACTATGACCTAGGGTGCAGGGCCTCAAAATAGTCATTAGACTATGACCTAGGGTGCAGGGCCTCAACATAGTCACTAGACTATGACCAAGGCCTCAAAATAGTCATTAGACTATGACATAGGGTGCAGGGCCTCAAAATAGTCACTAAATTATGACCTAGGATGCAGGGCCTCAAAATAGTTACTAGACTATGACCTAGGGTGCAGGGCCTAAAAAAGTCACTAGACTATGACCTAGGGTGCAGGGCCTCAACATAGTCATCAAACTGATATGCAACTAAAGTAATGCAACTTGATATGATTCAACATAAAAAATAAGTTACTTTTTAACATTTAGGCAAAATCAATAACGACTAGGAATGATAATAAATGGCATGAACTATAAAAATATACATAATCAACATTAATGAATTTTGGACAAACAATTTTTAGTTCATATAAACCTCAAAGCTAAGGACATCTATCATGTCAGGATCAAAAGGAAGGATTCAATAGAAATATGATATTAACATATGTTAAGTAGTATCATAAAATATTTGTTAAGATGACCTTATGGTCTTTTATTACCCTAAGACAATGAAACGTATTGTCAAATTGATTTTTGTCATAATCCACAAGGATCTTAACATACAAGCTGCTATCATTTCCAATGTTTATGATAAATTCTTTCACTACCACTTATTTCATTTTAAGTACACTTTCCTTCTTTCCGTCAGATGATCCCATTTTTATGCTTTACTCTGGCATAAGTAATTAAACTAAAGTTCAAGTTAATAATGTTCTATTCTTCAAAAACACATCTACATGGTATCGTAACAATAAATCAAGAGAACAAGATAAACTAACATATCATACAAATACGGAATGCAATCCGCATATCAATACACCAAAGACTGGTTAAGCAGAGATAACTCTCATAAAAGTATGTTAACTTTACCAAACGACTTGACATACCAAACTGACATATAACATCCCCCCGAACAAATAAACAAACCCCGTTTGTTTTCAATGGGCAAGGCGTTTGGTCATTTAAAATAGTTCAAAAATCAATTATTTTCATAAGAAATAAAGATGGCTTATTTATGTTTTCCAAGCTATTATTCATTCAATCAATATCAAATCTTTTACTATACTCAAAATAAAAATCACTTCCTACTTTATATTCCACAATATAATTGGTAATACAGAGCAAACTTTAATAAATGATGACACCAGCAGAGACCTTGGCTCTTATTAAATGGAAATACAATTAAAGCAACCCAATGGCCATATACGCTGCCCCAAAAAATACAACCATAAAAAATAGGTTATTTCTGGTATTGTACACCAAATCCGTCATTACAAATGACAACGCTATAAATGCTCCTTAAAACGCAGTATTTTCCTTTTAGTTGCATAAATGCAATATTTGCTATTAATCAAACTTCAAAAATGACTATTCATTTGAAAGCAAACGTTAAAATATATTTCTCTTCAATAAAATGAATTACTTAAATTCAAAACTTTCTCTACTAAATTAACTTCTCTTCTCAAATCGTAACTGATCCGTAACTAAAAAATATACAATTAAGAATAAAACTTCAACAAAAAAATCAAAAACAGTAACTTTGAAGTAAAAATCTTTTAAAACTGCTATCATAGCAATATTTACGAAAATATTCTCTCGATATTTTGTATAAAACAAATTCTTATTACAGAGTAATACTTCAACAATATTTCAACAAATCTATTTACAAAATACTTTTTCCGATCAACTGACATACCAAACTGACATATAACACCATCATAAAATAGTGAATATGGTTATAAGCATTTAACCATGGAACAGTTACTTTTACTAGTCATCAAAGTAGTATTGATGGCCCATGGAAATTATAAAAAAATCCTTGTGTTGCCAAATTGATGCAAAAACATTTTTGTTGGTTTTATTTTTTTGAAAACAATTTGTCAGGAAAATACTTTTTGTAGTCTCGTAATTGTAAACTTATATTGTCTTTTTATTTAACCATGGGGCTAAAGAAATGTTGTTACATAGAAATGGAAAATTCATAATTGGGGAGCTGAAATCTCCACCAGATACGAAATGAAGTAATAGTTTCTTGATACGGTCAACAATGAGCAAAACCCATACCACATTGTAAGCTATAAAATTTCTCGAAGCGAGAAAGGCGAGGGCCTGATTATGTACAAAACAATAAGTGGAAAAAAATATGATACACAGCAACAAACTACTACCACCGAATAGCAGGATCCTGACTTGGGACAGGCACATATATAATGTTGCTTGTTGAACCGGTTTGCTGGCACCAACCCGCCAGTGGCGTAGCAGTACATCATATGGACAAACTAGAAACATTAGTTGAAAAGTTACAGTGCTTTACTCATCAGATAGATACAAAGCAGAAAAAATTAAAAAGACCCACACAGATTGGACACGTCCGGGTATTTTTACATCCCCGTATCATTAAATTTCGAAATCCGAACATGAACATACAAATTGAAACTAGCTGATGGCAAAATTTAGAAAGAGAAAACAGAAAGTCTGTATTTTGCATTTTAAACGTCATGGGTTAAGAATATACATTTTTAATCGCTCAGCTTTTGGTGACTTTAGAACACTATGATTTAGTCTTAACAAAATGAGCTGCATAGCGTTTTGTATATTCCTATAATGAAATATTAATAGGCTCAATGCTAAGAATGTCCGTTTGTTGTTACGCATATGATACAGTCTACACATATCAATTACTGTTTTTTGATCTTCAGTTTGAAGTATTGTTTTCTTTCCATTGAGTTTTAAACAAAAAGACTGAATACATTCTGTTTGTAAAGGAACCTCCTTGACTGCCTTTCCAAAATATACATCTTTATTCTCACACACCAACAAAGGTATATATATAATTATACATATATTTAATGCATTTGCATAAAAAAAATACGAAAGCAGATGGAGATATTTACAATTATTCATCCAAAAGGGCTCAATTTGCTGTTTTGCATCTTTAATATTTTCTACAGCATTCAATAATATGGTGTTAATTTTTTCAACCACTATATTCATTTTTCCTTAAGATAGCATAAACTTTCTACTGATTCTTACTTCGTTACATACATCCAATTTGTGAAGCCCTTTCATTCGGTTTACACTATCTAAACTGTTCCAACGATGTGCCCATTTACCAGAGACCTTAAGGTTCCACTAAAGTCAAAATATAGGACACTTCATAAACATCTAAACTTTGCCTGTATTTTTCAACCTATAATGAATAAAGCCATAAACTATGAGAACATATGTTCATTTAAACATAGTTTATATATACACATTGTGTAAATTATAAATAAACTTGAAATTGTTATGTTGTGGCCAAACCGGTTCTTGGGGTGAACACTAAATTTTCAAAAAAATCTGCAGGCCTGCAAGACGACTTAATTTGCTTAAAATTGGTATGGACGAATACTGTTACATGTAATGCAGGGCAAGCGCAAGCTGATTTGTCACATACATATGTTTTAATGGCATATTTGTCCAATTTCTGTATTGTACCTTCGATATTCGTTCACTTAGATACATGAAATTAAATGAAACTCGAAAATCAATACATTTTATAAAAAATCAACATGCGCTTGCCCTGCATTACATGTAATAGTATTCGTCCATACCAATTTTAAGCAAATTAAGTCGTCTTGCAGGCCTCCAGATTTTTTTGAAAATTTATTGTTCACCCAAAGAACCGGTTTAGACACAACATAACAATTGCAAGTTTATTTACAATTTATACAGTGTGTATATGTAAAGTATGTTTAAATGAACATATGTTCTCATAGTTTATGACTTTATTCATTATAGGTTGAAAAATACAGGCAAAGTTTAGATGTTTATGAAGTGTCCTATTTTTTGACTTTAGTGGAACCTTAATAATTTAATGGCAATATTAAAGGAATGTGAACATCCGAGTACAGCTTTGATAAATCTGCAACATACATGTTTATATCAAAACAAAGAAAATTATATGTACAAATAAAATAGTCTAATGCGCAAGACTTGGCGGCATGTGCATTTGACATGAAGGATTATTATACATTTCAAACAACATACTACAATACAAGTTTGTGACAGTGCTTTGTGCCCAAACAACATCTAGCATTAGAAAATATCATAAAAGTCAGCATGGCTTGAAAAAGAGAGGCGAAAGATACCATAGAGACATTCAAAAAGAGGGACGCAAGATACCAGAGGGAAAGTCAAACTCATAGATCGAAAATAAACAGACAACGCCATGGCTAAAAATAAAAAGACAAACAGACAAATAATAGTACACAAGACACAACATAAAGACTAAAGACTAAAGACTAAAAACTAAAGACTAAGCAACACAAACCCCACCAAAAACTGGGGTGATCTTAGGTGATTCGGAAAGGTAAGCAGATCGTGCTCCACATATGGCACCCGTCGTGTTGCTTATGTTATTACAAATCCGTTAAATAGTCTAATTCGGTAGGTCACATTCGTGAAAAGGGAAGGGTATTGTAGTTACGACATAAGGAACATATCATATATCATCTGTGAAACGGTTATTCCATAACTGTCAACCAACTCGTGATGGCGTCCGTAAAATTTACGAAGGAATGTTATCAACTTTACCATTTGGAACTCTTGGTCCAGTAGCGTCCTTGTGATGAGCAATCCTCTATCAAGGAACTTATGATAGAAAATACAAGCCGCGCATACCGTATCAATTGGGAGATATATACTCCGTAAGCAGGCGCTGCTGGAATGTTGCTACATAGAAATTGAAAGTTCACCATTGGGAAGCTGAAATCATCTCTTTTGTCGTAAAGTTATGTTTTCAACCGACCCTCATTGTCAATTTCTAGATGTTAGTCAATATATGAGGTAGACTTAACTGTATCTGTAGTACCCTTTATCTCTAGTTCGATTGGATAGATTCGTTCAACATAGTCACCAAATTTTGTATTATTTAGTGATAGAACATCATCTATATAGTGGAAGGTAAAGTTAAAGGCTATTCTAATTTCTTCTCTTTCTTCCTAAGAGGTTCCTGTATGAAGTCAGCCTCATAATAATAAAGAAACAAGTCGGCAAGAAGAGGGGCACAATTGGTTCCGATTGGAATTCCGACAGTGTGTTGAAAACACGTCTCTCAAACGTAACAAATATGTTGTCAATTAAGAAATCAAGCATCTTGATAATGTCAGTTTCAGAGATTTTTTTGTTTGAATCAGAGTGAATCTTTACAAAGTAGGATTTATCCCTCCCACAAGACAAGATACTTGTATCGACGTTCGCAATTCTTTTCAAACCTTTAAGTCGAAAACAAACTGTCAATGCATGCGATAAAAACTCCGAAAAGACAATCAACAGAATACAAAACACAACATATAAAACTAAAGACTAACACGAACCCTATCAAAAGCTTGGGGTAATCTCAAGTGCACCGGATTGGTAAACAGACCCTGCTTCATATATGGCTTCCGTCTTGATGCTCGTGAAAGTATAGACCTGGTGGTATTCTAGGAATAGTAGACATGATTGTGGTAACAACTAATGGATCATATCAGTCGTCATATGTGAAACATAGTCCACAACGGTCCAACCAGCTAGTGATGGCGTCCGTAGAAATCTTGGTTCAATAGCTTCCTTGTACACATCACTCTTCTATCAAGGAAATCTGGAAGGATAAGGAAGAAATAACTATAACAACAAAATAATTATCAATAAATTATCGACTTTTTCTGAAATTGAAATCCCCAATAAAAAATGTCAAAAGTATATACTCTACAGACACATTTCAAAACATCTTGTTCTAATTCGATTAATGCATTAGGATCCTTATTTAGCGAACTTTAAGGATACATATCAATATTCCATATTATTGCATCTTGATCCGTTTCTAGTAAATATAAAGAAAAATATCCACCAATATACTAGACTACTAACTTTTCCGCCTAGCTCTATGATATTTTCCAGATGTGACATTAACCTTTATCACGAATATAGGTAAATATCTTGTGAGAAAAGAACCTAAATAGCTCGAGGTAATTATCCCTCATAGAATGCAATATATATATATATAATACTATCATTCTAAAGGTGTATATTAGCGTTTATATACGATTTAATCTTTCAAAGTAAGTTGGAACATAAATGTTATACATTACTTCATGTTTTGAGTAAAATTTCAAAAATGAAATCAACACGTCATGACTTAAATGCGTCCGAAGCGTTTTACTGGATTTACCTTTACAGGAACGCCCAAAGCCGAATATTTGAGACATAATGATATATAAGAACCGAAGTAGTTGAGGAGCTTACTGAAATAAGAGAACCTTTATAAAAAGATTAATACATATGAGAAGTTAATTATATAATCTCTGAATCCTGTAAAAAATAACTCATAAAAACTGAACTCCAAGGAAAATTCAAAATAGAAAGGCCCTTATCAAATAACAAATCACGAACAACAAACGGATTGAACACACCTGTTAACTGACTTGGTACGGGCATTTCCTTATAATGAAAATGGTTCATTTCCTTATATTGAAACTGGTTCTATAGCTAGCTAAACCTTTCGCTTGTATGGCAGTCGCATAAATTTCCATTATATTGAAAACAATGCGTGAGCAAAACAAACAAACGTATAGGTACAAATTATAATAGGTAAAAATTAAAAAAATTGGAGTACAGTAGTCATCATTGTGTTATAATTTCAATCACTATTAAACAAACAACTCTGTAAACAAAGAAAAACAACATGTTATATAGACACTATATAGACAAAGCACATACGCAAAAATTAAAGATAAAAATACAAAGATGACCATATCAAAATAATACAACGACTGGACGTATGTAGACAGAGCCACGGAAATACACGAATAATACACGAACCCATATAATTCACGAATGCGTCCACACATGTGAAGTACATAGCGAAAGATGAAAACAAAATTTGATGCAAGTATCCTTTTCTCAACTGTGATTCAATTTCCTAGGAATTGTGTTTCATGATAATTAATGTTTCCTATGAATTGTGCTTTTACGATAATTAATGTTTCCTAGGAGTTGTGCTTTCGTGATAATTAATGTTTCTTAGGAATTGTGCTTTCATGATAATTAATGTTTCCTAGGGATTGTGCTTTCATGATAATTAATGTTTCCTAGGAATTGTGCCTTAATGATAATTAATGTTTCCTAGTAATTGTGCGTTCATGATAATTAATGTTTTTGATTGGGTATCCTGATAATCCTTAAATTAGTTTCCTCCAACTTTTTAATATAGGTTTAACAATAGTTGTCAAAGGTACCATGATTATAATTTAATACGCCAGACGCGCGTTTCGGCTACATAAGACTCATCATTGACGCTCAAATCAAAATAGTTGTAAAGCCAAACAAGTACAAAGTTGAAAAGCATTGATGACCCAAATTCCCAAAAGTTGTGACAAATACGGCCAAGGTAATCTATTTCTGGGATACGAAAATCCTTCGTTTTTCGAAAAATCCAAAATTTTGTAACAGGAAATTTATAAAAATGACCATCTAATCGATATTAATGCCAACACCGAAGTGCTGACTACTGATCTGATGATACCCTCGGGGACGAAACGTCCACAAGCAGTGGCATCGACCCATAGGTGAAATAGTTATTAAAGGTACCTGGATTATAATTTAATACGCCAGACGCGCGTTTCGTCCACATAAGACTCATCTGTGATGCTCAAATCAAAATAGTTACAAGCGTTTATAAACGGATAATCTATCTTCATTTCAAATAATCTGGTTTTGTTTTTTTACAGTTTGTACGGTAAATATTGATAATCACAGCAATTAAGGTCTAAACCTGTATACAGTCAGTGAACTTATCACTTGACAAATAGCAGCATATGCTAATTTGGTGAACTAACCTGACTTTTTAGTCATCAGACAATCATTGCTTTCGTCCATGAAAGATATTTCACATGATAATTTTGTATGCATTTAAGCCACATGTATTTTATTGTTCAAGCTGTTACTTGCAATATTCCAAAATTGCTTTGGTGTCTGCAGCTTTTATCTGTAATAATCAGTAATGTGTATTCAGCACATTGATATATTAAATTTTGTGATAATGCTAAGTTTGCTAAGTTTCTTTTATACTTATTATTATATGAGCATATAGCTTAGTACTATTTATTACTATATGAGCATATAGTTTAGTACTATTTTATACTTATTACTATATGAGCATATAGTTTAGTACTATTTTATACTTATTACTATATGAGCATATAGTTTAGTACTATTATATACTTATTACTATATGGGCATATAGTTTAGTACTATTTCATACTTATTACTATATGAGTATACAGTTTAGTACTATTTCATACTTATTACTTTATGAGTATACAGTTTAGTATTATTTCATACTTATCACTATATGAGGATATAGTTTAGTGCTATTTTCTATTGCTTATTTACACATTTACTGTAATTTCACTGAATGTGACATTTTGGCCCAGTGATGATATTCATGCATAACAAAAGAAGATACCCGGACCGGTCATGCCACTTTTGAATTTCATTAGATTCCCTCTGTTAACTTGATTTGTCCTCTTATCGATGTATGAGATGTAAACATTGGTTCATTTCTGATTTGTTTGTGCATTGTTATCGATCTTGCACTATTTTTTGCTTATTTGATGCCGTTTTATAATTAGTAGAATATGAATGAATAGAAATCGTTTTACGGATGCTGGAAAATGTTTCCAACCACCACTAACTGTAGTTCAGATAAATATTACCTAGTAAATATGCTTTCAAAGGTAAAATGGTGTGAACTTAATGATTTATTTGGTAATAATGTTGTAACATATGTTCCGTAAATGTTTTTACATTATTATTAATAAAAGAATTGTTAATGTTTAAATATATATTAATATGCAATTTAAAGGGAAAAAATCGGATGAGTCATTTTTTTTATTGTTTGCTAAAAATGATCTATGTTATATTCAATATCAATGTCATGCAAGTTTGATTTGATTTTTAAAACATGTTAAATTGATAAAATTAAAAAAAAAGTACAACTAGGAAGATAGTGCATTTAACTTGAACAACCGGAACGTTGTCTTGGAAATGATTAAGACAGTGCATTTGAACATGTACAACGAGAGTTCTAACGTTACATATATCAACACAGCATATGTAAAACGAGAATGCTAGCACAACATTGACCATTATCATCAAACATTTGAACAGATGCAACATGAATGCTAACGTCACAATGAAAAAGAAATACATTTCCTCACGTACAACAGGAATAGTAGTTTTGTATGATTTTTTTTATTTTTTTTTTATATTTTTCGGAGTTTAGTATAACGTCTATTATCACTAAACTAGTATACATTTTGTTTAGGGGTCAGCTAAAGCACGCCTCCGGGTGCGGGATTTTCTCGATGCATTGAGGACACATTGGTGGACTGCGGCTCTTTGGTCGGGTTGTTGTCTCTTTGATTGCCCATTTTCATTCTTAATTTTAGCATTGCAAGAATTAAAACAGAACATTTCAGCATGTGCAACGGGAATACAACCATTACAATTATCAAGACAATAAATTTATAAAAACGTTCAACCGAAAAGCTAACATTAATTGCAATTATAGAAACAATCGTAAGAGCAGGTATAACGTGAATACTATAATATAAATTATCAAGACATCACAGCGAGAAGGCTATCATACCATCATAACATTTATTAATTTTAACTTCATAAACAACCAAATCGTAAATGAAATTGAGTTATCATCAAACATGGAAAACTTTCCCTTGATCCATGAACTACATCAAAGGACCCAGTAACGAAAGATGTCAAATTCGTCTGTAAAAACTGATATATGACAATTAAGAAAGAAAAATAAAATCACAAGAATTAATAAAACAGCTTAAATATTGCCTCATCTTCAAACATGTGAAACAAATTTCCCTTTTAATGTATTTTTACAATTTGCAATAGTGCAATATAAAATCAGCATCTGACCCCGAATAAAGTAAAAGTTTTGTTAGGATTAATAAACGCAGAAACGGACACTGGACCTGCGGATATGGGTATTCTCCAAAAACAATTTAAACACGAGAAAGCAACTTTTAAAACACTTATAAAAGAGGGGCGAAAGATACCAGCGGGACAGACAAACTCATAGATCAAAAATAAACTGACAATGCCATGGCTAAAAAGGAAAAAAGACAAACAGACAAATAAAAGTACACAAGACACAACATAGAAAACCAAAGACTAAGCAACACTAACCCCACCAAAATCTGGGGTTGATCTGGGTGTTGTAAATTAGACTGTGTAAGATTTGATAAATATTTATGTGAATATTTATCACTTGTCTTTTTATTAATACTTAATTCTCACCATTCCACCTTTTTTCATATTTATCTGATAATAAAGCAATAGTTTTAAAATTAAACACTAAAAGACATGAATGCATAAGTAGATTCATTACGTTCGAATAAAATTATGCATAAGAAAATATTTGTTTCTCATAGTAAGAGTCAACCGTGGTTTTTTTTATGACATTTCATGAACAGTATACAAAACAAGGTTAAAAACACACAAAAGAGAATCCATGGAACCTAAACGGAATGAATTTAGACTGTCATACTACTGTGGTGTTTAGCTTGCTATAAAACTAGGTCTAACCCACCATTGTATACGTAAAAAATATGACAATTGTTATCTATTCGTTTGATGTGTTTGAACTTTTGATCGGTTAACTAATTCATGATGGTGACATTATCGACACAACATGTTAGTTTCTATGTTGTGTCTTGTGTACTTTTATTTGTCTGTTTGTCTAATATCCTTTTTAGCCATAGCGTCAGTTTATTTTCGATTTATGAGTGTCCCTCTGGTATCTTTTGCCCCTCTTTTAAAATTCAATATGTGCTGAATTCATCTTTTTACCTTATATGCCCATAGATAAACACCACCAATGTAAATGAAGTCCAACTATTCTGTACAAGCACACTCGAAACATATCAATTGAGCTATATAAACACTCTACGAAATCGTTACATTGTAATACAAACTAGTTCATGTCGTAAATTTTTGTCAATATCAAGACATCGAATCCAAATATTATAAAGACGTATAATTTTATACGACAGACGTGATTTTCTACTACAAAAACTCTACAGTGACCACTGAAAAAAGAAAGTAAAAAGATAAATCAAGTTCAAAGTTAAGGACAATTCAGGATAAAAAAAAATCCAAATACTTTTGCCACATACGGCAAAGTATATCTATACCTATACCAGAGGGAAATCTGTTTCTTCGAACAATGCAAATTTTGTGAAAGTTCATTTATAAATTTTACCTGATCAATGATACGCCATGTCAACAAATAGTACCTGACCACTGACTTGGTGAAAAAAATCGAAGAGGAAACATCCAGCAGCAGTATTTTATCACAAACGTTGATAATTGTTTTGGAAGTATTTTTCACATGCAATAACTTAATAAAAATTGGTATGTAACATTCAACCTTTTTACGGCACTATTGTTTTATATGGTAATAGTTATCAATGGTACCAGGTAATAAAATTGTAAGCACTTTAGCTTCGTATTGGTTCAATCATTGCCGTTATTCTTTTATAGATGTTAACATAAATGTATAGTATCTCTTCGGACAAAAGAAAGAAGTGTGATAAGAGCCATTATTTGTCCTATGAAATTACAGAAATTCTAATTGCATTTTTATTGATAAATGACGTTGCTTAATTCTCTGTCATTTCGTGTTTGATGGCAAGTTTTCTCACTGGAAATTGTAAACCATATAGTCTTATTTATATTTTTAATTATCTGGATACTTTTGTACCGAAAAGTAAAAGAGGGCCGAAAGATACCAGAGGAACAGTCAAACTGATAAATCGAAAATTTACTGACAACACCACGGTTAAAAATGAAAAAGACAAACAGACAAATAATAGTACACAGAAATAACACAGAAAACTAAAGACTGAGCAACCTGTGGTTAAATTTGATTTGATATTCATGTTGATTTTAGTTTTACATATTTGACATAAAATAAGGAGATAACTGTATTGTATTTAAAGACAATAACAATCAAAACCAAGGAGTAAACAAATACTCACAAAACCAAAGGACATTTACATAAACAGTTATAAATAATGAATAAGAAACAACACGACCTCCACTAAAAACCAAGAGTGAAATCAGGTGCTCCGGAAGGGTAAGCATTTCCTGCACCGTATACGGCACCCATCGTGGTATTTCTTTGTTCAGTTCGGTAATGCGGGAAGGTTATTATGACTGAGGAAGAATATCAGATACGATTTCTGACACACTTTTGTCATAATGGCCGATCAGCTCATGATGGCGACCGTAAAATTCCTTTAAGCTCCGACTGCTTCCCTGACTTCAATTGTTGATTTGATAGTCGCCAGTAAACTCATTTCCAAATTGAAGCCGTTGGAGCTTAAAATACAATACAGCTATCTCCATTATAATGAAACTTACACAAAACAACGTCGAATCATACATTTAAAATTTGTCATACGTCGTCAGCACATGTGCGTATGCTTTTTTGGCATAAATTGTGAACTGATGCCATGAAAATTGGTGACGTTAACAATCAAAATGAACGTTACAAACGATGTTGCATTATAATTACCTTTTCACGACGGTCTTTGATTTAAATTGTTGTGTTTTGTATTATGTTTTTTTCTCTCCAATTTTAGCCATTTCGTTGTCAATTTATTTTCGTTTTATGAGTTTAATTTCCTTTTGTCATCTTTTGACTCTCATTTGTCTTTAGTAAAAATATATTTGACAAAAAGTTTCATACAAAATATTTTACAAAAATCAGTAAAACATTTTCAGCAATGATCTCTTTCAGGCAAACTGCTTCTAATATCTGCATATGAACGACATTATCAATAGTGGTTTACAATAACTGTAAAAAGTTATAATATAAAAAAAAGAAGATGTGGTATGATTGCCAATGAGACAACTATCCAAAAAAAGACCAACATGACACAGACATTAACAACTATAGGTGTATAAGCCCTAATGACAGTATGCAACACAATAATAGATAAAGAGCTGCACCATAAATGCATTTTACGCCCATCGCTTTTTAATCAAATAAAAATCCACAACTACTGACGCTTATGAACATCTGAAGGATAATATTTTAAAGATTTATGATATTATTATGCTTTTTCGCCAAATCCTTACTTTACCTTTTCCTGTACCTTTATGTACAGCTAGATATTGGTATATTCTGCTGTGCTATGACATGCAATGTTGGTATGAAGAAATGAAAATTAGTGAGATAATTAAGAAGATTCTGAATTATTTGCACGCATGAATGTTTCATCAAGGTGACTTGTTAGGATTACATTCATGTATAGTTTCAATGCAGAGGGCAAGCGTTTCAAGAAGAATTTCAAAAGATCAAGAGTATAAATAGACAAGAAGCCTGCTAAAATATGCATTCAATCTAATTTTCAAAAACGTTCATCTTGAAAATTAAACAAGATAGTCCACGTTTTGTTGAAAGAAAACAAATATTTAAAGTATGACAGTTTATAAAAAAAATTACCACAACGCAGAAAATCATTAAATTATGTTGAGAACACTTATGTATACTTGTTATCTATTTCATTAAGTACTGTAGTACATTTCCTTCAATAGCTCAAAGTAAATTAACAGATTTTTTACGTTTACGTATACCTACAAGTGTGTGTTATGTGGGTGCATGCATCGATAAGTGACGGAAAAAAACCTTTTAATTAGTTTTAAATTGTAATCAAATATTTAATCAGCTGTCCTATCTTATTTATAAATCAGTAAATCATAGAAGAGCACAGGCTGTTGTATATATAAAATCGATAAAACATGCAATTCTCTTAATTATCTTACTAATTGATTAACATTGTAGCCAAAGTAAATAAACATTCAATGTTTTAAAGTTTTTTAGACTCCGTTTTCAATCCGTTTCCTTTCGAAAAAATACGATTGTCACGCATTGGGTATATAAATTTTGTTACTATGACTTCCTCTGGTTGATAACAATTAACAAAAATGCCATGCGCTTAATTTGATACGAGTATAATTTGGATTCGTTTTCATAAGACATAAACGCAAATAAAAATAGAAGGATCGTCAAAAATAGTTGAAAAACGTTTAAAACCGGAATTCCGACATGTCTAGTTTTTGTGATTTGTGCTGCTTTGATGATTTCTCAATAAATGTTACCCCTGTTTCATTTCACAAATGAGATCAATCAGATATTATTTGAAGTATAAAAAAAGGTATACGGCGACAGTTAAAAGAGAGGTAAATGAAAACAAAGGGGTATTCAAACACAAAAGTTAAAACAAACTGACCATGCAATACATTGACAAAAAAACCCTGAAACGACAGAAAAACAAACAGTTGCATACAAAACATAAAAAAAAATTAAAAAAATCGAAAACCCCAAATCCTACACCCACTTCCATAGTTAAACAGGAACTGCTAACCTGCTTGTTTTCCTTATTTAGGTAGCTTTGCTCAGTAAATGTGTTTCAATCGATTAGGTCACATCTAATTCATTTCACTTGAAAGGATGTTCTTGGTCAGCTCCACTTTACCCGCTATCTTCAATGTTGGTTTACTGAGAAATGGATTAACGACACACTACTTTCGATGACAGAAACCAATCTAAAGTACAGTACGTTTATAAACTTGTTGTTTTGCGTAATAACCGCATCAGTATATGGGCTGTAATACCCATTATGGGGGATATATTATGACAACTAACGTCCGAGGGTATGCATCTTAGGCGTTGGATAATGGAACACCATTTCCCTGTATTATGACACTGGTCCTGATAAAGATTCCTGTCATCGTCATAACAATGTCCGAGACTCATCGACCAGTACTCCATCATCATGGTTAGCGGGCTGATAAGCTGACCAACTCGGCACTGAAAGCAGCCGCTGTGAAGGTAGTTAACAATACCAAAATAGTCAACATACCAAAAAGATCTTACCAAAACCAAAACGGTGGCCGTCCTTTCCAATTTTCCATCGTCACGCATGAAAATATTTCAACGCTCACCAAACGCCTTAGGGCATGCACCGATACGACCGTGCGAGAGCTTTAAAGCCAGCAAAGGTAGTTAAACACTTCCATCATCATTAATGTGATTGTGTAATTGGAAATTTGTTAATTATTGCTGTTTTTATTTTTACCATAGTATTTTCTATCCATCTTTGACGGACCTACAATAATACCCTAACATATCCTTAAATAAAATTTCAATGAGAAATAAGCCTTCTGGACGATTTTAAGTTTGAATTACTACAAAGCGATCTACCTACTGTTTAGGTTATATATGAAAGCCAGTATTAGTAACTACGACCTACCCATACAGATACAGAATATCAAATGATCTGTTGTTCATTTTTGTCTTTATGTTGCTGTGTCTTTGACACACTTCTCACATCTTCTTTTTGGTTTGGTTTGGTTATTCGTTGAAGGCAAAAACACTTAAGTTGATAGGCAGAAATTAAATCATTTTTGTTTTATTATTTATTAGATTCTGTCAATTTCATGTTATATACTGAACCTATACATTTCAATAGTTTGTCTAGACTCAGTCCTCAACGACTCGGCTTATTGTTGTTTAGAATTACCGCTATGTAATCACGATGTCTGGGGTTGGTAAATTCAATTCATGTTTATAGCTGTAAAAATGTGTGATCGATGTAAGTTGAAATCAACCTTGTTTTATTTGATATTATCAATATTCAGTACTGTAATATTATGCAACGACCCTGGTGAATTAGGATGAATAAAACATCAGGGACAATATAAAGCGAAATGTTTATTTTATACTTTATAGTCTATTACAACATCTATGTCTATCATTTTATGTGCACCACAACTAACGATCATAGTAGTGTCACGTAAGCATGTGCAACTGTATAGAGACCGACTCCATATTGCATCGACACATATAAGTTCCAGTATGTATAAAAAGTCAAATCACAAAAATACTGAACTCCGAGGAAAATTCAAAACGGAAAGTTCCTAATCAAATGGCAAAATCAAATGATAAAACACATCAAACGAATGGACAACAACTGCGTTAAATGTGATGGGATCAGTTTACTGGATAATATTTATTTTGTAGAATATTCGTTTATTGAAAGCAGTTGGTTTAGTAAGTTATGATGGGCATATCTCTTTTGTTAAGCTGATGTCGTACATAGTAGTTATTGACATTTACGGCTTCAGTAACAAAGGTATACTCCTAACACAAAAACCAGCTCATGCAGGGACACACAGAAGTCAGAATGACACTACATAAGATTGATGGTCAACCTTATAATAAAATAAATAAAAAGATAAGTTGTGTCTTTGTCTCGACTCACATGCGACAGGTATATGGTGTTACATCTTCAGAACTCAGAATAATCAACTGACCTGTAATTTGACCTGTTGTATACTGTTCCATTTTGTACATTTCGACCTAATCCAGATTTGCACAGAAAGTTAAATAACAACAATGCCGAACTCCAAGAAAAATTCTAAATCGAAAGTCCCTTATCAAATGGCAAAATCAAAAGCTCAAACATATCAGACTAATGGAAAACAACAGAAGTCGCTGAACATTTCTATTTGATTTTGAGTTTGATTGACTTGTGTCTCATCCCTTTTGCACATTTACGCAAATAAAATATGTTTAAACTAAACATTTCTATGCATTCGTTCTAGCTCTGTTTAGTGTCCATGTAAAGCAGTCAGATTTTCTTTTAATCTTTACTTGTTTATTCTTAACAGATTTACTAGATTTAAAATTTGGAAAACCACTGTAGTCTCTAATTGAATCCTTACCAGAACAAGATAAATGCAGGATTGTCAACAAACTCAAATTTATATAACGAAATGTGTTAGACCAGTTTAACGAAAACATGTAGTTCGAAGTCCTGATATCCCGTAATCGTTTCTGTTGGTTAGAAAATCAAAATCAACACTTTACAAATTGTATGCGTTAGACGCGCTTTTCTGCATTTTGCTCTTTCAGGAAAGCTCAAAACCAAATATACGAAAGTCAATTAATCTCTACATTAATAAACAAATAATCTAAGAAATTATTTTTTCCTTTATTGATCAGTCTTTAGTTGTCTGTGTTTTGTTTCGTTGCTCAGTCTTTAGATTCTATCTTTTGTTTAGTTGCTCGGTCTTCAATTTTCTATGTTGTATGTTATTGCTCAGTCTTCTGTTTTCTTTGGGTTTTGTTGCTCAGTTTTTGTTGCTCAGTGTATAGTTTTCTTTGTTGTATTTTGTTGTTTAGTCTTTTGTTCGATATGGGTTTTTTTTTATTGCTCAGTGTTTAGTTTTCTTTGGTTTTTTTGTATGTACTGTTGTTTGTCTTTTCTTTTCTTTCTTTTTATTTTATTTTGCCATGGTATTGTCAGTTTGTTTTTGATATATGAGCTTAAATATCCCTTTGGTCCTTTTGTTATCCACGTATGACTGTTGAACAGCGTTATACTACTGTTGCCTTTATTTGAGCCTCTGATAAGAAGAAATATAGGTTAGATATTCGTTCATTACAAAAACACAATCATTCTAGTACATTTCCACTTCCTTTTAATGAAAAAACGAAAGTGTAACAAAAGAACTCAGAATTTATTTCTTATGCTATATTGTACTGGGTATAGCAGCGTGAAGTAATTCAAAAATATATAAATAACTCTATTCAACAGTGTCTTTAGATATAGTTCATGACCGCCCATTATCATAGAAAAATACACTTAATTTATCTATTAACAAAAACGTCAATCAACTTGAAAGAACATATGTTACTATAATTTTAACATTACATCCTTTTTATAGTAATATTAAAGGCGCCCTCACATTGTTTAATTTTATGGTTAATAAATTGAATTGGTTGTACTTTATCTGTTAACAAAGCTCTGACATTTGGCATTTAGCAATAAAATAAATATTTTATTTCCAAGTAAAAATATGTTCCACTTTGACGTCATTTTCTACTTTTCCAACAAAAAGACTGTTTATATTTTATGGAGTAATCTAAATTGTGTTTACAAAACACAAATGTTATTGTTATGAATGTACTATTTTATATTACTTTTCATTCAAAAAAGATAAATTTATGTTGATGAGTTCACCTTGGAAATAATAATTCAGATAAACATGACAAAATCTTAATAATACATACCAAAATATCAAAGTAACATGATAAAATCAAAACATACATGACAAAATCCTAACGACACATACCAAAATTTTAAAGATACATGGCAAAGGAGTAGGTCCGGTAAAGGCTGATTTCGGCCTCAAATTTTAGGTTCATCTGATGAAAGATTTTGGACAATTTTTAAACACTTAGTGTCTACTTTAGTCGAATCAATAAGTATATGTGAAAGATTTTAACTGATTTAGTCACTAAAACGCTTCAATTCAAGCTTAAATATGCCATAATATGTCACTTTTCAGATGTTTTTTTTTTTCAAAAATGAAAGTGGCCGCATTTGTGTTCATTCTCAACCTTTGTATATGTTATGTATCATCATCAAATACAACTTACATTTAAATATTAAGAATGAACACCAATGCGGCCACTTCCATTTTGAACGGAAAATTAACCAAAATGCAAACATTTCGAGGATTTCAGTAATTCAGCATGACTTAATGATACTAGTACTCGGTATATGTGCATTGTATTGACAAAAACAACCCATATTTATGTAGCAGAAGTATTCTACTTTCCAATAAATAGCTAAAAATTTACATTTTATTAATTTTGTAAAACTGCTATATTTTGGGGCCAAAAAAGGGGTCTTATTGGACCTACTCCTTTTTAAAGATAAATGACAAAATATGTAAGAAAAAAATAAAATACTAAAGAAACATTAAAATGTTAAAGATACCGAACAAAAAACTAAAAATATATTGCTAAAAACTAATGATACATAAAACATTGTAAGACGTCAGACGCGCGATTCTACGTTAGAGTCAATGTTAATCTGGCCATCTTGCTTCAAATCTTTTGGTCGTTTATGGGTAAATTAAACATACATAAATAAAATTCAAAAATGCAGAAAGCAATGAATGAGGTTGTTGAATTTTATATATGCCTTTTTGTGCTTCTTTGATAAATATTTGTCTGTTTTAATTGTGATTAAGATACTTGTGGTACTTGTACATCCTGTCATTATTGTTTATGATATTCTCGTAGTTTTGTCTTTCATTTTTTCTGATGTGCTTTGTCTATTTTTTCGTTATGATTCTTTAAAAAAAACAATTAATACTAAAGATACATTATAAATAAATGAATTGATAAGAAGTATGCGCCTCTTTTAATTGTGTACTGTCATTCAATATAGCATTCCACAAAGCAAACAAACCAAGCCAATACACCTACTAATAATTGTGAAATAAGCATGCGAAATTTCAATCAAACAATAAAATGTTTTTTTATTTTTGTCACTTGATGTTATGGAACAAACGTACCAACAACTAACCAACCTTTTGATATTCTTGTGCAGGTAGATCCAGAACTGCACTTCATTGATGTGTCGAGTCATTAATTGATTAAAGTCAAACTTTTGAGATGACCTCTTTTTGAATGTCTCACTCTCGGTTATCAACTTTCACTTGTCAATTGTAAACATGTGCATGAACTGTTACTTATTCACCATTTTTTTCATTTGTTTTACAACCCATTTGAAACGATAACAAAAACCTTCCATCTATGTCCTGTATGATTACCCCCGTTGAAACTTCTTTTCTGTATTTTGAAAAAACAACAATATCTTATGTAATTTGCGATTTATGTGACAATAAGCATGAAATATCAATCTAAAAATTGATAAAAAAGCAGCATAGAAAATAAGAAATAGATATATGTATACTAATAAGTAGATATATGTTCACATAATACAACTTCATCAACAATCATTTTTCTCTTCAGTTTCTTGTGAACTTGTCTGTCGTTTACACTTCGTGTTTATGCCACGGCGTGCATTTTAATTTGTACTTTTGAGGTATATCGAAGAAAGCAGTCATAGTGTCTTTAAATCGCCTTTGCCTGTAAGTCAAATAATTGAGCACCCTCTATCTACTTACTTTTTTTAGAGTGATCGAGGTGGGCTTGATAACATAACTGGATTACATGAAAAAATTTTACTGAAAGGATTTTGTAAACATTTTGTTATACCGGTATCAGCTTCCAAATTCACCTTCAAAAGGAACACAATCCAGTCCTAAGTGTATGGTAATTATACAAAAAGAAATATGAGGAAGAGGTTGAATGCAAATTAATTATCTCTGGCGTAGATTTTGTTCAGTTGATACCATCCCGGATAAACGATGAAAGATAGAATAACAAAATTGATTTATCAAAGCATTAATCTGTACAGAGGTAGAAAGCAATAGATAGGCTGGTATGCTGGCGATCACAGTGTATAAACTGTTATAAAAGAAGGACGAAAGATACCATAGGGACAGTCAAACTCATAAATCGAAAATAAACTGACAACGCCATGGCTAAAAATGAAAAAGACAAACAAACAATAGTACACATGACACAACATAGAAAACTAAAGAATAAGCAACACGAACCCCACCAAAACTAGGGGTGATCTCAGGTGCTCCGGAAGGGTAAGCAGATCCTGCTCCACATGTGTCACTCGTCGTGTTGCTCATGTTAGAACCTACCGAATTAGACTACTTACCGGATTTGTTATAGCATGAGTAACACGAAGGGTGTCACATGTGGATCAGGATCTGCTTACCCTTGTCAGTCTATTTTCGATTTATGAGTGTGACTATCCCTCTGCTATCTTTCGTCCTTCTTTTATAACAAAATCCGGTAAATAGTCTAATACGGTAGGTCACATTCATGAAAGGGAAGGGGATTGTAGTTACGACGTAAGGAACATATCCGATATCATCTGAGAAACGGTTACTCCATAACGGTCAACCAACTCGTGATGGCGTCCGTACAATTTACGAAGGGATGATTTCAACTTCACCATTTGGAACTTTTGGTTTAATAGCTTCCGTGTGAGCAGCAACCCTCTATATCGAAAATTATGATAGGTAATACAAGCACGGGAATACCGTATCAATTTGGAGATATATATCCCGTATGCAGGAGCTGCTGGAATGTTGCTACTTAGAAATGGAAAGTTCACAATTGGAAAGCTGAAATCGGCTCTTTTGTCGAAAAGTATTGTTTTCAACCGACCTTCATTGTCAATTTTTAGTTGTAAGTCAAGATATGAGGCCGACTTAACTGTATCTGTTGTATCCTTTATTTCTAGTTTAATGGGATAGATACGTTCAACATAGTCACTTGTTAACTTCTACGAGCCAGAACAAAAATGTTGAAGAAAAGATCTGGTAAATGTCCCCATTAAAGTACATTATCAACAATCTATAGATATTTAAAGATTTGTGTATATAGGTAAATAACTTGTTGTTAAAGAAACGTTTTATTATGCAATAAGAATTAATAAGACTTTGAATATATTGTGATTTAATGTCTTCAATTATCGTAAATCAAACAAACCAAATGCCGGAAGAAAAAAAATGAAATTTGGAAGATATTTTCTTCATCAAAATGCACTATTTAAAACAATATAAACAAATCATCCAAAGTCATGTAATGCAATTCACCAAAACATAAGACATGTATATGATATTTTTTGTTTTCTTGCCTTTCATATTTATTATTGTGCTTTGTCTTTATACCTTTTTATGTTTCTCTGGTACATATTTGTTTGTTTTAAAAGTGATTAAGATTATAACACGATGTTGACTGCTGTTCCCCTATTTTGACTTGTTTTTTACCTATAATGTCTTGTTCATAAATAAAGGCAAAGGTTTAGTCAGCTATAAAACCAGGTTAAATCCACCATTTCGGCATAAGAAATTGCCTGTACTAAGTCAGGAATATGACGATGACAGTTGTTATCCATATGTTCGATGTGTTTGAGTTTTTGAATTTGCCATTTGATTAGGTACTTTCTGTTAAGCCACCCATATGATTATATTTCATTCGGGATCTTCAAATCGGGATATGGTTGTTTATGAATAAAGGCAACAGTCTTATACAGCTGTTCAAAATTCATAAATCGATAGAGAAAAAACTAATCGGGGTTACAAACTAAAACTGAGGGAAACGTATCAAATATAAGAGAACTACGACACAACAGAGACACATGTCTCTGTTGTATAATTGTATAATTTATCCTATGAATAGAAATATCTTTTTTTAGTTTCAGAAGATAAACACAAACGAATTTTTATAAAAACAAAAACCATTTGAAATATCTTGCTGTATATTGATCTTATTCACGTGATCTTGAAATGTTGTAGAACCGGTAATGTACAGTTCCAAGATAAGATAAATGTCTTTATAATTCATTTAGCCTATGGTAGCTATAATTTGTATGGTGCTTTTTTTTTTACCATACGAATTTTCTTCAATCATGTTCTTATTCTTTTTGTTTAATTTCTTTTTCGAGTCTTAAAGGATGGAGTTTTGAATTCTATGTGTACGACCTCGCATTTTTATACTGACAGACAAACATAGAAACAACAGTTCACAAAACACAACTATAAAAAAAGACTGAGCCACGAAGCACACCAAAAACGGTAGGTTATCTCGGGTGCTCCTTAGGCGACAGCAGATCCTGCTCCATATAGGTCAAACGTCGTATTGCTCATATAAGTATAAATCCGGTAATATGTAATTTGGTAAGTCAAGTGAGAATGTATTTGAAGAAAAAAAAGGAAACATTTTATTCAATTGTTCTTAAATTGCATAACACATTTGCAACTGGACGTTTGCCAAATACAGAAAAATTAAAAAAGAAAAACAATATGCTTTATTTTAATTTAACTCTTTGGCAATTTTTATGGCCACTCTTTTTACCGATTGTGTCTGTTTGTTTTGTTCACGCATAATTATCAATATTATTAAATTTAACGCGACTGTCGTACAAATGAGAGGTTTAGCGCTGTAAAACCAGGTTCAATCCACCATTTTCTACATTTGAAAATGCCTGTACCAAGTCCGGAATATGACAGTTGTTGTTCATTCGTTTTTGATGTGTTTTGTCATTTGGTTTTGCCATGTGATTAGGGACTTTCCGAATGAATTTTTCTCGGAGTTCAGTATTTTTGTGATTTTACTTTTTGATTTAGATTAGAGGAAATTACAGATGAATGTCGGTGTTACCCTTTCTGGACCTATGAAAGTGTAATGTCCAGCACCAATCAGGAATATGTTAGTTGTTATCTACAGTCAGTTTAAATGTTCAATGTATGTTGGCGTTTGATTTTATTGAATTCCAGTGTTTCTGTTGCTCTATTGTTTTCCTTTATAGTTGTTATGTCGCCCTCGGTTTAAATTTGTTGCCAGGATTTGATTTCCTTAATCGAATTATGACTATTGAACAGGAGTATTCTACTGTTGCCTTACTCAGTTAAAATGCAATTCAAAATTTGCATTCACAAACAAGTATGCCAGAGATTGCATCCTTTATTTTTTAAGAGGATGATTAACATAGTAAGGTAACTTGATATAGATTATAGTGACGGACAAAAACAAAAATATAGACAGTATTAGACAATTTCTCTTTGTTTATTTTTTTTTTCTATACTGGCTATATAGATATACTAGTAAGTTTATGTATGTGCTATAGAAAAAAGACAGGGAAATACACGAAGATCAAATAAGCTCCTCCCTATTTTATGAAAAGCATGCGTATCATCTCAGTAGATATTTTTAAAGCATCTCTAAGCAGATTGATGAGAACACAGCTGTCGTTCATTGTATACTTTAATGTATATAACGAAAATTAATAATATATTTTATTAAGTTTGTCGATACCCCAGGAGATTACTGTAACGGGGTTATTATTGAGGATAATCATTAGACAGGACAGGTAATAAGTTATATGCATTTGCTTATAGGTTATAAATTGTTTTCACTTTCAGATTTTAACTTATTCAGGTGCGAAAAGTTTGGGCCCTGTCGTTAAACATTGCTATATGTTTGCATATATCGGAAAAATTACAACAGTAGAAAGTATTTATAAAAAAATTTGCAACCCTTTAGCTTATAGTCCAAATGTCAGAAATATCACCTTTTATAAGCAAGGTTAATAATATATTTCGAGGGAAAAATCCTAATTCTTTTCAACGAAGCTTATTACTGCTGCATTTCATGCTGAATGGTGACAATATTCATTGAAATGACAGTTGTTTGATTTTGTAAATCTATTTTGAGCTCAAAGACGTTAGCATACGTATGTTTTTGTTTGATTTTGTTGCAGTTCTGTGTTTCTGTTGTTCCATTATTTTCCTCTTAAAAATTGATGTAAGGATGTTTCCGTTGGTATTAGTTGGTAAACCGAATTTATTTTCGCTTAATCGATTGATGACTATTGAACAGCGGTATACTAATGTTGCCTTTACTTTTATACAACAATATGGAAACAGAATAACTATCTTTTGATAAGCATTGATCAGGCTCACAATAGAAATTTCTACTAGGTTAGAGTTAAGGATTGCAAATTGTAATTTTTCTTAGAAAATAACACAATGTTAGTTTAGTCAGTTAGACATGTCCTCTGATGCCTATCTGTACTTGTTGACATTTATTAAACTCAGTTCTACTAAAACCATGATTTCTGCATTGTATAAATTGCATAGGAATTATTCCGATTTAGAATATGAAATACACCTTTTCACATTCACGTTTATAGATGGATTTCAGGGAAGAGGAAAGGCGAAGGATAAATAAGGCAAATGTATATTTAAGATGTATTTCGCCTTCTTCGCAGTCGAATTTTTAGATTGAATATATATATAAGTTAATGTTCTTAAGAATAAACAATATTCCGGATTTTTTTAAATGTTATCTTAAGACTAGTTTGGTGTAAACAGTTAAAATAATATTCTGAATTTACATAAAAAATTCTCATTAAAGATAAAAAGGTTCATAGTATTTAAAAAGAGTGCCCTTTTAAATAAAAATAAAAAATCCAAAAACTCAAAAGTACGTTTGTCAATTTCAGAAACATATCAACCGGAAATCTTTTGCACAAGTTAGATAAGGCTACCACAACGCCGATGGAAAGCATCTTAAAAACCTCAAACAAAATACAATCCTGCCATTACTTCAACTTATTTATAAAATTATATCAAAAAATTATTTCGATGAATTTTTGTTGGTGATTTCACTAAAAAAAGAGACATATATATCTCCTGTCAGGAATATGATATTTGTTATGTATTAGTTCCGTTGGTTGATATGATTAAGTATTTGATACCGTCAGGTTTTATTGCCTTCGCCATATTTTTATTTACATGGGCGCTATGTATTTTGGTTTGTATTTTCATATCATATAATAGAGCGTGCAATACTTATGATCTAGAATAAGTCGGTTAACTTAAAATGAGCAAATTGATTTTTTTTTCATATTAAATGGTTGTTATTGTCGTTTATAGAGCACCCTATGAAATTGAGAATCAATAACATATCCATCGTACGCTGGCAAACCCTCTGAAGAAACTGAATAAATGCAATAGTTACAGATATATAACCAGTAAATTGTGAAAGTACTTTGAAGTTGATCAAAGCTTGAAATTGATATTTTCCTCGACTACAAGTAGTCTTTATAATGTATTTGCTGCAAACATTTAGTTTGAACCCTTAAAAGTTTAGTAACCTTTCATAACGCATCGTATGGTATGTATCCTAAAGTAACTACTACTCTTCTGTGAAATAAAATGATAAACATATGACTAACCAATAACACGTTTTTCTTGGGATGTGAACAAATGAAAAACAAATGGTAATTTCACTTTATAAGTGTACAAATAAAGCTTACAACAATATATCAATCATAATATGAAGTGTTCAATCAAGACAGTATGATTACTGATAAAAGAGGGACGAAAGATACCAAAGGGACAGTCAAACTCATAAATCTAAAACAAACTGACAACGCCATGGCTAAAAATGAAAAAGACAAACAGAAAAACAATAGTACACATGACACAACATAGAAAACTAAAGAATAAACAACACGAACCCCACCAAAAACTAGGGGTGATCTCAGGTGCTCTGGAAGAGTAAACAGATCCTGCTCCACATGTGGCATCCGTCGTGTTGCTTATGTGATTACAAATCCGGTTAATAGTCTAATTCGGTAGGTCACATTCGTGAAAGGGAAGGGGATTGTAGTTACGACGTAAGGAACATATCCGATATTATATGTGAAGCGGTTATTCCATAACGGTCAACCAACTCGTGATGGCGTCCGTAAAATAGTTTCAGGTCCGTAGCATAAGTTATTTCAATACTACAAATGACTTTAACACCACAATTGATAAAAACTTCATACTGTAAACTTACAATACATGTTTGATCAGGTAGACAATTAAATATTAAAATCGGTGAGCATATCGAAACCTGATTTACAACTTTCACGAAGATAATATCAGAACTCATGATCTGGTTGTCATTATAGTAAAAATGTGATGTTACGCACGATATTGCGAACAGTTGATATAGCCGATATCGATTTCTTTTCATCAGAAATGCTTTTGGTGTTAATATCGACCTGCACTTCTAAGTGTTTGGGGTGAGAAAATACTTTTTGTGTTTTGGCTTTCGAAACTTTTTGTCAAGAATATGTTAGTTGTTAAAAACAAAATCACAAAAACAATGGGCTCCGAGGAAAATTCAAAAAACAGAAAGTCTCTAATCAATTGGCAAAATCTAAAGCTCAACACGTCAAACGAAGAGATAATAACTGTCATATTCCTGACTTGGTACAGACATTTTCTATGTATGTTGGTGTTTGTTTTTGTTTTATTTCATTGTTTCTGTTGTTCTGTTAGTTTTCTCGTATGGTTAATGTGTTCACCTAGGTTTTGTTTGTAACCCTAATTTGTTTTTACTTATATGATGTATGGCTATTGAACAGCGGTATACTACTGATGCCTCTATTCTTTAATTTTGATTTCTGAAGAAGTCGGTGCGACTTCAATTGAATCGAGTTCTACTAAATAATAGAAACTTCTAAATGTTCAATGACTTAGCCAATTTAATTAAGAAAGATGAAAACATTAGTTTATTCATCAGATTTATTTACAGATTTTGTTTTAGATTGAGAAGTCGTCCACTTATTAAAACACAACAATGTTGTCGTAACCATTTTTCAAAATTTCCAGTACTAAGTAAAAAATATGACAGTTGTTACAAGTAGTTCGTTTCTATGTATATTACAATGGAGTTTGTTTTTGTTGTTCTGTTGTTTTTCTATTATAGTTGATATGTTTTTGTAACTCCATTGTTTTCCTATTATAGTTGATGTGTTTCCCTCGGTTTTAGTTTGTAACCATGATTTGTTTCCATTCAATCGATGTATAACTTTTAAAAATTGGTATGCTACTGTTGTCTTTATTATTCAACGCCAACATACATAGAAACGAACTGTCATATTCCTCACTTGGTAAAGGATATGTTCATAAAAACAAGTGGTGGATTGAACCTGGTTTTTAGAAAAACAAAACCGCGCTTTATATATTTATATATTTAATGCGTTTCCCTCAGTTTTAGTTTGTTACCCCGATTTTTTTTTGTCCTTGGATTTATGAGTTTGAACAGCGGTATACTACTGTTGCCTTTATTTATATGGCAATGTTAAAATAAATCCCTAATATAACAACACTATGTGACAGGAAATCATCACAACCAAACGCAAGAACACTAACACAGAGAAACGCACAAATATATGTTATTATAGTCGTTACAACACGTAAACCGCAGAATAACATCAGACGTCTTCCATTTACGAGAGTTCATTCAATTTTTTCAACAAAACTAGTCCAAACAATGATCATGATTATGACGGTATTGAAAGGCTATTTCCAATGAATCCTCTGACGACACCATAACTTCTTGGACTTACACAGTACTCTTACGATGTGAAATGTACAAAAATACAGAATTCAAACCATAAACGATTAGACTTAACACAATATCGAATCAAATCCAAAAGAAAAACATCATAACCACTAGTAAATAAAAACTAAAATTACAAAAAAAATGAACTCCGAGGTAAATTCAAAAAGGAAAATCCCTTATCAAATGGCAAAAAAAAAAGCTCAAACACATGAAACGAATGAATAACAACTGTCATATTTCTGACCTGGTACAGATATTTTCTAATGTAGAAAATGGTGGATTATACCTGGTTTGACAGTTAGATACACCTCTCACTTGTATGACATTATATTGAAAACTGTGTGTGAACAAAACTAACAGATATAATAGATAAATATGTCTAAACACATGATTGTTGGATGTATTAATACCGAGAGATGTCGAATAGCACTACAAATTTACCCTCGGTACAACAGTCATTATCAAAAATAAGTCCCGTTCGGTACTGAACAGACAAACGACACAGATATTGAACCACAATCTAAGACGTGATAAAAGGTGATTAGTTAGTTTACCACAGACACATAGTATAGATCACACAATGCATGATGGTGTCCATAAAATTTACGGAGTGTCAATTTTAATATTCCGCTCATAACCATGCTGGAGAAGTTTCTGCAGAAGAAGCACACAACTGTCCGTAACGTGTGAACATGCAAAAGCATAACATATCAATTGAGATATGTATACACCATATAACGAAGCAAAGGCTATGTTTCTGCTGAGAAATGGGAAGTTGATAATAAGAAGTTGAAATCATCCAGTTTGTCATAGATTTTAGTGAGAAGTCGTGCATCTGTGTTAATATTAAGGAAAAGTTCAAGGTATAAAGTAGTCCTTCGATCGACTATCAGAAGCAACTTTGATTTCAATTTCCCTGGGAGTAATGAGATGCAAGCACTGACTGATATATGGGTAATTTAATTATAGGACAGCATCAATATATCTGAAAGTAAGACTTTTGCAAGGTACTTTTTTCTTTTTCGGCAAAAGAGTTGCACAATTAGTACCAATTACAATACTGTATGTTTGTTTAAATATTAACCTTACCATCTTAACACATATATTGTCGATACAAAAGTCCAGCATTTTGGTAATACCATCGTCAATGTATTTTCTGTGATCAGAGTTGTTCTTCACAAAATAAAAAATATCATTTAAGAATTGAATGCTTCTTTTTGTATCTTCATTGGGGTGTAAAAGTGTTGACCGAAGTACATTTTGTATGAAGCGCGGAAGCTCTACATTTTAAAAATTTGCGCACGGTCAAAGCTTTTACAACCCTATGAATTACAAAAAAGAAGCATTTTATACTTATAATTACATTTTTTAGCTAGGGTCATGAAAAAACGAATTTTATCAATTTTTTTATTTAATTCACATGTTCACTTTATTGTGGGACCTCGTGTTATCATGGATGATAAGTTTTATTGTGTAATGCAATTGCTTAAGGAATAACACGTGATGCGCAGTTGGCCAATCAGAATAACGTATTATAATGAAACATACATCTTATGTAATTTTAACACAATGTAAGACATTTATATCTACGATTCCAATTTTTAAAAAAAATCTGTTTGAAGAGATGGTGGAATCGATCGTTCAATCAAGTATAGGGAATAGTCATATTAAGCGTGAAAGAATCAAAGATCTAAATGTTATGCAAAATTGCAGAGATTGTGATCTAAGATTTAGCAGCAGATCTTTAGATTTTTTTAAAATTCACATCTGATTGGCACCACTGGTTTAATATATATCATCACACAATTTTTGAAAGCTATCTTTTCCTGTAGAAATAATAATAGTTTGCACTTTTAAAAGATGTTTAGTCAATAATTTTGATTTTTGCTACTAGTATGAAAAAGTGTGCGACTATTTTGTATTTTTCAAGTCAAAATACGTAAAAGCACTACATTATGGACCAGAAATCGATTTCATATTTTGTTAATTGAAGTCGCAAATTTTCTTATAAATATGCGTCGAAATTCGACAGAGAGCAATCTTGCAATACATTTACCGTAAGCCGATGTAGTTTTGTTTCACGCGAAGAACTAGATGGTTTTAAGAAATTATCTATTATTTTACTTTTGCTAGTATTATTTACCAAATCAAAATATCCTAAACATCTACTTTTGCATAGGTACTATTTCTGTACTAGAAATATGTAGTACTGAAAATTTACATTTTAATATTTAGTACTATTTCTTTACTTTAAAATTATTGTAATATTTAAGTACCTGTGTTTTACAGTACTTGATTTGTACTTGAAATTTTGGTACAGCAATGATATCAACAGTGATCACAGTATTCCATGTTTGAAAAACATAACTTTAAGAGATTAATTTGAAATAGACAATTTTTCAAAACGTCGAAAATGAAACGGTAGTAATCAAAACGCTCTAGTACTTAAATTCTATGTACAAATCAAATACTGTAACAAACGGGTACCTAAATATTACTATCATTTTAAAGTTTCAAAATAGAACTGAATATCAAAAGTAGATTCCCAGTACTACAGATGTTTTGGTACAGAAAAAAAGTAACTATACATAAGTAGCTGTGTATGATATTTTCCATGTTAAACAAAACAATGTATCCGTTGAATGTCTGTCTGTCTGTCTTTCTGTCAAATAGATAGTCTTTCCACATACATTTTACACGACATGCCCCGTTTTAAGCAATCATCATACGTTCTCATGCACTTAATATTGTTTAAAAGATGTAAACATGACGTACTGCACGAAAAAAAGATTGAACTTTACGCAAAGAAGGGTAAAACGGTTTAGGAATATTGAAAATCGAAATGATCTGTTTTTAGTGGTAGGATGGTCATCAAATTGTTTGATCATCTGTACTCTTAAAGTCCCACACATCTACCGAATTGATTAAAAAGATATGCCTGTTCATAAATAGCCAACTTAGGACCAAATTCAATTTACTTAAGTACAGAAGCATTTAAGATCAATTTCAATACATTCAATCAGTTTGTTAATAACGCCAACATCTGGTGTCTTAAACTCGATACCAACATCAGATATACTGATGGTCAATATTGACAAATTACCATTACATACTTATCTGACGTATATCATGTATCTTATATTGACATAAATAACAACTTTAATGAATGTCTTTTTAAACTATCAAAACAGATAAACTGCCTATCAATATCTTGAAATAGAAATAGAAATATGATGACATTTTAACATGATGTAAAAATCTGAATTCTAATTCTAAAAAAATAAATTATACTTTGATTACATGAAAATATCAAGAAGTGTGCATACATTTTATCTGATTTTCTGTGTATTTTGTTGTATTCAAGTATTTATGCAAAAATGAGTATATGACCTTATTGACGGACAGCGACATAAAAACTACATTTTTTTGTTATTTAATGAACTGAAAAGCTAAGAAATACCGCAATATTGTTTTTGTTTTACAAAATAATTACCTTTGGGTGGGACTTTTTAAATGTGAATTCATCATAGATACCAATATTAAATATTCTACGCCAGATACTAGTTTTTTTCTATAAAGACTTTTGAAGAGCATTGATGACCCAAAATTCATATCAAGAAAAGTTATTTTTTTTTGCCTTACAACTGTTAAAATCATTTAACTAATGTGTACAGTAAACTATGAGTAAGGGAAGCATATTGGGAATAAACAGACTACTATTAATTGTATTAAATATGACAGTTGGTTTCAATTCAGTCGTTCGTTTGTTTCCTCTTTTTGAACATATTTCAGTTAACGTTTATCACTATCTACTTAACAAACCCTACCTCCCTGGATTGCCTATTTCTGCTTTCTTTTAAGTGTTCTTGCTGAAGATTAATATCTAAAATACTTACAGCACAGACAATTATACAGTGTTATTTTCTATTTATAGATTCTAGATGCCCCCAGTTTCTCATTTGGTTCCTATTGCTCAGTTTTTATTTTTTTATGTTGTGTTTGGTGTAAATGTCCTTGCCTATTTGTCTTTTTTTCTTTTTTAGCCATGATGTTGTCTGTTTGTTTTCGATATATGAGTATGACTGTCCCTCTGGTATATTTTGCATCTCTTTTATTTTGTTTAATGTTTCACAGATGAATATGAACACGTGACACTATGTTTGGCCTATAATAATTATTCGATGTAGAGATACCTGATGAAATGTTCGATATTAGCGTCACACACTTTGAGTTAGATATTGACATATTATAAGTAAATGTATACGAGGAAGTGCATATGATATATATTGTGGCTTTTTTATCACGATTAAGTTGAAAATCTGATAAATTTGTTTAGAAATTGATATTGATTAATAAACTAGCAGTGGTTTCGGAATATAATTAAAACTAGTATGATAGATTTTGTTTCCAGTCGTTCCAATAGTTGATACAGTTTACGTTTGGTGTTGTCAGTTTAAATAGATATACATTTTTGTTTTAAATTTACCTTAAAGTCGGGTGGTTTGTTATTACAGTTTTGTCTGGTTTGGTTGGTAGTTTAGGATACCATTTTCGATGTCAACGTATAATTGTTCCTCCGCACAGAAGTCCCTCTGGAAACTTTGAGCGTTTGATTTTTCCATTAATTACTGAGTTTCCGTTTTGAACTTTCTGGAAATTTGGTATTTTGTGGTTTATCTTTTTGACATACACAACGCTAATATATCTGTTCCTGTTGGAACAAATATTATATACCATGTATTGCGTTGGAAACAAATACTGTTGTTCTTCTTGTAGAAATTATCAGAATATTTCTTCCGTTTATGGACTT
This sequence comes from Mytilus edulis, assembly GCF_963676685.1. Lineage (NCBI taxonomy): Eukaryota > Metazoa > Mollusca > Bivalvia > Mytilida > Mytilidae > Mytilus > Mytilus edulis. The sequence continues at coordinate 4,016,478 of NC_092345.1, forward strand.
ATATTATAGTTACGATACTGGTCATTAAGACTGCATATTTTGGCTTTAATATTGATTCACTTTTATGGTCTTTGCAGCGGAAATAACCACATTTATTTTTAAACCAGTTGTTGGCATGATACTGGTTATGTTCCTCTCGTATATTTTATAAGGGTATAATACTTAACCCTTAACGGGAAGGATTGTGCTTGATATTCATATGATGAAGACATACTCTTTGAATCAGTTTAATTGGGGTCTGGAGTTGGTATGTCAGTAACTGCTAGTAGTCCTTTGTTAATCTATGTAACATTGTCATTTTGTTTAGTTTCTTTTGTTACCTATTCTGACATCAGACTCGAACTTCTTTTGAACTGATATTTACTGTGCGCATTGTTGTGTGTTTGTTTTTTATACATTGGCTAGATGTATATGGGAGGGTTGAGATGTTTAACCCCGCCGCAATGTTGCGCCTGTCCCATGTCAGGAGCCTCTAGACGTGGTTAGTCTTGTATTATTTTTAATTTCAGTTTCTTGCGTGTATTTCGGAGTATAGTATGACGTCCATTATCACTGAAGGAGTATACATTTTTGTTTAGGAGCCAACTGTAGCACAACTCCGGATGCTGGAGTTTTTCTCTGCATTGAAGACCCATTGGTGTCCTTCGGCTGGTGTCTGCTCTTTGGTCGGGTTGTTGTCTCTTTGACACATTCCCCATTGCCATTCTCAATTCTATGTTCCAGTATGAATATGTTTTTAAAAATTGCATTCTCATTTATGTGAGATTTTGTGGTACCATTAATAATCGAAATTGTTAAGTTATGCAGTCCGTAATTGTTGTTATGGTGCAAATATATCTACTTATTGTGTGTGTTACAATAAAGATATCATTTTAAAGCATCGATGGATACTTATGAGTCAATATACAATTCAATTAACTAGATCAACAATAAAAAGATTAGATAATTAGAATATGGCATAAAGCTGTTGCTCATTTCAATATCATCATTATATAACTGACACGTTGCTCTATTATTATTTTGCCCTATTCGTCTTTAAAACGAATACATGATATGTTTATCTTATTGTATATTACATAATGGCAAATAAATAGATAAATCTAAGAAAACATACACGGATATTGTAGAATGAAGATAATAACTTATCGCAAATAAACGTTTTTATACTGTAAATTCAGAAATTATCTCGATTTCTCATTTAGACGAAAATACTTTATTATTAGGTTTGCAAAAACAAAAAACTCGCATTCATAATATGTTCAGTACCGATGTTGGCAATCATTAATACGATCTTACAATTGACCGGTAACCTCTTAATTAAGATTTCATATCTGACCAGTAAGCAGTGATTCGTAATGATAAATGAATGCATTTGTTTTTGAATTTACTAGACAGATATTTGTTTCCAAGTGAGCATTTCACATACAAATTCATTATCACAAAACATAATTTATATATTAAAAAAACACTACCGAATTCAAAGGTAGATTTAAAAAGGGGTAAATCAATGAAACCTGACAAAACCAAACGATTGATAACATCAAACAAAGGAAAGAATGGAATCAATGATAATATTTCTAAATTAACACAAGTTTTAGAAGACAGTGTAATATACCACATCCATTGCTTTGTCTAACTTTCCATAAATTAGAACGTAAAAATGGATTGTTCTTCTTGGTTCATAATTTTGATATTTAAATATACTTTTCTTTAGTTAATAGTTGTTTAATTTAAAATAATTTAAAAACGTATGTTCAAATTCGCCATGATAAATAAAGGCAACAGTAGTATACCGCTGTTCAAAACTCATAAATCCATGGACAAAAAACAAAATCGGGGTAACAAACCAAAACCGAGCGAAACGCATTAAATATAAGAGGATAAACGCATTAAATATAAGAGGATAAACATAACATCAACTGAATCCAGCTAATGTCTTTTCCCCATTCGGTCATAAAGTTCTCATGTATGCAAGCATTTATACGTCCTTGGCTGCTAAATTTAGAAAGTGTTGTTGTCATTCTAAATTGTTTCAGAATAGATATGCGTAAAACTGAAATTCGTATTCTGTTTTCAATTTTTTTATCAAATGAAAACAAAACAGTGATCGAGCACGATTTGAGATTTACCAATTTATAATAAGATCATCCGTCATTTTTTGGGTTTTATTTTTTGTTTATCAATGATTAAACTCTCAATAAAAATTAAAATCAAGTTACTTCTATCTTTTGGCGAAATATCAATACAATTATTCTACAGTTTGGAATGTCGCATTACTTCTGTCAGGTATAGGAAGAAAACCAGTTTGTTATCTTTAAATGGCATTGACGTGTTTTTCTAAGAATTCTGGAAAAAACTAAATTAGCACGAATGCCTAACCAAGCTGTTGTTCATTGCATTACTTCGACTATAATGAACCCATTATTTTATTATAAATGAAGAAGGACAAATTACGTACATATTATAAAAACCTGAATGACTGATATTGCGGTCAATATGCTTCGTGTAAGAGGAATATGTACTTTTAAAAACATGTTTTAAAAGAATTCGTGAACTTTCGTGAACAAAAATAAATAGATTTTGAATTGGGACCGAATTTGAATAAAAATGCTCTCATTTTGCAGTTATCTGCTTATGATTACCATACACACAGCCCAATTAGTTTGCAATCCGCATCTTGACGCAAAGAAATTCGTGCACTTCTAGCGACTCTAAAATTAAAATATATCTACATCTATTTTAGTCATAGTCTAGTAAGAAAGCATTATGTTCGCTTTTGAAAATAAAATTTATGCTGGTTAATTTTTGAAAAGAAGGACGTATTTAACCAAAATGAGCTTAAATTTTGTTTTATGCAAAAGACAATTTTAAGGGTCCATGTTGAACTTAAAGCTGATATTGTTAAGAGAATAACATTTTTAAACATTTATTTTGTGTAAATGATCAAAATTGACCATTACTGAATTGTCTTCATTGCATACATGTCGCAGTTCCAACTGATTAAACCTTTAACAATGTTGTGTTTATATTCAAAGGTTTGAAAATCTTTTGGCTCGTCTAGATGTTCGACTAAAAACGATTCTAAAACAGTAGCATATGAACTAATCGATATTTGTAGCAGAAATATTTAACAGATATGTCATGTTGAGGAGGGCTATTTGCGAAAAATTCCAGTCTAGAGAATGTTAAATTTCGCGAGCCGTAAGGCGAGGGAAAATCGTTCCCAAGACTGGTATTTTTCGCAAATACCCCTCAAGAACATGCTATATCTGTTTAATTACACCGAATGTTAATGTTCAAAAACGCATTCATAATCGTCACGTTACAAGCGTCCACTCGGATAGAGTTTTTTTTATGGAAAATAGCACGGCAGAGGGGATAAAAAAGGCATATCCTTTTTGCATTTACCCTGGCAGACATATGGCAGATTACTTAAATTTGAGTAGTATTCCACCTAATAAACATACTGATTGATAAAGTCTTATCATTTGAAAAATACTTTGGTACAAATATGGGTTTTATATGTTTTTAAGTTCAAACAAAATCGTCTTAATAAAACATTTCCAACAACACTAGAGACAATAATTTTTATAATAAACCGCATGAAGCTGTTGAAAGACATTATTTGTTAAATTTGACGGATTGATTTTTCAATAAAAAGTCAATATTAAAAGGGATATGAGGTACATTTATTGCCCGAAATGACTTTTTTGTACATATATAAAGCACAGCTCACACAAAACCTTTAAAAATACAAAAAGAAAAAAACAAATCTTATAAAGCTTTTCTGATATATGTTGATAATGTGGTCAATAATTTACTTTTTCAGAGAATGTTTATATCTAGCATATCACAAGGAACTTAAAATACTTGTAACGATACCACAGAAGCAAAAAGGTCTGCTTCATATCTAGGTCTTTTCCTTAATATTGAAACATATGGGTGAATTCACACAAGAATCTACAACAGACGTGGCAATTTGAGATTTTCTATTGTAACTGTCCAATTTTCAACAATAACATACCATCTTGCCAATTGCATAGCAATTACGTATTCCAATTGAAACGTAACCCATGTACATGTTAACAGTAAACATATTCCATTAACAGAGCTGTGCTCCTGTCAAAATAAATTATCCAGCTGAACGAAGGAAATCTATACTACGACCGCCGTCTTGAATTAGTTGGGTTGACGTATGTGTTATTTCTGTAAATATTGAACCTTCTTATCATCTATTCACTTCTAAATTCCTTACTCAATCAAGTTTTAATGTTAGAGACTTTACATGTACGTACGGTTACCGACTGCTGTGATGTTTTACTGTCATTAAAAAGATATCTACCAGTCCGCTGCTTTATCATTCGCTTGACCTGATCCATTAACAGACTGTTATACGAGACATATGGTGGTGTCATTGTCCGAAGGATTTGAGTTCAACACCAGTCTGAATAGGGTCCACGTTTTATATGTTATATGCGAGTTGTTTTTACACTGTGAACGCTACAAGGATTATTTCATGTTTATAAATGTTTTTAAATCGTTTATTATGCAGACCTTCATTTGACAGCCACCCACCAACAAAAATCATTGCAAAACACATATAGGTACAATAAAGAAACGAACAGACTGACAACAATTTACAAAATACCAGAAAAAAACATAACCTATGAAATAGCAACGTGAACTACTCAGTATGAAATAATGAACTTGTAGCGTTCACAGAGTAAAAACAACCAGCATTACACTGTAGAAAGCACATCTGATTATACCTTGTGGTTTATATATATCAAAGCATAGATAGCGATGGGACATCTGGAAGGTCGAAAGATCAACAAGTCAATCGATTAATGTACGCAATTACGTTTTGAGAAATAGTGAAAAAACGTCAATCGAAAGTATTTTAAAGCTAGATAAATGTCCTACATCTGTCAACATTAATCGGTTAAAAACATTGGAAACAATATTTCGAATAGAATAGCCCTGTCTGTATAAAATACGTCTGATATTAGCCTTTAATTCAAAGACTTAACATGGTTGGTGGATTTTATTCATAAAAAAGTTTACAAATTGCTAATATGTTTTCAAGTAAGTTCCTTTTTTTGTTATTTAACCAAATAGCAAGTAACTTTTCAAAAGATTTATTCGTCGGTTTGAGAGAAAAATCAATTTCACGGTCAAGATGTATAAAAAGTGTGTTTTTCACAACGTTTTGTCTACAAATATAGGTAAAATTTTTATGTAAAGTTATCCATTGTCTAAGAAATATTAAGGTATTAATCTATAATTTAATATAATAACTATACATAACGTAAAAGCATAAATTAAAACAAATTTTAAAATTTAATTTTTTTTTTTTTAAATAAATTGATACAGTATAACCAAACAGAATAAAAGTGAAAGCATTTAATTAAATTGTTATAATTCTATTAGTTTATTGTCATTTATGGTGTTGGTCGAATTTTTAAATGCAACCGGGCATCCGAGCGTCTATAAATCAGTTAATATATGCACAAATTATGTGTTCGGAGTCTTAGATCGTCAGATACCCTAATGGTTGTCTAATCAGTAATTTTTCCGATTGTGGCATTTGGAGGTACTATAGATTCGCATTGTAGCTGATCCTTGCATATCAGGAATACTCTGTTAAAATGTTAACGCAAAAGACCTCTTTTGGGTTTCATATATTTCCTTCAGTTTGGTTTATTACCTTAACTTGTGTACTTATTTGATGATTGATAGCTTGCATTTTTGTTTTGCTTTTTCATTTTGCATGCTTTCTATATGAAATCGTATTTATGATAAATTTCATATTCTGGAAAATATTTTTCAGCATTGCTTTAATCAGATTAGCTGATATCTTTAGGAAAATACAGCTATTGACAATAACTACATTAAAAAAAAACTCAAATTTTAAGACGATTATCAAAGTTTAAAACGCACATAATTTTCAACCCATGGAATAGGTTTTATTGGCAGTATTTGTCAAAAACCTTTCTGAATGCTGGGTGGTTAATGCTCTTCAATTTCGTGCTTTATTTCAATAAGGGCAACAGTAGTATACCGCTGTTCAAAAGTCATAAATCGAATGAGAAAATCCGGGTAACAAACTGAAAGCGAGGGAAACACATCATTTATAAGAGGAAAACAACAGAAACACTGAAATGCAAAAAAAAAAAAAAAAAAAAAACAAACGACGATACAACAAACATAAAAACGAACTATAAGATAACAACCGTTTTAATCTTTCATTTTTGAGCGTCCCTGAAACTACTTTTGAAGTCGTGAATCACGTTTAGGGTACAACACTTTAAATCTGGTATCTATGATTAGGTTTTTTTAAACCCTTAATCTATATAGCTTTTGTTTTTTTTTTCATTTTCAATCACTAATTTGAATCACATACTTGCAAAAGGTCCAGCTAGCTATAAAATCAGGGCCAATCCATCATTTTCTACATATTAAGGAAATGCCTGTTTCGTGTAAGGAATATGACAGGTTTTCCATTCGTTTGATGTGTTTGAGCTTTTGATTCTCCCATTAGGTAAAAGACTCACCGTTTTAAATTTCTTTGGAGTTCTGTATTTTTGTTATTTTCATTAATAATACCTATGATTGGTTGTCGGATACGTCACCGAGCTTGTCATCATCTCAGTAGTCAGTGCTTTAGTGCTGATTAGATAACATACTTTTCATAAACTCTCCGTTTATACATTTATTGGACATCAAAATATTTATTAGTCCGTCATGTTTTGCATATGTTCTTATACGCAGAGAAAAATGATATTGAAACCACATTCATGGGTACACACACGCATGATCAGTTGATCTTCTCGGTAAGAATGTTTTGTAATGCATGTATTCATCGATTAAAAGTTTCAAAGCCACGAACATGACATATCTGGTACTGAAGTCAAATTGACATTGATACACCAGAACGCAGCTAAGTGTGACTTGAAATTTGAAAAAAAAACACTTATACTATGTTTAATCACAAAATTAATGATGCCAATTGGTGTACCTGTAACGAAAAGCAGTCAGTTATTATGTGCATTGTGTTCGCACAGTTGAAAGTCTTACGTAACTAGGATTATTATCAAACTTTTAGTACAATATTTGAACAGCGGTATACTACTGTTGCCTTTATTTACAGGGAGTCAATTCAGTCGTAGAGTATTTTATTTCGATGAGATCTTCATTTCATTTATTTATTTTGCAGACTTACTTGTATGGCAGCAACAAAATGACGTCACAACAACAAGTAGTCCATGTTTTCCTTATATTCCTCGGCCTAATATCGTCTTCACGTAAGTAATCACTTTTATTACCATTGTTAAGTTGATGATAATTGGAACCCTTTCTTGAATTTAGTAAAGGTATCATTTTATGTCAGAACAAAATAATATGAATAAACCAAGCATAGAATAGACAATAAACACACAGAGGGTCGAACTACAGACGTCGAAAAAGCACATGTGTTACGTTTGGAGACTGTGTCGAAAGCATCTACTCCATCAAACTTGAAGCAACGGAAACAACAAATTCAATTTCGTCTGTCTCATATCTTGACTGACATCTAGAAATTCACAACGATGGTCGGTTGAAATTAAATTTACGTAAAAAAAGTTGATTTCAGCTTTCAAATTGTTAACTTTCCATTTCTATATAGAAAAATTCTAGCACAGCATGCATATGGCATATATATCTCCCAAGTAATACGATATTACACAACTGGCATTTTATCGTGATTCTATTGATAGGGGATTGTTACTCACAAGGAAATTATTATACCCTGAGTTCTAAGTGGTGAAGTTGTAATCATTTCATCGAAATCTGTACGGACGTCATCACGAGTTGGTTAATCGTTATAGGATATACAGATATTTCCAAATGTTATTACCACAATCTCGTCCCCCTTTTTAGAATACGAGACCTACAGAATTAGACCGGATTTATAGTTTCAAAAGCAATATCACAGGTGCCACTAGTGGAGCAGGATCTGCTTATCTACTGTTTCGGAGAACCTTAGATGTCCCCCAGTTTTTGACGGAGTTTGTGTTGCAAATAGACATTCAAGCTCGTTAATAAAAAATTAAAATAATAAAGCCATTCAAAAAAAAAAGAAAAAGATTACAACTGTATAAAAACACGACATAGAAAACTAAAGACTTACAAACACGAATCCGACCAAAAATACTGGGGGTGTACTCAAATGCTCCGGATTGATAAGGTAGCAATACACAGTTAGGAAAAAAAACTTAAAATTGACACTCATAAATTTTAAACACCCTCTTTCCCCTCCTGTCTAACAAAGAAGGCTTTATATGTGTGTTATGCATGTATATACTTATAGAAAGAGAATCTTCCATAGATTTGATTTCTAATGGTCATAAGGGTGAAATATAATCCCTCTTGGGTGTAACCATGGCAACAATCTGCATTTCTTAGATACAAAATATAGCAAAAAAGGGGGGTGAACATGTCACAAATGTCTCCAAAATTTGGTCTAAAGGGAAAATTTCAATCAATTACAGTAATACCTTTCCTGAATCCATAGGTTTATATCTATCAAGTGGTCCCAAAAAAATCATATGCTTATCTGCTCGTTTTTCCATAAAATTGAATTGAAAAGATCGAGCGCAAAATCTTTGTTGATAAACACTACAATAATGTATGGACCTATGAACGGTACGGATAGGAAAATACGGACTGTCAATCATATAAATGGCCTATAAAACATGTTAAAAACAATCTTAATGTTCATATAAACCCACTAAGAAGGCTATATTATTCTTCAATTATCTAAAAATCAATTTTATTGTACAAAAACTTTCATATTTAAAAAATTCACAGGGGCCATAATGCGAAACTAAACTTCTAACTGTGTATTGCTACCTAAGCCAATCCTGTTCCATATGTAAATGACGTATGTTCCGTTTTTCATGGATGAACCAAGGCCAATACTATTTATAAAACTGTTTTTTAACAACCGAAACTGCCTCCTTAGACATTATAATTATACGTAACTGCTATTTTGCTAAAGGTATCACATACATTATTAATTAATTGATGTAGAATTTACATACCGTTTCGGATCTCATGCGATCACCCCAGTGTTGTTAGGGTTAGTGTTGCTCAGTTTTTATGTTTCTATGTTGTGTTTTGTATAGTTATTTATGTTGTTTATCATTTGATCGTTTATCGCTCTTGTCATGGCGTTGTCAGTCCACTTGTGAGTTTGAAAATCCCTTTGGTATCTTTCGCCTCTCTTTATAATACCCTTTCTTTTTTTCTTTTGTCATATTCAATTTTCTTTTCGTCTCTCTTTTAGAGAAACAAATATGTCAAAAAAAGAAAAACTAAACGGTATATAGACAAAGCACATTAGCAAAAACGATAGACAGGAAAGTTACCATACATTTTTGCAGCACAATTAGCATTGCCATGAATTTATTTCCGAGAAATAGTTCGGGTTTTGATAGAGATCACGTTATTTTTCTGTCTGTGGGTCTTTGCAATGTCGTGTCCGGCTCAGAACTGCCGTATGCATTTAAGTATTTTAAAGATGACTGGTATTAGTGTTGACCACTCTTTTCACAGTAATCGTGTTTCCCACCAGCGGAGAGTGTGGCAAATAAGTTAGATGTGTCCAGTTTGGAGGCTACGGTTACACACATATCATAATGTAATGAGATGTACTCAGTGTATACCTTTTGACTGTTGAATGAGTTTGGATACTTTGAAATTTTACTGATGACTAATTTTGACTGCCTTGAAAGAAAGTGGTTATATACAGAGAAATTTGTTTTTTTACGGGAATACTTGGACTTGACCATTATTTTACAATATTGCTTGTATAGAAAAGTAAAATAACAAAAAAAATACCAAAATCCGAGGAAAAATTAAAAAAGAAAGAACCTAATGAAATGGCAAAATCAAAGGCCAAGCACATCAAACGAATGAATAACAACTGTCATATATCTGACTTTGGACAGATATTTCTGTATTGTTGTCTTCATATACACTGGTTGCTACTTTAAGTTTTGAACTAACTTCGAAGCCCCAAATGTTCTCATGAATACTGTTTAAGTTAACATAAATGCTAGGAATACTGTTGTAGTATCTAAGTGATTTTTTTTTTTGCTTCAGTTTATCTCAAAAATGAATTTGCTTTTGATATTGTTTTAGTTCAAAAGGTTTAAAAGAACTTCAGATAATAACATGTTTATTTGAATTATTGCTCACTAAAAGAACATATATCATATATCATAAAAAAGGGCTATTCAATATAGTAATGACTTTATTGACGTGTATGGAGTGTCACATATGTCATGGATACGTTTAACCCTATTCAGATTTCAATGATAAACCATTTTTTTAAAACTTATTTTGACAAATTATTGACAACTTTATCTGATGGAATCTTAACATGACAATGTTATTATTTGCTATATTTAGAGGAGTGGGCGCAATTTTCAATAATTAATAAACAGTCTAATAGTCCAAAGAAAAGATCCCAGTTCCATTTGTGTTTTTTTTTACTTCGAATGACGTAGAGTTCACTTTCAACAGATATCCGATGCAAACTTATGTAAAAAACTTCCTAGTTTTTATTGAATTTCACATCTGAAGTGCACTGTACTGGAATGTTGCATGGGAAATTTCATGCTTGAAAAAGTTCAAGGATACGTTCCATAGAAAAATCATTTGATCGAGTAACAGATTGAATAAATATATCTATATATATATATATATTATGTTTACCAGCATATTTTTATTCTATATTTGAGATAAACAATTTGGCTTGAAAATGAATCTTAAATATTGTTTGAGAAATTCTTTTGAAATTTTCAACATTAATGATATAGTATTCTATTAACCTCGCAAGCTCTTACTCAAACTATAAGGAAGACATCTCAGTAGGGTATCATCAGAATGAAAGCGGAATGATGGAGAAGCTATATAACTGGGATTAAAATAAAGGGGGTAATAAGGTGGAGGACCTTATATAAAAAAGAAGATGTGGTATAATTGCCAATGAGACAACTATCCACAAAAGACCAAAATAACACAGACATTAACAACCATAGGTCACCGTACAGCCTTCAACGATGAGCAAAGCTCATACCGCATAGTGAGCTATAAAAGGCCCCGATAAGACAATGTAAACCAATTCAAACAAGAAAACTAACGGCCTTATTTATGTAAAAAAATGAACGAAAATCAAATATGTAACACATAACCAAACGTTATGTTCACCTCCTTCACTTTCGAATGCTTGTGATTTGTATTAAAGACAAATGTACTTATTCAATTTAATTCAATATTGCATTGCCATTTAACACTTCAGACAAGAAATAAAATAAAGATGATATAAAGTTATAATAGAAATCGTTACTGTCATTGTCACATATGTGCCTCATCAAATTCTAAATATGAAATAATATGATGTAATCCGAAACAATTTAAACGTAACAATGTGTGCATATGTGTTATATAATTCTTTTCTAACAACGTTAGATAAAAGACAACACACTTGTTAGGTAACAGCAGTGTGTCTATGTTAGAATATTGTAAATCTGTTTAGAATGTGTAAGATAAAAAAACAAAAAATAATAAGTAAGTCAGATCATAAAGTGCGATTTTCAGTTTTCCATTTCACCTGAAAATATTATTTCTGTTAAATTGTATTTCATTCTAGAGCATACAAAAAGCTTGAAAATGTTTGATTTAGAGATATAAGGCCTGTAATTTCCTAATGTTTTTAGAGTGAGATTGGTTTGCTTGCATTGTTTGTGAAAACGTTTGCTCAAGCATTGTAATTAAGATTGACACCTGCAAATAATATGAATATAGGCGGAGTTACTTAAATTTGTTGAAAACTATCCTTGAGGTTAGGATCCAAATTGTTTGTTTACAGGTTTAACTGCGCAATTTATATTGTTGTCCAAATTTTGTCTGTTTTCTTTCTTCTTTTTTTTTTGGGGGGGGGGGGGGTCACGGTTGAATTTCCACCCTTTTCCACTTATACCTGCTTTTATATTTAAAACGATATTTTGGCTTGTTTCCTTGTCGGGTGTCTAATTGATTTTATGTATATATTTTGTAAATAAATGTATCTATAAGCTCAAATCCGTTTGATGTCTACGAAATGCAGGTACTCGCTGTTTTACATTAAACCGCCTAAACCCCATTTTTATTTTGGCTTTTCTATTCTAATATTCTAAATCTAAGATAAGAATCAATAACATGTGATGTCAGTATAATATAACACAATACTATTTTGATAAGCTTTGTATGTATCAAGTATTTGAGGAAAGTTTATTGTACTAGAAAGGGTAACGTTTTTCTTTTTTTCACCTGTGCTTGCGACTCAAACCTTAACCGACAAGGATTGACAGTTTCCCTACCGTGTTTTAACTGGTGGTTCGCTAAGGGCCCTTCAGCTTTCATACCAACCCAACAAAACTGACCGGCATGAAGTAACACAATAGTGATGAAAGTGGTGTTAATTAAAACCAACCAATCAACCTATCTATGCTTTTCCCGTTGTGTCCATGAATTATTCATTATTTCATTTTTCAATAATAAATAAAACATTAATTATTTACACGCAATTCATTTCAGTGTTTACACTTTAATCGTCAAGTAAAGTGTTAGATGTGTTTGAGAAACGAGATGTGTCGGTTAATTTCAGTTGGACTGAAAAATAACAACAAACATAACATTTAACATCATTGCAATACTCAGTGTTGTCCATAAGTCTACCAAAAGGTCACTGTTTACAGTACAAATGCGCCATCTGTATATTAAATTTCTTATTTATACTTAATATTTATTTTTTTGAATGTTGATTTCTATATTTTCTGTTTGAAATTATATGTATATACAAGGCTAAATTCTTATCTCAATCTTTATATACAGTTTCAGCTTCTACTGGAATATGCTCCTTCCATGAAGAGGGAACATGTGACGAGAAAGCAGACTGTGTAGCAAAGGACGAAGGAAACAGCTTCGACTGTGTTTGTCATACAGGTTACTTTGGAGACGGATATCAGAATGGAACTGGTTGTACAGATGGTGAGCTCAAGTTATTTATTCATTAACATTTGATACCGCTAATATTTTATCATTTTTTTTAACAACACTTACTCGACAGTCCAAAATGTATTGCAAAAATTACAATTCGCAAATTCAATGGCAATACTTGGCTAGCAATACGAAAAAGCTATATATATATATGCATGAGCAATTATACAAGTCGCTTGATTGATTTATATATTGGTCATATTTACATGTGTTGCAAAGAAATGTTCACTACCAGGATTAACTGAAGTACGGCTGGTCATCCTCTGACTTATTTCGACAGTACAACCTTAGCTAAGTTGGGTGTCAATTTGACTGCGGGATCATGACATAAATTCGCAGCACAGTGTGGTATAGAAATGGGACTTACAACACGCAGTCAAGTGCGGTATCGAAATGGAAAATACAATAAGCAGTCAATTGCAGTATAGGAATGGGACATACAATACTCAGTCAAGTGCGATCAAGTAATGGGATACCTACATTTCACAGCCTAGTGTTGTACCGGAATGGGACATGCATTTCGCAGCAAAGTGTGGTATAAGAATGAGACATACAATCAAATGCTTTATGTATAATGTTTGCCATGTTAACTGTACGTTAAAGAGCCCTTGCAAAAACTCTCTGAGGATTAGTATGCATGCTGTTGAAATGCAAAACATCTGTAAAAGATCAAAAGACAAATATACATGACAGGGTGTATCTGAAGATTTGCGGGTATCAAATGGACACAGTTGGAGCCTCGCAAAACGGATATTTTCAATCAATTAATAAAAATTGCCCACTGCTAATTTTCAAATCCAATACTCTTATTAACATTATAATGCAACTGAAAAAAATTGTACTAGCACTACATTGCTAACTTTTGCATCATTTCGTGCCTGGTGCATGGGTAGTTGTCTTATTGACAGTCATACCACATTTCCCTATTCTATACTGTAAAATTATTCATCTTAAAATCTGTCGCACCACGTCTGATCTGAATTATTGTTTTCAAATTTGTGACTCCGCGGTGTCCAATCAAACAATGCTGCATTATAATTATAATTATCGGTATTGATTCATCGGTCATTTATTGAAATATGAATATATTTTAATGAATGAAGACATTAATCAATCAATCTGAGCTAAAACCATGTAGCTCCATGTAATTAGCAACGGATTAAATTTTTAGTAGTCTCAATATTCGTTTTTTTTTTAAATATATAATTTCAAGTGTGCTCAGCATGTATCAATATATTTTACTTTAATTTAGGGCGACACCCATGTGTCATAAACGATGAGTGTCATACCAATGGTGAATGTGAGGATAATTTCTGTGTGTGTAGACATGGATTTAAAGGGGATGGCTATGATGTATGTGAAGGTAAGTAACCAATATCCTTTATATCAATTTATATACGTTCTATCCATCTCGCCTTCCATCCGTCTATCGGTTTGTCTATGCACTTGTCCGCTTTCCAATAAATAATAATTGATTTTAAAATTCTATAAACTACTGTTATTGTAGTATTTTAAAATGGAAAGGAGTAACAACACATCGAATTGGCGAAAATAAGTGAAAATGTCACATATATATTTATATATATATGTCTCTTATATTGCTGAAATGTCAATCTCGTTTTCTTAAGTCGCTCTTCGTGTGTTTCAGTACTTATAGAAACGTCCTTGGCTTTCAAGTATTTGACTTTGGACGTTCCTGATGAAGGTTAATCCAGAAAAGCGCATTGGACTCACGAATTTATAAATTGTGATTTAAAAAAAAAAAAATCTTACATATTATTTAGTGAGACCATATGGTTGAACCTATGAACCCAGTTAACATTACGCCTTATAAATACAAAAAAAATAATAATATCAACATGCCTGATAACACTGTAAAACACCCTTACACTGATTGTTTGTATATCCACACAGGTCTGTGTCCACACTTGTTTATTAAGACAAAAAATACACACACAAAAAAACCCAAACCCAAACACCACCAAAACGACAAAATAATATAGAAAAGGGGTACCAATTCCGCTAGCGCGTTTCGTCGAAACAAATAAAACGTTACTTAGGCAAATATGACCAAATTAACTTATCCAACATTAACACAGCCAATTAAATTCAAAACATATTGATTGATGATTACGCGACTGAAGCCTTTTAACCATATTCGTATTAATATAACGAAAAGAAAACGAAGTTTACTTTTAGAGTGTCAGTTAGAAATAGTAAAACACTTTTACAAATTCATTAAACTTTTTTTAAAAGCTCCGCCCTAAAAAGACACTTGATTTGATTTGATTTGATTTATACATGGTTTTAACGTTACGTTCCCTTTTCCTTTTGTCACTTTGCGGACAGACAGAAAATAAGTAAATAAGTACAGGTACTACCGGATCTTACAACATAATTAACATGAGACTGCAAAAGAGTGAAGAAATGTATAGGTAATGCTTTCCAATAAGTCTCGGGAGGGGTTAATATAAATCCTTGTCCACTTACACTTAATCACGTTTGCTTTATTTTGTTTAGATTGAAAAATAGTTCAAATTTAAAAAAAGTAGAAACTCTGTCTAAAGTGGATGAAAAATGTGTTTGTCCTACTATGGTTTGAACCGGTCTGACCTGCCTGATAAATATTGCACAGTCCCATATATATATATATATATATATATATACAAAATGCAAATTATTAGTGACATCTTCCATTTAAAATAAAAGGTTTCTAATGTCATTTTTTGACAGACAATTTGAGGGAATTTATGACTTAATATGCTTAAGCGACAAACATAAATAAACATCTATGCCTTACAACTCTGATAGTTTTGCTTAAAGTTGAATATAGTTGTTATTTACTTCTATAGATAAGCTATATAACAATGCATCATACAGAGAGATTTTTGTATTTTGCTAAAGTCATTTTTTGACTGACAAAATTTGACAATCCAAATTACAAATTATTATCCATGTGCTTTCGAGTCAATTTTTGCGCATTTACTGGTGTTTATTTCTTAAAAATAGGTGCAGGATGGTGTGTGTAAAATTATTGGTTATAGCTTATAGGAACTGTTAGAAATTACATTTTTAATAACATGTTTCAATCGTCATTATTTGCTAACGTAAAAAAATATTGACAGACGGATGAAAAAACAAAAAGATTGCTGTTTACCTGTTAATGTTGTTATAAGTGGCCATGCTTTTTGTTGTGTGTCATAATTTAGAAGCCCTCCAAGTGGCTGAAGGTTTATTATCACACTGAATGACACATAACGTTGAACATTACTAACGTCAGACCTTAACTTTGACAGAAAAGACGATCTCAAAATTATTTACTTTGATTAATATACTGACAACAAAAATATGTGGTTCAACTGATGCTTATTTAATCTCTGTGGTCATTTATTTTTATAACATGAATCAGCAGAAATAGTTATTTATAAATAACCAACTTTTCACGTGTGTTTGAGAAAAATTGCTAACGTCAAAATTGCTGACAGAACGGTTGTTTTGAAATGATTGATTTTTAAAGTTATTTTTTATTGCACAA
Source organism: Mytilus edulis (assembly GCF_963676685.1). Classification (NCBI taxonomy): domain Eukaryota; kingdom Metazoa; phylum Mollusca; class Bivalvia; order Mytilida; family Mytilidae; genus Mytilus; species Mytilus edulis. The sequence continues at coordinate 4,033,099 of NC_092345.1, forward strand.
ACCAATCCCCCAACATTCTGGGAAGGTTTTTTGAATTGTAATTAGTTGATTACAGCCCATTTAGATATTTGACGGACACTGGTGCACTTTTAAATGGAAGATGTCATATACTAAGGATTTTCTTATCCCAGGCATAGATTACTTAAGCCTTATTTGGCACAACTTTTTGGAATTTTGGGTTCTCAATCCTCTTCAACTTTGTACTTGTTTGGCTTTATTCATTTTTGAAAGATTAACTGTCAAATAATTTTTAGCTCACCTGGTCCAAAAGGGCTTTTGTATTATATCTTAAAAAAACTTATAACATGTACATGTATAATAGATATTAAGAAACTTAATAATAGAAAAATAGTTGGACAAACAAGATCTCAAATTAAGAGAAATGGCAGAAATTGTCCATCAACTTCTTATTGGAGTTATTACCCCTTCAATGACGATTTTTTGCTTTTTGCCTAATAGATATGCTTTTCAAATTTGTACTCTCTTTCGCCTTTTTAACTGTTGTTTATTCAAGCGTCACTGATGAGTCTTTTGTAGATGAAACGTATGTCTGGTACAAATACAAAATTTCAATGCTGTTCTTTTTTTTTTTTTTATCTAATAGATAGTATGATGAATTTATTGTTTACCCTCTATCATGACTACTTAGTTAGGAGCAAAAGCTATACTATATTTTATTATACGATAGAGAGAAACTAAACAGACTGTTTTGTAGGCCAAGGCTCCATGTTGAAGACCGTACTTTTACATATAATGGTTTACTTGGATGGAGAGTTGTATCATTGGCACTCATACATTGTACCACATCTTTTTATATCTATTCAATGATTTAGCAATATAAGATTTAAAAAAAGACCCCGAGATTTTTGTAATTAATTCTATTCTTTTCTACAATGTTGGAGAGTGTCCTTTGTTGAATATGCATATATACCAAGATATGCTTTTATATGATTTGAAAGCAGTTAACTTAATCATATAATTTGTCTTTCAACCAACAAAAGATCAGCATTTGTTTAGTCTCTGTTTTTGGGAGAATAAATGAACTCTGATATAATCCCTTATATTTTTACATCCATATCAAAATATAATAAGACAAGCATTTTGAAACCAAACTTAAAATTTCTGTGCCCCGGGAAGATATATTGAGATGCAGGCTAGGGGAGATTACTTTTACCTGGTTCTTTTTTTTTTTACCTTAAAAAAAACTTTTTTCCTGACTTTTTGGGAACTCATCTGGTCATTATATTAACCTTAAATAAAAGTAAAAGAGCTGATCCAAAAAAATGAAAAAGATGAAAAAATTACTTACCTTTCATAAAACTTTTATATCTGTATAAAAGGAGTAGGTTCGAATTCAGTAAGACCCCTTTTTGGCCCCAAAATTAAGCAGTTTTGCAAAATTGTGAAAATGTAATCTTTTAGTTATTTTTTGGAAAGTAGAATGCTTCTGCTACATAAATATGTGCTGTTTTTGACAATACAATGCACATATATCGTGTACTAGCATCATACAGTCATGCTAAATTTCTGAAATCTTCACAATTATAGCATTTAAGTTAAATTTAAGACGGTTTCCGTCTTAAATGAAAGTGGCTGCATTCGTGTTCATTAATAATATTGAAATGTAAGTTGTATTTGATGATAATACATAACATATATAAAGGTTGAGGATGAACACGGATGCGGTCACTTTCATTTTTTACGAAAACCATCTGAAAAGTGACGTATTTTGGCATATTTGATAGATTTTTCATATTTAAGCTTCAATCGGAGCGTTTTTAATGACTGAATCAGTTAAAATCTTTAACATAAACTAATTGAATCAATTGAAATAGACACTTAAGTGTTTAAGAAGTGTCCTAAATATCTCGTTAGATGAAACTGAAATTTGGGGCCAAAATCGGCCCTTACCAGACCTACTCCTTTGTCTTAGTATCTTCATATGATTAAACTTTAAAAAAATAATAAGGACAAACACTGTACTATTTTTTTCTGTACTTTCAGACATAAATGAATGTGAATGCAGTGGTGAAACCTGTATGTGTGATGAGAATGCCTACTGTACTAATACCATCGGCAACTTTACGTGTCAGTGTAAAAATAACTACAGAGGAGATGGATACTCATGTTCATGTATGTATTGGTATTACTGTCAATATCTATCTTCTTGACAATGCAGGATAAACATGATAAACCTTCAAAATTTTGTTTATTAGTTTAAAATTGTGTTTAAAAAATATTTTTTTTACATCTTTTCTAGGGTAGATCAGCTAATTTAAAAATTCAAGGTTAATTCATAAGTAAGTGGGATTTAACGAGATCTTTAAAAACAGTTACGTACCCATAATGCCACACTGTTTCTAAATCAGTCATTTATAAATGGAGTTCCCTCAGATACTAACTTGATTGAAACATAATCAGTTCATATTTATGTAATAAATGTCAACAAAAATATATATATGTATTTGACTTTAAATTGACACATATATATTTCCTTGGATTTTGGGACATAAAAAATTAGTTTAAATGAAAGAAAACAAATCAGGATGTATTTCATATTAAGTCCATGCCAATGGTCATTATATGTCTCATTGGCAATGAGGGGAAGATCCAGGCTGTAGGGTGACCGGAAGTTGTTGACATTCAAGTCCTTTGGTCACTGGTGGATTATTGTCTTATTGGCAACATACCACATCCCCTTATTTTTAACTAAAGGATTATCTATTCCATCTTTAATTCTTATTTTTGTTTTTCTTTAGTTTTCTGCTCTATAAACGCTGATTGCCATGCAGATGGAAGATGCCAAAATGAGGCCTGCATCTGTAGGAATGGATATGAAGGGGACGGCAGATTCAACTGTACTGGTAGGTGTTATCATACATGTCAAACAAACTTACAATAATATCAATTGTTTGTAGAAATTTCATTTGTTTATTTAAGTGTCATCACTCAACATTTAGTTGTACTTTACAGAAATTAATCACGATAGGTTGAAACGTTTTCTGGGATTAAGAAATATGATAAGCTATTTATTTTTAATAGGGGAAGTAACTCTTCTAGTAAAACAAACTGGTTAACTGTTAATGACTGACCCCATGTAAACCAGTCCATGACAACAACTGTAGACTGAAGACTGAATGTTCCCCTTCAGATGTCAATTTGTTATTTTTGTCATTATAACTTTTATATATTATATAAGTAGTTTTATACTTTATTAGACATAAATGAATGTGCCTTGCCGCCATATCCATGTTCTGTCGATGCTGACTGCGCTAACACAGATGGCAGCTATGAATGTGAATGTAAAAATGGATACACCGGCAATGGGAAAGATTGTGCAGGTATTCTATATATAACATAATTACATTTCTGCATGGATTTTTCCACTGTGTACAGGTATTTTACCCTTTATAAAACAACTATAATTACATTTCTGCATGAATTTCTCCACTGTGTTGAGAAATTACAATATTTTATGCATAAATAGTTATTTAGAAAAACGACAATGAAAAATTAATTGAATTTTATGAATGATAGATTTGATTTGTTTAGAGAATACACTGATAAGCATATTTCTTTGATTAACTATTCTGAATCATAAAAACTGTAAGGACGGAATGACTCAATGGTAACAATGATAATGACTACTAATTCCCATATTCAGCCAATCAGAATTTGTGATGTTGGCATTAAACCAATCAAATGGTTATTGATTAGATTACTGCAGATAACAATTTTACAACAGATGTTGTTTTTTGAGTCTATCTGTTCTTGTAAATATTCTTTTCTTGTCCAAACTAAAACCCAAAACATGGATAATTAACAGCACATTTCAAACATTTAAATTATACATTCCTTATCTTGCAATATTTATTTACCATAAGGAGAAGGATTACTATCGGTTACAGTGTAATGACCCTGAACATTTACATATGCCTGCCTAAAAAGATAGTTCTTTGGGGAAAGACGGCTTCTGTTTCTCACGAAATTATCGTATCTTGAGCTCTCCTTTACACAATTTACGTTTCTTTTACAATCCGGAAAAATCAGTATGACGAGATATTCTAAATATATCCAACCTACATTATATTTAATAGTGACGTCATTTTTGGAATGCCACACTACGTAGAAGCAGGGATATCCTTCACTGGTTATTTAAATCATTCTCAGAGATTGTGCACTAAAATTGGTATTTGTTAAATTTAAACTTAATAATGTTTGCCGTAGATGATTCAAACTTCAACATCCAATACTTTAATATGTAGGTCAACAACTTTCAAAGTAAACAAAGACCGTGGGGATGCATGAGATTGGGGAGAAAAATGATATTTTTCATTTTTTTCTTTAAAATTCTGTTTTGAGAATCTTCCTCCAATTCAGGAGCACCTCAATTTATGAGTAATAATCCACTAAAATAAAAGTTAATGTATCTGAACACTGAAAATGTAACATTTAGTATATGATTAGTAATCTTCCATTAAAACTAAATTTTGTGTACCAACATAATCATTGTAATGGTAAAAAGAAATTAAATTAAAAATGTTGCATTTTGTAGTTTAAACCTATTTATTCATGAAATTTACAAATATTTCAAAAAGTAGGATTTGAAAACAAGCTTCACACAGTATACATCAATCATATTATATTTTATTAGTACCTGTATCCCTGTGATGAGAGTTGTAACTGGGAACTTTATCAAGGGAAATTTAAAACTGAATAGATTTTTCAGTCAGCCTAAAAATTAAAAATCTTAGAGAACTGTCACAAAAAAAAGAAAATGGCTTTAGCCTGCAGTTCAGTGGTACACAATTAAGATTTCAAAAAACTATTGTAGTTGTTGTTAAAGGACAGAATTCAGTTGAAATTAAGATAATTAAATATCAACTTTAATTGAATGTTTAGATTTAGAAGATGCAGATCTCTGCAATTGGTCCAAATTGAATCCTAAACTAAGGAAGAGAAATTACAACAATTGATTTCAATATTGTCAATCTTTCTACATGTTCTAGCTGTTCGTTTTTTTCATTCTTTATATGAAGACTACCAAAAGATACCCCCCCCCCCCCCAAATAAATAATTATATAGAAACAAGGGCCTTCTTTCCCCTCAGAGCTATTCAGCTCTTTGATTGAAATACAGTTTGCCTAAAAAGATAGTTTTTTGTAATACAGTTTTTATCCTATAATTTCTGTATGAAGATATAAAACTACCTACTCAGAAAACACATCAGAAACATTTTTAGGGTTTTTCCTAAAGAATTTTTCCTTTGGAAAGCAAAAATATATAAAAACATAGGAAATTATAACAGTATATAAGCTTAACATGACAGCTAAAATAGTCTTTGATCAACTTTGACTACCAGAGTTAATGTGTCTAAAATCTGGCTCAAAGTGTGTGTTTAGTGTGAATCATGGTACATAATTATTTTTTACATTTACATAAATGTAATATTTGCTGCTGGATATTTCCCATCCATTTATCAATCAATGAAGCCAGTTTCTTAAGTAGAGGTATCTTTAAATCAAACCTGGCAGGAATTTTTTCATTTGAAAATCTTTAATAGAATTGAAGCAAGTGAATAAATTATTAATGTAGCTTAATGATATTTTTAAAATTAATAGAATTTACATAGTTGTGTATTTCACTGGAGTTCTATTAACTTACAGCAATGCCTAGGACATGTGATGAAATTTTTAAAACGAAACCCAAATCAGCTGATGGCCTGTATATTATTGATCCAGATGGACCAGATGCTTTACCTCAAGTGGAGGTGAGTGGGCCTCTATATTGTGTCTGATCACATGGTAATGTTGCAGGAATATTCTGTCATTGTCTGGTATACACTAATAGTAATAAAAACGACAATGAAACACACATTTACCAGATACCAAATGCTGGGATGTTACAAAATGTAAAACAAACAAGAAATCCATGAAAACCAAAGGCCTGATTTAAAATAAAACAACAAACAAATAAATACGCACAGCAACCAACTACAACCTCTGAATTACAAATTGTTTCCTTAAGCTATATTTGAGAATTTTTGTCTCGCTTAACAGAGTCAAAAAGCTAGACATAGGTATGCTGTTTCTGGCGTCGTCGGCAGCGGTGTCAACAATGTATTAGTTTGTGATTAGACCTAGTTTATGGTGAACCACTAGTGGTAAGTCAAAGATATTTGGTATGCAGTTGTATTAGCATTGGCACATCTCATTACCATGGAGATTATTTCACCCCGCACCCTCAGTTATGGTCTATTGACTATGAAATTTTTGCTTAGTTTTTATGTATTAGTTTGTGATTAGGTCAGTTTATGGGGAACCACTAGCTATATATAGTGGTTAGTTAATGATAATTGGTATGAAGTTGAACAAATATTGGCATATCTCATTTCCATGTAGATTTGTTGCCCCCTCCCCCTCAGTCACAGTGTCTTGACTTTGAAACTTTTGCTTAGTTTCCATGTATTTGTTTGTGATTACGTTGGTTTAAAGATAACCACTAGTGGTAGGTCAATGATATTTAGTATGCAGTTGAATAAGCATTAGTATATCTCATACCCATGAAGAATATTTGACCAGACCCCCTCATTATGGGTTATCGACTTTGAAAATTTGCTTAGTTTACATTTATAAGTTTGTGTTTAGGTCTGTTTAAAGGGAACTACTTATGATAAGTCAATGGTATTTGGTATACAGTTGTATTAGCATTGGCACATCTCATTTCCATGGAGTTTGTTTAGCCATGTACTTTCAGTCCTGGTTCATTTACTTTGAATATTTTCAAAACTTACATGTTAAAGTGTTGCTGTTTTAATTCAACATTTGCATTATAAAAATTACAAAAACAGTGAGACATAACTCTGTGATAACAGTTTATTATTATTACTAAAACCTAGTACCATGCATCTGGTCTCAAATTTTACAGCTTATACAGATGTCACTATTGTACGAACTTAGAAAACTTTTCATATAGACCATTATTTTGGTTAAAAATTCAAGAATGCATTTTTTTCTTCCAATCAACAGGTATATTGTGATTTTATGCCTGACATGGGTGTAACAATCATGAATCCCAAAACTGAGATGGTCCAGGTGAACAGAAACAAACCCGAGTACAGTGTAGAGTATGAACAACAAATACCTGAGATAGAGGCAGTGGCAGATAACTCTGGATTCTGCTTTCAGTTGATGAGGTTTGTTCAAGTTATGATTGTATCATGATCCCATGAATGAGTTCTTTAAAAAATATTATTACAAACAGCAAGTTGTATTTAAAAAGTTTTAAAAACTATTATAAACCAATAATTCTTATATGATATGAATATAAGGGTTTAAATTCAAGGCCAATTCAATGACACAAATATACAATTTACATGTGATAGAGGTTACCATGGTTACGATTGGGAAATTTAAATTCCTTAGCGCCAATTTAGATAATTATAAGGATTAAACATATTTTTTAAAGAATTTATTAATTGACATATATACTGGACCACGTCTCTCACAAACATGTATGTGAGTGACGTGGTCCAGTTTATACACCAATAAATTCTTTAAAAAATATCTTGTAGTTAAAATTTTTTGATTGTCCAAATATTTCATATGTTTTTGTTATATTATTACAGTGCTAAGTGTCGTTATTTGGCTAAGATGTTAGATGGTGATGATTACTGGGTCGACAGAAAAAACAACTCACACTACACATGGGGAGGAGCTAAAACAACTGGAAAGGTATACTAGTAGAGTTTTGTATTTGAAATACATTTCATGTATTAATATGATATTTGTATTAGGAAATCACTTAAAAGCTATTGTAAATAGTTAATCTGTGAATGAATTAGAAACCATATATTTTTCAATTCTTCTGTCCTTTTCCAAACTTTACTCCAACACTCAATTGTCTTTGTATTCTTTAAGTCATGTAAATTAGTTTCTATTTGATAAGCTGTTAAAATAATTTTAATTGAAAAGACTCCTTTTATCTTTTAACAGTATTGTGCCCTAATATTTTTTTTTTGTGTTATTTTAAATATTTGTGTATATTACCAATATACTACAAGGATATGTTGTGAACAATGTTAGTAGTGGTGGAAGAATTACAAGTGATAAAATGTGGAGATGTACCTTGATTGGCAGAGTTATGTTCAAAATTACAGATAAAGATTCATTTCAGTGTGCATCCAAAATTTACAGTACTGCACAGCAATCAATAGCTTACTGCCTTGACATATGCTTTTGAAATGTTCTTGCTTTAAAAAATCAACAAATAGTTCTTTGATTGGTTCTTCAATGATATTAATGCCACATCTATTTTGATTTATAATTGTTTGTTATTTTACAGTGTGTATGTGGACAGATTGGTGCTTGCCCTCATCCTGAATCTAACTGTGTGTGCGATGGGACGGTAAATGGACAAATTGATGATGGAAAAATCATTGAGAAAGATCAGCTTCCTATTAGAAAAGTCCACATTGGTGGATTGACAGGTTCTGAGAAGATAGACATCATCCTTGGACCAGTTACATGTGGACCTAAACCATTTGGTAATTCTAATTGGAAATATTAATTATACCTGAAATTTAATTGCATTTTCTCTAAAGCATTCATTTCTTTATAAAGATATTTATAAAATATTTCTAAAGAACTAAAAACATTTTTCTTTGTTATTGCCCTTGACATATAAAATTTGTGCAACACGGGGGATGTTATTGTAAATTATTTGGACAAGATTTGTTTTATTATATTCTATTCCTGCAAGGATATTTTGATTGTACTTTTTATGTTTCAGCTGAAAAGGTTTAGTCTGTTTTTGTAATGACAATACAATAATTTACCTTCTTTTAAAGGATTTCCAATCGATTGTTATGAAGCAAAGTTTAGTGGGGATAAAATCAAGAAAAATGGACCTTTGATCATAGATGTTGATGGGCCTGATGGACCAGCAAACCCTATCTTAGTCCAGTGTGACATGGAGTCCTATCCACATGTTGGCATCACAGTTATAGTCCACGATCAGTAAGAAATGTTCACTGACAAAAAGTTTGATTTTTAATGTGTTAAAGTATTATAATGGTAGTGCATGAAATGTTCATCAAATTTTTCTAGGGAAATACATATAAAATTTTCCTGAATTTGCTTAATGTAAACATACCATACGATGTCATACATTTTAAAAATTCATCAGTCATCAACTTTCTGTTAACTTAAATAGCAATCATAAAATTTAGTTTTCATGGTTTAGCTAACGTTATTGTACAATCCTATTTAAACTTTGTTAAACATTTGAATCTTGTTTCATGAAATACATGAAAATAAGCATATATGTATAAAATCTATTATTTATTGCTTAAAAAAAAAGAGTCATCTTGCTTTGTTCATTGAGCAAAATTAAAAGAACTAGGTGTATAGTTTATTTAGAATAACAATGATAATTTTAGACATGCCATATACATAATTGAGTTATTTTATTTGTTACAGGCCAGGTCCCACTCCACCTAATACACCCATTGAATATGCTGGTAATAACGGAGACATCAGTAAAATTATTGAAAAATCAGCATTCTGTAGACAAGATGTCACATATGATTGTCAGGTAATTCTTAATGTTAAATTTAGTTTGATTTAACTGTATATGTCAGTCCTTGAAATTAACACAGGACCAACAGGGCATGTCCTGTAAAAATATATTTGGTCCATTTTTTTATACGGCCGCAAAACTTTTTGGGGATCGTATAATGGTATGATGTTGTCGTCATCTGCGTCGTCCGAAGACACATTGGTTTCCAGACAATAACTTTAGTTAACATGAATGGATCTCTTTGAAATTTAATAAGAAGGTTCAATACCACAAAAGGATGGTTGGGATTGATTTTGGGGATGATGGTCACAACCGTTTAGGAATTATGGGCCCAAAACAAGCATTTTTCAACTTTCAAGATAATAACTTGTGTATAAGTATTTCAATTGCTCTGAAATTGTTTCACACTGTTTAATACCACAAGTAGAAGGTTTGGAATCATTTTGGGGGTTATGGTGCCAACAGTTTAGGAATTAAGGGCCAAAAAGGAGCCAAAAACAAGCATTTTAGTAGTTTCTGGACAATAACTTGTATGTTAGAGTATGGATCTATCTGACATTGTACTACAAGGTTCCATATCACAAAAGGAAGGCTGTGATTGAGTTTGGGTGTTATTGCCTCATTCATGCAGGAATTAGGGGCCAAAAACGAGCATATATCTAGTTTCCAGATAATAGCTTGTGTTTAAAAGTGTATGGATCTCTCTGAAATTGTACTACAAGGTTTCATACAACAAAGGAAATGCAGGAATCGAGTGTGGGGTAATTGCTCCAAGGGGGGGATTCAAAAAGTTTTTGGGGGTTCCACTTTTTTTAGGGGTTCATTTTTTTTCTCACAATTTTTATAAAGTTTCAAGAAGAAATCTTTAATTGCACAGTATTGCGCAATAGATTTGTAAGATCTTGATTTTTTTTGTGTGTCAGAAACCTTTGATATGTCAAAAATTTGATAACAATCCAAATTAAGACAGTATCAAGCTTGAATATTGTGTCCAAATTTGGCCCAACTGATATTTATGAAGAAAAATTTAACCCCAATATCCTACATGTTGTATAAGCTAATCTTTGCAAATTGTCAAGAATGTAACAACTGCATTAAAACATTTCTTGCTGAAAATTACAATTTCAAGCACCTGCTATTTTTGTAGGACTCACCAATCATGGCCAATGGCAACACACAGATTGTAGATATAGACGGTAACGTGAAAGATTACTATCCTGGAGGTCTGCCAGGAAGATGTGCATGTGGTTTGACTGGAACATGTTTTGATAAAACCAAACAATGTAATTGTGACACAGTAGATGGAGTTCAACGACAAGACTTTGGTCCAGTGACAAACAAAGGAGATCTGCCTGTGGGTTCTGTAACATCAGTAGACCCAGGAAATAATTCCACTGTAACTCTAGGACCATTGATGTGTAGTAGACGAGAGTTTGGTAAGCTCATTATTCAATTCTATGATTTAGCTGATAGAACTGGAAGTGGATTATACAGACAATAAACAAGCACTCAATCAATTATATGAGCTAGAGTAAATTTCCTCTATTGTCAAATGAAAAAGGCTCTACACTGTTAAATAAACTTTCTAACATTGCATGATTAAAGAGCCAACAATTGTCAAAGATGAAGTTTAAAGTATACAGAAACTAAGTTATATGTTTGTAAATTTTACATTTGTAAACATATTCTGCAGTATTTTAATTGGTCCTTCTTGATAAGCTTTTAAATATGAGATTTGCTGAACATGCATAAATTTACTATCATTAAAATGTTTGAATTATTTACAGGTTTTGAAGCAAACTGTGAAGTTCTTCTACAAAAAGGTTCTGATGTATCGTATACCTACTGGATAGACCCAGATGGTCCCCCAGCAATTGATGCCGAAGATACAGGTATAATTTACTATAAAGTTGCTTAGGTATGTGACTTATGCTTACCAGATATATCCAGATAGATCTCTACTTATTGACTCTATAGATACAGGTAGAATATACTGTGGTTAAGTAGTGTGTCTTATACCTACTAGATATATTCAAATGGACCTCTGCCTAATGACTCTGGTATACAATATACTGTGGATTCATTTACTTTTCAAGGGTACCAATTTTCATGTATTTAGGGAAAATATATTCGTAGATATTTAATTTTGTAGTTTTGAAAATGTCTGCACTGTGACAAGCCTATTGAAGATTTGTACTTGTTGACCATTTAAATTCGTAGTTCACCCATGAAATCCACGAAAATTAATATATCACATAAATGGTAATGAATCCACAGAAGGTGATTGGGTAAAGTGACTTATACCTACTAGATAGATTCAGATCTGGGTAAAGTGACTTATACCTACTAGATAGATTCAGATCTGGGTAAAGTGACTTATACCTACTAGATAGATTCAGATCTGGGTAAAGTGACTTATACCTACTAGATAGATTCAGATCTGGGTAAAGTGACTTATACCTACTAGATAGATTCAGATCTGGGTAAAGTGACTTATACCTACTAGATAGATTCAGATCTGGGTAAAGTGACTGATACCTACTAGATAGATTCAGATCTGGGTAAAGTGACTTATACATACTAGATAGATTCAGATCTGGGTAAAGTGACTTATACCTACTAGATAGATTCAGATCTGGGTAAAGTGACTTATACTTTCTAGATAGATTCGGATCCACCTCCATCTATTTAATATTGACTCTGTGGATATAGGTATACTATACTGTATAATTGGTAAGGATGGGACCATGCTCAAATGTATTTTTTACCTACATGATAGATCCAGATTGATCTCTACCTTTTGACTCTGTAGATATAGGTATGATATAAAGTATTACTACAGCGGGTATCACAGGGATGTATTGTAACTTGTATTTAATTAGTAGTCTAGACCCACAAAGACCTCTGTCACTGGACTCTGGCATACTGTTTAGTTGGAGCTTTATTGTGACATATGCCTATTAGAGAAAAATCTGTATGACTTTGAAAGATGATTGATAATCTCAGTAAAAACAATTGTGTGCATTCAAATTACAAAAATCCTAATACCAAGTACATTTTATAATGTTTGTTTAATGATGTAAACAAATATTTAATTACAGAAAATGTTGCACCTTTCCCTGCTCAGTGTGTAATGGTAAAGGAACCTCCACATGGCGTTACAATTATACATCATGAAAACGAAAATTATGTAAGTAAATTGTATATTAATCTATAAATGTTAGAAGCTTTTTAATTACAAGTTCTCCTGATTATAAAAAAGAAGATGTGTATATGCAAATGAGGCAACTTTTCACAAGAGACAAAGGACACCGAAACTAACAATTATAGGGAACCTTACAGCCTTCAACAACAAAGTCCATACAGCTATAAAAGGCTCTAAATTGACAAATGTAAACAAAATTAAATGAGAAAACAATTATTTATGTAAAAAAATAATGAACGAAAAACAAATATGTAACACAGCAACAAATGCAACCACTGAATGACAGTTATAAAGCAATTCCCATTTTTAGCTCACCTGGCCCAAAGGGCCAAGTCAGCTTTTCTCATCACTTGGCGTCCGTCGTCAGTGGTCGTTAACTTTTACAAAATGGTCAGTTGACCCCTGAAGGAGTTATTGCCCTTTATAGTAATTTTTAACCAATTTTTCATAAATTTTTGTAATCTTTTTACAAAAATCTTCTCCTCTGAAACTCACGGCCAAATTTAACCAAACTTGGCCACAATCATCATTAGGGTATTTTGTTTAGAAAATGTGTGTAGTGACCCAACCAACCAACCAAGATGGCCGCCATGGCTAAAAATAGAACCTAGGGATAAAATGTAGATTTTGGCTTTTAACTCTGAAACCAAAGCAAATCTGACAGGGGTTAAATTGTTTATCAAGTCAATATCTATCTGCCCTGAAATTTTCAGATGAATTGGACAACCGGTTGTTGGTTTGCTCTTAAGAGCCTCTAGCTTGAAAACAAGGTCCTAAAAGTAGTCCTTTTTTATAGTGATGGTTTTCAATTTTTGACCTGCAATGTTTTGATAAAAAAATTTAATATATTTTAAATTAATACTCCTTTTCTTTTTACAATATAGATTCTATTATTAGTACTAACTTACTTTAATTACAGGAAACCTTGGAAGGGTCATTGGTACTGAACTATTACTATGTATCTGCTCTACAATTTCTAAAACTACGAAAGAGATCAGTGTTTTGTACACAGGCTGTGTCATTTGAATGCACAACTTCACCAATTTTTGAAGGTCAGTTCAGTATAGATAAAATAAGTTTTGTAAATGGCAATTTTATCATATTATTTTCCCTAATTCTAAACAGATTGATCACTTTCCTGTTGGTTATTTTTTGTTTGATTTGATTGATCTTAGTTCATCATTAATTAAATTTCAGTTTTGACTTCAAATTTACTTGCTTTTCTCTGAATTTCTCATTGTGGCTTCCAAAAAAGATGACCAATGATGCCTAAAAAAAGTCTCACAAATGTTGTTGCAGAACATTAGAAGAGTCTGCATATCATCTAAAAATACAAAGAGAAACAGATTCAATCATCATATTTTGTGCAAGAAGAATCTCTCTTCTCTCAACAGTTTTAAGTTATAAACATGCAAAACTCTTCAGTTTGTGCACAGAACAAAAGAACTATGGTTTTTAACATTATAAAAAAGGCACGAACACAATAAAGATTATGAATATCATACTTGTACTAATTGTAGGTGGTGCTCCTAACATTGAGTGGTATGATATAGAAGGGGATGCCCATTCCTACTTCAATGGTAATGGTAGCAAGAATGGATGTGCTTGTGCTCTGACAGGAACATGTGACGGTGGTGCTGGCTCACTCTGTAACTGTGACAAGAATGACGCACAGAAAAGGTAACAAACAACATTATTTATAAAAAAAATACAGATTCTGTTCCTTTGACGTTGTGTTACTGCACTTAAAACTGTAGGATTGTTAAAGATTTTATTTGCTAGCCCACTTGTCTCATGATGACATTCTTTACTGGTGATCAGCCAAAATTACATAACATCAAAAGGCATAGTTGCCATTTTCTATAATATCATGAAAAAAAATACATCTTCCTGTGTAATGAAGACTTTTAATGAGTCTATGAAGTACAGTAATAGCCAATAAATAAGATAAGATATACTTCACTTTTTTCTGTATTTACATTCATCAGCAGTAATATTGCCTCTTGAGAAATACAAGTGATTCAATATTTCCTCTAATAAACTGCATGTTTCTGCTAATATTTATTTGATGAGAGATTTTCTTTGTCAGTTTAAATATATTCTTGAGAAAAGTTTCTTGTAATTATTTATATTTATAGAGAAGATGTGGGGAACCTAATTTTGAAAGATGACCTTCCTGCTGCTGAGGTCAAAGGTTTTGGACCATCAATCAATGTAGGACCATTGAAATGTTATGGTAAGACCAACAATCAGTTGATCTTAAGTTAATATTGTTGGACATTTATTTGTGGCATTACATATCATAAAAAGATGTTAACATTTATATAAAAATAAGATGTGTTATGATTGCCAATGAAACAACTCTCAATGTGAGAACTTACTGATAGTGTGGGATATTATTGATGAGCAATAACTCACAGTTCTCCTTGTTTGTTCTCACTGTAATTCTTCTCTATGATAAAACTTATATATATTTTTAACTAATCCTTTGTAATAAAAGAGCCATTGTATTGTGTAAGATATATATTTTTACTTACAAATACCAGACACCTACCCTACATCCTGTGACCTGTATTCCTATATAAACATACATTTTTACTCATCATTACCAGACAGCTACCCTACATCCTGTGACCTGTATTCCAATATAAACATGCAGTGATCTGTATTTGTAAATAAACATATATTTTACTTATCATTTCCAGACACCTACCTACCCTTCATCATGTGATCTGCATTTCTTAATAAACATTCTTTTTACTTATCATTACAGACACTTTCCCTACATGCAGTGATCTGTTTGCCTATATGTACTTTAATCGGTTTGAAAATGAGGCTATGGTTAAAAGTGGTGAATACACAATCAACCCAGATGGCGCTGGTGGTGTGGAATCTTTCAAGGTCACTTGTCAATTTCCTAAAACAGAGATTCCAATCTTACCAGGTTTGTATTTTCTGTTCACAAGTATTTGATAATTAGAAGCAGCTTACATAATAAAATTAAATTGAAAAAAAAATATTGTGTATGAAATACATAACATTAGATTTGGCAAAGAACAGTTTGAAATGTTTCAAGTGAATAATTGGAGCACTTGGTAACCTTTAGAAAATGTTGATCGTTTTGTTTAAACTGCTGTTGTTTGATAATATTAAATTTACAATGTATAGACAATAACAATATTACAATTGTAGCCTTTGTATGAGGTCCATATTAGGATTTATTGATCAAAAGGAGTATATCTACCTCAGACTTTGTCCTTAGTCAATATGCTTACAGTATTAATTATTGGGCCTTAATCCAAGCAGATTACAATTACCCTGTCATGGCTATCACTTTAATTTATCACCTAAAACTATTTTATTCATACTATGATGCACACTGCATATTCAAATCTTGAATCAACAGAGGATTCAAATTCCTAGGAGCAATTACATGAAAAAAAAATAAAAAATGGATAGGTAAAATCTGAATCCAAAGGAGCATAATCCTCCATGGGAATCTGATCAGGTTTTCCTGTCTGTCATCATGTTTTTTTTATGCCCCACCTACGATAGTTTGTTTTGATGAAGTTGAAGTCCAATCAACTTGAAACTTAGTACTCATTTTTCCTATGATATGATCTTTCTAATTTTAATGTTAAATAAGAATTTTCATCCCAATGTCATGGTTCACTGAACATAACAAATGATAGTGCATTGGGGGCATCTGTGTACTATGAACATTCTTGTTTTCTTTTGTGTCTCATACCATATTATTTTATATTAAGGTACGAATACCAATGGTACTCAATCTCCAGATGGAACAGACCCTATTACTAAATGTTTTGATATAAACTATGGCAATGGAATAACTAAGGAACAAGTACAGGTTAGTTATGTTAACCAGGTGTCAGTGGCTTGAAAGTTTTATCCATTGGCTAACTGTTGACCAGTGAATAAAGTATGAATAAATCAGTGCAACTTATCCAGTTAACAAGTCTTATCCATTGATCAACTATTTTGAGCAACTTAGTGCAGGTGTTGGACAATCAGCTTAATTTGCCAATGTAAACATTGAGAAGTAGTGAGGTAACTATTGAGATTGATTGATTGATTGTGTTTTAAAGCCACTTTTAAGCACTACTTTTGGGCTATTTAGTTTCGGTCAGTTTTATGGATGGAAGAAGCCTGAATGTCAAGAGAAAATCACTGACCTTCTTTAAGAAAACTGTTAATCATAGTTAATTTAGATTGGAGTAGAGTGCACCTGCCTGGGTAGGTTAATTTAGATTGGAGTAGAGTGCACCTGCCTGGGTAGGATTTGAACTCAGTAGAGTGCACCTGCCTGGGTAGGATTTGAACTCAGTAGAGTGCACCTGCCTGGGTAGGATTTGAACTCTCAAACTCAGTGATGACTGACTAGTGATTACAGTAGTAGAACCTCTTATAACACTTGGCCACCGAGGCCCCTGTCAAAGAAATGTGTTCAGGAACTTGTGTAAATGCTCCTGTTATATTATAGACTGTGTCCATTATGACATTTGTATTGTATTTTGAAGGTGCTGATTGATAACTCCAAGACATGTGTTCAGGAATTTGTCTATAACTGTGTCAATGCGCCAGTTACAGACTGTGTCCATTATGACACATGTTCACCTTTTGTATTGTATATTGTAGGCCCTGATTGATAACTCCAAGACATGTGTTCAGGAACTTGTGTATAACTGTGTCAATGCGCCAGTTACAGACTGTGTCCATTATGACACATGTTCACCTTTTGTATTGTATATTGTAGGCCCTGATTGACAACTCCAAGACATGTGTACAGGAACTTGTGTATAACTGTGTCAATGCCCCTGTTACAGACCATGTCCATTATGACACATGTTCACCTTTTGTATTGTATATTGTAGGCCCTGATTGACAACTCCAAGACATGTGTACAGGAACTTGTGTATAACTGTGTCAATGCCCCTGTTACAGACCGTGTCCACTATGACACATGTTCACCTTTTGTATTGTATATTGAAGGCCCTGATTGACAACTCCAAGACATGTGTACAGGAACTTGTGTATAACTGTGTCAATGCCCCTGTTACAGACCGTGTCCACTATGACACATGTTCACCTTTTGTATTGTATATTGAAGGCCCTGATTGACAACTCCAAGACATGTGTACAGGAACTTGTGTATAACTGTGTCAATGCCCCTGTTACAGACCGTGTCCACTATGACACATGTTCACCTTTTGTATTGTATATTGTAGGCCCTGATTGACAACTCCAAGACATGTGTACAGGAACTTGTGTATAACTGTGTCAATGCCCCTGTTACAGACCGTGTCCACTATGACACATGTTCACCTTTTGTATTGTATATTGTAGGCCCTGATTGACAACTCCAAGACATGTGTACAGGAACTTGTGTATAACTGTGTCAATGCCCCTGTTACAGACCGTGTCCACTATGACACATGTGATGGAAACAAACAACCAGGTTATTTACGAATGTTTTTAAACATATAATTTTTTAAAGTTATATTTTTTTGTAATACATGAAACATTTTGCCGCTAGACATTAAGCAAACAACAACCAATCAGTTTTGCCTAAAATAAGGATAAATTATTTTGAAATCACAAATCACTACTTTCTTGAAGTTAATTATTCTTTGACAACAAAAATGCACAACTTCTCTATTTTGCTACACATTTATGCACTGTAGATTCATTAATATTTGTTGGGTACTAATTATTGTGGATTTTGTTGGAAACGAAATATTAATTTTTCTAGACTTAGCAGATTTGGTTTCAATTAAGATAAATACACAAAATTGTAGTAGAAAGAATCTTTAAGGACATTTTCATGTAAAGTATACTGCGAAAAGATAGAAGAGGTTCATAGGTATATAAGTATTTAGTGTTCACTAGACAGAGAGTTCTTTCTGTTTTTTTGTTTTCTTTTAGATAAGTATTATTTACTTTCCTAATCCTGCTTATGAAGAGATCTGTTTCTTCCATTGTTCAAAAGAATTATAAGATGATAACACTTTATAAATGGCACTTTTTTAGTTTTTGGTGGGAAAACAGAGCGGGGGTGGTTAAATTAAAATTTATAGCATTTTGGTATTAATTTCCATGACTATTTATTGAATACTAATTTTCTTGATAATTCTTCATTGTACATATTGAAATACTAATTCCCTTAGGTTTTGCTGGATCAAACGGAGAAGACATGTGTGCTTGTGGTGTAACAGGAACTTGTGCTAGTCTTAGCGGAGAAGTAAATGAATGTAACTGTGCAATCCAAGATGGACAACAGCGATCAGATGGGGGAATGATTCGAGATAAATCTCGTCTTCCTGTTTGTGAAGTTTGTATGACCATTGATCCTGTTAATCCTCAACAACCATCAAGATCTGCTTCGTATGAAGTCTCGTCTCTCAAATGTAGTGATTATAATATAGGTTAGTTAATCACAAGTTTTACCAAATAAGACATCTGAAGTTCAACACAAAGTCTTCAAAAATGTGCCATTTTAAAAAACTGCCCTGAGTGTAAAAAAAACCCATTAAACTCCTTCAACAAATCTTAATCAATGCCAAGTTCAACGTAGTTTATCATAAAGCACCCCAATTCATCCAGAACAGACACAGTTTAAAATGATACAAAATTATTCACAAAAACTTGAGAGTGCATAAAAAAAATTGTCAATGGTGGGGAAAAGTGTAAGTCAAAGTTGACCTAACTGTGAGGTGTCAAAATAAATCTTTATCCTTTCAGTTTATTATTTTTTTTAGAGATGAGACAGGGAGGCTCTTTGTTTTTGTTCTCATTCTGAAGTGAAATATCTCTTTCCATATATTTTCAAATTTGCAAAACATATTTCAGACTTCTACATGTCTTTCTCAATAAATTGATATCACCTCCAAATTAAATATTCAGTTGTCTCCCCTTAGTTGATTGTTTTTATTTGTTGGTAATTGTAGTGATTGAATTTTTTATGAAAACACATATGACAGATATGACTAGTGAAAAAGAAAATAAATCTTATGCTGTAATCCTGTAACAAATTTTGAATGGCAATAACCAAATCTTAAGGCAAAAACAGTCTTATTATTATAGTCTTATAATTTAGAAATAAATTGTACCAACAAAAGAATGTGCTGTTATGTTTTGTCTGCAATGTTTTAGTTTATACAGATTCAATTAGGATCAATGATTATGTACAATTATTATTAAATAAATCAATATTATTTTCATATCTGTTTAAAAAAATAATTCTGCCAAACAGGATATATATGTGTTAGCATTTTAATCCTTTCTTAAATTGTAGGTGTGTTTGGTTCTTGTCAAGCAAGACGTGAGTCGACCAATTCTCCACAGCCGTCAGATACAGTTTATATTGATCCAGATGGATATGACAAGGGTAATCCCCCTTTCCCTATATTCTGTGAAATACTGGCCCATCCACCAGCAGGAATTGTGGTAAGTGAAAAACATGGGAAAAAAGAAATTTGCTGGCTTTTTAAAAGAAAAGGTTTGATGAATATAGTTTCAAATGTCTTTTAAAGGTTATTTGTTTTGTATTTTAATACTCATTTCATGGATATTAACTTTTTTTTCCTTTATCTATCTGCAGGCCGCAACTTGAAAAGTTGAAACACTTTTTTTCAACTATCATAGGTTCATATTATAATGTATTGTGAAAATGATTGATTGATTGTAAGTTGCTTAACATCCAGAGGCAAATATTTCATTCAATACATAAAGTAGGTTCATAATAGAGACTGTCTGGGATGAATTTAAGGAAAGACAGCTTGACTACCACTGGAAAAAATGTTCATAGTATATAGTATATTGTGTAGATGTAGTGTCACCCTGATGACAAACTTTTTGTGTTTAAAATTCCTAGCTAATATTGCCTTACTTTTAACAGACCATATATCCTAAAAAAGAAACTAATCCAGTGCCTGAGGAAGGTGGAATGATAATAGTGGACTACTTTGTTTATATTCTTGAGTACATGAAGGTTGTGGTTAGCGAGGCCGTGTTTTGTGAACAGGAAGTTTATGTTTTATGTAATGGCGCTCAACCTCCAACAGAGCGGGGATCCTATGATGAGTGGGTTGTAAAAGAAGATGGTAAATATAGTGTATTTTCATTAATAATATTCTTTTTATTCCTTTCATATTTAAAAAAAGTCTGAAAATTTGTTTTAGTCTTAATTTTTTTTTATACAAAAAAGCCTTTAGAGAACAGCACTCTTGGTTACATGCATGTCTGCACGGTTTAAACAAATACACTCACTGTAAGCTCTAATGTGAAAAAACACTAACTGTAAACTCGCATGAGATATTAGCTGGTATGCATCTCAGCTAGCAGGTCATGGGCTACTATATGCTTTACCAAGAGGCTAAACTATTTAATTTAACAATACTCATGTGTCAACACTTTCAAAGTTTTTAGCTTCAAATTTACATTTCAACAAATTTTTAAAAATGCTATATTTTGATGCCAAAAAGATCTCTTATGTCCTGCTCCTTTATGTTGTGTCTTCTGTACTATTATTTGTCTTTTTATTTTTAGCCATGGCGTTGTCAGTTTATTTTCAACCTATGAGTCTGACTCTCCCTCTGGTATCTTTCGTCCCTCTTTTATGGTTGTAGGGATGAAAAATCAAAATCAAAATGCAACTGACCAATTCTATGTAGATAAATAAAATTGAGGAAGTCCAATTATATGACTATTAATTTTGATAGGAACCATTCAGTGTAAAGAAGGTGCCTGTTCCTGTTCAGATGGACAGATTCATGGTGGATTTGTTAAAGTTCAGAGTAGTTTACCAGTTATATCAGTTATATTAGATACATCCACAGCAGATAGGAAAGTACATATTGGACCACTCAAATGTTATGGTAGGTTTAGTGACCAATCCTGGGGTCAATTTAGTATATCATTGTAACTCAAATATTATGGTAGGTTAATGACTAATCCTCATGTCAATTTAGTATCATTGTAATTTGAGATTTTATTCATTTCTTATTACAATATGAAATGTTGTAACTTATTGTAATATTTGGTGCAGTGTTGATTCAAATATAGGATGCAGTTTTCACATATTGTATTCAAGTCAATTAATTGTGTATAGTACTCACCAACTGTCAATTTATCTTCATCAGTACAAATTTTGTAGTAAGAAGAAAATTGTATGTTTGTGGGTACAAAATGTTCTTAATTTGAGGTAAAACTAAATCCATAAAATCTGCAAAAAATAGTAAACTACAAATAATAATAAATCTACCTTACTCTATAGGATCAAACCAAAGATTTTATGACAAGTACTTGTTACTTTGCAATAATGACTATTGGATTTAGGAATAATAACAGACTAATTTGTTATAAATAAGAAAAATTATGTTGAGGTGGTGTGATGGGTTTCCTATGGACTTTAATCCTGTAGGTCTGTCTAGATATAGATAACAAGTATTCTTATACTAGCCTTTTTAAAGGAGGGCATAAATGAGGCAGCAGTCCACCAACACAGAAAGACCAAAGATCAGCTAAATTGTCTCAACCTGAAAGTACATGAATTTGACAACATGCAATGTATTTATATCCATTCATCTACTTAATCAATTAAATGTAATATTGGATTTTATTTTCAGATTTGTACAAAGACTGCCATGATATTAAAGTAAACAAAGCCATTACAAACTCTGCCAAATACAGAGGGAACAAATATGCTGTAGACCCAGATGGTGCAGGTGGGGTGGAATTCTTTGAGGTCACATGTGATTTTCTAACAGACCCTAGTATCGGTATTACAATTGTGAGTATTTATTACTTTATATATATATATATATGTATTTAACTTTAAATTTAAGTTTACTTTTTTGTGATTAAGTTTGTTTTTAGAAGTTATTAGTAAGTCATCTCAGTTTCGAATTTATGATCCGATATTTCTGTCTAATTTATGTACAGTGTCCAAATCTCATTTCACGTTTCAGTGACTTGAATTTTTTTAGACATGATATTTTTTTTTTCCAACTAAATTTGTTATATTGAATCATATTGCAAGGTATACATATCTGGCAGACAGGGTTCACTCTTTTTTACTTTTTTGTGCCCCATTTGTTATGCCCAATTTATGAGCATTATGTTTTCTGGTCTGTTCGTCCGTTCATTTGTCAGTTCGTTTGTCAGTCCGTTCGTTCGTCCCTCTGTCCCACTTCATTTTAAAGTTTTTGGTTGAGTCAGTTTTTGATGAAGTTGACGTCCAATCAACTTAAAACTTAGTAAACATGTGTAACGGATCACATCAAATAAGGCAATAAGTCGAGTATGCCGTTTAATTTACATAAGTAACTTTATTCATCAAAACATATAATTTTGGCTTCATATACTGTTAGTATCGTAACAACCGATTCTGTACAAAAAAAAATAAATACAAATACACATTAAATACATCGTAAGTAAAAATATAAATTAAAACACTCAAAACATAATACTAAACAAACAATACGATTCACTTCCTTTCACTCTTAATAAATAACTTGTTAAATTAAAAAGTAAATTAAAATAGATATTATACAAATATAGCCTTTGTATGAGGTCGATACAAGGATATATTGACCTGAAAGAAGTATATTGACTGAGGACGAAGTCCGAGGTCGATATACTTCTTTGGGTCGATATATCCTGTATTGACCTCATACAAAGGCTATATTTGTTATATTACTAATTTCTGACCATATTTGTACAAAAATGTATCAAAATCGTCATTTTAGGTTTGTTGGAATTTTAAAGATAAGACATTGTCTCCTTGACAATAACAACATATTAGATGTTATTTCATTTACTTTTTTTTTGGACATCTTATGTATTTGAATATTTTTTGCGTCAAATAATCGATCACAGATATCATGTGTTTCAAAACGTTAAACAATATCCTAAAATTCATTACATGACGTCACAAAGTATATTGGTTTTTAGATATTCTAAAAATAACCGTGCAATATGCTTTTTGCAGGTCAATATGCGTTTTGCTATCCGCCGTTTTCTCTCTACCTTCGAAAATATAGTTTAACATGTGACTATCCCTAAACGAATCAAATTTGTTAAAATATACGAATTAATAATATTAATTTATAAATACTTCTACAATTCTTAATATTTCTTCTTTAAATAGATATTGTTCTTAAAAGGGTACATTAATATCTCTAACTGATTATGATCTCTCTATAAAATACTGATGTGTCTCCGAATAATTATTAACTTGCAATGAATAAAAACTAGACAACGAAACGTACGTCAAAAGGGAAACATCATAAAACTTAAAAAACGGGAATTATTACAATGTATATGAGCGCAACGTTACATACGCGCAAATACTCAAAAATAGTAATTAAAAGTATGATAAATAAAATAAATAAATTCAGTAATAATAAATAGAAAAAACCCAACAATTTGGAATTACATTTCAAATCTAACAACATGTTTCCTATGATATGATCTTTTTAATTTTAATGCTAAATTAGATATTTTATCCCATTTTCATGGTCCATTGAACATAGAAAATTATAGTGCGGATGGGTTAACCATGTACTTCGGACACATTCTTGTTTGTGATTTGGTTTGTTTTTAGAAGTTATTTGTAAGTCATCTCAGTTTAATTTATAAATGATTGTAAAATGTACATGATTGTCTTTTTAGAGTTATTGAGGTTTTAAAAAAAAAAAAAAGAGGTGGTGGGGTTTCACATGTTGCGCCATATCTCAAAAAACAGTTTATGGTTATTGCTTAAAACTTTACACACTTCTTAGTTATATTAATTTAAAGATCTGTATACTTTTCGATGATGATTCAAAACTTTATTTTTAGAGTTATTGACTTTTTTGTAAAAAAAAGGAGGGGGGGGGGTCCACATGTCGCACCATATCTCAGAAACTATTTATGATTATTTCTTAAAACTTTACACATCTTAGTTATATTTATCTAAAGATCTGTATACTTTTTGGTGATCATTCAAAATTTTATTTTAGAGTTATGGAGTTTTTTCTGAAACTATTTATGATTCTTGCATAAAACTTCACACACAAGACGACGGGTGTATCATGCACTTGTGGCGCAGCTGTTTATTATTGTATGAAATGATTAATTGTTAGGTGAACATATATCTGTCTGGCATGGCTTATCTTACCGTCACCCCAATATCATGGATCATAAATAATGCTAAGTTTCTGTTATACCTGTATTAGGTATATGTTAGTCTTCATCATACAATTGTCTTTATTATTTAGATACCAGGACAGCCTGACAGCATTAAGGTTGAAGGACAAACAGGACCAGGATCACAGGTCACAGATATTGTATATCCAGATGTCACACCTGAGCAAATAAATGTTCTGACCAAGCAATCAGGATTCTGCTCACAGGTAATTACATTGAGAATAACTAGACAAAAACTTGTCAAAATACAGCTAATTGGTTATAATTATTTAAACTGATTATTCCATCAAAGTTTTAATATAGATTTATTTATTGGCTCTGTTCGAACCAACATGAAATATGTATGCCAACAGTATGACAATTTGCTCAGGGTTACAATATCTCTTGTAGAGTTTCACAAAACATGAACAAATTTATTAGTAAGTAAAAAAGTACCTTTTCTTTCTTGTTTTCCATTATAAAAGATTTAATGTAAAATTTAAGATAAGAATTTGGGATTCTTGTAAAAATCTTCCAAAAAAATGATAAACAACACTTTATGAATTTGTTCCTCCAAAGCACTTTGATGAACTCACCTTAATCAGGAACACTTAAAGCTAAATATTTGAAAGTCAATGATGTATAATAACCGTAACAGATCAAGTTGATTTGTAAAATTTTAAGTTGGTTCCTTTGTTAATCTGTGTATAATACTGATGTTACTTCATCTTATATTGATTGTAATGTGTATGTATTTATCAACAGGGAATACAATATGAATGTAAAGAGACTGCTCTCATTAATAATAATTCTCCAGCTGATGGGTTCTACACAACTTATGGAGGAGTCCAGTCGTCAAGTTTTGGTACTGGTTTCCAGTCTGATGTGACTGGATGTGCATGTGTTCTGACTGGAACCTGTCCACCTGGAACCAATTGTCATTGTGATGCTAAAGGTATAATGAATTAACATACAAAATTTGTTAAAGGTAATAATAGCTTTTAATTTGAATAAACATTGAAGAACAATGAATGTCTTAAGACAAATATTCAAATAAACCCTATTTCAAACATACAGGAAAGTCTGCTGCAGTAGACATACAAATCTAATGATTCATCATGCATCTCAGATGTGCAATATTTGTTATGTTGATTGTAGATAAGAATATATGTAGGTATGACATATGTCATTATATATTATCATTTGTCATTAGATATTGACATAGTCATATGATATTGACATAGTCATATGATATTGTCATAGTCATATGATGTTGACATAGTCATATGATATTGACATAGTCATATGATATTGACAAAGTCATATAATATTGACATAGTCATATGATATTGACATAGCCATATGACTTTACAGTGAAAGATTTTTAAGTTTGATGTGTATGAGTTTTGATTTTGCCATTTGATTTGGAACTTTCCGTTTTGAACTTTCTTATTGGATTTCATTATTGACTGTTGATGTATAATATTTATTATGCATTGATTATTATAATAAGGAGATTTGGTATGATGACAAATGACATATTTATCTTCCAAAGTTGAAATGACAATAATAAAAGTAACCATGTAGCATGTATTAAATGCTGTTCTAATTAAGGATTGTCAAAATCTAGTTAGATGGTACCTATTTCCTTACATTTTAGAACCAATGTTCTCCTACGACTATGGAATATTAACAGATACAAATGTTATTCCTATTTCTTTATATTTCAGGACCAATGGTTGCATATGACTATGGAATAGTAACAGATACAAATGTTATGCCTATAATAAAGTTAAACCTTGGTGGTCAATCTACCCCTGGGGCAACAGCCACTGCAACTGTTGGTGATGTACGATGTGGTCCTACACCTTTTGGTAAGTTTATAGATGTATTTTCTGACTAAAATATTTGTTAATGGTCCAGATAATACAGTTTAGTTCAACAAAAAAATATTTTCCAAATATCTGTCTAGACACTTCCACATATCTTCCATTTCAGCTAAAGACAATAATCTAGGGTATCCTATTTGTTCATGTAATGTAATGTAATGAATATTTATGACACAGCCAGCCACTGTTTATAAACATTACATTTTTTAGAACTGCTTTTTTGTTTTAGACTTACCTAAAGATTGTGAGGAGGTTTACAAGAATGGTTTCCAAAAAAGTGGAGAGTTTATGATCTACCCAAGTACCGATACAAAACCTTACATTGTTTATTGTGATATGGAGATAGTTCCAGGACATGGTATGTTATGATCTATCCAACTACTCAATCTGCAACAATATAACCTGTCTTTCATGTAGACAAAGCTTGAAATACAATAGATGTATTTACATTGTATGCAAATTTTTCAGCCATTACATAAATCACACAATTTCCTGTAAACTTTGACAACATAATTAAAAAGTTATTTTTGTTTTGAATTCGGAAGGTTATTCAGAGCAGATCTGAGGTCATTTGGTGACAAAATTCAGCTTAATACCAAAATTGTAAAAAAATTATACAGGTATCTCTTAAATTAATCAAAGGGGTATTTTTTAGTGGAAGAAGACGTCAAGTCTTCTGAAGACTTAAGGGGCCGACCATTGGCTTTGAGTCTCCGTATGTCGCATTCATTTCGTGTATTACAATTTCAAAACAACTTAGATTCCTGACACCGATTTTTACACATGATTGGGCATCTGAATCATTTAATTTGTAAATTATGATTGTAAAACAATCACTATCGTAAATATGACCCTTTTATTTATGTAAATTATTAGATTTCATCTCATCCACATGAACGTAATTTGTTTACTTGTAACAGGATGTTTTAACTGTAGATATTTGTATTACGCATGCGTGAATTTGGTATCGGTACAACTCGCCCTGTTTACAAGTTCGCCCTTGAAGTTACGAATTTGCAATCCTGCAGACAAGAAGATTTTATTTTTATATAAATAAAAAGGATATATAAAGTGTTATCTTTATTCATGGGTTTCCTTTGTCATGTGAATTAGATGCCCTTCGTAACATACATGTGAACCTCCCGTTTAGGAGAAAAAACTCCCGTGTATGAAATTTTTCAGACGCCATATTTGATCATTTCTTACTACTGTACGGGTGTAATTGACACCTGTGTTAAATTTTACCTGAACATCAAAGAAGATGTATAATTATATGGCTTCACTTGACAGCTTGGGTGTCAAACATACTGGTAATCAACGATGTTTACCTCCGTCTAACTGCCGTTGTGTTATCAAAACGATGTGTATTGGGAATATTGAAATACTTTTTTGTTACTTCCCTTTGTTTTATCCTGTTTTCAGTTATTTTGCTTTTAAAAATGTAAATGGTAAAAAGACTATAAATGATTTATATTTTAATCAAATAATCATAAAAGGATGTTGATTAAATGAATTTAAATGATTTTGGACAAATAAAAAAATTAAAATTTATAAATTATTTTATTAATTTAGACCTCCTTTCAAGGATTAAATTGAAGTTTATATATTAAATTTGTTTATAACTGGGTAGAAGTCAACATACAATATGTGCAATTAGGCTAATAGTCTAGCTTCTGCTAGCTTCATGTATAATTTTTCTACCGATTTAATATATAACTAGAATTATGCAAACAGACTTAAGGAAAAGGCATGTAAGTCATGTAAGTTCATACAAATATGACACTTTTTCTAGACAATCCAGATCTTGCAAAATACATCGCTAAAAATTGTAACCTTTAATTTTGTTGTTGTGCAGTAAAAACCCATATGGGAACTTTCAAAAGATGGCAGGTATGTAACAAGTCTTACTATTTTTATGCTCCATTTATGGGCAATATGTTTTCTAGTCTGTCCGTCCGTCCTGCTTCTGGTTATAAAGTTTATGGTCGAGCTAGTTTTTGATGAAGTTGAAATCCAATCAACTTGAAACTTAGTACACATGTGTTCCTCTTGATATGATCTTCTTAATTACTGCCAAATTAAAGATTTTACCTAATTTTCATAGTCAACTGAACATAGAAAATGATTGTACGGATGGGAAATCCATGTACTTATGACCTTTTCTTGTTTGAAGAAAAAAAATACATTTTAACGATAATGGAACAAAGCAGCCTGGGTAAGTGGGGCTGCTTTTATGGTAATTCAAGTTACCTTTTATTCACCTTCTTCCACTTCAGAGCTATCAGCTCTTTGATTAATGAATTTTTTTCTAATTGCTATAAACAAGCCGAACGTACTACCCATGAAAATGTTCCAATCTTTAATACCCTAAGCTTAAAATAGAGTTTCTATAAAATGCATGTTAAAATACTAAATTTAGATTTACATCTTCTGATATTTGTTTATAGGAGTAACAGTGGTAGGCCATGACCATGAGGACCCAACAGTAACTGAGGGAACAGTCACAGAAACTGTTACCTATAATAATGCATCCAGTCAACAAGTGGATGGTCTTACTGATGTGTCACAATACTGCTATCAACCAATTAAATATGACTGTTATAATACACATGTAAGTCAATAGTCTCTCTACCGATGTTTCACAAAATTACTATCAGCCAATCAAATATGACTGTTTATAATACACATGTTAGTCAATAGTTTTCCTTGATGTGTCACAGTATTTCTACCAGCCTATCAAATGTGACTGTTATAGTACACACATAACTCAATCTCTCTACTAAAGTCTTACAATACTGCTATCAGCCAATCAACTATGACTGTTATAATACACATGTAAGTCAATAGTTATCATTGACTTGTCACAATAATGCAAACAGCCAATCAAATATGCCTAACACATAAAATTTTGACCTACCGTATATTCAAAGATCTGTTTTTATGTACCAGTTTTTAATTGAAGTTTATTGGATATGGGAAATTTTACTGGACTGGCACTGGTGGTCAAAGTAAATACTACCTAGGGACTGGAAGTAGTGGGTGCTCCTGTAGTGGAGGGATAGACAAACTGTGTGGAGGAGACCAAACAAGAAGTGTCTTAGAAACGAGGTAATATAAATTTAGAATATGTCCCTGTTATAGGGATAACTTGACCTGCTTTCTTCAAAATATCAAATTACAACCAGTATCTATTGGTATAGTAAGGATTCGATACTCACATATATACTTATAAAGTAAGAACATTATTAGATATTTTTTTTCTCTGTTTTCTGTTTTGGTTACTGGGATTTAAACAGGCATATTTATTAACCCTTACATGATAAAATGTTTGAATCCCTTCACAAGTAGATAAAACTGTGTTAACCTATGTAAATACATGAAACAGTGATATAGCATTTAATAGTATGACGTCCATCATTGTCCATTATCACTGAACTAGTATATATATTTGTTTAGGGGCCAGCTGAAGGACGCCTCCGAGTGACCTTCCACTGTTGTCTGTTAATATATGGTCGGGTTGTTGTCTCTTTGACACATTCCCCATTTCCATTCTCAATTTTATTTTTATTTAGTTAACTTTTCCCTGGCTATTAGGAAATAATAAACTTCGCCCTGGTTATTTGAGAAAACGTAAATTTTCCCACTTTGGATATTTGAAAATTATAGTTAGTTTTGACCTAGTTGTTGTTGTTTTTTCATTAGAAAATGTAGCTGTGATGCTGGCGAGTTACAATGGAGAAGTGATGCTGGTGTATTTACCAATAACTTACCTGTAGTTAGTATGACTTTCCTAGACAGTGGCAGAGTTAATGCTACGGGCAAGATTACTCTTGGGAAGCTTTTCTGCAGTCAAGTGGAGTTTGGTAAGTTATTTGTAGTGAGATTGATGTTAACTGATTCCTTACTTGATTGATAACCAAGTTTAGACAATGATACACACAGCAGCCTTGTTTTTAGGCTGTTTAGGTTAAAGGAATATTCATTCTTCTTTTATTTAAATTCTAAGAATTTGGTCTGTTTCTGGTATTTATTCCCAATATATTAAAAAAAAACCTATTAAAGTCATATACCAGGTAACTTATTTCACTATATAAATAGATAATGCTTCGAACCAAAAAATGATCTAAATTTTAATTATTATATTTTTTCACAGACTTGAATGAATGTGATACAGGATTTAATGATTGTCATGAACATGCAACGTGTACCAACAAAGATGGAACATTTGAATGTAATTGTAAACCTGGCTATCAAGGAAAGAAAGTATCTGGTGTATACGCAAATGGCAGAAACTGTTATGGTGAGTATTGAGAACTTTTTGTGTTAAAATATATAACAAGCAACAGGTATCAACAAAGACAAAATCAATGTAAAGGTAAATAGGGCTTTCAAGACAAAAACACTGCCTACTCTATGGACTTTTGCATTATATAAAAACCTTCCTCTGCTGTCAAGAAAGCCACTAGCTGTTAATGCAAAAAGAAACATCTGGCGTATAGGCTATTTATTGGCAGTAACTATTATAGGGAGTTCTCACGGCTTTAATAGCAAAAACTGTTACAGTACATTGTTTATAGATATACATCAAATACATTAAAATGACTGAGTTAGCCTTTGAGAGTTCAAGTGTATATTTTACAGGGCTTAAGAGAAAAAAAGACAACATGAATTACACATTCATTAAGTTTTTGTACCCTATGAGGAATATGAAAATTAGTTTCAGATTGTTATTTCTATTAAATGCTTTATTTATTCCCATTAGATGATAATGAATGTGCTCTGGGTTGGTGTCCACACTCAGCAGAATGTGAGAACATTCCTGGATCCTTCAAATGTAAATGTAAACCTGGATATACACAGGAGTTACCTGAGGAATGTGGAGGTAAGTCACAGGTGAATCAAATGTGTGGAGGTCAGACTTAGGCATATTGTAGGAGTTACCTGAGGAATGTGGAGGTAAGTCACAGGTGAATCAAAGGTGTGGAGGTCAGACTTAGGCATATTGTAGGAGTTACCTGAGGAATGTGGAGGTAAGTCACAGGTGAATCAAATGTGTGGAGGTCAGACTTAGGCATATTGTAGGAGTTACCTGAGGAATGTGGAGGTAAGTCACAGGTGAATCAAAGGTGTGGAGGTCAGACTTAGGCATATTGTAGGAGTTACCTGAGGAATGTGGAGGTAAGTCACAGGTGAATCAAAGGTGTGGAGGTCAGACTTAGGCATATTGTTTCCTACTATGACAGCACTGTCACCAATCATTCTATTTTTTTTTTATATTTTTGAAATTTTTAGATAGAACTGACCATATATTCTTGGAATTTGCTTAAAAAATTAATTTATTCCTTATATTCAAGAAATATATTGCAACATTTATTATCCGTATTATAGCTGTAGCCATTTTCTTTTACTATATATAACGGTATATATATATTTAACCATTTGACTGCAAAAATTTGCATTCTGATTTACAGAAGCGTCAAGATGACAAATGTATTTAAAATGACAAAAAAGGATTATAATTCACCATAAACACTGTTGCAATGTCAATTTTATAATGTTTAAAAAGCAAAAAAATTAAATACAAAGCAGTGTTAAATAAACTGAAATTTATCTGTTGAATTTTCAGAATATAAATAAATAGTAGTAATAAATATAATACATGTAGTTTATAACTCTATGTTTGTCAAGGAGTTGAAAATAAAATTGAGAATGGAAATGGGGAATGTGCCAAAGAGACAACAACCCGACCATAGAAAAGACAACAGCAGAAGGTCACTAACAGATCTTCATTGCAGCGAGAAATTCCCACACCTGGAGGCGTCCTTCATCTGGCCCCTAGAAAAATATATGTACTAGTTCAGTGATAATGAACGCCATACTAAACTCTCAATTGTACAAGACATTTGAAATTCCTTTATAGGCTATGAACAATGTAAAGCTGTTTGCAAGGATATAGATGAATGTGCTGATCCAAAGAAAAATAATTGTAGTGAGAATGCTGTGTGTACCAATCTACAGGGGTCATACAGTTGTCGCTGCAAGAGAGGGTATAGAGGAGATGGAGTTGAATGTATACGTAAGTTAACAACAGATTTTTGTTTTAAAAAAAAATGTTTTTATTAGAGATAAATTTTAATTTTAATTTTAATTTTCAGTAGTTTAGGAAAGCTAAACCATTTGTTCTTCCTTCAGACAAATATTACAAATTTTTTGTATAGAATAAGAATAAAGCATTCAAAACAATTTTATTTAAAAATTTCTCAAAACACATACCTGTCAACCTGTGACGATGAAAATGCAGGTCATGACCTGCATTGAAGAATCAAATCTCAGGTCATAATGCGTACGAACTTTTTCGAGCTGAATTTCAGTATTTATGGTATATTTTCTTATAATGTATATCAAAGATACCAGAACATCAATGCATGTTCACTTTGTTAAAGTCATTTTAAATCTTATAAAATGTTATTTCATTGCACTTTTATAGATTTTTATAAATTTGTGCAACTCAGTCTTATGTGCTTTACTTTTTGAGAAAAATTAATACAATCAGCAAACACTAGAATTTAATGTAATTCTTAAATGTTTGAGGCTATTCACTATGTAGCCTTTAACCTTAATAGTTTTTAATCAGCAAGGTCATAAGACTATGATAAAATATAGTAATACAGTTAAAGGAAGTATAAATGTAAAAAATAATTTTCAACTTTTAAATTTTAAAAATTGTATAAAGGTATAAAAATAATGAATAGATATTTTTCAATATGTATTTGAATTTTATGTTTTGAATGATTTAATCTTTTTCACTCATAAAACGTAAATATAAGGAATAATTTTGAATGGTGACAAATAAGGGGAAGTAACTCTAGTTCAGTTTGTAACCGATGGTGCAATTTATTTACGACCTAAAGCTAAGGTAATTGGTGTTAATTAACAGTGTGTTTAACACCAAAGCTGTCAAGTGAAGCCATGCACTTAATGGGTCACTTAATTTGACAGTTTACATAGCTAGATGAACTTCCTGTTCATGGAAGAATTACGAATTTGCCGGTATTTCAAAGGAATATTACTTATGAAATCAATCTCAAGGCTAAAAAATACGGGTGAAATCGGGTCATTTTCAGAATTCCCGGGTTATTTCAATGACCCGGCGTGTGTTCCGGGTGATCCCTCAGAATTGTGAAAATCTTGAGTCACACCCGCAGAATACGGGTTAGTTGACAGGTATACAAAACAGGAGATTTTAGTGATGGGGGGAATCTGTGTCTCTGTTAGTCTGGTCATCGTTCGGTCATACTTTTGTATTAAAAACTGCTCCTGAAACCTTGACAGACATTTGTAAAACTTTTATAGAATCTTACTGACACAATAACATAATACACTATTGCACCACATATTTTTTGAAAATTGTCGTTCCCCTCTTTGTATCTTTTTAGCTCACCTGGCCCGAAGGGCCAAGTGAGCTTTTCTCATCACTTGGCGTCCGGCGTCCGGCGTCCGGCGTCCGTCGTCGTCCGTCGTCGTCGTCCGTCGTCGTTAACTTTTACAAAAATCTTCTCCTCTGAAACTACTGGCCCAAATCAAACCAAACTTGGCCACAATCATCATTAGGGTATTTAGTTTAAAAAATGTGTGGCGTGACCCGGTCAACCAACCAAGATGGCCGCCACGGCTAAAAATAGAACATAGGGGTAAAATGCAGTTTTTGGCTTATAACTCAAAAACCAAAGCATTTAGAGCAAATCTGACATGGGGTAAATATGTTTATCAGGTCAAGATCTATCTGCCCTGAAATTTTCAGATGAATCGGTCAATAGGTTGTTGGGTTGCTGCCCCTGAATTGGTAATTTTGAGGAAATTTTGCTGTTTTTGGTTATTATCTTGAATATTATTATAGATAGAGATAAACTGTAAAAAGCAATAATGTTCAGCAAAGTAAGATCTACAAATAAGTCAACATGACCAAAATGGTCAGTTGACCCGTTTAGGAGTTATTGCCCTTTATAGTCAATTTTATACCATTTTTCGTTAATTAAAGTAATCTTTTACAAAAATCTTCTCCTCTGAAACTACTGGGCCAAATTAATCCAAACTTGGCCACAATCATCTTTGGGGTAGCTAGTTTAAAAAATGTGTGGCGTGACCTGGTCAACCAACCAAGATGGCCGCCACGGCTAAAAATAGAACAAAGGGGTAAAATGCAGTTTTTGGCTTATAACTCAAAAACCAAAGCATTTTGAGGAAATCTGACATGGGATAAAATTGTTTATCAGGTCAAGATCTATCTGCCCTGAAATTTTCAGATGAATCGGTCAATCGGTTGTTGGGTTGCTGCCCCTGAATTGGTAATTTTGAGGAAATTTTGGTGTTTTTGGTTATTATCTTGAATATTATTATAGATAGAGATAAACTGTAAACAGCAATAATGTTCAGCAAAGTAAGATCTACAAATAAGTCAACATGACCAAAATGGTCAGTTGACCCGTTTAGGAGTTATTGCCCTTTATAGTCAATTTTTAACCATTTTTCGTAAATTAAAGTAATCTTTTACAAAAATCTTCTCCTCTGAAACTACTGGGCCAAATTAATCCAAACTTGGCCACAATCATCTTTGGGGTATCTAGTTTAAAAAATGTGTGGCGTGACCTGGTCAACCAACCAAGATGGCCGCCACCGCTAAAAATAGAACATAGGGGTAAAATGCAGTTTTTGGCTTATAACTCAAAAACCAAAGCATTTTGAGGAAATCTGACATGGGATAAAAATGTTTATCAGGTCAAGATCTATCTGCCCTGAAATTTTCAGATGAATCGGTCAATCGGTTGTTGGGTTGCTGCCCCTGAATTGGTAATTTTGAGGAAATTTTGCTGTTTTTGGTTATTATCTTGAATATTATTATAGATAGAGATAAATTGTAAACAGCAATAATGTTCAGCAAAGTAAGATCTACAAATAAGTCAACATGACCAAAATGGTCAGTTGACCCCTTTAGGAGTTATTGCCCTTTATAGTCAATCTTTAACCATTTTTCATAAATCTAAGTAATCTTTTACAAAATCTCCACTGAAACTACTAGGCCACAATCATCTTTGGGGTATCTAGTTTGAAAAATGTGTCCGATGACCTGGCCATTCAACCAAGATGGCCGCCACGGCTAAAAATAGAACATAGGGGTAAAATGCAGTTTTTGGCTTATAACTATGAAACCAAAGCATCTAGAGCAAATCTGACAAGAAGTTAAATTGTTAATCAAGTCAATATCTATCTGCCCTGAATTTTTCAGATGAATTGGACAACTGGTTGTTGGGTTGCTGCCCTCCAATTGGTAATTTTTAAAGAAATTTTGCCGTTTTTGGTTATCTTGAATACTATTATAGATAGCAATAAACTGTAAACAGCAATAATGTTCAGCAAAGTAAGATCTACAAATAAGTCAACATGACCTAAATGGTCAATTGACCCCTTAAGGAGTTATTGTCCTTTATAGTCAATTTTTAACAATTTTCATTAATTTGGTAAATTTATGTAAATTTTTACCAAATATAGTTCTCTGTTACTAATGGGCAAAGTTCATTATAGATATAATTGTAAGAAGCAAAATCGTTCAGTAAAGTAAGAACTTCAAACACATCACCATCACCAAAATAGAATTTTGTCATGAATCCATTTGTGTCCTTTGTTTAATATGCACATAGACCAAGGTGAGCGACACAGGCTCTTTAGAGCCTCTAGTTTTTCTTTTCTACCCATTTTCATTTGTGGGCAAATAACAAATCTATAATAAAATATTAGTAATACAAGGTCAATAAAAATTAATTTTAGTCATGAATTGTATTCTATAGGTTGAAAATGATATTAGATTCAGGTTAGAGCCTCTAATGTTAGCTATTGATATTTATATTTTTCTTTCAGCTGTTGGTCTTTGTACATGTTTTGGTGACCCA
Source organism: Mytilus edulis (assembly GCF_963676685.1). Taxonomy (NCBI): domain Eukaryota; kingdom Metazoa; phylum Mollusca; class Bivalvia; order Mytilida; family Mytilidae; genus Mytilus; species Mytilus edulis. The sequence goes on from NC_092345.1 coordinate 4,069,902, forward strand.
CATTGCATATCATACGATTCTAAGTTCCTCCATTACCAAGGAGACTGTCAGTACGTGATGAGTCAGGACGGGTGTAATGGAACCGATCAAACCTTTAAAGTACTAACGAAACATTGGAACAAAAACATAGTTGGTTTAACAGATGCAACATGGGTAGAAAAGGTCATATTCACATTCCCTGGTCATGTAAGTATTACGATTCTTTTGGACCATATTTTTACATTCAGAAAATGTTTTAAATATTGAAATGAGTCTAATCTTAAGTATTTGTTAAGATAAAAAAGATTAATGAATTTATTTAAAATTGTCAAACAAAAAAATGCTTACCAAACAAATACACACTTAGAGATCACCTTATAGGCTGAAACTAGTCCAATAGATCATCTTATAGGCTGAAACTAGTCGGTTCAGAGATCACCTTATAGGCTGAAACTAGTCGGTTCCAAGAGATCACCTTATAGGCTGAAACTAGTTGGTTCAGATTACCTTATAGACTGAAACTTGTCGGGTCCAAGAGATCACCTTATAGGCTGAAACTAGTCGGCAAATACACACTTAGAGATCACCTTATAGGCTGAAACTAGTCAGTTCCAGGGGATCACCTTATAGGCAAAAAACTAGTCAGCAAAAACACACTTAGAGATCACCTTATAGGCTGAAACTAGTCAGTTCCAAGAGATCACCTTATAGGCTGAAACTAGTCAGCAAATACACACTTAGAGATCACCTTATAGGCTGAAACTAGTCAGTTCCAAGAGATCACCTTATAGGCAAAAAACTAGTCAGCAAAAACACACTTAGAGATCACCTTATAGGCTGAAACTAGTCAGTTCCAAGAGATCACCTTATAGGCAAAAAACTTGTCAGCAAAAACACACTTAGAGATCACCTTATAGGCTGAAACTAGTCAGTTCCAAGAGATCACCTTATAGGCTGAAACTAGTCAGCAAAAACACACTTAGAGATCACCTTATAGGCTGAAACTAGTCAGTTCCAAGAGATCACCATATAGGCTGAAACTAGTCAGCAAATACACACTTAGAGATTACCTTATAGACTGAAACTAGTCGGTTCCAAGAGATCACCTTATAGGCTGAAACTAGTCAGTTCCAAGAGATCACCTTATAGGCTGAAACTAGTCAGTTCCAAGAGATCACCTTATAGGCTGAAACTAGTCAGCAAATACACACTTAGAGATCACCTTATAGGCTGAAACTAGTCGGTTACAATAAAAAAACTAACAGACAATGTTGACTAAGACAAATTGAAGATGTATTGTATATGACTGTAAAAAAAAAGTTTGAAATTTACCAAAGTCCCACAACAGAAGTGGTACCATGCTCTAGACAACTAAGAGTAATATATCTAAGAATGTCAGAGTAAAAATAAAGAATGATATTTTGTTTCTCTAAACATTTGTCTTTAATTAGTATTTAATGTTTTTATAAGTTGTAGAGTTAATAAACATGATAAACAACACATTTGTTTCTCTAAACATTTGTCTTTAATTAGTATTTAATGTTTTTATAGGTTGTAGAGTTAATAAACATGAAAAACAACACTTTTGTTTCTGTAAAAGTTTTTCCTTACTTTGTATTTTATGTTGTTTTTTTTAGGTTGTTGAGTTAGGCCAGGATCATGAGCTGAAGGTTGATGGACTAAAAAGATCTATACCTGTCAAAACAGATAAAATGTTAGCGCAGAGAAGAGGAAAATGGATTGTAATTAAATATTATTTATATTTTCATTATAGTTTTATACATACTAATCCAATTACTCACAAGAACCATTATAGTGACATTCAGTTTTGTATATTTTTCTGTAAATTACCAATGTTCCAATGCTTATGTTAATATGTCTCAGTAAGAACCATTTGTTGAGTGACATCATTTATATCAATTGTCTTGGATCAATCATATTATTTGTAAATAACAACTTGAGATTTCTGGGGAAGGGTTAATGGTAGTATACATGATACAAGTTTCTTTAGGTATGTTCTTCTGGTATTGTTATAGCACAAAATCAAATAAGGCCTAAACAGAGCAACAACAAAAAATAAGATCAAATGCCATGTATTTAGAGATTAGCATGCAAACAAGACATAATCAATGAAAAACAAAAGCTCACTGGTTTTAAAAGGGACGTAAACCTAACAATGTGTGTATCAAACAATAATTTAAGTGCTCTATAAATCTTATGACTTGTTGTTTCATTAATCTTTATTTTATTTATAGTAGATGTTATTGTTGAATATATTATTGTCTGTACTAGGGTCACTCCTATATTGTACTCTTTTTAATAAAACATTGAATTGAATTGAAATGAAATGAAATAAATCTAAATCTTGATGTTGTGTTACCAAATTTGAAAGAGATGACTTAGCATCTAGCAAAATGTTATTTATTTCTGAAATGTTTTCTTATTAAATGAAGATGAAGTCACTGCTTCACATATGTACATTTCAATGCAGACAATGAAACCTATATTTTTAACAGGAAGTAAGAACTACAATTGGTGTCAACGTCAACTGGGATGGATTTGAAAAAGTAGAAGTAAAAGTTCCACCAAATTATCAAGATAAGATGTGTGGTCTGTGTGGTAATTATAACAGTAACCCTGGAGATGATTGGACACTTGGTCCGGCTTGTGCTGGTCAAGGAACAATAGTAGGTTATTTACAAACAAAATAATATAAGTACAATTGTTAATTCTATTTCTTGTCAAACGAAGGTATAATTTTTAAAGGCAGTGCTTTAAGGCCTGACTTTCAAGTCATGAGGTTAATCTTTTCATACGCAATCTATGCAGGGGGTCTTTTGGCCAGAAAAAGATCCGGAAATGTTCGAATTTCTCCTCTTCTTTTTATGGTATGATATGGTTTTTGTTTCTTTCATTTACATTGGGGACTAAAGAAACGATCAGTGTGTATTGTTCGTTTTATAGAACTTGTTATTAATGTGTATTTTGCATTATAAGCAGTCAACCTGACTACAAACTATCATTATTTGTATTCCGTGTGGAAAGAGGTCGGGTCAATTTCGAGTGTTATCTGAGATCTAAAGATTTTTTAATTAGTTCAGACGTTGATATAACAATGAAAAGTCGACTGAACATGATTAATATTGCATCTTCTATAATTCAAAGCGGAATTCAGTTTATAAACGAGAAACCGTAAAGCGTTTTCAATTTCGGTATTAGTTATGTATGTTGTCTACGTATTATCCTGGTTCCCGGTACTACGTTCCGGGTATTAGCTATTTGATATATCTGATGTGTAACATTACGATCAGGTACCAGCCAATCTACGTGTGTATGTGTACATGATTTCCCGCCAAAATGACCGACTTACAGCTATGGAAAAATAGTCCATAAATGTTCCGTATAATGATATGCAAATTCATAATTAATCGTAACTTTTTTTTATCTTTATATAATAAATATAACAAAATGGATTCCACAAAATTGAAAATAGCATTATTTTACGAGGATTTCTAATATTTTTTTCACTTCCGGGCGCAGTAATACGTATGTTTTGAAGGAGCTCGAAGAAATTGACAAAGTGAATTGAGAAGGAAACGGATAGATATACGTCCTTGCTATCAGGTAAAACAATTTAAATGTACAGAAAAAACACATTTACTTCACACAAATAGTACAGGCTTAAGCATTTTTTTTGTCTTATACACGACTGTAGTCTAGTGTTTAAACGATGGCGGTGACCTACAAGGTACGGGTCATACTGGGTCAAGTCTAAATATGTAAACATATCCACGTGCTATTAGGTAGAAAGCATCGTAATGCAATATCTGCAATTATTTCCTCCTTTATACATCGTTTAACCAGATATATTTCTCTTTCAAATACACTTAAACACGGGTTGTATGTACGGATCTTTTCTAGTGTTTTCTTGTCCTTTAATATTAAAGTTCATTTGTTGATGTTTAAATATTTTTGAACGACTGAACACAGGAGTGAATGAATGCAACAATGATATATACTGAAGACTTGGGCTGTACAATGATAGTGTACATATATCATACTGATAATTATTCTAGCAGTAATTATGTTAATTTAGGATGTAATGACAGGAATTCATGAGCTATGCCTCAGGCTTTCTGAAAAAATATCAATGACAATGTAAACAGGAACAAAACATTGACACGAATGATGCTCTCTTCTATGTTATAGTTATTTAGGTATGTGTGTTGCACAAGTTTCAAAAAAACTTAAGTTATAAAACTTTTTTTCAGGGCACAAACCCACTTTAAAGAGACTTGTCTACTGCCATACCAATCCTATTTTCATGCACCATTTGCAAGCAAGAGACTGAATGGTTTGCAAAATTAAAAATCTGGACGGTGTCCAATTAAACCAAAAGAACTAAACTGGATGAATATTGTAGGAGAAATCTAGAGGAAAGTTTTGATTTGTGAAATTGGTTTTCCTGAAAAGTCATTCATCCTAGCCTGCAGAAAGGAACTAATAACTGTCCACCACCAACTGACGAGCTAATGTTGAGCTTCACATATGGAATTACTCAAATACCATCAATGTCTATGTTTTCAGCACAGATTTCACAAGTTATGACAGCTGTGGTTTTTTTTTTATACCTGTTAAAGAGTTGTATACTAAATTTTATTTTTTTTATCAATAAATATATCTTGTGTCATTTAAGAACTTGTATTTTTTGCCAAAAGATGCATACTAGTGAATGAAAGTGGTGCAGTTCATTTTGCTTTGGTATATAGAATTGAATTACAATTGTTCATGTTATTGGAATGCATATAAAAATAAGGAGATGTGGTACAATGTATATACATGATATTTAGTGAGTTTATCAAGCAAAAGTGAATAAGAAATAGGTATAAGCAGTTACAGGTACTACTGTACAATCTCAAACAATGAGAAAAACTCATACCGTAAAGAGAATTTCATATTTACAAGTATGTTTTGTTTTTGCGTTGAATAATTTTCTTCTATTGTTTTAATTGCAAATATGGGAAGTGGTTAAAATGCTAATGAGACAGCTGTTATGGCCACAGAGCCTTAATTGAAAACTTCTTTTTCATTCATACCGGTAGATTTTGCCTGGAGTTAGAAACATATCTGCCAACTTTTCAAAATGCACATGGGGGTTTTACGTGAAAGATGGTTCATATAGTCATACAAAACCTTCAAGGGGGCCTTCAAATGGAAGCAGGACAAGTCGCCCCACTGGCTAATCGCCCACTTTTAAAAAAACCGCCACAAACTGATTTATCAAATCGCCCCACATGTGAAATTGGTTAAATCATGTTAAATATTACTCCTGCCAACCCGCCCTACTTATAAAAAAACGGTAATATTTAGATTAATATATATATATATAATTAAAAATAAAAACTCGCACCACTTTAATGAAAACTAATCTACACAGAATACAAACAAACCGAAAATTTATTTAATTACTATTATTGATATACTGAAATTATAATTCTAAAAAAAAAATGTATTGTTGAAGAATAAGTAAGTTTTGAAGCTTAGTTATTTGCATAACAATTGAAAAGAAACCTGTTAATTGTATCATAATGCAATATAAGGAATTTAACTTATATTCAACGGGATAACATCTTTTTCCATAAGTGGGGAGGGTGGCAAGACCTTTTCAGCTTTTGGTCTTCGGTGCTGTGCGGCTTTGTGCCTTTTTCACTTTCGATCTTTTATATCTGGGCGTTATGTATTCGGGTTTAGTTTTCTGTAATTAGTTAATACTTCAGTTTCTTTATGTATATCTCTTTCATATTCATTTGATAAAATTTACTGTTTGCAATAGCAAGAATTGTTCTATATAATAAGAATGTTCTTATCCCGGGCATAAAAACAATGCCGTATTTGGCGAAACCTTTTCAACTTTTTATCTCCAGTGCTGTACAACTTTGTACTTTTTTCTCTTTCGATCTTTTATATCTGGGCGTCACTTGTAAGTCCTGTGTGGACAAGGCGCGTTTTTGGCGTATTGAATTTTAAACCTGATGCTTTTTGTTATCTATTAAGCATGTTTTTCTTTGTCTAATATGTTCTCCTATTTATTTGTATTGTAGTCCTGTAATATGTTGTCATTTCAATGTTATATTTAACTTTGCCATTAAAGTGCGAGGTTTGGCATGCCACAAAACCAGGTTCAACCCACCACTTTTATTCCCTTTAAAAGTGTCCTGTACCAAGTCAGGAAGATGGCCATTGTTATATTATTGTTCGTTTCTGTGTGTGTTGCATTTTAGCGTTGAGTCGTTTGTGTTTTCTCTTATTTTTGAGATATTGAGATCAGACGTGGCACGGTACTTGTCTATCCCTAATTCATGTATTTGGTTTTCATGTTATATTTGTTATTCTCGTGGTGTTTTGTCTGATGCTTGGTCCGTTTCTGTGTGTGTTACGTTTCGGTGTTATGTCGTTGTTCTCCTCTTATATTTAATGCGTTTCCCTCGGTTTTAGTTTGTTACCCCGATTTTGTTTTTTGTCCCTGGATTTATGAGTTTTGAACAGCGGTATACTACTGTTGCCTTTATTTGGCAAGCAAATATTTAATGATTATGTGATTATATTGGCAAAAAAATGGTGATTATGTGATTACTAGGACCCCCCATGAGGGGCCTCATTAGGTGGGACCAGTTGGCAGGAGTAATATTAACGGAATTTAACTTATATACAAAGGGATAACATCTTTTTACATGAGTGGGGCGAGTTGGCATTAGTAAATTTCTATAAGTTGGGGCAAGTTGGCAGGAGTAATATTAAGGGATATAACACATTTCACAAGTGGGGCGATTTGGTTATCCAGGTTGGGGCAGTTTTTTTTTAAAGTGGGGCGAGTTAGTGAAAAAGTGGGGCTATTTGCTAATGGGGCGATTTGTCATGGATTCCCTTCAAATATATTCTAATGTGGTTTTTGGCTTCTTCGTGCATAAACAAGCTCATTGCCATTGTTGAATTAATTGTTTTCTTTAAAATAGTTGACAAAATTGCTCTTACAAAATTTCCATTTGGGAGCCTCGAGCTCGATGGGGGAAATACTCTGCAAATACTGACAGTTAGCAGGTATGGTCATCAAAAAAGTTGATGTGTTACTATGTACATTTACCATTATGTTACTTGATGTTCTTGCTATACACACAGTACAGAGACTAGTCAATCTTTGTGAACTTCTTTTTATGGGAGTCATAGAATATGCGTATACAATCAATAATTAAAAATAGTCTATTTATATTGAAAAGGAAAAGTTCTTATATGTCTAAAGAAGAGGGACGAAAGACACATAAGGGACAGTCAAACTCATAAATTTAAAGCAAACTGACAAGGCCATGGCTAAAAATGCATTTCATGGCGAGGCACAGAAAATATACTGTAAACAGTAGACTATAGATATAGGTGAACTAGGTACAAAAGAACTCTAAATCTTAAATTCTACAAACCACCTCTGTTCTATGGAAGATAATGATATAACTGGACTAGAAATACACACAACCTGTAATTAACTGCCTTTACAGCGCTTTCGCGCTTTGATTTAAGGGTTAAGTCACCTGAAACAAGCTCTGGGACCTAAGCAAAATTTTTTCAAAAGTTATGAGTAAAATTCAAATTGAATTGACCAAGAGCAAAAAAATATGTTCCCATTTTAATATCAAATTAAAATGAAATAATTGATAATGTAATAAAATAGATTTCTGTTCTATGTAATAAAACATTACTAGGAAAGATTTATTGCATTGGAAAAAATGTCACAAAGTAATGTTTCTGAGCTCAAAGGAATAGCTGAAACCTTTCATAATTTAAAAACAGTTCATTACATTTATCAATTACTTTGTACTTTTAGACAAACAATCCTAACAAATTTGGTAACTCCTATGTTGATGTGAGTTATAAAGACGCCAACCCACAATGTTCATTTGATTGTAACGAACCACCACCATCCAAAGAACCTTGTACAGGCATGGATATGACATTATCTAAATTCTACTGCGACAAAGTGTTTGATATGAATGGAAAATTCAAGGTGAGAAAAAAGTCTAGGGTGATAAGGTTGTACTATTTAGTAATAAAGTTAAAAAATGTAAAAGCAAAAGCCTTTGCGACAAAATTTTGTTCTGCATAGAAAATTCTAGTGAGAAATAAATCTGTTACAAGGTTGCAAGTTGTCACAAACTGCAAATTGATATTAAGATAGACAAACCATTTCTTTTGTTGGAAAATTCATGGTGAGATAAACCTCAACTGAAATAAGGTTTAATGCTTTTATCACTAAGTGGCATATTTACCGTTAAGTAAAAAGCCACTGTGGCAGTCTTTGACATGTAAGATCAATACATGCAGAACTGTGAAATAATATTAGATAGCACTGACAAATTATGCCACATGCTGGCCATTTCATAAAATAATTGCATGTGAGTTTATTCTCATGTATTTATTATAGCAGACAGGTTTAAAAATTATTGACAGTTTGTAGGGGGTTTACATTATGGGAATAATGGACTACTGTTATAAAAAAAAAATCAACAAAATAAAAAAAAAAATTAAAAAATTGAGAATAATGGGATGCCAAAATATGACAAATAGAAAACAATGTTCAAAATTTATCAAAAAAAAAAGAATACATGAAATTCTACAAAATTGGTATGCAACTGATATTTATAAATCCAAAATTAATTCTACATTAACCTTTTATATTTGCCCTCTAATCTTTACAGGCATGCCTTGAGAAGATGGATACTGATGGTGTATTAGAGAGTTTCTACGCTACTTGTATCTTTGATGAATGTAAGGTAACAGACAACAGAGAGCTAGTCATGTGTGCAATAGCTGAAAACATTGTCAAGGAATGTCAAGATAATTATGACACTGTCATTTCTGATTGGAGAACACAGGAAATGTGTTGTAAGTTTGTCTAATTATTTTTATATGTATAATTATTTTTGTGAGATTTGATTTAGTTATAGTTACATATGAATGATATCAATCAAAGTGTTATTTGTAGGATCGTTTGTTGATTCAGTTATTTTCGTGGGTATCAATGTTCGTGGATTGCTGAAACTTGCAGTTTCATGGAAATTTGAATTAGTGGTTTTGCAAATCTTTGTAGACAAAGATTATTGAAAATATGTTATTCGTTGAACATTTGAATTTGTGGTTCACCTCCACCCACGAAACCCACGAAAATTGGTATTCAACGAATAATAATGAATCCACAGTATTTTTAAAACATTTTCCAGAATTGCCTAAATAGTCCTCTTACTGTCAAATAATTTTCAAATCTTTAGAAACACTAAGGATTTTTTTACCCATTATTAAATTGTCTAAGGCAGTTTTGGTAACCCCTTCTTGGCATTTATGGTTTTGGAATATTTTTTCAACTTTTAAATTGATTTGACTTTCCAACTGATTTGTTGCAAGCTCCACTGATGATTACAAGTTTTTTTAAGCCTTCTATATTTGGTTAGATTTTGCTTCAATATTGTAAATTATATTTACAAAATTTATTACAATGACTTTGCTGTACACACAAGTAAACATTCACCGCAACCTTTTATCAAAATTTTCTAGCCAGAATTGTGGAAGAGAAATCATTTATACCTAACATATGTATCACTATGATTTATTTTTCTCTCCATTTTTTTTTTTAGCACCAAGTTGTCCAGTAAATATGGAATATTTAACATGTGGCAGTGAAGATAGAATGAGAACATGTGAGAATACAACCACGATAGAGACTGAGTCATATGAGAAATGTACAGCCGACTGTTATTGTAAAGAGAACATGTTCTTGGATGGTAATAAGTGTGTAGAGTATGAACAGTGTGGATGCCTGTATAATGGTTTCTACTATTCTGTAAGTTATTGTAAATGTTTGTCAATGACAGATCTTTTATACTATATATTCTTCTGTCTATTCTTCATTCATCCATTTTTCTATCCGAGCAGATCTTGCAATGTTCTTTATGATGTGAATTTTTAAGATTATATGCCAAAGTAGGATTTTGATCTAGATTTTGGGGCTAATTAACATGGAAATATAAATTTGTTTGCTATGTGCTATGACAAAAGTTCTTAGTAATAATTTTAATTTATATTTTATTCCTCTGTAGTGTTACGTTAATAAGTGATAGAAATATGTATTATGTGCCAGCTGATATACAATTGATAACTAGTAGTTTGATAATATAATTTTGCTAATTTATGACAAATGAGCCTTTTAATTATGATGTTTTATATAGGTTGGAGAGTCATACACTGATCAAGAATGTACAACAATGTCTACATGCCAGTCTGACAGGTCATTCACCTCACGACCTCTGACCTGCAGTGAGAATGGCACATGTGGTTTGGATAAAGATACTGGAGTGTATGGATGTTATTGTAAACAAGGATTCATGGGAGATGGAGAGAAGTGTGAATGTAAATATATAAGTATAATAAAACATTTAGCCAATCAATGTTGAGTTCCAGCTTTTTACCTTTTTTTTATACCACTCTTGCTTATATACATCTTGATGTATAAACTGTTAATTTATTTCTGGTTGAAAAATCTTTATGCAAAATCTGTAACTGTTTAGAAATTGAGTTGATATAAGAACCGTACGAAACAGACTAAAATTCATCTTTTACATGTATATCTTATTTGAATATTCCAAAGCCAATCAAAATCTTATACATGTACATTTAAGTGCACTGCATAAGGTCTTTTTATCCGACACAGCTCAAATGTGAAATGTTCAAAAAGGAAAATAAAAGATCAATAGAGATTCGTTCAACAACAAAATATTACAACAATAATTTGATATAGGCAAATGTCTGAAGTATATTTGAAGGTATGCATAACAAAATGAATTCAAAGTCAGTGCTTAAAATGTATCATCCGTGGCTTAGTTGGTATATTTCTAGGATTATGATTGATAAACGCATGTCATTACAAAACCCATAACAGTGTTGCTGACCAATAAACCTGGACGTTGCTACCCATTACATCAGGGAAATTCTCCTGACTTAGTTACATAGTTGTTCTTCTACAATAAGCAATTCTGTAGATTATTCATGATATCCAACTAACGATTATTATGATCGTGTGCACTCATTTAAGTAAATGCATCACTTGGCTGCCACATTTTCAATGAATGGGACTTCTGACCTAACTATATATGCAAACGACCCACACCTTCTATGATGTAACTCTCACAACATTGCCACATTTGACCCATTCCAATTCTCTGTCTCTGGATTAAAAACATCTTATATTTTAATACCTGTAGGGTTCTACCAAATGTAAATAAAAGTTTTTAAATAATGAAAAAAACGTTGTGTTCATGTTACAAAAATTGCCAAATTATCATAATATCAATAGATATGGATATTTTAACACAGTTGAGTACCCTGTACAACCTTCAGCTTCACCCCAGGGTGTACTTGGATACTTCAGGGTGTTAAAATATCCATATCTACGGATATGAAAGTAGATAACTTATATTATTGGTGTAGTTAGATGAAATTTAAAGATTTCAATTGCCATGGTGCAATTGGCTGAATTGGGATATGTGACAAAAAAATGTCTTATTTTAAAACTAATACTTAAAATTGTTTTGTTTTCTAGTTAATCCATGTGGAACCAATCCATGTAATCCTAATGAGAATTGTGTTGTAAAGGGAGAGTTATACATCTGTGAATGTCAAATGGGATTCCAGGGAGAATGTAACAATTGTCAAGGTAGGTACCAGTTCAGATTTATTTCATGGATCAAGAAACAATCAGACTAAATTTGAAACAAAGATCAATCATATTTTCACCAGCCTAACAATAGTATGACTATGTTTACCACCTGACTTTTAAAAAACTTATTACCTTCATTGATTCTTAACTTTTAGTGATTCAGCAAAGGTTATAAACAAGACTTCCAATTTACATTTCATGTCTCAAATTGTATCTTAATATTACAAAATCATAAACACATTGTGTTTAAAAGATTCTTTAAAATTTGCTATTAATAAGTGAAAGAAAATTTGCATTTTACAAAAGTTTTAAAAACGTTTTGTATGTTTTTGCAGATATTGATGAGTGTGCAACAAAAACGGATGAATGTCCCCCACATTCCAGGTGTAAGAATACTGTTGGTAGTTATACATGTCAATGTATTGAGGGATACCAGAAAGATAACGAAAGATGTAAAGGTATGAATATATCAAATATGTATATCTAAAATAGATTATTTGAGATATTCTTTGAATATTGTAAACAATACTCAGTAATTTTTTCAGTCAGTACTAATATATGTTATTATATGGAATAGATAATCATTGATATGTTATCTGTATGCATGAATAGAAAGCATATAAATCAAACAATTTTATTTAAAAATTTTGAAATTTGTCAATTATTTTAAAAGAAAAACTTATAAACCTTTATACTAAACATGGTTGTAGAAATCATAGTAATGAATGAATATCTTCTATAAAAAAAAACATATCTTATAAAATCTTTTTCTAAGAGAACATTTGTAATTATGCTGCAAGATATTGCATGAAAATAAGATTAGAAATCTGGAATAATATAAAGTAAACATTGCCTATGTTTATTTCACAGCGTCAGATACAAATGTTAACCAGAATTATTTTGAAATCATAAATAAAATTTGTTTTCAGACATAAATGAATGTAAAATTGGAACTGCTACCTGCGGAGATGGAACCAAATGTATGAACAAACCTGGTAGCTTTGCATGTGAACCTTGCTCAGGTACGTCTTACATAAAGGGTGAAATCGCATGGTGGTAGGTATCTGCTAATTATCACTGCTGCGAATGGTTCTACAGCAACATATATAGTTACAACATTGAACCTTTGAGAAAAAATACAAATATGTTCTGAAGCATCTGAAAGACAATAAAGATGTAACTTGCATCTTACAACTGCTAGTTTAGTGTTTAGAAGCAAAAATAAAATAAAGAAAACACTCGTCAATCAATCATACAGCCCTTAACACTGTTCGTGATTTTTTTTCAGCTGGTTCACCAGATGGCAAATGTTGTGTATGTTATGGAGCTAAATGTAATATTCCTGGAGAAGTAAGTTATATATTATGTGTAATTTAACTAGTTGATGCATACACAGGTTGAATTTAAGTATTTTTGTGTACTGGTCAGCCGGACCAGTGGACTGAAAAATCTACTGGTCGCTCCAAATTTACTGGTCCTGCAAAAAGAATTCATTTGACAATCACTAATATAAATGATAGATGTGTACTTTTATTTTCATGCTTTCTTTTACACATGTTAGACAATTGTAATAATCAGAACCCCCTCCCCCCAGGGTAAAAATGTCTGCAATCAGTGATTTTTATGGACAAATTTCTACTGTTCCGCCGGACCACTATCTGAAAAAATCCACTGGTCCAAAGCAAATTCTACTGGGCTCTGACCACCGGATTAGTGCTTATTTCGACCCCTGCTGCATATTTTATGTCTGAGTGTTAATTAAGAATTGAAATTGACTTTCTTTGAAGCACTTTTAGAATCTTAAATTTTGAATTTTATTTCAAATTGTTTATTGATGTTTATAATGGTGGTTTTGATTTGACCAAGCATTGTGAGGGGTAAAATTCATAGCTATTATGCAATCAAATAGTAGGCACAATTAAGCTGTTGTATTAGAAAATATATAACTTTAAAGCATTTAATACTTGCAGACATTAATATTAGATTTTAGAGTAGCAAATGTATGTTATAAACAGTAAAATACATTGTCTTGACCTATTTGTCATAAAATGCTCTCAGATTTACAAAATACAAATGTATATCTTTATTTTGTCATTGCCAGAACAAAAGCTTTGACATTTGAGTACAACCTAATTTACCAATGTATTTTGTGTGCAGGTATGTGGCACAGATGGTGTGACTTACAGCTCAGAGGGAGATTTGATTGTAGCCAGATGTGAAAAGGGGAAAAAGATTGGTCTAAACTACAGAGGGCCATGTCTAGGTATGTTAAGTTCTGATGCAAGATTATTGTTAAGAATACTGAACAAAAAAAGAGTTAATTTTCAAATTTGGAATATGATACAGGATTTATTAATCATCAGGTTACTTTAAAATGATTGCTTGATGGCAATTTCTTTTCATTCAAGTTAGCTTTCATCAATTTGCATGAAATATATGGGCAATTTCACAGTGTGTTAAAATAAGCCCCCACCTTTCAATTATTCTGTTCTTTGTTCTAGTTTTGTGGCATTAATATAATAAATCATCAAAAAAGCGACAATTTATCTTATGTCTCATGATAGTTAAAATATGTTATACAAAACTTTCCAAATTTTTAAACACTGTATTGTTTCATTCACTTATGAATCAAATCAACACCAAAAAATGACCATTTATTCATGGGCAGACTTATAATTTGATAAAACTACTTATATTTTTATGTGCATTCACAAGTTTTAAGTTCATTAATTATTTAGCCTTCTTTCTAAGTGCAGGAATCTCTTACTCCTTAAGACATTGTCCACATCTAGCTTATGACAATTTGCAATCTGTAATTCTTCTGTTATAATTATGTAGACTCCTGTCCTGGGGAGAACAGCTGTCCAGGTATGCAGACATGTAATATCAGTGAGGAAACAGGAAAACCTGAATGTACTTGTCCACCATGTTCACCAGAAGAGGTGGTGTCAGAAGGTAGGAATACTTTAATGAAAATAATACATAATTACCTCCCGTGACTAAGCTGAATCATGTGAAAGAATCACTTAGCAACTCTCATTAAAAACTATTTAAAAATGTATCTGTTTGAAATCAATTGGAAAGTTAAGACCAACACTGATCATTTTAGAAGAGGGGCATTTAAATTTACAATGTACTGATAGTTTGGCTCCACTTGGGACACCTGCAATAATCATAGCCAACCAGTAATTGGTTGTCTTAAGTGCTCTATCTGGTTAATTCCATTCTAAAATTAGTTACAGAAAATTTCCCAAGTTCATGAATTGGCATAAATAAGATGGTACAAAAAAATTGTAAATGAACATAAATCATGATTAAATGTTAAAAAAAAGTGTCAAATGCATGCATTAAGATTTCGAGGACAAGGATAGACAAATCCATGACCAATGAACAGCAGACAATTTTTTTTCTAAAGAACAACATAGAAAGCCATTTAAAACAAGGATCAGTAGAAACTCTACAAGAACAACTTTTTTAAACAGGCATATATGGGCTATTTAAAAAAAAATGATGCCAAAGTGTGACAAACATGGTAAAAGATTAAGTCATTGCTAATCTTTTTTCTATCATTTTTCTTTAATCCAGAGACATTCAAGTTTACAAAACTACCAAGGGTTAATGCAAAATAATAAAAACAAAAATTTTAACAACATTTTACTCATAAGAATTCATCCACTTTTCAAAGGAAACAACAAAATAATAATATCAACTGACAAACATAAATAAGAATATAAATATCAATGTAATTTTTTTGTTTGTTGCAATAAAGGTACTAAATGATTTTCCTGCAATTTTTTTTAACTTATAAACAGTTTTTTTTTTTAAATATGTAAATTTCACCAATTTTTAGTGTATTCTTTAATATCTTATTTCAAAAGTTTTTATATCTCTTTGCAAAAGCTTTAATTTTATATAAAAAGTATAAGGAAGCAAACATATATGATCTAATTACATCCTCTGAAAATTTCACACCAATTGCTTCAGTCAATTCTAAGTTTTCTTCATTTAAAAAATACAAACATGTGTTTTTTATCCTTTTGTTACACTCCTGACATATTTTTTCAGTAACTGTAAGACTGTTTTTTAATGGAATTTTTAGAAAATCAGTAATGATATCTATTTTAAATTTACAATCTCACAAATAAATATTTATTAGATATTTGATTACATATTTTTTTAATTTCTGAGCAAAGAGCAAACTTTTAACATGTTTAATGAGAATTACACTTTAATTTTTAAGAATCTTTGGTGAATAGTGTGCAGAAAAATCACTTTTACAAGACAGATTGGCTTTCTCATTACATTGTAAAGATGTTACAATTATTTTAATAAAGAATCATGTTGAATTTTGTTATAGATAAGCTACATCAGAAACTTGTCAGGAGTGTAACAAATACAAATGTTACACTCCTGACCATAATTTATTGCTACCATATTTTAACCTGAAACTGACCTGAAATCATGTAGAGTCTTTATATTTCACATATTATTTTAGTGCAAATTAAGAACAGGTTAAAAAAAACTATATACTTCTTACATATTTACAAATTTTGCTAATTGTCTATTTAAAAAAAAAGATGGCTTTCCTTTAAACCTTGTTCAGTCTCTTGTTTGATACTATATATATATGCTGTTTTTATGTCAGATAATGTATTATGATAAGTTTGTTCGTACTACCAAAGATGGTAGCAGTATGTGCTCTGTATATTAAAAATTGTCCAAAAATGTACCCAAAAATGTCAGAAGTGTAACGCTTTAAAATGTTTAAGTGTAACATTCATGTTATTTTTTATAGAAACAATGTTGTTATTATTGGTTTTCTTTTCTGGAATTTGAGTGTGAACACCATCTGTTGCATATTTTCAGTAACAAAACATGCCATTATTATGGCCTTTATTGCTTGTTTATGCTCAATACTTGTATGTCAGGACTGTAACACATTTAAACAAGCTAGTTCAATTGCAATTTTAGTTTAAAAATTTCAAAAGTAATGATGTAGACTTGTATTCTGTGTTAAGCTGAGGTGTAGTAATGTCATTTTATAATAATTGTCAGCTTGTTTTTCTTCCAATAACTTACCTTTGCTAATAAGATTGAAATAAGGCATTTTTTTTGTGTTACACTCCTGACATTGAAGTATTGAGCATACAAAAGCAATGAAGGCCATAATAATGGCATGTTTGTTACTGATAAACTGTAACAGGTAATGTTCACTGAAATTCAAGAAAAAACAACAACTATAACAACATTGTTTCTAAAAAAAAATACATCTTAACCCAGTTGTTACACTCCTGACAGACCTGGGAAGTCCTCTTATTGTAACCATAATATTCCAGTAGTAGAACTTCAGGGTCAACTGGATGCACCTGTGCCAAGCTATGATACTAAACAAAACAAAAATAAACCGTACAAGATGTACAGAAACATGTTATTTCAACTACAAAGACATTTTCTGGCAGCATATTGACTTTTACAAACATTTTTTTCTACACAAACTTATTTGACTTACCTTATGAGGCTCATAAAAATGTAAATATATGGAAGAATTGAACAAGAAATCATAGTCAAGATATAATAGTTGGATGAAAGATATTGTTTGGTATTGTATCTGCCCTTATTTATTCTATATCATCAATGAATGCACATGCTTTCTTCTAAATGTCACACTAAAAGCGTTACACTCCTGACATTTTGAGGTACAATTTTGGACAATATTTTTTAAGCAGTGCACATACTGCTATTATCTTTGGTAGTTAGGACCAACTAATCATAATACATTATCTGACCTAAAAACATTACAGATATAGTATCATACAAGAGACTGACAAAGGTTTAAAGGAAAGGCATCATTTTTTTTTAAATAGCCCATATGCTAATTAAAGTTTTCTTATTTTCAGTTAAAGTTTGCAGTAGCACATTGGATATATATACCAACATATGTTCTTTTAAGAAAATCCAGTGTGCATTGGACCGAGAGGATACCATTATAGAGAACACCATAGCACCATGTGAAGAGAAGGGAGGACGTGAGTGTTGTTTATCTTTACCATGGCATTGTCAGATTATTTTTGATTTATGAGTTTGAATGTCTCTGTGGTATCTGTTGCCTCTCTTTGTCAATTATTATGCTAGTAATTATGCCCTCCAGCAGTTATCTATGTTTCTTGAGTAAAAGTTAGGCTATTTTATATATATCACAGCTATACAGTTTATATCTTGTATCACTCTTAAAATTTTTGGTGAAAAACATAGTTTGACATGACACATAAGGCAGCACTTATTCTCTCAAAATCTTCATTTTGCAGTATATATCCTTTAAAAAATAAATTTGATTATTTGATTGGACACAGCTGTCTACAAAGACAAAACGTCTTAGGCCAGGGTTTTTTAATTTGTTGGTTTACGGATTTTCCACATGAAAAAGTTTGGTTGATCGGTCGGAAAATCAATAAAAAGAAATCTCTCAAGACAGAAAAATATGCAAAAAAAATATATTTCACCTTTCGTACAATATGTTTGGTTTGCTATTTGATCATCATTTCTTATATATAAGTTCGATGAAATATTATTGCTCAGCAGCCATAATCATCGCATGACATCGTCTAATAATTTTCTGTGAAAAAAGGGGGTTTGTGTCAACGGACAAAGACGAAATTATATCATCATTTCACAAATGTAGCCCTTAATAAATTTCAGGAAACTTGGTGGTTAATGATCTTTAAACACAATAACTGATAAAGAAAAAAACGAAAAAAACGTCGTACTAAAATAAGTTTCAACACACATGTCAAAAACGTAATAGACTCGTCCACTGGAAAAACGAGGATTTCAGGTTCATCAGTAGTCATGAATTCCCGTTTTTTATATCCAAATAGACAAATTTTTTTTATTATCAATAACACAAGGTTGAAGAAAATTCCAAAGGATTTGTTTTAATTAAGTTCTTCAACTTAACGTGTTCCACGGTTGGACAAGTTCATTCTCCATTTTTTCTATCTTAGGAAATGATGACAAATAAGGGAAACAAACTTATTGTGTAAGTGGTTTTAATCACAGGTTTTGTTCTGCAAAATTATTTGGGCAAATAACATTTCAAGGTCAGTTATGATTGATTTATCTATTTTTAGATACATAATTGAAAGTTTTAGTTTTCACACCAGAAAGAGTTATCCTTTCCGTTAGTGTTCAATGCTTTTCATTTCATAAGAAAAGGATATTTTATCCATTTTTTAGAGATAATGTTTTTGTTAGGGTTGGTGGGAATAAAAAAGCATGAAAAGTCAATTTTATTTTTATTCTGCAAATCGGCAAAATAGGGTCGCCGGATCCGTAAACCAACAAATTAAAAAATCATGGCCTAAGTACAGTTTTTAACACAAAATTTATGATTAATTGCTATTGTTTGTGCAGTTGAGGTAGTAACAGAGTGGTCAGAATGGTCACCATGCAGTGTAACCTGTGGTAATGGTACAATGACCAGAGATAGGCAAGCTATGGCAGAGTTTGATGATTTCCTGACGGAGAAGTATCCACTAGACCAAGCATCAGCTTGTTACAAACCACCTTGTGTAGGAAGTAAGTATAACTACCCTTTACTTTGACCTATAATGGTTTACTTTTACAAATTGTGACTTGGATGGAGAGTTTTCTCATTGGCACTCATACCACATCTTATATCTAAATATAAGAAGTAATTGCCAATCATTTGATTTCTGAGTTAATATTTTTTCCTGCATTGCCAAAAGCGGATGAGGTTTAGTAACACTACTCTACTCTGTCTTTCTGTTCATCTGTCCAAAAGAAAAATTTCGTCAAAGTTTTTCTTGGTTTCTATAAAAGGAATTGATTTACGGTAATATTTGGTTAGCAGCTTGATATTATTAAGCAATTTTAAAATCTGCCATGAGCTATTTCCCATTTGATGATCGTTTGAAATCTTACAATCCTTGTTGAATAAGGAAAGTTTTCATCAAATTTTAGATCCTTCTGAAGTGAATGATATTTAAATGTATTCAGTTATAACCCTTGTATAACCTCTGTTAATTGCATGCAGGGATACGGGTGCTCTTGTTACAGTTCCTGTGTTTTTGTCACATCTATCTGGTTTTAATCTTATGTGTTATTTTAAGGTTCATGTGAGGGTATTACTTGCAATACAAGTCATGTTTGACCCTACTATGTGTTCTATTTAAGGTTCCTGCAAGGGTATTAACTGTAGTACAAGTCAGGTTTGACATGTTGTATATTATTTTAAGGTTCCTGCAAGGGTACCAACTGTAGTACAAGTCAGGTTTGACATGTTATATATTATTTAAGGTTCCTGCAAGGGTATTAACTGTAATACAAGTCAAATTTGACATGTTATATATTATTTAAGGTTCCTGCAAGGGTACCAACTGTAGTACAAGTCAGGTTTGACCCTATTGTGTGTTATATTTAAGGTTCCTGCGAGGGTATTAACTGTAATACAAGTCAAGTATGTGTTGAGAGTGAGACAGGGGAAGGATTCTGTATGTGCCCTGACTGTACTGATCATGGAGAGGACCCTGTCTGTGGAAAGATTGGATCTCAGTACTCCAAAACATATAAAAATCCTTGTGAGCTTTCTAAACAAGCATGTGATGAAGGGGAGCCGTATGAGGAATTGTATGCTGGTACCTGTGGAAGTAAGTCTGAAATAGAATAAATGTGCAGTACTGCAATAGTAGACACTTAACTACCTTTTTAGTAGTTACTGGCCCTGAAATTTTGCATTTTACTTTTTTTTCAATTTTGGCTGTTTTAAAAATCTATAGGAGCAAGATTAAAAACACAAAAATTTCAAAAATGAGGATTTAGGATCTGTCTTCCACAACACAAAGAGTAACTATAATATTTGCACACAAAGTAACTGGATTTTTTTCCCTGGTTAGTGATATACACCCAAGTATGTAATTGTTTACCAATCTTTACTGTTTTTGCAGCACAACCACTCAATTGTACCAAGATGCCAAGATTAGAAACAATAAGAAATGATGAAGGTTGCCTATCTGAGAGAAAGGTTAATCTGGGGAAATGTGATGGTGGATGTGGCCCATATGCTAATTTATGTTGTAAACCAATCACAAAACAGGTAGATGTAGAGTTGGTGTGTAAAGACCAGACAACAGGGATGAAAAAGGTAAGTCTGGGTTAATATAAAAGCAATAATTTAGAATAATGCTTTGTTGGTAATGTCTAGAATAAGTTTTAAGTTTTGTTGTTGGTTTGTTGAATTTCTGAATTATTATATCAGTTGACTTGGCATTTATGACATTCACTGTTGGTTACTATTGTTTATCACAAATTAAAATTTGACAAAATAACAAAGATCAGTTTGTCCTATTAAAATCGAAATGATTCATGGTAGCCGTAGATTTCTTTTCATTTATAACCATGGAAAAATGTGAACAGTACATCAATAAAACCGTAACCAAACCCAAAGCAGTCTATATGTTCCTGACAAAATAACAAAGATCAGTTAACAATAACTTTTTATCTATTGTAGGTTGACATTATCGAGGATTGTGAATGTGAATCAATACCAGTACCGTAGGGCATGGGTTGAGATTCATCAACAACACTGATGTCTAGAGTCAAATCTACTTAATTTTTAATATAAAACAATGCTATTTAGAATATTGTAAAATGCTTCCATTAGTCAGCAAATCATTATAGAACATTCATTTTATTAAATGGTTTTGGACAACATTAGTTCATAATTATATTTGCTGGGATATCTTTGCTGACGCTTCAGACAAACTTTAACTTGCTGTTAAATATTCTGTTACCCTTTTTCCAAGCTGTGATCTTTAAATGAGATTTATTTGTTGTTGATGAAATAAAAAATATCATGCTGTTTTTGTAAAATGATTTTATAAAAAATCAAGCAGTTTAGCCATGGCATTGTCAGATTATTTTTGATCTACGAGTTTGACTGTCCCTCTGGTATCTTTCGCCCCCCTTTTCACCACCATTGCCATACATGTGTTTATTAAATCTTGAAAACAAATTTCCTTAAATCTGGTTTTGTGATAGACAAGTAACAAAGTTATTGACCAATCATAATTTAGAAAGGCAATGTGTGTAAGGAGAATATATAAAGAGTTAATAAGTTACATACTGTAGATTCATTAATAGTTGTTGGATTTCAATTTTCGTGAGTTTTGTTGGTATATTAAGTGAGCCACAATTTAAAATGTTCAACAAATCCCAAATTTTGCATAGACTTTGTTTGTAGAGATTGGTTCAACGAGGAAATCAAATATCAACCAAAGTTTTCCTCAATCCAGGAAAAAAATATCCACCAAAAATAAATGAATCCAAAGTATAAAGATATTCCCTTAGATAAAAGTTTTTATAAAAGTCACATTTTGTATGTATTAGTAACATGGATCACTTACCTTAGCTGGATTTGGCAAAACTTTTAGGAATTTTGGTCCTCAATGCTCTTCAACTTCGTACTTTATTTGGCCTTTTTAACTTTTTTGGATTCGAGCGTCACTGATGAGTCTTTTGTACACAAAACGTGCGTCTGGCGTATATACAAAATTTAGTCCTAGTATCTATGATGAGTTTATTTACAAGGATCATTATATTGTATTAAATTCCAAATATAAATAAACTCATCATAGATACCAGGATTAAATTTTGTATTTACGCCAGATGCATGTTTCGTCCACAAAAGACTCATCAGTGACGCTCAAATTCAAAAAAGTTAAAAAGGCCAAAATAAAGTACAGTGTTTTATAACAAATGAATATTGGTTATATACATCAAGTTCATTACTCAATAGGCCAATTTTCATTCGTAATTTAGAAATTGGAATTTTTATTGAGATGGCTTCACAATTTAAAGGGGCACTAGCTGTTAAATTCATGTGACCGATTCTAATCAAATTCTCATATTTGATTTATAACAATGTAAAACATTCATCCAAACTATTAAAAGTCTAAATTAAACAATAAACAAAGCACACACATGAAAATACGTAGCTTCGTTTCGTGTGTATTTGAGTAGACGCCATCTAATTAATTATCGAGGTGACCTCTATAGTAATCTCAAGACAATATAAGCGATGTAAACATAAATATAGATATCAATAGATTAAGCAAACACGTGCTGTTGAATTATTCTAGGCCTATTTAATTTCATATTACAGATAAAAAATAAATGTTTATCATGGTTTTTACCTGTATTAGAATGTTTATTTGTGGATCAAATCAGTCAATCAAATGATTTACCTTTGTTTCACTTCAATGTTGACATTCTCTTCCTTTAAATAACTTTACACATACAATTCACGTGTTATCCATCTCAAGCTAAGGGGTTAAAGTAAAGTTCACATGAATACAGATTTAATGAGGTCGAATTATTCACTTGCAAGTGAATAATTCATAATCAATGTTTTTTTTGCTTATTTTGACAAAATTGAACCTTATTGGCTACTAAAAAGGAATTATTATTTCACTATTTGTATTTCATTACTGATTGAGTCAAAAAAAATATATTAGGTTGTTCATATATCTCGTAGCTAGTGCCCCTTTAATAAAAAGACCAAAAGTAAATAATCATTGAAAAAGGTTTCCTCATCATATTGCAAACATAAAGAGTAAAAAAACAAACAAACTATCTAAAAGTACTAACACCACATACTGAAAGATACTTTAAAGCAAATTACAATTAGTAAATGAAAAATGGATGTTAGACTAAAATCAATTAGTACTCCAGTATCTATTAGTGTAAAGTTGCAAAAAACAGCTGAGGAAAAACATGACCTTTTACAATGTTTATCCGTATCAAAGGGATTGAAGACTGTAACTGTTCATAACTGAGTAGGAATTAATATTTAGTTATGTTCTAGTTAATTTATACCAAATCAATGTTAGTGCTGGTATGAACAATATTCTAAGATGTTAAATTGAAAACCTTTGAGAATAAACTTATTCAAAGATCTATAAGATGATATCGAACATATCTAATATTGAGATGTCGATTTATGAATATAATGAAACCATGTCCTATTTGAACAAGTTACATCCAAACTTCGGCTGTTGTCTGATCTATGGTCGGGTTGTTGTCTCTTTGACACATTCCCCATATCCATTCTCAATTTTATTCCACTGTTTGCAGTAATTTGTAATAAATTCCCTTTCTTAACAGATTATCACATTGCGCTACATGTGGAGCAGGATTTGCCTACCCTTCACCAACACTTGAGTTCCACATGTGGAGCAGGATCTGCCTACGTATATCTTTCACTAACATTTTGCAGTGTCATGGTCAGTTAATTCTGTTGTTAGTCTTTTGTTCTTTTTCTATTTTTGCAATGTGGTTATCAGTTGATTATGTTATTTGTCTTTTGGTCTTTTGTTCTCTTTTGTAATGTGGTTGTCAGTTTATTTTCAACTTAAGATTTTAAATATACATTAATATCTTTCTCCTCTCTGTTACCAGTGATGCATAGATTACATTCCTCAAAATTCATAACGCCATTAAAAGACAATGTCTTATCGAATTGGGAACTATAAACACTGTAACCTGGAATCGAAGAACATCATCGTCCAAGAATTACAACTGGCAAAAAAGAACAAAAACTTGTCCCAAGTCGTTAATTTATTGTCAAGAAATGTCTTTTCGAAATTGAAATATCTAAATTGAGGAAAGAACCATATTGATCTTTATATTAAATTTAATTAAAGTAAATATCTTTTTAATAATTTCGGCAGTATATAGAGTAATAGAGCATACTTGATTACTAAACGCACAGAGTAGTACCAACTCGTTAGGACATGCATTAAAACCGGGATGATACAAATATAGGGTTTTTCTACTTTTGAAAATTGTATTTTGGTTTTACACTTTGTTAGTATGTTAACCCGATGAAAGTTATCGATACTAGTCAAATATATCAGTCCTGTGAAGTTTATAAAAAGTAGTCAGATACCAGGACGTTTAAGGTTATAAAACCCATATTTGCATAATCAAAGGTACCAGGCTGGTGAAGATTATGAATACCAATATTTGAATAAACAAAGGTACCAGGCTGGTGAGGATTATGAAACCAATATTCACATAATCAAAGGTACCAGGCTAGTGACGACTATGAAACCAATATTCACATAATCAAAAGTACCAGGCTGGTGAAGATTATGAATACCAATATTTGAATAAACAAAGGTACCAGGCTGGTGAAGATTATGAATACCAATATTTGAATAAACAAAGGTACCAGGCTGGTGAAGATTATGAAACCAATATTCACATGATCAAATGTACCAAGCTGGTGAAGATTACAAAAACTAACCAATGTACCAAGCTGGTGAAGATTACAAAAACTAACCAATGGAACCAGTCTGGTGAAGATTAGAAAATCCAATCAAGGAATTCAGTTGATAAGAAAAACACATAGATATCAGCACCAATTAAAATTTGTGTTTAGTGTATTTTAATGACAGCAAACATCGAAAACTAATTAAAACACTTCCAAAGAAATCTTTAGTAGGGAAATTTTGAAACGTGCTAATGAGTAACTCTGAAGCTGATTTCTGTGCTTAGTCCGGAGCTATGGCGTTTCCTAGTCTTGTATGGGTTTTTTTAAATTTTAGTTCATTTATATTATTAGGAGTTTAGTATGACGTTCATTTTCACTGAACTAGTACATATACTTGTTTAGAGACAAGCTAAGGTCCGGTTCTGGGTTCCAGATTTTCTCGCTGTGTTGAAGACCCATTGGTGGCCTTCGGTTGATTTAAAACTTTGGTCGAGTTGTTAAATTGTCTCTTTGACACATTCCCTATTTTCATTCTCAATTTTATAATGAAGTTGGTTCGATTCAAAGTATGATGTCGTCTTGGTACTTCCTAATTTCAAACACAAAGAAATAAAACGTTTTAAATACAAGAAAATAATTTTACTGGTCATTATATTAATATATTCTTTTCAGTTAATTTGAACTAATCAAATATATCAGGCTTATGATTTTATGCATCAGATGAAAGTTTATTCCACAATAAGTTTATTCGTCTAAAAATGATGGAAGGTCATATCAAACATGAAGTGTAATAGCAATAACAGAAAAAAAGTTATAGAAATTTATTTGTAAAAAATATATAAACATTGTATAAAGATCATTACATGGATTTCATTCTATGAAAATTGAAATGTACAATTATTTTATGAAAATTAGAATGTACAATTATTTTTATGAAGATGATAAAAAAGTTATGCGTGATTTAACATGATTTAATTATATACTACCAATAAAACATGTAAATGAATTCAAATATCATTCAGTATCCAGTAATTTGTAACTTAGTACGCCAGACGCGCATTTTGTCTACATAAGACTCTTCAATGGCACTACAAATGCCCATCAATATAGAGAGTAGTATGTAGACATACAGATTAACTAAATTGCCGATCTAAATAGAAACTAATACGCCAATTTTTTTTGTAGAATAATAATGTTGTTTTTTCCTATCTTATATGAATTTCTCTTGGTTTGTTTCCTTATCTATATTGCATCTTATTATTTTGGGACAAATACAATTTAACTGTGATACTTACTGAATGGGTATCAAATATAAAAATATTGTTTTTCAAACGATAAACTGTAAGGTTGGTATTTCATGTTAACGTTATCCTAGAGCATGTTTGTCTCTTTTTTTTTAACTGTTTCTTAGCAATACAAATATTGTAAATTATAACAAAACAATATACTCATTTTGACATCTAAAATTATGCAAAAGTACTCTTTTCAGTTATATATAAATTAGATCAATAACGAATGAACATAACATGTCAAGCTGGGACCATGAAAAAACATTACATAGTAACAAATAAGCAATATGTACATATACATAACTATAATTATCACAACAAAAATCGCTGTATTTTACTTATACTGATGTACAATTCTGTTTAATGGAATGGTTTTCTAAAAATAATGCAATGGATTTCCTCATTTGTGAAAGACTGCATATTATGACTACGGTTCAACTACACCCTATTCTACTTACTATTTTCAAAGCTAATACGTAGCATTTTAGTCAATATCTATATGTTTTTCAATAAATTCTTAATGGGGATATTGATAATGTTTAATGTCACAGTCTGGTTTACCCTACATTTCAACATGTTAAAAAAGAGTAAACATAAAACAATAGAAACTGTTTGAATATCTGAACCATTGTTTACCTGAGAAGATGAAGCATGTTATGCTATATTCATATTATGAATACATATACATTGGGAAAATTTGCTGCCAAATAAACAACTATGTGTGCAATTCGCCTTTTTAGACTATGGGTAATCCCATTGTTCGTACACCAAAATGGAAATAACGTTACGTCGTTGGATGGATTTTCATTGTTTTGAAGGTTTTAAACCAATCACAACGTTTTGGTATACACTTTTGAAAATATTACCTAGAATGCATTAGATTCTGAAACGACGAATTCTTCATAACAAAACTTTTTCATTGTCTGTAATATGAACGTTATCTAGCTACAGTCAATCAGTATCATGCATATGTTGTAAACAGACAAAGGGCATGGGTTAGCACTAGTTCATGTTTTCCAGTTAATGTTTTCATTGGAAAAATATAATATCAACTTCAAATACTAAATCAACAAATATGAAATAACAAGTCCCATTAAGAACGAAGTTAGTGAAAATGATAGTCCCTGACACCCTGCAACAATATCTGTCAAGGCTGGATCAGTAACAGGTACTCCCTGTCCTCCTAAAAATTAACAAATGACAAATTTCAATGAGCAGAAATATATATTGTAACATGTTTCATTCAATAACTGACAAAATGAAGAAAAAAATAAGTTCATGCAAAACAGACAGCACAGTCGTCATAAGGTATACGGCGAATAACATTTTTTTTACACATTCAACCGACGAATGAACAACGCGATTCCCACAGTGGATAATCCCAGATTTCATAGGTATTAAAATAAAGGATGACAATTGGAGAAAACTTATATTGATCATAGATTGTGTTAGTAATATCAACAATTAAAGGTATATCCATTGTATGACTTCAAAACGAAAATGACCCGCACTTTGTTAACTGAGTAACCTTTATCAGGTTCTTTTGCGATAAAAAATGAAAACGAAATACAAACCTAAAGTGAAATATGTGACCGGGGACATTTTCCCATCACCTCCATTACTGTATCCCAGTACACGTAACTTGTATATCACACGTTTCTCTATGCCTGTTATGATACCTTCAGTCTTTCTGTTGGTGATTATAACATCGTTTTTTAAAGACTGTTTTATATCCTCGTTCGCTGGATACCATCGTAACTAAAACAAAAAGTGCTCTCTATAAATTGAAGAAAAACTTTCAAAGAGGCACTGCTTGATATATAAATCATGTTTATATACCAGTATAGTTGAATTATAACAAATACAGGTAGAAATTAATAAAAAGAGTTTTAAATTAATTATTGAAATTGCAAACGAATAAGCACCAAGTTCATCCAGAAGTCAATTTTGTCCTACTATATGTATGCATCTTCCATCAAAGGATCACGATGTCATATCAAGTGTCAAAAGAATTTAAAGGCAATTCGAGACGTAGTGCGACTCAGAAAACATACTCTAACCACATATTCATCAATTGATACACACACACACCAATTTGGTATTCCCAATAAAGAAAGTATTTCAGCCGACGATTTTAATTTTCAAACGAGTTACATGTGTTTTGATGAATATAATATATCCGTATACATTGTATACTTCTAAAATATGGAATTAAGTTTACAATTGTATCATGTATACACTTTTGATTTATTCGTAGAAATCCGACACGTTGTGTCAATTAACAATTAGAACGGATAAAAATCAAAAGATTATTTCACAAGGGCTACAATGCTCGTTTTGATGATAGCAATGTACATGTATCTATTGTCACACGGGAAGCAATGAGCATGTTGATTTTGATTGAACTGATATTCACGATTGATAAACTAGCCTGAAAACTAGATATGAGAAAAACTCGCATAAATAAGCTTATGACTATTTACAACACATTTATTAATAAGTTCAAATTATTTTTCACAATTGAATGTTTTTACCAACTTTTAACTATAAACAGGTTTTACCTTATATCCTGACAGCACTTCTTCATTGATCCCAGTTAATACACCTCGCCATTTTACATGTACACTATCAGGACCATGAGATCGGACTGTTACATACTCAGGATAATGCCTTGGTGCTGTGTATTCAATTAATAATCACTTTATTACATGCGTTTTTTTTTTAAATAAGTACAAGACATTGTTTTAAGCTTATTTAAGAAAGAGGGACAAATAAAAAGAAAACAAATCCGGATTACAAACTAGAATCGAGGGTAGTACATCAACTATTAGTATTAGAGGATAACAATTGACCAACAGACACACTGAAGTGCAACAAAACCACACTCCATACATATAAACGAATTATTGTATTACAACTGCCGTATTCCTGACTTGGTTCCGGATATTTTAAGTTAAATGGTGGATTGGACCTAGCTTTTTGTTTGGGCTAGCCTAACCTCCAGCTTATATGGCAATGTAAATATGAACAAGTTAACGGAAATATCAAGATAAATCCTTATCAAAGGTTCTTCAATTCTTATACAGTGCATTCCATAAACTATCATCAATGCAATGCAAGTCATTTAAATTCAAATTATGGGACAGTATTCTAAATAAATAGTTGATGTGTATTTGGAAAGTCACACTGGCATTTGATTTGTTTAATTTGACCAATAAACAAAAACGATATGTATTTGCATGCATGTAGATTACGTAATTGTTGCATCATAGAGAATGAAAATAACTTCCCTTATTTTAATAACTTGAGGCCTTCAGAAACGGGACAATTTTGTAATATAATTTTCGACAAACTAGTCCATTACTTATTAAGCCTGTACATCAAACATGAAGAAATATATGTTGTAATGGTTGAATATTCAAATGTGACTAAAAACAATGCAATCATTTTTTATAATATCTGTTTAAAACAATACATACGTTCGGCATTTGTACTCATTCTTGTTTTCTCACTAGGAAAACTTTCTCCTGCAGTGTTGAACACCTGGACAGTAACCCAGAAATCAGCATTTGGTTCTAATCCAATAACATAACCCGAATTTGCAATACCATAAATATAGGCTGTCACTGATTTTCTGTTTGGATCATTCAGGTCAACCACATTTATCTAGAAAAACGAACAAAGGTATCTAAAAGTTTATGGTGATAACATACGATGTAATTCAGGTAGGCTCCAATCATGTTAGACGTGGAATATGACAGTTGTTGTTCATTCGTTTTTGATGTGTTTTATCATTTGATTTTGCCATGTGATTTGGGACCTTCCGATTGAATTTTGCTCGGAGTTCAGTATTTTTGTGATTTTACTTTTTGGTATCTATTCACCACATACAACCAATCACTCCTGTTTACATAACAGTAAATAAAATCCGTTACTTGTTATTTGCACTGCGTGCACATTATATTTTTTTAATATAACTGATCTGATTCGTTATGAGAGCATTACTGAAGAAACTTTAAATAGATATAGGAAGATGTGGTGTGAGTGCCAATGAAACAACTCTCCATCGAAATAACAATTTATAAAAGTAAACCATTATAGGTCAACGTACGGCCTTCAACACGGAGCCTTGGCTCACACCGAACAACAAGCTATAAAGGGCCCCAAAATTACTAGTGTAAAACCATTCAAACGGGAAAACCAACGTTCTAATCTATATAAAAACGAGAAACACATATAAATACATAAATAAACGACAACTACTGTACATCAGATTCCTGACTTATGACAGGTGCAAACATATGCAGCGGGATTAAACGTTTTAATGGTACCAACCCTTCTCCCTTTTCTGAAACAATAGCATAACATCACAACATAGAAAAACACACGATCAAATATCAATCGGCAGGCTTAACTCAATCAAAAAACGTAAATTAACACACTATGATCGAATAATAATGGTGGGAATCTGAATCTCATATGCTGTTATATCACTCAAATATCTCGTAATCCTTTTAATGCCCCATCTACGATAGACGAGGGACATTTATGTTTTCTGGTCTGTGTGTCCGTTCGTCTGTTCGTCCGTCCGTCCGTCCGTTCGTCTGTCCCGCTTCAGGTAAAAGGTTTTGGTCAAGGTAGTTTTTGATGTTGAGGTCAAATCAACCTGAAACTTCGTACACATGTTCCCTATGCTTTGTTCTGTCTAATTTTGATGGCAAATTAGTTTTTTACCCCAATTTCACGGTCAATCGAAGATAGAAATTGATAGTGCGAGAAGGGCATCCATGTACTGGGGACACATTCTTGTATAATGTTTTTGATATTCTTGTTTATATTCGAGCTTTACTGATCAGTGTTTGTAAATAAAGACAACTGTTCAAAAGTCATAAATCGATGACAAAACAAATCCGAGTAACAAACTTAAACCAAAGGACAAAAATCAATTAAAAGAGGAAAACAACAGAACATCGGGAACACTGAAAGAAAAAAAAACACACAACCAAATGCCAATACAAACGACATAGATACGAACTATAAGATAACAACAAACATGTTTGTTTTATTTTGTAAACAAGAGGCTGTCACAACGACAGCAAACCGGATTTATTTATATTTATATGTGTCCTGGCAATATCACAAGAACCATTACTGATGAATGGTGAAAGTGAAAATCGTCAATATCAAATTCGACCTCCATTTTGTCATCAGTATCAACATCTTAAAATTTGAAAAGCTTAGATTGATTTGAATGGTTCATGAGTAAATGCAACAACGTGAATGGAAACGCCATTTCACAATCTTTCAAGAACCATAACTCCTGAACGGTAAAAGTCAAAATCGTCATTATTGAACTTGACCTCTAATTTGCCATCAGTAACAACATATAAAAATTTCAAAAGCTTTGGTTGAATGGTTCATGAGACAATGCACGGACACGACTGGAAACACCGTTTTTCAATCTTTCAAGAACCATAACTCCTGAACGGTAAAAGTCAAAATCGTCATTATTGAACTTGATCTCTATTTTGTCATCAGTAACAACATATTAAAATTTGGAAAGCTTTGGTAAAATAGTTCATGCGTAAATGCACGGACACGACTTGAAACACCATTTTTCAATCTTTCAAGAACCATAACTCCTGAACGGTAAAAGTCAAAATCGTCATTATTGAACTTGACCTCCATTTTGTCATCAGTAACAACATATTAAAATTTGGGAAGCTTAGGTAGAACAGTTCATGCGTAAATGCACGGACAAGACTGGAAACTCCATTTTTCAATCTTTCAAGAACCATAACTCCTGAACGGTAAAAGTCAAAATCGCCATTATTGAACTTGACCTCCATTTTGTCATCAGTAACAACATATTAAAATTTGGGAAGCTTAGGTAGATCAATTCATGCGTAAATGCACGGACACGACTGGAAACTCCATTTTTCAATCTTTCAAGAACCATAACTCCTGAACGGTAAAAGTCAAAATCGCCATTATTGAACTTGACCTTCATTTAGTTGTCACTAACAACATATTTAAATTTAAAAGCTTTGGTTGAACGGTTCAAGAGTTAATGCACGGACAACATTAGATTGCCGCCCGCCCGCCCGCAGTACATCCCCAAATCAATAACCGACATTTTTGTCACAAAAATCCGGTTAATAAAACGTATGTCTTACGTATTAAAGTGTCAGCAGAGTGAGTCTGATACGTATGATGATTAGATTGATTTATACCCAACGTCTCATTTCAGTCAATTTCAAAATGTTCTAGAATATTTAACTGCAGTATAATGACGAGCATTTTCGCAAGTAAGTTAAACATTAAAAACCATAGATTGCATTACTGCTACATTTATACAAAGCAGTGCCTATTGTAGCTGCATACTAATTTGACTTTTGATTTCAACTCGATATAACAGGCAGCAAAAAAATCCTTTGTCTTACAATAACACATAGGTAACTGGAATGATAATACACATTATAAAATACTATTTTTTTCAATGAATTCCAATTTTCTTCTCAAACTAAATGTTACGTGTTGTTGTTTTTATCGCATACGTTACATATTTTTCAAATAAATCAACGAAGTTCCGTCAGATTCTCTTTCAAGTTATGATGAAACTTAAGTTGTGTTTACCTCAAATCCTTGTATTGTACCACCAATGATTTCTCTGGTATTAGGCATTGGATTCCAGTAGACCAACAAAGCTGTACCATTTACACCACTTCCACCCACGCCTTTTGGAGGATGTGGAGGAACTGAAATTAAAATCAAAGACAAAAAATTAAAATGTGATCTAAAATTAAACAATATTTACAATAAATAACAATCTCATTAAATCCGAGGGCAGTGTAGCGTATCAGAACATTAGTTTTTGATGAGATTGAATAAATGATATCAATAAATCAACGAATAAAGCAAAAGATAATACAAAATAAACGTAGTGCCATGATTATCAATGAAAACAAAATAATGATATCAAAAGCACAAGAGGTACAGATCATCATATGGTCTAACCTTTAGACATAGACTTAATTTTTCTTTTGACATATTATTCTGACCATGTCTTATCTTTTACACCAACCGACGGACCATTTGAAATGTAGCCAATTTCAATTTCAGTTCATAACAGGACGAAATGAACGATGTCCTGCATTTAGGTGAGTACAATATATAAAAATTGATTGTACGTAGCAAAGATTGTTTTAGTTATCCTGCATCTGACTATAAATAAAGCAAAGTACCACGTCATCACAGTCATTGTGATGGGGTGGCTGATTATAGAGCAACTTAAGAACGAGTTTTTTTAATCTAAATTTCTTCTTTGAACAACAATTTG
The DNA here is from genome assembly GCF_963676685.1 of Mytilus edulis. NCBI lineage: Eukaryota > Metazoa > Mollusca > Bivalvia > Mytilida > Mytilidae > Mytilus > Mytilus edulis. Next base: position 4,103,555 of record NC_092345.1, read on the forward strand.
ATTAAAAAAGATATGGACTCTCCATTAAGAAGACAACATTAAATTTTAGTAACCTCTTGTTTGTTATTTAATATTACTGATGTATAGATGGTTGTACAGATACATGTGTTAAAAGAGCAAAATTCAAGTTCTGCAATGTGAGCCTCAACTTTACAAATCGGTTCACTCAAAAACAAGACCTTTTAAAAACGTTTTTGCAATTCCAACGCCGATTTTGCGGTACGTAAAAATCCTATTTTTGCTGCAGAAAACCCAAAATATAATATTTCTTGATATTGTGATGGGCTGTTGTTTAAGATGGTAACTGTCTGCTATGATTGTTCTTTGTTAATGATTGGAAAACCTGGACTTAAGTTGTGACTATTGAACAGCAGTATTATAATGTTGTTTTTTTATTTATTTTTAATTGTAATTAAGACCTGTTATTGTAAATCACATCTTTGTCCTTGTCAATAGTTGTCAGTTAAAATCAAACTATATCACATAATTCCATTTAGTGTTTGTTTTTGACTGATCTCACTGTCTTATATAGTTAGATCAGTATTCAAATTCAGCTAGTAAGAACGTTTTTTTGTTAAGGTGGTACATACCACTACAGGGAAATAATATTGTAAATGTCAAATCAACGCTTTAATCACATTATATTGTTAAATAAACAATAAGCTTCTCATTTATCAAAATAAGTATTTTGAAATTTTGATATTTGTGTTTTATGAAAATTAAATGAGCCACATTTATTTTTAGTCAAAGTGTTTGGCACCACCTTAGGCAATTCAGTTCAGATTCGTATTAGTCATGTCGATTATCGAGGTGGTATTTTTTTCTGTTTCAAAGACCATGGTCGTATGCAAACCTTAGCAAACACGCAAAGTATATTTTAATTGTCTTGTTATCTAGTCCATAGGTCAATTTAAAACAAAGGCTCGTGAGTTAGGTATAATTAGATATCAATTTTAGTTTCTACGACTGATATTTTGAACTGAAACGAATTCTATGTCGTAAACCCAGTATTAACACTTTGATGTTCAGAAATTTCAAATAATGTCAAGATAAAAATATCTATCAATAGACTAATCAGTACATTACTAATCAGTTTTACTCCTTCTACATGTTAACTTACTCATTTCAGCAGAGTAAATCACTTTCATGGTACTATTAGGACCAATTCCGTATCTGTTTTTTACACCGATAATAATTTCATACTGTTTATAATAATCATTAGAAGTCAATGTCCTCACCAATTTCTTCTGTCGTCCATAGAGTGTTACCTACAGATACAAAAATATGTTATATTAAAGTGAATTGAGTTATTTTATTTGAATAGGCTTGTTGTTGAATTTGTGGATAATTGTGTAATAGTTATACACCGATGGACAGGTGTGTCTGGATAAAAAACCCCGACAGCCCGAGATAACTAACTTACACCCGATGCTTAACCCTATAGGTGTTAATATTGATTATTATGAAACGGTACGGATAGCATATATATTGACAATATCTAACCATGATGTATAAGATTTTGTTTTACATGAAACCCCACTAGTTAACTTACTTTGGGTATCTCTGTTCAAACTTTGGTAAATGATAAGATTTTACAAATATCAAAGTTGCTGTTTTGCATATTCCTGCAAAATGCATGTGCTCATATGGATCAACAGGTAAAGATTGACTGGTTATACATAAAACAATTTTGTATGATATTTTGCAATCCTTATTTGTATAGTTGAAATACTGGATTGATAAATGTGAATAAGCATTTGATGTCAAACTTTCAATTGGGTATGTTTTATTTTGCTGAGATTATATATTTTTGTGTTTCTCTTTCGACATAGATTATTTGATATCTTTCACTTATATTTGACTTGTTGTATCATTGGGTTATTGTCTCATTAAGGAATTCTAACATATTTCATTCATAATTACAGGATTAAGCCATATGTCATTTAAATGATGACAATGATTATGATGGAATCTTTTATTTCAAACTTACAAATTGATAAGGTGAATTGTTGTTTTCTTTACTCCTCCAATACACATGATATTCTATTGCTGGACCTCCTTCATACTCTAAGGATAAGGGCTAAAATATATTAGAGAAGGCTTGATATTAAAATATAACAGTGGATTAGATTCTCGAAACAATTACCATATATTTCTAAATATACAGATATAGGGTCACAAATAATAGGTAAGATGTATCTTACTAGACCTAAATGCTTTACGTATTAGACTAAACCATTTCATTGGCGTTCCTTACAAATTGATAAATCACCACACAAACTAAAGTTAATAGCATCTTATATTTGAAAATTGAAATGCAACTCATACCTTTCCAGACCACATTTTTTTTGTGGAGTTCCTGTTGCACCTGTATAGTGTTTGTAGGATGTTGTGTTATTTATTTCCGTGGTGCTGTCTGTTTTTATTCGACTTGTGATGTGTAATTGTTTCATTCTTATTCTCTTGTCATACAATCCAACAATGAACTTTGAAGATTTTATATGCAAGTGTTATTTTTTTGTCTGTCCTGTTTTTTAAGCTATTGGTTTATGCGTTAATGTCGACATTTAATCCTCTGAGTCTTGTACCGTAATTGAAGTTGAATTAGATTTTTGTTTCTTACTTTATAAAATAAGAGAGAACAGTTGCTAACTACAAATACTGTAAATACACAATTTTTTCACAGAGTAGTTTGATTATAGTATTTAAAAAATTCATTGATATTTTACACTTGTATTACATATTTGGGAAATAATTCCAGAACGAGATTTCAACGAAACTCAAACGTTAGAAGAATACACCCTTAACTTACTTGCCACGACATTTGTAAAGTACCAAATGTTCCATTACCACCTCCGACGTACTGGACTGGATATTCAGGTTTGGCACCAGGTATAGTGTAAGATTCTGTGAAAACAATGGATATAAAATAGAGGAACATTCATACCTGTAGAAATTGTTTTGCTCAGAAAGACCTGATAATCAATATGTAATCACTTTTATGATTTTTTTTTTTTGTACTTTCAGTTTTATTCTATCTTTTTATTTCATGATAAGGTGAACCAATGCCTCATGCTTTATATAACAAATTAAGAACAATACATTAGATGGCATTGGCAAAAAACATTACAAATACACAAAATTAGTCTGCGTCACAGTAAACAGTATCTTATATAAAACTACACCCTGACAGATCTTACAAGATTATACACATTAAACTCATCACTGTTGAAGCTTACAAAACAAAACAATTCTTTTTAGAACTTTCTGAAAAAGTACGAAAATTGAAGAACAAAAATGACACTTTGGTTTAATGCAGTTATTCTCGAGTATCTTTTTCGGCTTCGTTCCTTTCTATATACATCATATACCCTTAATTGTCTTACTCTGCCCTTCAAATGATGTGAGTGTAGTAAGCTAATTTTAGTATAACTTCAAGTCAAAAATATGACAGTTGTTTTCCTTTCGTTTGATGTGTTTAAGCTTTGGATTTTGCCGTTTCTTAACGGACTTTCTGTTTTGAATTTACCTGGGGGGTCGGTAATTTTAATGCTTAATAAGAGACCTTAAATCTGAATAGCTGGGGAGACACTAAACAAAAGAGACAATTATCGGCTCAATGTCTCATTTCTGTAAATATAGGCAATGTAGTTTCTCATAGGAACACCTTTTGCTGCTTAAACTGTACCACTTTTACTATGAAGTTTCGTAAAAATTATCCCAGAATGGAAAGCTCATATGCATTACTATGTTTTTCAAAGGCCAAAACATAGTGCTGTGTAGCATATTGTCAACATTTATATGCTACGAAATTCCAAGAGTTTAAACTTAAACTAACATTCTGAGTGTACGATCACTCTCTTCATTTTGGGTCTTCCTTGGAATTCAAGGCGTTCGCTATTTATGTTTGTTTATACTGGCAACACTTCCAGGTTTGGTCTCTATGAGATGAAACATAGAGATCATATCTGGGATCCAGTAGATAAACACAATAAACTATCTATGAATATTATATATCACCTCAAAAGAGGCGTGGTTTGTGAGACAGCTGTAAAGTACAACCTCAAGTGTTTTCCTGATGAAGCGAAATACTTGATAAAACAATACTTACTGGAAGGTATACTTGGGTATCCAGGTACAGAAAAAGCATTTGAAGCAAAAATACGGAAAGTATAGTTGTTATAAGGTAAGAGACCAGATACTATGTATGATCTCTTTTTAGTATCTGTGCTGTCATCTGTTGGGGCATGTCTTGCACCAAAATCACTTACTTCTGTGAAACAAACATTTCATATTTATAAATTAACTGTTTACAAAACTTTTGAATTTTTGAAATACTAAGGTGTTTATACCTCAGGAATAGATAACCTTAGCTTTGGCAAATCTTTTATGAATTTTGGTCTTCAACGCTCTTCAACCTCGTGAATCTGGCGTAAATACAAAATCTAAATCCTGGTTTCTATGATGACTTTATTTTTAATACATAGAAGGAAACGTCAGTTAAGACAAATAACTCAAATAATCAAAATACCAGATCATGCATTACACAGATAAATCAGAAACCTTTTTGTAATTAAAAGATTTATGCAACCATTATTCAAAAGTGAAACATAGTTGGTGTACTGTTGTTCAAACCACTTTATTTAAATGTAGTATTTCATAGCATTATTAATATCTTTATAAGTTAACAAACCAATTTAACCATTATCTGTCTTGATTTTTATTATGTTTATATTTGACATCATATCTTAGTATAAAAATATATAAAGATGTGGTTTGTTTACCGACGAGACAACAATTCACCAAAGTTCAAACGAAGTGAAACAGTTTATTATTATTTTGATACAAACCTCCAACCTTTCTCCATATGGGATTGAATGTAGTCATAGCCTCAATAGTGTAATTAGTTATAGCACTTCCCCTTTCTGCTGGTTTCGTCCATGTCAACGATATCGAGTATGGGGTAGCGGTTCCCTTGATAGCATAAACACCAGCAGGTTCTCCCGGAGGACCTGGAATTAGTAAAACAAAGTTCTTTCGTTTCTTACTTAAAATCAATTAGTTGCATTACGATCTGTGCATAAATAGGAATAAAATACACGAATGGTTTTAATAGTCATTTTATAATTTCAAAAAAAGTAAAGTTCAAATTCTTGCTTCTCCTTATTGTAATTCAATTGAAAATAAAACATATGAAACTTAATTCAATTTTTTTTAATTTAAAGATATGAACAAGAAAATAAGTTTGAGACGCATACCATGGACAGTTAGTTTACCAATGGCGCTGACGGATGCCACAGTAGTTGTTGCCACACATTCATAGTATCCATCGTGTTTAAACTGTGCAAAACGTATCCTTAAACCATGCATGTTAACTCCATTTTCCTAAAACAACAAGTGTTCTCTTTAAATATAGATTATATCTTACTAAAACAACTTTTGGAGAAAGATATGTTGCTTATTGTACACGATACCCTTAATTTGGCAAAGAAAAAAAATAAAGAATTAAGACATATGTTTACTGGTGTTTTGATAAACGGAATACAAGATGTGCAAAGCTCAAAGCACACAGATTCCTTAATTTTTCAATTGTTTTTATGATCAATTGATTTTTACTGCAAGTCTGACTAGAGTTTGTAAAGCTGTAATAATGTTTATTTTTTCTATCTGTCTATCTATGCCTTGTCACCAATTAAAATATAATTTGAGCTAAATGTGTAAAATTCTCTAAAAGGTTATGTGAATGTGTTGCTTTTGTTACTTTTGTTTTCCTCTTAAAGTTGATGTGTTTCCCTCGTTTTAAGGGTGAAACCCGAATTTGTTTTCTCTCATCGATTTATGACTTATGAACAGCGCTATTGTGTAATTTCAAATTAGACATCTTTCCAAAAGTGACGAAATTACTTAGATGTTAGCAAATAAGCTATAGGTCACAGTAAGGTCTAAAACGTTGATCAAATCACATACCGCATACCAAGCGATAAAATGTCCAAACATAACAAAACGTAAAATAATTCAAACGTTCTTGATGTATGTACAAATAACAATGTATGATATACAAAAACAAATGACAGGCTCATAACTTGGGACAGGCAAACACAGAATGTTGTGGGATTGAACATGTCAGCTGGTGTATAACCCTCCCCTGACCTGGAACATTGGCGAAACAGCACAACATAAAACAATTCAAAAATCATTTGAAAATAAGAAAATGCCTGTACGAAGTCAAGCATATGACAGTTATTATCCATTTTGGAAAAAAACATTGGCAGTATATTTAGTAAACACAAGAGAATTCTGATTTATGATTTTGAATCTCCCTCTGGTATTTTTCGCCTCTTTTTCAATTTACTTAACTTACCGTGGGAGTCATGTATGTTTAATGCTGTAAAATATATCTTTTTTTTAATTTTCTTTTACGTTCACAGTTATTTGATGTGTGGAGTGATGATTTTCTTACTATATAAATAAATATTACTCACGTTATACAGAAACTTATTAAATATCAAATACTACTACTTAAGAGACATGTACAAATGTGATTTATTAGAATAATAATGTTCAATTCGAAATAAATACAAACTTTTACGAAATATGGATCATTTTCGACATCTATCATCATTCCGTTAAATTTCCACACATATATCAGATCATATTTGTCATAATCATATGAGGCTTCGCAACGTATAAACGCCGTTCCATTCCAGGTCACGAATGTTTCATCTGCCGGTACTACAGGCAGTGTTATTTCATCTGAAAATAAACGAAAAACAAATATTTATGAAGAAAAATATTTTCCTGTTGTTCTATAGTTAGAATTTTATGGTATTTTAAACCATTTTCTTTACATAAACAATGCAAAGTATGACGTGGCTTACAAACCACAACTTAAGTGTAACAAGAGATTTCATCTCCAATGTGTTTTTTATTTATCTGAACAATAGGCAGTTCTAGCATCACCGGGGATATCCTTGTAATTTCTGTCTCTTTAAAATCCGTTTGGAAGAGGAACAATCGTATGTAAGTTCATTAACAAATTGAAAAATGCATTAATCTGATATTCTGATAAACCCTCATCATCATGGATAAGGCAATTCAAACTTACTAGCAACGGTCAATTCTGTAGAGGAGTCAGCTTCTCCTAGGTCATTAGTTGCTCTGCAAGTGTAAACTCCTGCGTCTCCTAAAGTAACTTTTGTGATAATCAAATGTCCATTCAGTAATCGATGTGCTCCAATGTTTGAGTCCACGGTGCTATATAATGGAACGCTCAATTCAATGCCATCTTTTAACCATGTTATTTGAGGTGCAGGAGCTGCCTGTGGATTGCATGGTATTGTTATGTTTCCATTCAAAGCGGCAAGCATCTTTATTTGTAAGGGACTTTTGGCAAATGAAGGTGTAAATGCTGAAAAATAGATTTCGATAGTTAAACACATTATATATAGTATAGTATATGAATAAAGTACGGAAATCAGCATTGATTCGAACAAGCAACTAAAAACTACATTGTTTGTTTTAAAAGTTCTGCTTTACTTTTATCACTTTTGTGATATCTTGACACTATCGATCAGCTTCTGTATCATACTCTACACTATATCAAATAGTTCATAATAGAGAAAAGTCAAGATGGTGGATTTGTATACTGACAATTTGTTTTTTATTTTAATATCTATAAGCTTTGTTTGTTGTATCAAATGCAAAGAAATTCATTCAAATGAAAATGTCACCCACTGTTTTGTTATAATACCTGAGTAACGAAATATTATTAATTTTACTTCTTGCACAAATTTAAAGTATAAAACAAAACTAATAGACCTAATATAAAAATGAAGATGTGGTATGATTGCCAATGAGACAACTGTCCACAAGAGACCAAAATGACACAGAAATTAACAACTATAGGTCACCGTACGGCCTTCAACAATGAGCAAAGCCCATACCGCATAGTCAGCTATAAAAGACCCCGAAATGACAATGTAAAACAATTCAAACGAGAAAACTAACGGCCTTATTTATATAAACTAGAGGCTCTAAAGAGCCTGTGTCGCTCACCTTGGTCTATGTGCATATTAAACAAAGGACATAGATGGATTCATAATAAAATTGCATTTTGGTGATGGTGATGTGTTTGTAGATCCTACTAACTGAACATTCTTGCTCCCTACAATTATCTCTATCTATAATGTACTTGAACCAGTAGTTACAGTGAAAAACATTTTGTGAAAATTTACAAAATTTATGAAAATTGTTAAAATTTGACTATAAAGAGCAATATCTCCTTAAGGGGTCAATTGACCATTTTGATCATGTTGACTTATTTTCAGGTCTTACTTTGCTGTACATTATTGCTCTTTACAGTTTATCTCTATCTATAAAAATATTCAAGATAATAACCAAATGCTGCAAAATTTTCTTAAAATTACCAATTCAGGGGCAGCAACCCAATAACGGTTTGCCTGAATGGTCTGAAAATATCAGAGCAGATAGATGTTGACCTAATTACAATTTTATCCTCATCAGATTTGGTCTTAATGCTTTGGTTTCAGAGATGTGAGCCAAAAACTGCATTTGACCCCTATGTTTTATATTTAGCAATGTCGGCCATCTTGGTTTGACGGCGGGATCATCGGACACAATTAAAAAACAAGATACCCTAATGATGATTGTGGACAAGTTTGGTTAAATTTGTCTTAGTAGTTTCAGAGAAGAAAATTTTTGTAAAAGATTAAAAAAAAATTAAAAAATGTAAAAAATTTACTATAAAGGGCAATAACTCCTAAAGGGGTCAACTTACCACTTTGTTCATTACAGGCTCCTGACTTGGGACAGGCATATACATACATAATGTGGCGGGGTTAAACATGTTAGCGGGATCTCAACCCTCTTCTAACCTGGGACAGTGGTATAACAGTACAACATAAGAATGAACTATAATAATCAGTTGAAAAAGGCTTAACTCATCAGATTGACAAAAATACAAGTGGACGTGCCGGGTACTTGTACATCCCAAAAACAAAAAGACAATTGGAACAGATCTAAGGGTACTCTCAGTTATCTAACAGCTAGTTCAAAGCCACTAATAACTAATAAAAACAATCATGCATCTAAGAATAAATCTTATCTAACTTAGATATCCCGTGTGTAAATATGGAATGTAAATAGAGTCAATTGATAACAAAGGGATAACCAAAACTTATAATTCAAAGAGAAACCAGCAAATTTATTGCAAAAAAAGAAGGCAACAAGAATATAAAATACACTTTACTTAAAAAAAAAGACTGAGCAATGCGAACACTATAAACAATGGGGGTGTTCGAAAGCAAAATCAGATGAAGACAACGATTTGGGCGATTTCATTCAATAAGATATCACAAAAATGACAAAACAGAGGAATATATCAGGAATACACCCAATGTACAAGGTTCTATAAAATTTGCCAAGCATTTAATCATAACGTGTTTAAACAAGTGTCAGATCAAAATTGAACAGAAATTTACAACGATCGGTCATCATAACCAAATGATCATGGACATTTTCTTTTCAGAAAATCAAAATACATGTACACCATAATAGTTATCAAAGGTACCAGGATATAAAATTAAGCTACTATGAGTTATTCATCATTTTCACATGCTATCTTGAATATCTGCCACTGCGATTAACGTTTCTGATAAATTTTAAATAGGAAAAGGCGTTTGGATGCATTCGATTTATAAATTGTTGTTTGAGCTTTTTTATAGACCTGTAGATGACCCTTAACTGCGCCCCACCAAACACAGTACCATACAAATTTGATGCTACACACTGGTATATATAATTACAGAGAACCCTTAATTGAGCCCCACCAAACACTGTACCATATACATTTGATGCTACACACTGGTATACATGTATATACTTACAGATGAACCTTTACTGAGCCCCACCAAACACTGTACTATACACATTTTATGCTACACACTGGTATATATAATTACAGAGGACCCTTAACTGAGCCCCACCAAACACTGTACCATATATAGTTGATGCTTCACTGGTATACATTCTTACAGAGACCCCTTAATTGAGCCCCACCAAACACTGTACCATATACATTTGATGCTACACACTGGTATATATACTTACAGATGACCCTTTACTGAGCCCAACCAAACACTGTACCATACACATTTGATGCTACACACTGGTATATATAATTACAGAGGACCCTTAACTGAGCCCCACCAAACACTGTACTATATACATTTGATGCTACACTGGAATACATACTTACAGGGAACCCTTAATTGAGCCCCACCAAACACTGTATCATAAACATTTGATGCTACACTGGAACATATACTTACAGAGAACCCTTAATTGAGCCCACCAAACACTGTACCATATACATTTGATGCTACAATGGAACATATACTTACAGAGAACCCTTAACTGAGCCCCACCAAAGACTGTACCATATACATTTGATGCTCCACATTGGTACATTCCACCATCTCCTAGCTGAATATTTGTCAATTTGAGAACATTGGATTGTATTTCAAATTTTCCTGGTACGGATGTAATCACTTTAGAATCTTTGTACCAGGTGTAAGTGGCTCTTGGCCTGGCTACCACTTCACACCTCCACGTAATCTGACTGTTAATGTCTACATGCATATCTTGCAAAGCATGGATGAAATAAGGTTTTGCTAGAAATATATAGCATTGTTGTCATTTTAATTAAAAGATTTGATGACTCATATTTTCCTCCTAGCATACATATATACGAATACGATATTATCTAATCGAACCAAAATTTGATAAATAGAATATTCCTTCTAGACTCAATCTGTGAACAGAAACATATCAGCAAATGTATTCATCCTAAAGACAGTACTGACTTGGCGTGATCATGTTGAAGCAGAAAATCTGGGAGTATTTTACTATTATCATGGATGCACAATTTTGGGAGTGCATACCTGAAGACGTAGCTGTGAGACTCCTAAAGCGTCCATGGAAAGATTTATAAATTTCTTGATTATCATGTAAACGCCACTATTAGTTGTCAGAAGTGTTCACAATTGTTCATTATCATGTCGACACATTGAGTTTTTAACTTCTTCATTATCATGTCGTACAGTGAAAAACTAATAAAGAAAAACAGAAGATTGTTTCTTAATTTTACAGTTGTGTTCACTCCGTGGAAGTTCATACCATACCCTCAGTTTCTATTGTATTTTTTGTACATACTTGAAACAGATTAACAAGATTTGAACATCGATAATGTTGCTTTTAATTGTTTCTGAATATAAAGGAGGATGGTATAGTTAAATCGTTACCTGAAAGGGCAAAGGTAAATCTTTTTTCGTCCAATCCCTTGGTGGAGCTGACACTACATATATAAGTTCCTTCATCTTCAAACTGCGCGTTCTCTATGACAAGGATACGATTTAAGTCTTCATATCTAGCTTTACCGGGAATGGGCTTCCTATCTCGGGACCAGGAATATTCAAGAGGCATTCTGAAAAAGAATAAGAAAAATATTTTGTGAATTTACCGAATCAATATTGGCAATTGATAAAATATAAGACTTTTACTATGAAATCAACGAGTTATAGTAAGATCTGATAATACCGGTTGTATTCAAGACACATAAACGTGGATACATGTGTATGTACAGTAAATATTCTTATTTCACAAATGGATCAAATTATTTTATTGAATTGAATTTTGTCTGTTTTGTTCGAGATCTTGATGCATTTATGATGTCATACAAGTGAGAGGTTTGGCTAGCTATAAAACCAGGTTCAATCCAAAATTTTCTTCATAAGAACATTTCTATACCAAGTAAGGAAAATAACAGTTGTTATCCATTCGTTTGATGTGTTTGAGCTTTTGATTTTGCCATTTGGTTTGTGGACTTTCATTTTCGAAATTTCCTCGGAGTACTTTTGTGAATTTTTTACCTGCCATAAGCCAAACATTCTAGTCGTATCTCGAATCCTCTCATTGGTGTTACTGGATAAACTCTAGGGAAACTATCCTGTATCTCAGGGGGAAAGTCAGCGGCAGCTAAAACATGATAAACGAACTCAGACTTTAAGTGCTGTTAAGGAAGATCGCTACTCAAAAATAATAATCATTTCATAACACTAGTATAAATTGATAGGAAACAAAAGAGCGAAAATAAATATAATTCCGTGTGCTTGTTTTTGAGATACTTGTATTAACCATTCAAAAATAACATTTTTTTTAAATTTTATAGATAGCTTATAATAATACATGTTAAAGATTTATAAAAAGAAAAATGGGGGTAAAGGCAAAATTATTTCAGGCATGGAAATGGAAAAAAATAGAGGATTACGAAAATCTGACAAAAATTCCCAAAAATGACAAGCGAACCTTAATAACAAATGAGAGCATTTTTTGATCGTTAAAAGCAAAAAAGTTCTTTGAAAAAAAGATACTGTTTCAAATATTGAACCAGTATAAATCCAAGAAAAAAATTAGTGATTGTAAACTACTCCCATTGTTTTGAAGATTATATCAGCAGACATCTACAAATGTCTTTATTTATCAATAAATCTAATATTTCATAGAGCAAGTTCTTCTGTCTGTCCAAGATGTTTACGTCTTGACAAGTTCAACTTTGAAATTAGAAATGCAAATAATAGACCAAATGAGTCCGTAGGTTAAAAAAACTAACGAATTTTGTTTTTAAATCACGATTGTAAAGAAACAGTTAAAAATTTATGTAACACACATACTTTGACCAGTGACCTCTAGGTATATTCCTTTACTAGTAACACTAGGTGGCTGTGAAGTCCACATCTTTTCATCCGGAAGTGACGTTAATGTAACCAGGCAGTGGTATTTTCCACTATCCTGAGCCTGAACTTCAGAGAAATATAAATTGCCATCACTTGATAAGAAGTAATACTGATTAAGTGATGTCTGTAGAAATTCGTCACCTTTCTGCCACTGGTAATTAGCCGCTGTAAATTAAAGCAGATAAATTCAATGTAAAAACAATAAAATGAATAGTTCAACCCCAGTTCTAAGGGTACAAGGAAGTAATTTTACACTATAGTTATAAAGCTATTTTAGAATTGCACATACACATACCAGAAGACATCTGTGTTGTCCAAATTGTTTAATAGCAATGTTGTCGCAGTATGGTGGCGTATGTTTTTGACGCAGTTCAGTTTTTCTGTTGTTTTCTTGATTTTCTCATATAGTTGATGTGTTTCTCCCGGTTTTAGTTTGCAACCCGAATACGTTTTCTCTTTATCGATTTATGACTTTTGAACAGCGGTATACTACTGTTGCTTTTATCTAAAAGCAATCAGTTTCAATAATAGTGGGAAACCTCGTTGTCCGAATATTGAATATCATTTTTTTTCAATACTTCATTTTGTCAAATGTTATGCTGATATTTCAAATGGAGTCATAACGCATTCATATTTATCAGATCTGTTGCATTTCTTTTGACTTAAACTACTATGCATTAAGAAAGTAAAATCACAAAAATAGCGAACATCGAGGAAAATTCAAAACAGAAAGTCCCTTTTCAAGTGGCAAATTAAGCTCAAACAAATCAACCGAATGGATAACAACTGTCATATTTAAACAAACACATAAACATTGGCGTTGTAGAGTTGACTTGAAGTCATTTCGGCTCTTGAAACCCAAAAGGTATAATCAAATTGCACTTCCAGTTTTCTACTAGCTGATCGGCACTACCTGATGAACTTTTAGATTGTTATACATCTTAAAGTAAGTGTCTGATTTGATATTGTCTCGAATATTTTAAAGGTCCGCTCAAACACTTCACACATTTCACACAGTTCTTGTCCATTCGTTTTTGATGCGTTTTGTTATTTGATTTTGCCATGTGATAATTGATTTTCCTCTAAGTTCAGTATTTTTGTGATTTTACTTTTTAAGACCACAAATAACATTATGTTCAAGTCAAGTGTTTTCTACTGAATTGTAAGCCAGACTTTTATTGTACTTGGATATGTCATGCATAGGGTAATGTATATGAAAAAATGGGTAAAATTAGTTAAACACATACAGAGTACTTCGATTGTTTTTAACAACTGTAGTAGCATGTTATTTCTCTTTAATTTAAAAGAATGATAACATCACGACGTTCCTTTCTATATGTTGTTGTAGATAAGTATAAAAAAATTCGATTACTAGTATTTTAAACTGATGTAACTAAGTCCTGTTATAACTATCAATAGCAATAGGAACGGATATAAACAATTCAAATATGTCAATCTATACATTTGAAACCTTCTATATAAAAAGAGTAACATTTCTAGTATTCAATTTCAACTGGATATACCTACCTGGTTTATACGTAGGATGGTTACAGTTCAGATATGTCCCTTTGTATAAAGATACATTAAATCTTCCGGGTACTACGTTTGAGAACTCGTTTAAAACTGAAAACAAATGGATATCATTAGTTATAAAGTTTAAATCATCACTGCAATTTGTATTACATAAGGTTTCATGACTTAACAAAATTTCATTCATACGTTTTTATAACAGACATCTCGAATCCGATATCAACCACATGACTTACGTTTAATACCAATCAGACACACTTATAATTGGTTTTATCCCTGGGTAAAATGACCCGCCCCGTCATATCATTCATAGTTAAATAGCTTGAAATTTGTGCATTCCATTTGTTTTGGCGTACCAATAGTATATTGAGCTCGTACTGACGTCTTAAATCTACCACCTGTCTCAGAGAAGTTCAGATAAAGTAATTCATAGATAATCTGAATAAAGCTTATATTTTTATATACAATATTGAAAATTTACAGAGAATAATATTTCTTTTTTTTGTTTGTTTCTTGCTGCATGTTATTAGTAACCTCGCTGTAAATACACAGAAGGGACACACGTTACCTCGCTGTAAAATACACAGTAGGGACACACGTTACCTCGCTGTAAAATACACAGAAGGGACACACGTTACCTCGCTGTAAAATACACAGAAGGGACACACGTTTTCTTACATATAATATATAAATATTCTTTCAAATCAAAATGATACTTAAAAATGTCTTACGAGTGTAGATTTAGCTTTGAACGCTTAAATACAAAGCATGGAAATGCAATGATGTATAAACGTAGAAAAAAATAAGAGCTAAAGAATGTTTTTAAATTTAGGTTAGGTCAATTTTGCCTGACGGAGTTGGAACATGAATTTATCGGGGGAACAAATAACAAAAAAAAAATAAGCAAAAATACCAAAGTAAATTAAAAAGGTGGAAATCCTTAAATCCAGACAAAATCAAGTGCTCCACCATATCAACCAACGGATCAAATGGGAAACACCTGTAAGATTCCTGACGTTCTACAGGCATGTATTGAAGAACATGCAAGGTTGATCCTGGTCGCATAGCTAATTTAACCTTTAACGCTAATCAGTTTCATTGACAAAATTGAGCTATCAATCCAAATAGACATTGATAAACGTGTAAATAAATTAGGATCCAGTAGCCAAAACTTTGTAAACACAGATCACAGGCATACAAGGAGAGCTGATTTAAAAGTTCAAACAAACATTGAAATAAATCTAACAGATTCCTCCAAAAAAGGTAAAATCGATTTAACTAGGTTTATTACTGATTGCTCTATCCATGCAATATTTGATAAAATACGATATGCTATTTTTATATTTTGTAAAACGTACATCCATGTGTTATCCTAGCAACATTACTCAAAATCGATCCAAACTGGTTTTCGGCTTTACAATGGTAATTGCCACTATAGGCAACTTCTGATGAAACATTTAAGAACGTCAATTTGCCATTGGTTATAACATAATTTCTCGATGCTGTAATAACTGTTTTAGCTGTATTTTCTAATCGGTACCACGTGTAATGAGGCTGTGGGACTCCTACAGCTGCACATTCTAAATTTGGCTCGATAGAATGTGATGTGACGACTAGATTTTGTGGTTGTATCTTCATTGCAGGACCCTTGGGTGCATTTTCATTGTCCGATATCGATGAACCATACGCTAGAAATACAACAGAAATCATTTACAATGTACGTACCGTACCGGCTTACAAATAGGTGAAATAGCATAATTTCAAAATGACAATTTTTATCGAATAAAATAAATGTACAAAATAGTTTGGTCATGTAGTCAAGCCGTCATCGCCAACACGATTAAAGATGTTCATTAATCTGTAATTTTACTGCACTAATCATGTGTATTGGTCAAATACGAAAGTAAAAGGGTGCGTTAAGAAGTTATGAACACATTATGGTGAACCACTAACTTATAAACTTATAAGCAAACTAATTTTGGTTATTTTCTTGTAAAAAGAAGACTAGTATATAAAATAATAGTCAACAATTAATATTCGTATATTATAATCTATAAATATTGTATACATTTGGATATAAGTTTAGTTTGTTTTCAAATATTTTGGCATCGGACATCACTGGAGAAACTTGTACTGTCGAAATGCGCATCTGGTGCATTAAAATTGGTACCGTTAATGTTTTACAAGGTTTGACAAGGTTTGTCAGACTGTAATTAATATATTGTGAGCCTTTTTCTACCTTTCTAGTCTTTTTTTAGATGATCGTTATTAGAGAAAGGGTTACAGCATGATTTATGACAATTATCAAAACCCTCCGAATTATGTTAAGAAATTAAAGGACTTCGATAAGTGCATTTACATTTGTTTATCTTTTCCATTTTCAAAGTAAGGTATTTTCGTCTTATCTTTATAAGCTGTGTGTTAGGATATATATTAAATATCAGTGTTTTATTTTCAATATACTTATATTTTATGATCTTATAATAACAAACAACAAATGCTGATTTCATATGTTATCTCTAAACATGCGATGATCCACAAGACATTAACCAACAAAAAATATAATATATATAATAACGAAAACATTTTAATTATAATCTATTTCATTGCAATCTTACTAAAATCTCGCCCAGTTTCTATGATTCGTGAGACTTCGACGAGCGGTATTTCACATATATAACTAGCCAGTGTATCTTCTGTCACTCTAGACCATTTGTATGAAGACGTTGATCCTAAAAATAAAAATTTAATTGAATAGAAAATGGTCTTCTCTGATTGCAACAATTTTTATTTCAATTTCAAGAAGTCGGATTGTTAAAATAAAAGGTACATAAATGTCTTGAAAATTCAAAATGTTTAGAACAAATTGCTGGCATATTTCTTTCATATTTATATGACAAACTATTTAGTCCTATTTGTATAACAACATTTTCCCGTAATAGTTCATTTTAACCCTTTGCTAATTTGAATGATATGATATTCAAAGAATATTCTTATTGTTTTAGGGATTTTTTTGTGTCAATAATTTTATAAAGAAACGGGGCAAGTGCGAAAAAACAAATTTTTAATGAGATTGTATATGGAATGAAAAAACACATTTTTAAGGCAGTAACGGATTTATGAGTTTGTATTTTAAATGCAAGAACTGATATTTTACATAAATGATGAAGAACAAACCTGAGACAAAATATTTGTATGCAATCCGCATTCCCTGATATGTAGACAGTTTATTGTCTAGGCTGATCCAATATCTATCTTCGTCATTCCCTGCTGTCCCATCGCCCTCCCATATTAACTTCATATCAAAATAAGATCCGCTTGTATACCATACTGATCGTCTAAAAAAGTAAAAAATAAATAAAAATGTATTCATAATGTCTTGAATTTTGTTATTCTGTAGAAATTGATATGTATTGTAGAACCATATTCATGTACCGGTTCTTGACCAACGTAGATACAAGTATCTTGTCTTGGGGAGGGATAAATCCTACTTTGTAAAGGATCACTCTGATTCGAACAAAAAATTATTGATTGACAACATATTTGTTACGTTACTGTTGGCATTCCAATGGGAACAAACTAAGCCCCTCTACTTGCAGACTTGTTTCATTATTATTATGAGGCTGACTTCATGCAGAAACTTCTTAGGAAGAAAGATAAGAAGTTATCAATATCCTTTCACTCTACTTTTCGCTATATAGATAATGTTCTTTCACTAAATAATTCAAAATTTGGTGACTATGTGGAACGCATGTATCCAATCGAGCTAGAGATAAAGGATACTACAGATACAGTTAAGTCGGTCTCATATCTTGACTTACATCTAGAAATTAACAATGAGGGTCGGTTGAAAACAAAACTTTACGACAAGTGAGATGATTTCAGCTTTCCAATTGTGAACTTTCCATTTCTAAGTAGCAACATTCCAGCAGCACCTGCATACGGGGTATATATCTCCCAATTGATACGATATTCCCGTGCTTGCATTTCCTATCATGATTTTCTTGATAGAGGGTTGCTGCTCGCAAGGAAGCTATTAAACCAAGAGTTCCAAATGGTGAAGTTGAAATCATCCCTTCGTAAATTTTACGGACGCCATCACGAGTTGGTTGACCGTTATGGAATAACCGTTTCACAAATGATATCGGATATGTTCCTTACGTCGTAACTACAACCCCCTTCCCTTTCATGAATGTGACCTACCGAATTAGACCATTTACCGGATTTGTTATCACATAAGCAACACGACGGGTGCCGCATGTGGAGCAGGATCTGCTTACCCTTCCGGATCACCTGAGATCACCCCCAGTTTTTTGGTGGGGTTCGTGTTGTTTATTCTTTAGTTTTCTATGTTGTGTCATTGTGCTGTTGTTTGTTTGTCTTTTTCATTTTTAGACATGGCGTTGTCAGTTTGTTTAAGATTTATGAGTTTGACTGTCCCTTTGGTATCTTTCGTCCCTCTTTTCTTGATAAATACGTCAACAGCATTGCTTTACTAGCAGATATTACTTGAAAAACATTTATACAACGTCTAATTACTTGTAATGATAAAAGTACTAAAGTCATCAATGCAACACAGATGTTCCAAAAACACTGTTTTCAATATGTTAAAATATGTTGGACAATTGATATTTCTATTTGCATATAATTATAACAATGTATCAAAAGTCTACACAGGTTACAAAGGCCTGATATAATATTGTAACATGTTTTACGCGGTCTTAGAATTTACATACTAAAGTCGTCATATTTGCAATTTAACCGATTTTGTCATTTTCCTGATTGTAGCAGCATGTTGATTGAGTTTAAATGAGCATGATGGGTGATGCATACAAGGCAGGAGACGTTTAATATGTCAATGCACCCGGTATCTCTCTCTCTCTTTAATCGATTGTTCGAGATTTGAATATCGAAAACAATCGTATTAATGATCTATTTACTTACCCCTGAATGTTATACTGATTTATATTTGATGTTACAAAGTTGTTTTCGTCGTCGTTGTTTACACTTACTAACCCGGCACCTTTAGCCTGGAATGGAACATAGTAATAATATAGTAACGAAGTAATTCAAAACAACACATAACAGGCACCAAGTATACAAAGTTTCCTATTAATGAAACAACAAACTACCGTAAACCAAACAATTTACCTACAATTAAAAAAAAACAATAAAAAAAAACCGCTAATAAATGGACGGACGGAATCACACAAAAGCTCGAAAACGTTATGCGTATCTACTATTTAAGACGGAGTAGAGCTGTTTAGTTTGGCAAAACATTTCGGAATGTTGGTTCTTAAAACCTCTTCCGTCGTGTCGTATTTGGTCGTTTAACGTTTTATTCAACCGCCAACGGTGAGTCGTTTGTAAAATGTTTTCAACAGATATTTCAACACGAATTATAGTCGCGGTTTCATTGAGTGTTAATTTTGCACCCCTATTTACCGACTTGTTTTGTATTCATACAACTACGTTTTCAAGACAAATAAAAGTGAACATCTTCTAAGTCCTAATATTTCACATTTAAATATATTGATTATGTCTGGTTCCTCAATAACCAAAATGTCCGAGAATGCTCAATTTCATATATCCCTGCAAACTTGTGATTACGTATTCATACATTATACTAGAAGGTCTGCTTCTTATCTTGATCTCTCTCTCGATAAAAACACAGATGGGCGACTAAAACATGAATATATGACAAACGCGGTGATAAAAATTTCTGAACAGTAACATACTCACTGATCCATCATTAGGCGTTTACATATCTTTAGTATAACGTTACTCACCGTGCATGTTCATAATACATGAATTGCATTAACAGTAAAGTGCTTCTAACAGAAAACCCTTTCCAACAGAGTTATGAGGAAGAAGACTGAAATCGTCACGTCATGAATCATAAGGTCGAAAGCATGAATTGGCAAACAAATACAATATTTATGTATGAACTCAATAGCGACTAGTTTTCGCCATCTTAGATAACAGAAAAGTCGTGTGAGCTGTTTTTTCCCCGAATATAATAGTTGGACTATGTATGGATTCAAATAGCGACTAGTTTTCGCCATCTTAGATACCAGAAAAGTCGTGTGAGCTGTTTTTTCCCGATTATGATAGTTGAACTATGTATGGATTCAAATAGCGAGGTAGATTTAGCGAAGAAAACGTCTTCCCTGTCGGAGTAATAGCGTGTGGTAAGAGAGAGTAAGCAGATCCTGCTCCTATAGAAGTATCCGTCAAGTTGCTAGTGGTAAGTACACATTCGGACGATTAATGTTATGTAAAAAAAAATGAAAATTGTCAGGATTGTTTTGAATTGGGGTATTCCGTTCCAATAATGCAACCATTATTTAACTGGACATTCGTTCCCTATATTGTCAATAATGTACATTGCTGATTTACTTTACTTACCAAACATGTCTTGTCGGCAACTTCGTAAGACAGTAGGGGATAGAATTTGAATAAATAACAATTACTGTTGAATAGAATCCATTCTAGTGGACATTCTGAAAAAACAATCAATTAATCAAAACAATCTCAGACTTTGATAGCAGATTAATAGAGTAGCAATTGCGAGTTTCTAAATATAAATAAATAAGGTTATAATTATGTATTTTTATAACAACAGGAAGAAATGGATGCGAACAGATGTGTGTCTGGAAGGGTAATATAGATCCTTTTCTGTTAAATGCAATCGTCATGCAAAAAGTAAAATAACTAAAATACCGAACTCCGAGGGGAACAAATAAAAAATGAATTATGAAAGTCTCTAATCAAATGGGAAAATCAAAGGCTCAAACGCATCAAACGAATGGATAATACCTGTCATTTTTCTGACTTGGTAAAATAGTGGAATAAACAAATATCTATATAAAGCATGTGTATTTCAAATATGTAAAACAAGAGGAATATAGCAATTGCTTAAAACGAAAAGATTATTACGATAATTACCTTGATGTCAAAGATCAAATTATAGATGATGTCTTTATGGCAATTGAATTATAAATTATGAGAATATGGAAGGGGTTTTTACTCAGTGTCCAGTTATTTAAAACGTTTGATTTTATCAGTTGTCATGACTTTCTCCATTTTGAATTTGGCTTGGAGTTCAATTTGTTTTGTTTAACTTTTTCTTTTATTGTAAGAATGGATTGGAAGAAATAAAGCAAAGAGATTCAGAACATTGCAGTTAAAGAATTATAAATGACGGAAATAAGGTAGGTGTTTACTTGTTCTGTTGATTGACGGCGTTTGATTTTGTTAGTTTTTATGCAATGTTCCTTTTCGAATATGAATTGGAGTTCAGTATTTTGTTCTGCTTTTTTCTTTATGATTAAAAAAATGGATCGGAAGAAATAAAGCAAATAAATTAAAAACTTAATTGTAAAAAAAAAGAAAGAAATTCCTAATACTGTCGTTGAAAGATGCCCATTCGTAAATTGATAGGAATTGGAAACATAAAATTCATCTCTTAGGTTTAGCTAAAACATGAAGTATACAAAACTGAAAAGATACTACATTTGTCTGATATTTAAAAGCATAACCTCCTGAGCAAATGAGTAACATCAAATCGATTGAGATTATAAGATCCTTGTAGTCATTGTGATCCATGCCTTTGTCGATGCCACTGCTGGTGGACGTTTCGTCCCCGAGGGTATCACCAGCCCAGTAGTCAACATTTCGGTGTTGACGTGTATATCAATAATGTGGTCATTTTTATAAATTTCCTGTTAACAAAACTTTAAATTTTTCGTAAAACTAAGGATTTTCTTAACCCAGGCATAGACTATCTTTTTGGAATTTTGGATCCTCATTGCTCTTCGACTTTGTACTTGTTTGGCTGTATAAATATTTTGAGATGAGCGTCACTGATGAGTCTTATGTAGACGAAACGTGCGTCTGGCGTTCTAAATTATAATCCTGGTACCTTTGATAACTATTTGTCTCTTCAGAATGTACGTATATAAAAAAAAAGTAAAATCACAAAAATACTGAACTGAGAGTAAACTTCCAAACCGAAGTCCCTAATCAAATGGCAAAATCAAATGCTAAAACACATCAAACGAATGGACAACAACTGTCGTATTCCTGACTTGGTACAGGCATTTTCAAATGTAGAAAATGGTGGGTTGAACCTTGTTTTATAGCGCTAAACCTCTCACATGATTGTATGAATGTCGCATCAAGTTCCATTACATTTACAACGATGCGTGAACAAAACAGACATCATAGGTAAAATTGTCAAAATATGGCACAGCAGTCATCACTGTGTTACAATTTCATTTAGAACAAAAATAAACAAATATTTAACTAAAAACACAAAAAGCATCTATTTAACGTTTAATTCTAACCCTAATAATGAACCTTTATTAAAGGGTAAAAGGATGCTAATAGGGGTAGAAGATAATTATGCCACCTAAAACCTTAACATGAATATTTTCTAGTATTTTATAGAACTCTAGATATTGACCTGTATACAGAAACTGTAATAATTACCTGTCAGTGTTTGTGATGCCACTACAGTCACAAAAAACAACAGCGAAAAAGCAACTGACATTGTTTGCTTTGTTACATGTCTGCTTTAGCTGTTATAATTATTATGCACCTGGAATGAAGAAGTCGTTTTTAATTCGATTGAAAAGCTACTGATGTAAAAAAAAAAAATAAAGAAAAAATTAATTGTAATTCAAATCAATTTATGTCTCCAGAAAACCTTTATACTTACCCGTTTTCATTGGATAAATCAGTGTCTTAAAGCAGGAGAAAAACT
Organism: Mytilus edulis; assembly: GCF_963676685.1. Taxonomy (NCBI): domain Eukaryota; kingdom Metazoa; phylum Mollusca; class Bivalvia; order Mytilida; family Mytilidae; genus Mytilus; species Mytilus edulis. Next base: position 4,126,664 of record NC_092345.1, read on the forward strand.
TGCTGTGCAAGTGTAAACTATACAGCCAATATTTTACATCGAAATGCACTACAAAAGAAATTTCCAGAAGTATGTTACTGCTCAATTGATTTAATGTCTTATGACTTCTTGGACTCTTTTGGTAACAACTTGCGTATCTCTCTATGACTAGTATGCAATGGTCTTTATCTGAAGCAAGAAAGTAGTGCTACTCTGTTGTTTATTTCATCAAAAATTTATTAACTCTATATCTCATAAAAGCAAATAAAATTAGAGCGGCATTATATATAGCTTTAATTTCGCAATTACTGTCTTATAATCAATCCTACCATTTATATTACACATTCAAATAAAGGTTTGGAAATTGAATCTCTACAGTATTTGTATGTTGTTGAGTGTATTACATTTCATTCTATATTTTTTACATTAGCTTTTACGTCACTGTGATTTTTTTAATGAACAACATATCATTGGTGTTACGTAATTTATAATTGAGTAATGGGTACTTTATATGTTTCATGACAATTAGGTACATTTTATTAAACTACCTTGAAAATGATGTAAACATGTAATTGAACCTAGTCAAATCTGCGAAGGAATGGTTTACTTTCTTTGTTGTTATTTTCCATCATGGTATGCTCATAAGAAGGAGATGTACACTTATAAACTAATACCATGTGCTACAATTAATTTAACTAAATACAATGTTGCACACTTTCATGACTTATACAATGTACCGAATGTAGTCTAATTCGGATTAATATTGAGATGTTTGTCCAGTTTTGAGATTTTAAGTAGTAGTTAGAATTTCGGTACCGACATGATTTGTAAAAAAAAACCTGTACACTGCTTGTTATAAACTAATAAGAAACTAGGGTTTCAACTCAATGAGGCGAAGTAGACCTTAGATGGATTAGGCTATTTTGTAGTTACTTTTTGCTCATTTAACGATTCAAATGTTTCAGCTCCAATACATCCGTGGCTCTTAAGTATTCGGCTTTTAGTGTCCCATATAAAGGTTAATACAGTAAAGGATTCGGTCAACTTATCTTTTAAACCCGTACGAAATTATAAGGCGTTTTACGCCTGGAATTAAGGCGTAAACCAGGCGTAAGTGGTAGTTACGTGTCTAGATCCAGGCGTAAGGGAGCAGGAAACGTAAATGTGTAGTCCTTACGGGCGTAGAAAAAAGCAGTAAACCTGACGTAAATTGAAATAAGCAAGGCTTAAGTTTTCTTACGGGCGTAACTTGAAATAAGCAAGGCGTAAATTTTCTTACGGGCGTAAAACTGTTGGTATGGCGTAAATAGAAATACCCATAATGCTTTGTTTAAAGGATCATGTGATTTTTTTTCAAAATTTGGCTCTTTGGTTTTAGTTTGCAAGAGTTAGACACATGGCAGCTTCAATTATATATAGGGATAATTAGCTTGTTTTGTGCTTTTTGGAAGAATCTGAAATTGGAAATACTGAATCAAATAGATTAATGAAAATTGTGAAATAAAAGGAAAGTAGTAATGCATGGTAAATAATAGTAATGTGAGTATAACTAAGTTATTAAGTATTATGTTCTATCAGAAATTTTGAAATCCCAAAACCTTTATCCTTGGATAATAACATTAAAATCTTTTACTTGAAGTTAAATTGCAGTATTATCATTTATATTTTAGTTCAAAAGACAACAATTTTCAAAAACAACTTAGTTAGGATGCTACTTTTATTTCAAGATAAAATAATTGTCATAATTCTTATTTAAACTTAAACTTATTTGAGCCAGTGTCTGCCTAAAATGTATTTATTTCTATATTAGCTTCTTCAATGGTTAATATTTCAAGTTTTTTGTCAAACAATAAGAAATAAAAGCAACAGTACAGAAGTTTGTATCAAATACACAAAAGTACACAGCTATAGGTTAATACAGTCTGAACTAAAATAAGTGTAGTATTAAATAATATTACGCCTGGTTTATTTATTGACCAAGCGTACTCATTTGCATATTACGCCTATTTTTTTGTGAACCAGGCGTACTCATTTAAATATTACGCCTAATGTTACGCCTGGTTTACGCCTAGTTTACGCCTCAGTTACGCCTGGTTTACGCCTGGTTGACGCCTGGACATGCATTTTGTAAACACTGCAATGCCGCCATGATAAAAGTATGATTTTTACGCCTGGTTTCCGTGTCATATACGGGCGTCATAGTTCGTACAGGAAGTATTCTTTAATGAGTTTGATATCGAGATTTTTGTGAATTTTTGAGACTTTATACATAAGCTCCCAAAAATTAACGAAAACCAATAAATCAAAATATTGGTGACTTCTGCAATGATGTAGGTTGGGAAATATTTACAAGAGGGATGATTCTCTGTCGATTTGTCACTTTTGAACAGCGGTAAACTACTGTTGCCTTTATTGAATGGATTGGTTAGATTTAAAAAAAAATAAAAAAAAAAAAAAAAATTTAAAATTTTTTTTAAAAATTTTTTAAAAAAAAGCGGTTAACTATTGTTTCAACATAATAAGATATTAAATAAAACAGGTTTAATTTGCCAAATTCCTTAGACATTAAACCCTTTATCAAATCAGAAAAAAAATGAAATATACGTCGCTGCATAATGCAACTGATAAGGTTAGCATGTATAATGAAGCATTTCTGTGATTATTTTGACATGCCATGAACAAATGTTTTGAATTGGACTTGAAAATGTAATTCTTTTATTGATGTAATGTTTAAGGAAGAAAATAATTTAAAAATTATTTTTGCATAACAATTAATTATTTATATAAAAAATTTTTAAGGCATTTGGCTATATTTGTTTTCCCTTTTGCTAATAAAGCTAATTAACGTTTCTATTGACTTATACATATCTAACTTTAAAAAGTTATGTTTGAGTGATCTTAAGGTTATAATCAGGCAGAACGTTTCGGAAGCACGAAATTTTATACCGCATTATTTTCATTTCCACACACGACACGTCGTTTGTTGACCAACTAGGCAAACAGCGTAGTAATTAATAGTTATCACACAAGGACGCGGTGTGCCAGTGTAAGACCGCCCCGATGGCCGGAGGCCAGAGGGTGATCTTACACTGACACACCAAGTCCGAGTGGGATAACTATTCTACATCCCAGCAGTTTTAAATAGACGAAAACCCATTTACAATTCATAAAATCTAGTTTATAATGCCACAAAACCATTACAATATACTTTATATATTACTATATGATGTATACCCTTTATGACCCCCAAACACGATGAGTAGATATCAAACAATGTCAACTCGCCCCACTGTTCGAAAACAATAAATAACTCCAAAATGTCCAGCAATTGGACATATTGGAATCAAGTTAATTCTTTTGCATGGTCAAGTGCAAGGTTTAGTCAAGTAAAAAATGAGATGTTTTAAACATGATACTTTTTAACTTCATATGTGTGTTCCTCTATATTTAGTTGTCTGTGTACTGTCTTATTATATTGGTTGGTTTGTTTTTTACCGAGGTGCTGTCTGCTTATTTATATTTATGTATTTCCTTGAGTTTTTGGGGAAGGGGATTTCTTTGATTTCTAATGACCCCATCTCTGATACACATAGTCTTTAGAAAATCAGCCGGATATATGAAATTATCGCTCTAGTCATAAATATGAGATTCACATTACAACATTATCAACTGAACCAGATACAATAAAAGATGACGTGCATCAACTAATTAAATTTAGATTTCGGCGCATTTAGTCGGAAAGATAATAAACATAAAAAAAATCTACATGATGAACCCTAACCACTGACTATAGCTTATCTGATGTTTACTTTGGCAAAGTGACGCATGTCATTAGTGGGGCAGGAAGTGCTCGCCCTTCCGGATAACCTGAGACCCTACAGGTATTTGGGAAGGATCTTGTTTAGCGCAGTACTTTAGTCTTTTCTATGTGATTTGCGGGGAAATGTTTGCTAATGTAGTCATGTGTTTTATGGTAAAGTAAGATATATGTTCTTTTTCAATTTATGATTTGTATTGCCCAATATATATTTTCTTACTCTAAAATATAGACATAAATAAATAAATAATTTTTAAAAAAATAATTAAAAAGAAATTAAAAGAAATATTTATTTTTTTTAAATAAATAATAAAAAATAAATAAAAAATAAATAAATAAATTTATAGATAAATAAATAAATAAATTTATAGATAAATGAATACATACATTTATTTATTAATCAATCAGTAAGACTTCCAAATTATTCCAATTATGCTATTTAACTTCAAGCTTTTGATTCAAATATGAACATCCAGTCCTTGATCTATGATGAAACAATTTAACCTTTCTCGATCAACTATTGGTTTACTATAAGACGCCCCAGTAATATCATACCTCTTTAAACTTAATAAAACATAATAGTTAGTAAACAAGTTAAAAATAAATATTTAATTATAAAAATGCTTATTTTCCTTTCAGATTAGTTTTTTCTAGTATCGCAGCAGGTATCACACGGGTAATTAAATACTTTACTTTACATGTTATACAGTTTCATACAATACAAGTGATACCTAGTTTCTCATTTATAATTCACAGTTACTGTTTTGGAGTTATCTGTCAATGAACAAAGGTTAGAAAGGGAAGAATTTAACACTTGAAAGTATTTAATTAGCATAAATCTCAGTTTACATAGGATATGAATGAATACTGGTTTAAAGCAGTACTGGGATGTACGTTGTTTAATTCCTAACAAATCACATAACCGGATTGAATAATTCTTTAAATGCTTATTTTTTCTGCAGTGATCAGTCTGGTTGAAACCAGAACCTTACATAACGCGAATTTCTTTTGGTGATTTGAGCTAGAAAAAAAATATAAGTAAAGATTTCAAGGTTCTAAGTCAGTGACTTTTCTTAGGAATTTATTTTCTTTTGGTGATTTGAGAAGTTTAAAGCTAACAACATTTAGTGAAGATTTCAATGTTTTAACTGTGTATAGTTTGATATACAATGTCAATGACTTTTCTTTGGAATTTATCTACAGTTTGCAAATGCAATCTTGGGAATAAAGATAATTAGTATTGTGAGGGGTCAAAATGAATTTGGAATTATATTTCCTTTTAGTATTGTGTAAATAAAGGATTTTTTTCGCTCTACCTTATGATGGAACTATCATGCTTATCGTCTCTCATAAATCTGTACAGATTTGGCTTATGTATACAAAATGTATCTTTTATAAATGTATTGTGTAATTTTATACAAGGTGAGACGTAAATAAAATATTGAATTGAATTGAATTGAATAGCTTAACATGATGTTAATTACAATAAGCATTAAGAAAATGACAGTTTGACAAACTCCATAAACATCTGTCTATAAGTTGGCCAGTACATGCCTTTTCGTTATATGCATCGTTGTGTTGCTGTTTTATTACGTATACCCTGCGTCATTTTTATTAATTTGCAAAACTTGATAGTGGAAATTTTAGAAAAAAAAAATATCTCCATGCATGTGTGAAAGTGAGAACAATTAATTTTGTTAATGGTGTTTAATCTTCGAACATTTTTTTCTTTGGAATATCATACCTGGCAAAGGGTCAATACAAATGTATTTTGCCTTATTTATTCTTATATACTAAGAAATTGTGTATCTAAATAGACCATTCCTTGATGTCCTTGGTGTATGTATATATATAAGGTAATTATATGAAATGTTTACTGAAATTTTAAAAAGATAGCAAAGTTTGTATTTGGTTTAACTTGTATTGCACCTCATTTTTCTTTTTGTTTTACTTTTGATTTGGTAGAACATACATTACTGCAATGTTTTCGTCATTGTAATTAATTGTTTTGTGTTTTCATTGGGATGGTGTGTCCAATCCCTTCAGCTATTCTTGCAATAAAATATATTTAAACTTTATCACGAGGAGAGGGAAAAGTTATATGATGACATTGTTAATATTATACCATGTTTTTGCAATTTAGATAATTTTGATAAATTTAAATATTTAATGAACTGTTCGGAGACTGATGTTCTCACCAGATTTCTTATATATATAGACAAATGTATTTTGATTAGACATTCATCAGTGGGAATAATTGCATAATATTGAAATGTGAGTTTTGTCTCTTGCTTGTTATAAGTGTCAAAATTGTTGTCTGTTATGTTTTATTTTTGTTTTGTATATGTTTTTTTGTATATGTGTTTATGTGTTTCAGCGATGATCCTTTTGTACTGGATTTTATACTGAATAAAATTAGTTAGTTAGTTAGTTAGTTAGTTTAAACTTAATAAATAAAAAAACTAAAAAAAGCTAATAGTTTATTCAGAAAAATATATTTGCAAATGAATATTCTTATCTGTTAAAAGGTAATCTCTGTAATCAATTCGTAACAGGTAAAAAAGTAAACAAGAGAATTATTTTACCTTTAAACAGTTACATTCCAACAAACGAAATTTTACACTGAAATTCTTTTAATAAGCATTTCAACTAAATATGGGATATGAATATTAGAAAAAAATATATAGTTAAGTCGACAAAACTCAACGCTCAACGAGCTCTTTTTTTGATAATGATAGCCTTGGAGAATGAGGCGTGTTCAATGTTTTTGTCGGTGTGTGCACCACCCTCCCAATACCTGGGACAGCGCTACATAATTAGTAACTGAAATATTCAAATGGCTTATCACTTAAGATCGAGAACCGATTTAAAAGTGCACGCAGTTTCTAAAACCTAGTCAAACCCATTACAAGTTATACATGGATCAAGTTTCACAAGACTTTAAAATCAATCTGCTTATCGAAATGTCTGTCAGTTACATTATAAGTATAAACGTTAGGCTGGGCACAAACCAATTTTCCTTTACAAAATTATTCATGAAATTATTGCAGTCTTTATCTAACAATAGACAATAGAACCAGGCAGGTCAAAACTCTGGCGGAGAGTTTCGTTGGTAATTATATCGCATCTTATTTTTACACTCATCGTGTTTGTACTTTATGGTTTTTGGGGGGCAGCTTGGTCTGACTTATATTAATTTTATGATTCCAAATTTTTAAAACATTTTTTTTTCTCCAGAAGGGTAATAAATAAAAATGTATTCACTGAAAACCCCCAATTGGTTCAATCCAGAGACATTTATATGTCTATCTCTGGTTCATCACTGTTAACAATGGTTACTGAGACAATGAACGGTGTTTCTAAATTTTCTGATTGACTTTATTTAATTACTTCAATACATTGAAATGGAAGAAAACAAAATCTTTAATTTTCGGCTCTCACTTGACACCATTTGCGAGTATGGTCTTGAGAAACGATGATAGTCCGTCGGAAGATGGACGATAAATGGTAGGCCCGTGTTAAGAAAGAGCAATTATAACTCTTGCACGTAAAACACACCCTTGTAGATTTCGAAAAAGAGCAGGCTAATGCCGCTACAAGGCAGCACTCGCACCCGCAAAGTGAAAATGGAGTAATATAAGTTGCAATAACTTGTTTACCAATCCACTATAAATAAATATGATTAAACTAATAAAATCTTTGTAATACTTTAATATTTATGATAACATTATTTTCCAATATTAATGATAACATTATTTTCCAATATTAATGATTATTTTCGTTCATTTAATAAAGAGATCATGAATTTTTAAGATTGCGTCGGAAATCATAATTTCATAATAACAATAATAGATCTCTTAAGATTAGTAAACTATAGAATACATTGAGTTTTGAGGAATATCGTGATGAATTTCGTTATCTGTGTTTATAAACTGTAATCTTGTCACTGTTTTCTACTATATAGTTCAATAAGCCAGTATAAGCTGTATAATATCAGATTAATATAAAACTGCATTATATTATTTTCACTATATAGTAATGCTGAGCGCCGAATTAAAAAAGGTAAATTCAAACGTCTTTTGAAATAAAGAACAATTGAACCAGGAAAAAATCCCATTTAAAACGTATAGAGTACAGTTGATATGTCTTTGTAATTAGACTTTGTAATATCTATCAAAACTATAAGACATTAGAAATGTATTTGTGTAATTACCTTTCTGTTTTCCTGAATGGTTTCCTGTTTGAAAATATCTCTTGCGCATTCTTTGCTTCCGTTGTGTTATTAGATTTAGCTACAGTTAGTGCCTGTTGTTATGTTACACAATTATAGTGCTACTCTTTTTTTTGGGCGGGATTTTTTCCCCACATAGAATACATGTATGAAAATCACTGCATTACTTTGTAATAAAACTCGTTTTATTTAAACAAAATGTAACGAGTTGAAATAATACTATTCAAAACCGAAAGGTTAAACACTTAAAACATCAACAAAAAGAGAATACGACAGAGGTTTAAATTTAGAAAGCCTAATGATTCGTTTGCTCGTAAAAAAAACCCGAAATCGAAGGACCATCTCGAAAGACCAACATTAAATATATTGTCTAGTCTTAAGTTAAAACATTAGTTGCAAATTTAGAGTGAAACTCCTTCTTCCCTTTCTTCATTGTTACCTGAATAATCAATGAATGAAAACTGAATTAAAAAAACTGATGTCAATATAAAATAGAAACCTCTAAAAATAATTCTCTTACCTCTTATTTTTTAAAATGCTAATTAATAAACATCATACCCAATATCACTAAACGTACCTGACGACAAACCAGTCCTGTAGATACTCCGTTCCTATCAACCATGATATGTGTATAACCTCTGATAAAATTGACCAGTACTGTCATAGGAATTTTTATCTAAACCTGATAACAGTAGCTGATTACACACTGATCTGCCTTATTTAGTCATATATGTTAACATAATGACAAGGTTATATACAATAAATATCTCCACTCGTAAGACGTATAAAATAATACGAAAACTGAGCCTAAAACCAAACGTGAGAGTTCTTGGAGTCTACATGCCAATATTTGAATAAAGAAAGAGAAAGGTTATAACCTCAACTTGTGATGGAAAACAGATATTTATATAAACAGATGTGGAATGAAATGTTGTGACAATAATGTACTATTTAGATTGAATTTAAACGTATATACATGTAAACATGGTATCAGATGTAATGATCAGTGATTATAATCGGTAACCAGCTTACTGTGAAGTTACTCCTATATTGAACCCTAATTGAGTAGGCTTTTGATGTTTGAAAATTTAATGTATACCATATCAGCCCCTCTCCCCACCCCTCCCCAAAAACCAAAAAATACTGATAAATTTTCAATATCAATAGAAGATGATCTAAAACAACAACCTTCTTTATAATGTATGTTTGCCTTGAGCATCAGAATATCATATGCATTTGATATGTATATAATTATATGATACAGTTTATATAATTTGTTTGTTTGATATATAGTTCACTTTTTTATGAGAAATACCAAAAACAAACCTTTTAAAGTCTGAAATATCTTATTGCAGTGAAAAGAAATATCAAATAATGTATTTATATATTTTGTTGACTTTATTTGTTGCTGTTGTTTTCGTTTTTGTTTATTTGTTTTTATAATTTATATATAGACAGCGATATCTAGAGTGTAGGACAGCATGCTTTCATATCAGCAGATTTTAGACCAAAATGTCTTTTAAAATCTCTCTTTTAATTTCCTTTTAATTTTGAGGCATGTTATTTCATTTTTATTTTTTTTGGAAAAAAACAGATACAAAATCGAGGACTCTTTTTATGCACCTTAGCTTCGTAGTGACGATTATTTGGTTGTTTTTCTGCATTTTAAATACTATGTTAATTTATTTCCATTAACAGAAGATAAAACATTTTTTATGTGTCTTGAATTTCAAAATTAGTAATATTTCATTTCTGTCAAAGGCTGTGGTTCTGACTTAGACGTCATGTCTCGTTGTAGATTTACGAGCTACTATATGCTTCTGACTTAGTCGCCATGTCTCGTAGTGGACGTGCGAGCTGTGATTCTGACTTAGTTATGCGTGCTTTTATCAGTATGACCTAGGCGTCAAGTCCCATTAGTTGTTTTTTTTTTACGAACGATGATTGTTACTTGTTCGTCATGTCGTGTAAATTTGCTAGATGTGATTCTGACTAAATCGTCATGTCTCGTTGTAAATTTACTGACATTGACGATGTCGCTATTTTTCTTTGTACCACAATATTAATATGTTTCTACTCGTCTCGCTTGTTAGCAAATATTTGAGTAATATAACCACTGTTGGAAATAATTTTCTTTTAATTCAGAAGACAATATTCTCATCAGATGCATTATGAGCATTGTAAATTCGATTCAAAATAGTTTGTAGTTTGTGTAAGTTGTTCTTGTTTATTTCTCTAATTCTGGGTAATTCTTTAGTTTGTGTAAGTTGTTCTTGTTTATTTCTCTAATTCTGGGTAATTCTTTAGTTTGTGTAAGTTGTTCTTGTTTATTTCTCTAATTCTGGGTATTTTTTTAGGCCAAAAGGCAGTGTGCCAACATTTCCCAGATAATTGTAACTATGTAGCGTATGTCATAAATAACCACACATCAAATTACCTGCAATGATTATTTTACGAGACGGGAAATAATGTATCCAGCATACTATGTAGTGTTTGCTGTGGTATACTTGAATGTACTCTAACGGTAGATTCGGATTTGGGTCTTACTTTCGATCTATCACATAGCTGTGTGGTCACCAATTTCTGTTAAAAAAATATTCGCTCTGTCAAACAAAGTAAAGTTTAAATGTGTTAGAATCGAGAATTATAACCCCAACGCATATATATATATAGAGGTTGCAATTCAGTTTCCACTTAATTCCTTCCCTTAACTAAATTTTGGCAAAGCAAAATTCAACAAATTGAGATAACGAAATATGGCTCAGACTTGAAAGTTGATTGATTTTAGAACATTTTGATTATCTGTTAAAATTGACTAAAAGGACATTCTTATCCATAAAACACCAATACCGTACATACACCAAGTAAAGTTATCTGATTCTGGATAGTTTATTCTGTTAAGGTTAATTGTTAGAAGACTTCTTTTTGCAATATCTTTTCGCAATAGTCTACACAAGGTCGTGTTTTTCACTGACTTTATCTTAACATTAAATTCATTGGATGTGTACTGATTGATTATTTAGTCTTAGATGCATGATTTTTGTTTAATGTTATTTGATTTGAACTAGCTGTCAGTACATGCGGGTACTCTCAGAACTGTGTTTATTGTCGTTTGTGTTGTTGGGATGTACAAGTACCCGGTCACGTTCACTCTTTGTTTTGTTACATGTACTGTATTTCTATTTGTATCCATCTGAAGAGTTTAGCATTTTTTAACTGATTTTTGTAGTTTGTTCTTATGTTATCATTAACAAATCCCGTCTAGCTAGTACAGTAAGACGAGTTTCTGACATGAGTCTGGAAACACGTATTCCTGTCTGCAATATTCTTATTGCCGATTTAGATTTTCATTGCTCAGTTTCGAAAGTATGGAGATGCAATATTTTTATGCAACAATATATGTTGCATTTCTGAAGTCAGTCAGTATACTTCTTTCCCCTTAAAACACACTAGTTCAACAGCAAATAGGCTTCGTGCTTCTCTTTTTATCCAGTTATTTTATGTAGAAGCTTTATAAATCATATTTGTCAATATAACAGAAAGGAATGATTAACAATAATATTGCATATTACATTATCACTACTTGTATTTCGTTAAATTATCAAATAATATCATCATTTACCAAACGTAACTTAGTTAAAAGATCATCAATTAGTGTTGTACAGAACATGATATAATACACGCAGATACATTTTTTGTACATATTGTCTTTATTAACTTAGAGATATGACACAAACATATTCTATTTATATCAAGACTTGAAAAAAATATTCTTATATATATATATTTTTCGATATGAAATCTGAAGTAATCTGTTTTTTGGTTGTTTTTTTTTCTATTATAGATATGACAAAGTCCTTTGTTTAACTTTTTCTAAACACGTTGTTGTGCTTTCTATCGATCGGATAAAATTCAGAACCAAATCCTTTGCTACCTGCCCATACAGTTTGTTTTTATGTAGTACTGGTACACAACTGTCCCAGAATAGGTGAGATTCGAGCGCCAACAGGTATGTTTAACCCCGCCTTTTTCTGTATGTGTCTCATTTCCAAATTCAGGAGATAGTTATTTAGTTGTTGTTGTTGGTCATGTTGGTTGCTGTCTGCTACAACTGTTTATGTTATTGTTTCTACCATAAATATGACCATCGGCTTTCTGCTTTAAACTATTCAATATTAAATGTCATACCGAGGTCTTTAAACGCTTTCTTTACAGTATGGGTTTGCTCATTGTTGACGGCCATATACATGCCCCTATATACATTTCCGAACATGCACGTCCTTTTGTCTCTATTGGACGGTTGTCTTATTGGCAACCATATCACATCTTGGTCTTTCATATTTAAAAGTTTTGTAATAATTATCGTCATTTAAAAAACAAATTCTGAAGTTTGTAATGATGCAAAATCTAAAAACATCCTGTGCTAAATGCTTTTTTTCTTTCTACATTTGAAATGTTTAAAATAGTTAAGAGACCCACATTGATGTTTTGATATTTGGCGTCTTATCAAAGAGGACTTATTTTACGTTTGTCTATAGACAAAAGTTTCTTTAGCTATGACTAACATGGTCCAAACCTCGTTTCTATGCTAAATAAGATAAAAATAAAATTAGAATGTGTCTGAGGATACGAATGCCAAACTTAAGCTTTGCAATATTGAAAAGGGGCATAACTTTAGAAAGGTTAGTGACTCACTTGCCAAATTTGAACTCTGTTCTGAACACTTTATATGAGTTTTATAAGATTTGAATCAGTAAATCTTTAGTTAGAGTGCGGAAACAAAAATGGGACGGACGAACGTTCAAGGGTAACGTTATGGTGGAGTCATAAAAGTAGTAAAATTCAAATAGTAACTTACACGTATCTATCAGCTGAAGATTGTATTCATAAATATTCCATAATCAAAATCGTTTTTCTTATACTAGTATGTATTTTATCCTTATTTGATTGATAAACAAATTAGATAAGTAACCACATGATTTACGTATCTGAAATTTCTGGTGATGTTTTTTTTCTATTGGAAAAAAATGAATCAAAACAAAAATAAGATGAAGATGGTGTTTTAAAATTCATCATTTTTTAAAATAATTTTTATGATTATTCCTCAAGTTTTTAGTAAACAAATTAATTTACTAACCACAAAATATCAGAGGTCGTTGATTTGCGTTGGATTGGGTACGATTATTACGTGTCTTTACCATATGTGCGTAATGGGAGGTGGGGAATTGATTAAAGTAATTAAAAATTTGTTCGTGGAATTTTGCGTAAACTCATGATGTGAATCAAACGGTTCTAGCTATCTGTTGTTTTTCAAATGCAACGAAATTTGCAATCATGATATTTCAGTGACACTGACGGAAGATTTTTTTTAAATAATTTTGTGTCTGTTGCATGGTGTTGCAGTTTTCAGGATCTGTTCTATTTAGTTCCCACTAAGTTTACTTCTAAAGTTTGACGGCTTTAGTGATCCTTTTCAGCGTTGAATGCAGAACTTTACATTCTTTTCGGTCTTGAGTATGAAATATTTTTAATCAGAAAAACGGCAGTAATTTCTCAGTGTTAATTTTTGGAATATTCTAAGAACATATGTATTGAAAGATCATTATTAAAATATTAAATAGGAGAATGTCTATTTTATTATGCCATTAAAGACATATAATACTATTGTATATATGTCTCAGATGTTATATACAGACAACAGAGACATCTTTGACATCTGATACTCATATGATCGAAACTTACTTTCATATTAGATCTACTTTTTATGAACGTTAAAAGTTCAAAGCCTGGACATAAAATTTTGACATTAGTACAATAGTCCCAATTCAAAGTAAACAATTCTGCTGACGTCTCAATACAAGTTAAAACTAGGCAGTGGCTTTTTTGCCGTATTAAGATATCTGAATTCAAGCCGGCAAAATAGCATATATCAATAGAAATGGCTATATTACCGGCACTAGAAATATAGCGAATTTGTTAATTCTTTATTACGAGTGAAATTTAACTTACAAAAAAAACTATGAAATTGTGCACTGTCAACATAAAAAAAATATATAATATTTACTTCCGATATACCAGTAGTAAAATACAAACAGACGTAACATTATTTTAGGCACTTGTATATGATCGTTTAAAAACCTTAATCAGTCGAAGTGTAAATAACTATGTAGAATTGATAACTAGGAAAAAATCGTGAGAACATAAATATAGAGCATCAATTGTTGCAATAGAATATCAAAACATGTAGTTGGAATTATTTATAAAATCAGACAGTCTCGTGCTACATGTAACTATGCATAAGAATAAAATTTCAGATTAGTTAAAATCACATTGCATTATAAATTTAAAATACCATACAATATAAAAAAAAAAAAGTCAATCACATATAGCTTCAAAATTAAAAAATGTTCAAATTTAGCCCTTTTTTGTTATTGTTGAATTGCATATGGCTAAACAAAATAGTTTTTAACTTTGCTTCCGCTTACCTAATGCCAGCAAAATAATATATTTTCTATTTTCCAGCACCTGCAACGATTTCACTATATTGTTGGTGCCAGTAAAATTCTATAGAAATAGGCTATTTTGCCGGCTTGATTTTAGATATTTTAATCAGAACCGGCTAATTTGCTATTTTCATAATTTTGCCGGTTCCGTCAAAATAGCCACTTACCTAACTAAAAGCATAAACGATTTATTTAAAGTCGGTTATACATTATATAACAATTCAACATCAGCTCTGTAGAGCTTTTAAAATCCGACTTAAATATATGACAAGCACAATACATAAAACACATCATGCAAAATAAATAATGTTATCAAGTACAGCAATTAATAAGCACAATTAAAGCATATAAAGCAAAACATAAAACATATAAGATAAGATAAGATAAGATAAGATATTTTTATTTCCAATTATGGGCCCCAAAGGGCATAAACATTACAACATCAATAATTTTTTCATAATACAATACAAACAATGAGATAAAAAAAAAAAAAAATTAAACGAGAACTATTTAAGTTCTTAAAGAATACGTAGATAAAGAATCTATAGTATGTTGTTTTTTTTTAATACTAATGCATTTTATTACAAGTGTGGTTGATATAGATAACAAACAAGCAGCCCAAAAAGAAAAAAGAAAAGAAAAATAGATATCCACATATGTATAGTACACAAAAAGTTGGATCAATTAAATATATAATAATTAGCCAAAAAGAAAGTAGAAATTAAACATGTCCATGACTCATCCGGATCCTGTGTCAGCAGCAAATAGGAAAGCATTATGGTTTCCTAAAGGCAGCTGACACCAGGGGACGATACCTTATGGGCCATAGGCATGTAAAATGTGTGTAAATGTCTCTTTCCTACCTGTATCAAAAGCAAACAAGGAAGCATCATAGGTAACTTGAATGCAGTTGATACCAGGGGACGATGCCTCAAGGATATAAGAGAACATTTGAATAAATAATATATCTTAACAATTATATAAAACTGTGCTTCCTATCTAATGTTTCGGTAAGATAACGGCATTTGAAAATTAATCGTTGTTTTGACAGTGTTTAAATAATTAATCTCATTTAAAAAAATTCCAGTTTGAGTTGTTATCGATATATGACAGAAATATCATTTTCACACTTACGCATTTTCACATTCCATGTTTTAGACTTTCCTTCCTTTCGATTATTTCCCTTTAATGCGATTTTCTTCGTTAAATTGACGCGCCAAATTTCGTCATAATAAACAAAAGGTTTTGCAAATAAGGTTGACAATGCCAGGACTACTAGAGTCTTGCAAGAAACTGTTCAAAACTAAAGATCTGTACAAAGTTCTTTCACTCCCCAAAAATGCATCTCCTAGTGAAGGTAAGGTTATCTCTTAATTCGCCCAGTTCTGATTATTTCTGTGCTTTCGAGACGTTTCGGCCAAGTCGTTTACAGATCTTTGCGGATCCAGAAATTTTCATAAGCGGAACCCCAATGACTGTCTTAGAAGGCCCCCCTCCGTTCATGATAAAGTGATTCCCTATTTAATCAACCACATTTTGCTCACTCCCCACCTTCGGTTTAGGCCGTAGTCCAAAGGCATAGTCGATTCGGCCACACTATTTCTGGTTTTTCTTAACAAATATACATGCCTTAATTGTTTTAAGAAGGAATATTACTGTTTAAGACCAGGAAATATAAAGGTAGTCTAACAGGTTGAGTTTTGGAAGATGTTATAATTTATTTACCTATAATGGCTTTAGACCCATTTAACATTTAAAGTTGATATATCCAAAAAACTATGTGAATGTACTTGTCTGTAAATCCTTACAATGAAAATTTTGTCAATAATGCAAGCCTTTATCATGTTTATGAAGTAATTTACCAGATAAAGGTGATCGCATGTACTTTTAAAGTTCATCAAGCTTCTTCGTGATTGTCATTACACAATGTACATGTATGCAAGATAAACAAGAAATAATGTTTGTTTCCAAAGGTACTTACGTAGTGACATGTATGTCAAGAAACTAGTAATTTCTACAGCTTTGAACATTTCTTGGTTGATCATTTTACTTTTATTTTACATGAATAAACACAATATTTTGATGTCTGTTGCTTTCATTGTAGTAAAAAGAGGCTACCACAAGCTGTCTCTGAAAGTACATCCTGACAGAGTCCATGGAGATGGAAAGAAGACGGCCACAGAGAAATTCCAGGTCCTTGGAAAGATATACTGTATTCTGTCAGATAAAGACAAAAGAGCAGTATATGATGAAACAGGTGAGGTACAAAATGTTAACAACTATGTCTTATTACTTGTACATGTATACAATGTACATATAAATTCCCCATATCAAGATAGTCTGTAATTAGATAAAATTGTTACACAGAATGATTGTAACCTATAAATACAATATATTCAGGGTCAGTAAATTTCAAATTGGGTGAGAGCTAGTGCAGTATTTATCATATAAGTTCGCTGTAACTAGTAATATTCCTTAGGTTTACTACACAAGCTTCAGCTTTTTCAGGTTATGCTGCTGATTGTTAGCTATACATGTACATGTTCTTTCAAATAACTTTAATACAAAATAACTTCAAAACTGATTTAAATATTGATTTTAGGTGGTTCCCATAAGTATATTTGAGAATTGCTCTTGTACAAAATGTAATGTTCATCATAGTAAACATGTTTTGATTTTTGAATGCTGCATCGTTTTGCATTCCTTACGGTTATACATGTACAAAACGTATATACATATATAATGTATGAACACAGTTTTCATAAAATTTATAGTTTTAATACATGTACACATTTTATAACAATACACAATCCTAGTAAACTTCATTTTAAACAGTCATTTAACCTACCTACATGTATCTTCCAATATTTGTCTGTCTGGAAACAGGAAAACAGGTATGTTTGGCCTTAACACATCTTGACAGAGACTGTGTAGGGGCCAGTTGTAGCCCTCCTCTTGGTGAGGAATTTTCTTATGTTAGTGTGTTGAAGACCCATTGGTGGCTTGGGCTGTTTCTGCTCTTCGGTCAGGTTGTAACTGCTGTCTTTTAGAAACATACCAAATTTTTATTCTGAATTTTATTACAAATAAGGAATTGTACATTTAGGTGAAGTTGATGATGAAGATGATGTTTTGACACAAGACAAGGATTGGTATGATTACTGGAGAATTCTGTTTCACCAAGTAACACCACAGGATATTAAAGAATTTGAAGAAAAATATAAAGGTAAAGTATGATTATTGTAACTGTTTGGCATATAGTAATCATGGTAATGAAACAGCAACCCAACATCTCAAGATTACATTTGTAGCATTGATGGACCTTCACGTGAAAGATCAAAAAGAGAAAATGCCTTTTTTTTCTACAGTTTGCCGGTGAGCATGAACCTGTTTATAAATAGAATGAAAATTTACAAACACACAATTTTCTTTCTTTTTTTATATATTTGCATATTACTTTAATTTAGTGCTAGGCAGATTCCAAATAAGAAAGTTGAAAAGTTCCCAAAAATATATTTAACAAAATCAACTTCAATGAAGTTCTGTTTTGGAATACATGTTATACTTATATAAGTAAACACTTTTTGACAAAAAATAGATCTATTCGCATTATATTTTTTAAAGAACACCTTAAAAAAATGTTGCTATCATAACAAAATTGACAGACATTTTGACGGAAAATTTTTATGTTAGCAACACAAAAAATCCTGATATTTTCAGTATTATCAAGGTTTGGATGTATATCTTGATTTTATATGAAAGGCAAATTGGAATAAAACATTTCTGAACATCTGCACCAATTAAAAAAGGAATTGTAATAACTTCAAAAAAGGATTATCTTTGAGTTGCTAACATAAGATTTGACAGACATGAACAATGCTGCTAACATAAAATTTGACAGAAATTAAGTTGTTGCTAACATAAAAATTGACGGACTTTTTTGTTGCTAACATAACATTTGACAGACTTTTTTGTTGCTAACATAACATTTAACAGACTTTTTTGTTGCTAACATAATATTTGACGGACTTTTTTGTTGCTAACATAAGATTTGACGTACATTATTGTTGCTAACATAAAATTTGACGGACTAAAATGTGTTGCTAACATAAGATATTGACGGACTTGTTGCTAACATAAATAAATTTGACAGACAATATATATATTTGTCATTTTTAACCAACATTGGAGATTTTATCCTAGTTGAAAGTCATATTAAGAACTCCTGCAAAATACCGCTGCCTGAAATTTAAAAAGATTTCAACCCAGGATAGATAACTCTAATTTGTAGCACATCCAAATGTTGCTAACATAAAATGTCAAGTTTTACAGAAATTATGTTAGCAACAGAATTGATAAAACTATTGATTAAATAAAGTAAATTGAAAGGTCCAAAATGTGTATGTTTAATGTACATTATGAAATACAATTTTAACAGGCTTATATAAGTACCTACAATGATGTGGCAAGATTTTATGAAACCTGTTGCTATCATAAAATTTATTGACAGACGAGCATCTAATAAGTAAGGTATTTGAAATTGAAAAAAATATATATCACAGATGTTTTTAACAAAAGAAAAGCAAAAGATTTAGAAACAGGGATGTTTGAATAATCAAACTACACTAATAAAAACCATTATACCAGTGTCAACTTAAAGCATCGTAAAACATGAACCTTGTGTCAAAAAATGGGAAGTAATTTCCGTTAAACTGAAAAAGTTCACATTTTTCATCTTGTTTTGATCCTTTCTACTTTTAATGGAAACAATCATATCCAATAATTGGTTTTCTTGCTTTATATAACATTCTTATTCAATATAACATTCACACATTATCATTCAAATAACAGTTAGTATTATTTTTCTTAATTTGTTCTTTTTGACGGAATTTTTCATTTCTTTTTGGAATCTGCCGCTAGTTATAGCTATTTTAAAAAATAGTAATGTCAATGACAGTTGGATGTTCATGTAGCTTCTCATACATATATTTAGTGTTACCTTTGTATCTACATTTATATGTGTTTTATAATTAAATTTTAGGCTCTGATGAAGAGTTATCTGACTTAAAAGATTTATACTGTGAATATGAAGGTGATATGAGCATGATTATGGATGGAGTGATGTGTTGTACTGCAGAAGATGAACCAAGGTTTATACAAATCCTCAAAGATTTAATCAAGAAAAAGGAAATTACAGAGTTTAAAGGCTTTACAAGAAGCATTACTAAGACAAAAATAGCTGAGAGGAAACGAAAGGTAGGGGCATAACTAAGACAAAAATAGACAAAGTGAAAAAGAAAGGTATGGGCAAAGAAAAAACATGCACAATATACTGTAAACAGGGAAATATCCACACAATAGTTATTTTCCCTTATATATATTTAATAGCTTTTATTTAAACAATTATGAAATTCATTTAAAAGTACTTTTTATTTTATTGAACTGTCTTTTATATTTTTTGTTGGTTCTTTGTTAAATGTTGTCATTTCTTTGTCTATTCATGCCTAGTCCCCTTTCTAGACTAGTCCTAATTCAGACCTGTACAAATTATGATTTTTTTTCTCTCGGAATATGGTGATGCTATGACTTTTTGTCAATTCCTTTTAAGAAGGGCACAACTAAAGTAAACAAAAAAAGTCAATGGCTGACAAGTCATTCTGATAATTCTGTTGCACAGCATGAATGGACATTTTTTTTAAAGCTTAAAACCAATAAAATTTAGAGGCAATTTACATTTCAAAGCTTTCATTTGTTTCATATTGTACTTCTTAGTAAACTTAATATAATACATGTATCATGTATAACATGAAAACTGCTGAATAATGCATTGAACACCAACCTTTTATGATGAAAAATGTTTTTTTTGGAAAATTACTCTTTCAGTGGCATGTTTCCGATACCATTGACCAGAACCGGAAGTTGATTATATATTCGCCTACTGCACTCAGTTTCATATTTACTACTTTACATACTAACTGAAATCTGCTTGTATTACGCTACACTGGAACAAAGTGTTGTAGTCGGACGGGAACCAGTTTACATACTTTATTTTATTTACAAACAAAAAATCTTGACCTGTCCATAGAAAGACTTGTATAGTCCCCGGTTTTATTTTCCAAAATTGGACCTTCCAGAGGGGGTGCGGACTATAGAGTACAATAAGCAAGAAATAAGAGAACAACTTCAATTTCGCGGCGCAGTGGTTTGTTTACATTCCACCATCTTTGCTATTGATATTGTAGAGGGAGCTCTCATCATTTTTCAAACTAATAATTTTAACTCATCCATATTAATAAGTTATTTCTATTCAATATCAAATTAATACTGATAAATATAAAATCTTAACCTTTCATTACAAATTTCTCATTTCTTTTCAATGCATTGGTTGAAATAAACTGGTACATGTATCTGCTTGATTGAAAAAAGAAAACCGTAAACCAGCTTAGAATTTGTAAACTACAAAACGTAATCGGTTATTGTTCATTCCGTTTTGGTGCTCATACTGCCTAATATCAGTCAGGGGTACTACTTGTACAAGTGTATTTTATTTACCTGAAGAAGTAAAAAAAAATATACATATATAAGTAAATAAATAATGTTTGAATAATCTCCCCTTAATTTTCTAAAAAATTTACTTGTATAAGTAAATTTTTCTTACAATCCCACAAAAATCCTCAAGTTTTGAGATGTAAAATCATGCCTTTAATGATTTTTCCCAGGTTTGCTCAAATTTTTTCATTAAAGTTCAATGTTTCATCTCATTAATTCATCTAAGAAACTGATTGAGCAAAGATCTTGTATATTTGCGCAAGGCAACCAAAAATTGCTCCTATGGGGCTTGTAAATGAGCAGTGTTATGAAGATAACAGATAAATGGGATTTTCATTGTCCATGAAATTACACTTAAATGATTAGTAAAGAGTAAAGACATCTGTAAAGGGTACACAATTTAAATTTCTATTAGAGCAAAGAAATCTTAAAAATTCAAGAAAAGAAGAAAGAATGATTTTTTTACTTATACAAGTAAAAAATTCTGAATGCCTAAGGGACATAACTCAGCCAATTTTTTTTTTACCTATACAAGTAAATAAAATTCACTTGTATAAGTATCCTACAAATTTACTTATATGTGTATATTTTTTTTTACTTCTTTAAGTAAATAAAATACACTTGTACAAGTAGTACCCCTGACTGAATATGGTTTGTATTAGCTTAAGACCCTTCAAACATTAATGTGATAGGTATATTAAAGACTGTTTTACAAAATGATGGTACTGTTTTACTTTCAAAGACATATTATAGTGATATCTGTCATGTACGGATTTTGACTCTCACTGGTTATTTTCTTCTTTTACACGTGTTTTATATACTTCCTGTTTAAACATATTCAAGTTTCTAAATTGTTTTTTAAGTGAATTTAACTTAAGAATCATTTACAAGCAGTTTCAGCTTCTGTTTGATGATGGAAAACAGGTTTTCCCAAGAAAATACGGCAAACGATCGCACAGGATTTGAAATTACTGGAGTTTCATTAGACAGGTCAGGAATAACCACCAATTGGTGGATTATACCTCAATTGATGTATAATCCACCAATTGACATATAATGGTATAGACCAATTGATGTATAATTCTTTGTTTTTCAAATCAAATTATTCAACCAAATGGAGCATTGTTTTCTTAAAAGCATATTATGGTATGAAACATGTCAAACATTCCTAGTTTAGTATAGTGACATAAGATATTGCATTTAATCAATAATTGTATTTGCAGTTTCTTCTATTGTTATCTTGTCAATTCTTGATTGGCAAATTAACCACTAATCACCTGTCAATGGACATCAATATGGTCTGCAGTCATCGACTCATGTGATTTTGAGTACAACTCCACAGGTGAATGGAGCTCTCTGTTAATACCTGACTTTCATTATTAAAAGTCAATTATGGTCAATAGTACAGATGTTTCAACAAAAGAATTGTTGTACACATGCATTCTCAAGAGATGCAACAGGCTTTGACAAAACTGAAACTTAAGGAGGACTCAACAATGGTCATAAAATAGGTTGTAAGTTGCGAAATGATGCTCCTATCTCTTACTAGCATTTTATTACAAAAAAACTTTATACGTCAATTGGTCCATACCAATATACCTCAGTTAGTGGATTAAACGTCAATTGAGGTATAATCCACCAATTGGTGGTTATTCCTGACCTGTTAGACCTTTTCTTACAGAAACAAAAAGTTTTTTTACCCAAAATTTCGTGGGAAGAAGGGGATTTCGGACTATCATATGTACCAGTGCGAACTTAACAAGCCTTTCTACAGTATTTATTTGTACAAAAAAACAGCCAGTAGTCAACTGTAGATCATTCAGGTAGTCTTGACCTATTCATCTATAATACTAAAATTACGAGGTCCAATTTGTCAGCCGTCATCACGTAAAAACGACGAATCACAGAATTCAACTTTATATATAACTAATATAGTACAAAGGTGTAGATTAAAAATTACACCACTCCAGGCCCTTTTGTTTTCCACGTAATTAATATTGCCAATAATTAAGAAGTTCCGGGTCGAGTCCGCTACCGATACCAATAGTATATTCACCTGTTACCTTTTACCTTATCTGTACGTTCCGCATCTGACAGGCGCACCACCAAACGTTGTTTTCAGCATTAATATGCTATATACACGGGTCATAACCACAGGGTTGACACTACTGTAAATTGTCAAATTGTTACCTATTGTAGTATTTTAATTAGTAAGACTTTCTAAGATAACAATACGAATACTAAAAATCTGTACTAAAAATAAGGCGTTTATAGGTACAGTTTTCAATTTGTTAGTGGGCATGACGTAAAACAGCGAAGCAAAGAATTCAACTTTATTTATAACTTATATAGGACAATGCTGTTGATTAAAAAATACTCCATCCAGGACGTTTTGTTTTCCAAATAATTAATATTATTGTTTCAGTTCGACGGGTTCAAACAGAAAGACTTGAAAGCAGAGAAAAACTGTGTATCTTATAATCGGCATGACTTTATCAGATGACAATACTAATACTAAAATAAGGCTTGCGCATAGTTATATACTTTAATTTAGTCACGGACCCGTGATATCACGGGTGTGTTCTAGTTTGTACTAAAAAAACAGGTAGTTGTCATCTTCACTTCACACACACACATATACGAATATCAATTTTATGCTTACGAGACATGTTGCAATGTTAAACTAAATAAATTAGGGTATGTGAAAATCGAGACTTGCATAAAAAATATCCCAATATTAGAGACAGTTGCATCATTTTTCCTCAGAGCTTTCAGCTCTTTGATTAAAGGACCTTGACTACTCATGAGGGTCTTCTATGGTCTGCAAAACTTTTAACCAACAAAACAAGAAATAATTTTAAATTGACATTTTACCATTTTGTAGGCTGATGAGGAGGCAGATGAAGCTGATGAAGAGGCTAAAAAGTTAGGACTTGGAGAGGAAGACGAAGCATTAAAATCTCTAATTCATTCTAATCAGCAGTCACGAGCAAAACAAATGAACAGTTTCTTTGCTGATCTAGAGGCAAAATATGCAGAGCCAGAAAAAAAGACAAAAAGTAAAGGAAAATCTAAGAAAAAATGAACTGATGTGTAATTTGTTTATGTATCTGTTGTTATATAATTTATTGTTGAACAAAAAAATAAAATAAAAGACATTTTACATGGTTAACTTTATAGTATTTGTTTATGACAATCTGATGTACAGAATCTAAATTACAAAAGATGTATATTTTTTAATAGTATGTTTATTCACTTTTGGCATTTGTATATACCTCGGGATACACTTTCTCATTGTTGGAATGGATCTGTCATTGGGGAGACTGTCCAGCAGTGCCCACCATTAGAAAAAATATCTAATAACTGAATTGATTGGATTTACACACATGTTGATTTATAAAGCTGTTCTTCAATGTTTGGTAACAATACCATTCTTTGTGTTAAAAGAAATCAATCAAATAATTGAATAACATATTGGCCTTGACACTTTTGTTTAATAGAGATAGGAAGATGTGTTATGAGTGCCAATGAGACAACTCTCCATCCAAGTCACAATTTATAAAAGTAAACCATTATAGGTCAAGGCAAGGTCTTCAACACAAAGCCTCGGCTCACACCGAACAGCAAGCTAGAAGGGCCCCAAAATATAACTAGTGTAAAACCATTCAAAGAGGAAAACTAACAGTCTAATCTATTTTAAAAACCAGAAACACTTATGAACTACATAAATAAACTACAACTTCTGAACATCAGATTCCTGACAGGTGCAAACAATTGCAGCGGGATTAAATGCTTTAAGTTTACATGTAATACTACTAGTTTGTGATTAGGTCAGTTTATGGGTAACCATTTGTGGAAGGTCAATGACATCAGTCTTCACACTTAACCACAGGCACAGCAGCCAGACCTTGTAAAATTTCTGTAGGGCCTGTAACAAAATTTGGCCTAAAATTGAGCTCCAGGCCTTTATTTTCAAAAGTCTGTTGTAAAGCCTGATTAGGTATGCTGAATTATTAGCATTGGTATACTTATTATTTGGCTCCACCCACTAAGTCATGATCTATTGACTTTAAATGTTAGCATAGTTTTAAGGTTAGCCATCAATGTTTTGTCAATAATATTTGGTAAGCAGTTGTATTAGCATTTGCAAGTCACATTCTCATAGAGATAATAATGAGGAACATAATGAAAAAGACCCCATTCATCTCGGTTGGAAAATAAATATTCAATACCCTAAGATTTTGAATTTTGCAGGTAGTTAGTTAGCCTGACATCTTAACCCAATCTTTTACTTCTCTGAGCAGTGAGATAGGATTCCAGGCTAACAACAGTACCTCTGCTCACCTGAGCATACTCGAAAGATAGATAACGGTTTTCTAATATTGAAATTTTCTAAAAAAATAGTGTTTTCTATAAAAAAAGGATTGTTAGAAAGTCAAATTTAGGAAGTACAAAACGCTTCATTTATATGTCATATCAAATATTGTCGATTTTGTATGATTTTAGAGGAGTTGCGGCTCAAGTCACAACACTTGGTCAACACATCATAATGAACATTCATGCATTGTTTGGTTTCATTCCATTCAGTATTTCTCTTAAAGAAGACATTTGCATTGTCCATAGGGTCCTATGTCAAACGGAGTCCCCTACTGGTAGCCATCTTGGATGATGGATCGTCTTCAAAGTAACAACACTTGGTCAGCACCCCATAAGGAACATTGATGCCATGTTTGGTTTCATTCCATTCAGTGGTTCTCTAAAAGAAGACATTTGCATGTATTATTAATAGGGTTCTTTGTTGTTGTTCTTAAAGTTTTTTTTCCATCTGATTAAAGATGATTAATAACTGGTGCATTCGTGGCCTATTTATTTAAAACTTGTTAATATTTTAGTTATATACAAAGAACAGATGTAGTGATTAAAACTATATACAGTAGATGAATCTATTTAAATGAGAGTGGAGAGAACAGCATATGTAAGCTGCTCTTTGAAGAGTAGACTGTCTGTGTGTTTGCAACTGTAGTTGGTTAAAGATTCAAATGCGTTATTATGTATGGGAAAAATGAAAATCTGTACTAGTCTTTGGAAGTATAAATATATCTGAAGGTGTGAGAATGATGTTTTCTTGTTCTTGAGTCTGATGGGATGATAATTGTGCTAGATGGTATAGCAACTAGATGATGAGTGATCTTGTACATCATAACCAGGCTTGCACGTAGCCTGCGTTTTGTTAATTGTGGCTAGTTGAGTGTATTGCGCATGCTTGATACACTGCTAGTGTTATGACATCTGTTGACATCTGTTGCAGGCTTACCGAGCAGCTATCCTTTGGATCATCTCTATCTTCGAAATAGATTCTGAAGTGTTAAACTGAGTCCCTTACTGGTAGCCATCTTGGATGATGGGTCGGCTTTAAAGTAATAACACATCATAAGGAACATGCATGCCATGTTTGGTTTCATTCCATTCAGTGGTTCTCTAAAAGACATTTGTATGTATTGTCCATAGGTACGTCCGCTATGTCAAACGAAGTCCCCCGCTTGTAGCCATCTTGGATGATGGATCGTATTCAAAGTAAGAACACTTGGTCAGCACCTCATTATAAACATTGATGCCATGTTTAGTTTCATTCCTTTCAAGGGTTCTCTAATAGAAGACATTTGTATGCATTGTCCATAGTGTCATATGTTGAAAAAAGTCCCTAACCGGTGGCCATTTTGGATGATGGATCGTATTCAAAGTAACAACACTTGGTCAGCACCTCTTTATAAACATTAATGCCGTTTTTAGTTTCATTCCATTCAGTGGTTCTCTAATAGAAACCATTAATTTGTATGTACTGTCTATAGTGTCATATGTTAAACAAAGTCCCTAACCAGTGGCCAACTTGGAATGATGAATCGTCTTAAAAGTAACAACACTAAGACTAATCAGCACCTCATAAGTAACATTCATGCCATGGGTGGCTTCATTCAATAATGCATTCAGTGGTTCTCTAAAAGAAAACAAGTGTATGTATTCCCCTACCGACGCAATCTGTCTGTCTGTCTGTCTGGTAAATCAGTTTTCCACACGTTTTTTTCTACATGGTTGAAGATATTGATTTGACAACCGGTCTGATGATTTTATGCAGAGTTATGGTCCTTTCACTTAAAAAATTCACTAAAATAATTAGTGTTTGCACTTTTTTAGTCATGCTTGAAAATGTTGACTTGATATTTGTTATATAGTTTACACCATGACAAGCTATAGATCAAGTTAGAATTTTGTTCCAATAAAATGATTTTTTAACCGGTAGAAGACTATGTATTGTCATGCATTACTCACATAATGCTTGTTTCATTCTATTTAGTGGTCCTCTAAAAGAAGACATTTTAAATTTATTTTCTTTACGGTTCTTTGTTAAACTAAGTCCCTATCTAGTGACAATCTTAATGATTGATCGGCTTCAAAGTAATAGCAATTGGTCAACACCTCATAAGGAACATATATTCCCTGTTTGGTTTTAGTCCATTCAGGGGTTCACTAAAAGAAGACAAAATGTTTGTATTGTCCATAGGGTCCTTTGTTAAAAGAAGTCTCCTGCTGGTGGCCATCTTGGCTGTGGACATGATCGAGTATATTGATGTCTGTCTTTTTTTCAGGGCCGTAAAGTGCCTTCCCTATGAGGGGAGGTAGTTGAGGTTTGCCGAGCGGAGCGAGGCGAAAAATTTTGTGGACCTTTTTATGCAGAAAATGCAATGTACTTACCCAGAATTCACCTCTTGTTTTTATGTAATATTTTAATAAATAAGCGCCTGGAATATATTGAAAATATTTACTATCCAAAGTTAGATAACGTGTGCGGTTAAAGTAAGATTTTTTTTATCCTTTGTCCTGCTAAATTATGACTCTTCAAAAGCTATTATTACTAAGTTTTAGGGAACCAATTTGCGTACTTAAAATAAAATGCCCCCTGAAGTTAAATTTTTTTTTTATGGTTTATCAGGTTTTTTGGCTGTCCAAATGGAGCTATTCTACTTCATTCCAGAGACACAATTTTCAAACCTTAAAACATATAAAATGAAAATGCATACTTAACAAAACTTTAATTATCAAATTCAAATTATTATAGCGTAACACAGTTTGTTTACACTGAAAGTTTTATTCGGTTAGGCTTTGTCAAAAATTTTCTGTGCCTTGTCGAATCCCATCTCTTTAGCACTTATATGCATTCAATATTGCAACATTGTGACTTCTATGTAGATGTATGTGTTGCATAGAGAGACTACACAATCTGCTTTCCGTCATTGTTCACCTGTTCCATGCTTTAGTTGCATGACATTACGTTTGAATGCTTGCTCTATCGAATATTTTTACCCAACCTCCTTAATAGGTGTAAGAGTAACAACCAGTACTATTAAAATAAAGCATGATTTTAACCATTTGTTTGGTTTTTTTTTCAGTGTTTTTTTCTTCATTTTTTCTCGGTTTGCAATAGGAGGCAACTGCCTACATGCCTCAGTCTATGTAATTTACGGCCCTGTTTGTTCAGGCTTTCTTTTTGAATTTTAATATAAAACAATTTCCATATCTTATTTTATGCTGTCTCATTTAGTTCTTCTATACAGTAAGTTGGGTTAGTATTTGGCTTTTGGATGTTGTTAATACCTCTACATGAGTAAGTTGGCTCTCAGGAATTCAGTGAGATTACATTTTGCACTTCGTTTTTCAAGTTTAGTTGTAATCTCTGTCATGCCTTTTTCCATTCTATTCGGTTCTGCATTTTTTTTATAAGTTTTTCCTGACTTTTTTTAGGCATAAATTGTCATCAGACCTTAATTTATTTTGCCAAGTTGCTCAGCCTGCCATTTTTTTTTAAACTCAAAACTCCTGTCCTGCCTTTTTTCCTTGGTTGTAGGGATTCGCTCTAGAGAGACATCATATGAGCAGATGGTGCACTTCCCCCAAACCATTGATTGAAATCTTACCGTATACAAACCTTGCTTTCACAATCAGAAAAATACTTCTTTAATTTAGCCAGCCCTTATTTAGGAATTTCCAAAAATAGACGACACTTGCGTAATTCCGCTCCCCCTTTCATGTGATCCCTTAATCTATATTAGACTTCCTGGTTTTTGGTTTTTGGAACTGCGCTTCACAACAAACATTGACAGGAGAAACAATTTAGAATTGCTTATACCGTAAGTAAATGACATTTTGCTGTTTATGTAATCATGACGTTTTGGTAGTCCAAATAATTATTTTGAGGCAGATGACTGAGGTGTTACCTGTGAACTGAAACTAGTCTCAGCTGTGAAAAAGACCTTAGTCCGTATAAAACATATATTTAAATACTGATTTTTAAGTTAATTGTACAGCATGAACAAAGGTCAATTATATTTGTGTTTACGTTTTACAAATTGATACATAACTCATAAGCAGCCTCCTCTGCTGTCAGAGGGACACATATATCCATATATTTGGTTCAAGCAAACACTTGTTCATAACTACATCTCTTTCAATTAATACAATGAAGATTATTTGTGATCTTTTTTCTATAATGGGTCTCCTATATACTGTGATTAGGGTGTGGCATAATATGAAGGTACATCAAAGATGTCAAAAGGGGGTCCTCATATATTTATTTTTTTTGGGGGGGGAGGGAGAATTAAACCCACTCAAGAGACACAATGAGACATCACAGACAATTGTTCTGCCCTATTTCCTGACATCCAAAAAGCTTAAGAGGCAGCAAGAGCAGGGACTCGGTTACGTGTAGCAGATTAAAATAAATCTTGTTTAACAATGTTTTGCAAAATTTATTTCTAATCTTGTCTATTTATAATATTATATTATTAAAGTTTTCTAACGTTGGCATCGACATTTCTTTGTCTTGTTTGTTTTCTAGCAATGTTCAGTTTACTATTCATATCGTTTTACCGAACAAATCTAAAGTTGATATTTTGAACATGTTGAATTATAACAGCCTTTCTTTCTTTAATTAAAAAATAATTAAAAATATTTCTATGTGACTATATATCATTCAAAGGCACTCATGTCTTCTCTTAACAAATATTTGGAACTTCCCAGTTGATACAGTTACATGAGTATAACAAATCCATGTTATTTTGTGACGGTGAATTTAAGCAAACTCTTTCTAGAGTCTTTAATAGGTGAAAAGTACTTTTTTGTTCAATTGTAGACATTAAGGTCTTATAACATTGTACTATTTTTATTTGTAGATAGAAGATATATTTTATAATGGCCTATAACCAGCAACCAAATCAGACACCATACCCATTGGGGTCCAATTACAATACACAGTACAGTACACCAGCAGCACCACCTCCAACATACGCTTCAGCAGTAGACCCTCCTCCACAGAAGTCATATAATCCTCCACCAACCAACATACATGTACCTAAAAGTAAGTATTATTTATACAACATAAAGAAACAATGTGGATTCATTTATCTTCATGGATACCAATTTTCTTGGATTGAGGAAAACTTATATTTTCATGGATATTTTATTTGCTAAAATTGCTTTAAGAAAAGGTGTGTACATTTGAACATCATATTAATTGTTTTATCTTAACTTACAAAATCCACAAAAATTTATACGACTGCAAAATTTTTGCGGTGGAATATTGGTATCACGTCGTCGTCGTCAGTGTCGTCCAAAGACGGATGGTTTCCGGATAACAACTTTAGTATAAGTAAATAGAAATCAATAGAATTTCAACACAATGTTTATAACCACAAAAGGAAGAATGCAATTGATTTTGGGGGTTATGGTCCCTATGGTTTAGGAATTAGGGGCCAAAAGGGCCCAAAACAAGTATTTATCAAGTGTCAGGACAGTAAGTTGTGTATAAATATTTCAATTGTACCACAATGTTTAATACCTTAAGTAGAAGGTTGGGATATATTTTAAGGGTTATAGGGCATGCAGTCTAGCAAAAAGGGGCCAAAAACAAGCATTTTTGTAGTTTCAAGACAATAAATTGGAGTTATCTTTCTTTGTCCAGAATGGTTGTTGAATCACCTAAAACCAATGTTTTATGAAATATTCTTTGAAAATTGGAGTTACATGT
Source organism: Mytilus edulis (assembly GCF_963676685.1). NCBI lineage: Eukaryota > Metazoa > Mollusca > Bivalvia > Mytilida > Mytilidae > Mytilus > Mytilus edulis. The sequence goes on from NC_092345.1 coordinate 4,157,821, forward strand.
ATCTTTCTTTGTCCAGAATAGTTATTGAAACAAACTTAAATCAATGCTATATACAATATACAATGCAATTTTCACTTTTACTACCAAGGCCAAATAAAATATATGTGTGGTTCCAGTAACCTTACCGTCCCTACTTTTCGGCTTAAAAATAGCCTACCCTAAAGATTTTATTGTCATTTTTCATTAAGCACTGTTAAAGTCAGAATGTTGCTCCCATAGACTCAATGTAAAATAAAAACATAAAATAAAAAAATCCCTACCTACCTACCCTAACTTTTTTTCAGATGTAACTGGAACCACACATACTTTTTTATTTGGCCCAACTATTAAAATAAAACAATCTTTACCATTCAGTGATTACAAGCACTTTGATTACCTTTCTAGGGTTATGCCCCTTTACAAGTGAAAAAACTGAAAAAAAAATTCGTTTCTGATCTCTTAACTTAAGTTTGTCTCAACTAAATTTAATGAAATGTGTATATATAATGCTTATTACCTCTAAACTCAGTTCAAGTTCAATTTTTGGCAGCTTCACTTTTACAGTTCTTGAGTTATGTCCCTTTTTAACGTTATATGCTAGCGGGGGCATCATCTGTGTCCCTTTGGACACATTCCCCATTTATTTTTTTAGAAGTTACTATCAATTTATATTAATTTTAACCATGACTATATGACATTATATATTTTAATATTTTATAATGTATTTAAAGGAGTAGTTATTGTTGCAAACTCCATTAGAAATTTGAATTGAGATCAGTTTTGGAATAAGGGCAAGGGGGAGTGAATAAAAAAATTTTTTTTTGGGGGAGGGTCAATTTTACTCATTTCAGATTTCAGAAATAAAAAGAAAATTTCTTCAAACATTTTTTTTGTTGAGAGGATTAATATTCAACAGCAAAGTGAATTGCTCAAAAGCAAAAAAAAATTTTTTAAGTTCAATAGACCACATTCATTCTATGTCAGAAACCTATGCTGTGTCAACTATTTAATCACAATCCAAATTCAGAGCTGAATCCAGCTTGAATGTTGTGTCCATACTTGCCCCAACCATTCAGGGTTTGACATCTGCGGTCGTATAAAGCTGCGCCCTGTGGAGCATCTGGTTGTGTTTGATATGTTGATATACATTTAATTTTGTATGGAGGATTAGAAAATGAACTTGATAGAACCATAGTTTTTAGGTTAAGATTGCATGAACTGCAATCAAAAGCCTATGGTACTGATTTGATATCTATCTATACATGTATCTTCAAAGGTTGATCAGTACCTCTGATAGTTCATACAAAATATTGCAGTGACGTGATCATTATTTAGATCCTATCTAGTAAATGTCATGCAATTTATTGATGATATGTTTATACTTTGATATTTAAGTTACAATATGATGAGTATTTGAATAATCATACTTTTTTATATATTAAAAATAAGAAATGTATGGTGAATGAATCTGTTATGAAAATGGGTTCAACTACAAATGTACAATCATGAACAAAGTAAGACAACTCCATCTGAAAAATTGAACTTGCATTGCAGAATGTCTACAATTCAATGCTTTATTTAAAAAATCCAAAAGTTATAGAATGAAAGCAATCTGTGCCCTTCAGTGCTCACAAACACTTTGATTGATAAAAAGTACATGTATGCGTCTTTAGCCAATTTGTCAACCAGAAATGCATGCAACACTTTTAACCTTACTTATTTTACAGATCGAACAGCTGACAGTAATTATGAGACAAATTTTGCGGATAGTCCGTTTGGTAGTTCTTTCAGTGACAAGGCTGTGAGAATGGCATTCATTAGAAAGGTAAGTGGTTAGATGCTTTTCTCTCTACCTCTCTACTCAGAGACCTAGACAAAGTTGTACTTCTAACCATTGTTACATTGTTGCGTACATTAAAAGATTAGGTTTTTAAGCAAAATAAATTTGTAATAGCACTGAAACCTGTTAAAGAGAGGTGAAAGATACCATAGGAATATTCAAACTCTATGTAAAAAAAAGTGACAACGCCATGTAGAAAAAAGCAAAAGAAAAACAATAAATAGTACACACAACACAACAGTTAGTGTTTGATCTACTTATTGTATCAAAAACATCAATATCGTTTGACTGAGTTTGTTCATTTGTATTTTTTTTCTCAGCTAACTAAAGCTCAACACAGATCTATTGGATCTGGACCAAAATTGAATGGAATCTGTATTCTTCCTATAAAAAAAACATGCATGTCTCAACCTACAGGAGAAGAATGATTATTTGTAATTCTATGATGGGATTTCCAGATTTATACAAAATAAAATAGGTACAAACAAAATGTATACATAAAAAAAGAATAAATATAGAATGTTCATGTACAATGCGCTAGTGTGGTACATGTATTTAAGGCAATACAGTTAAAAATCATTTGTTTTTTAATATGAACATTTTTTTTTAAATTTTAGGTGTATCTTATACTGATGGTTCAGTTACTAGTGACCTTTGGCTTTGTTTGTCTGTTTTCTCTTGTGTAAGTAATTTTATTCAATAGCATTCATTGAAATCAAAGCATGGTGAAATTTTCCACTTTTATGGTGTATTTACTTACTTACTGCCCTTGTACACCATTGGCATGTATGGCCGTCACAGGGTTCTTAGTTTTAAAACAAACTTTTTATAATATGTTTCCAGAAGAGTGTATGGAGCAGAGGCAGTTGATATGATTATCATGGATATCTTCAAAAGTGCTATTACTATAAAAACAGTGAATGTATTACGATTTTAATTGTAGACATTGTAGCCCTGGTCACAACACCTCCACGACACATCTATGCAGCTCCATGACATGAAATTTTGTCAAATCACAGGTCATCTGTGATCGTCGTACGACAGTTGCACAATATTTTGAGCATCGTGGGGCTGTTGTGTGTCATGGGACGAAAATTGGACATACACCTTTTTTGCTCTGATTTTTTGTTGTGTCACTGTCGTGAGAGTGTCTTACCACAGTTGTGGGACTGTCGTGGGATAAACACATTGTTGTGGGTACCAACATAAATTATTTTAATAAAATAATATTCGTATGACTGTCGCACCACGGTCGAAAGACAATCTCACAACTGTCGCTAGACACTCGTGATTCGTCGGGATACAGTCGCACGATTGTCTCACAAATACCAACATTGATTGTCTGTCGAACGACAGTGGTATGTTTGTTGTGCAACATATTTTAGTTTAATTTAGAAGAATACAATTCAGTAATGGATGAATGGGAAAACTTACACTCTGCCGTTTAACGAGTATGGTTATTCCACCAGAATGATTACCCATGGCCCTGCTACTGTGGATTCATTTATTTTCGTGGGTACCAATTTTCGTGGATTATGGAAAACTTGCAAGTTCGTGGATATTTAATTTCGTGGTTTTTCCGAAGTCTACATACAAGCCTATAGAAAATTTGTTATTCGTTGAACATTTAATTTCGTGGTTCACCAGTACCCACGAAAGCCACGAAAATTGGTATCCCACGAATAATAATGAATCCACAGTATATAGGCACCTTGTCAGACTCCAACAAGAGCACAATATTGTCCTGTTTGCATTGATTTGAGTCAGTGAACAGCAAAGGAACCAGCGAAACGCCTACCGTTGGTGGGTTAGGCCATGGATCCAATGGCGTCTGATGTTTCGGCAGTATAGTACACTGATGCAAGAGTTGAAGCGGGAATCTACCGGTGATATGCAGATAGAGCCTGGCATGTTTCAAGAGCTTTTGCTGAGAGTTGCCCCTTGCATCACTAACCCAATAAATTAGGCCTTCTTTATATATTAGTAGTTCGGAGTCAAACGTGCGAGTGACCCACAACTGTTGTGCTACAGTGGTACGACAGTGACACAAAAGTAACACACACATCCCATGACATGAAAACCTGAAAAAATAGCCCAAAACAACTCGTGATTGTCGTAAGACTATCGCACGACCAACTTACCACAAACCCACGACAGTACAATTACATTTTTTTTCTTTTGATGAACCATGGACATTTCGTAGCTGCTGTGACCACTCAAAATAATTTTTTGACATTTTGCACAACAGTACCTTGACAACTATTTAATACATCTTCTTCAACAAAAAATTGTACGATCTATTGTGACCGTTGGCTTGTATTGTCAAAATGACTTCAAGCTTATACATGTATAATGTAAAATTTCCACATTATGATTCAATATCTAGCTATATCAAGTGACAGTCTTACACTTGACATATCCGATCACATCTAATGCTTATACAAAAGCAAAAATCTTCTTAACTTAATTTGTAATGAATTTGATGCAAATGTTTTGTAGAACAAGATATTGACTTACAAGATGTAAAATGAAAGGTATCATTTCACATTAATTTATATTATTCCAGTAGTTTAATTATAAAAAAAACTATATATATATATATATAGTGACATACATTTATATTTTGTTGTTATTTTCTCTCCTAACAATATCTGGAAATCAGATAAAAAAAAACAACCAGTATTTTAACTCCTATTATCATAACATAGTAAATTTTAACACATATTTAATTCTTACATACATATATATATCTCTAATACCTATAGGATGCACACTAACCACTGTCCAATAGACCACTTTCGAGTTCATCCGTCACCGGCAAAAACTCGTCAATTATACACGCCTTTATGACGTCATTTACCAGATAGAGGGGGTCGCCTGTATCCATGCACTATTTACGTTCATCAAGCGTCTTAGTGATCGTCATTGTGCAGGATAAACTAGAAATAATGGTTGTTCTGTAGGTACAATATGACAATTCCCTAATGACAGCAATGCTGATTGTCAATTTTGAGAATTCAATTTGCCGAATAATTCGTACAATATAGAATTATAGTTTTCCAACCACTCGCTCAACATTGGAATGGAAGTGACGACGCCCCTAAATGCACAGATGACGTTCACTAAAACCAGAGTTTTTGACGGAAATACACCGAACTCGAAAGTTGTCTATTGTGATGTGCACACATTTATTTTCAGTTAAGTATGAGTTATCTTTCTTGTATCATAAAATTAGTTGTTGAAATGGTTCCCGTTTTTTTCTATTTTTTCACCTATTGCAGGAGAACTGTGAAAAGTGGAAGATAGTTTTTCAATAATGTAGTAATATTTCAATTTCTTCAGTGCAATCTTAACACAAGGTACCAGTGAGTTCAATCTACAAGAATAAATATAGTACTTCATGAGAACAGTGAAAACATTTCCTGAGATATCTATAATAGCTGATCCCAAGAGGATGTTTTGTTTTGATATCAGAAGCTCATAATTGCAATTTGAATGTAGTGTATCAACTAGTTGAAGCCAAAAGGTTTTGACAATGTAACATTCCAAAAAAATATCTTCTATTGTTTCTTTTGTCTCATTGCAAAAACTGCAAAGGTGTGTTTCTTTAAGTTTACACTTATATAGCAGATTATTTGCAGAATTTTGTATTGAAAAATTTTCATTTTATTACTCAAAGAACACTTGAAAGGATGCATATAGAAAAGATCCCAGTGAGCTATTTCCATATGCAAAATTTCTTTCCATTTATTTTGTGATTTTATGTTTTTATTTTTTATGATAAGTAGACAAAAATAATTTATAAAAATATGGGCATGATTTCTGATTTGTTTTCAAAAAGTCTAAATTATCGCAAGTAATGTTGATTTTCTTTTCACAGTTTTTGATCTTGTCCTTCCAACTACTTGGGATCATATGATATATACCATAGAATTGAAGAAAATTTGTATCAATATCATATGTTTCTTTAAATTGATTAAAAGAAAGAAATTCATTGTTCTCATTCAGTAAATCATTGACAAAAAATAATCCTTCCTCACACCATTTTTCATAAAAAATAGTTTTATTATCAATTTTTAAAAGTGTATTAAAATTAAACCAAATAGGTTGGCCCATAAAATCATTATGGTTATAGGTAGCATTCCTCAGTTTAGCCCAATTTAGAAGGATGTCCTTCCAAAATCTATTAAAATATATGAAATTTGTTCAATACTATCCTTTTTCATCATCCATATTTTATCTGCAACATATTTTCTATACTTGTCATTAAAAAGAATTTTCCAAGGAGAAAGATTGAAAGGGTCTAATAATTTATAGATCCATGTCATTTTTAGTGAATAACAGAAGGATTCAATATGAGGCATCTTTAGTCCACTAGTATCATATGATCCAATTGACCGTTTCAGAATCTAAAGCATCATGGGTAATTTCATTGTTCGTACCCCAAAGTGAAAATAATGTTACGTCATTGGTTGAATTTCCGTTGTTTATAACGTTTTAAGCCAATCAAAACGCTTTGGTGTACGCTTTTGAAAATATTACCCAGGATGCATTAGATTATGAAACGGCCAATTAGTACATTTCTTTTGATTTTATCTGGTTTGCCATTCCATAGAAACTTAAAAAAAATATTTTCAATTTTCAAAAGAGGGATTTGGCAATATTTTAAGTGACTGAATGAGAATTGGCAATGCTAAAGACTTTATGACTGTTATTTTTCCTAGGTATGTAAGATCTTGGTAAATCCAAGAATTTAATAATGCCTTTATCTTTTCAATTTTCTCTTCGAAATTATAGGCAGTCTTGTTGACAGCAAAAAGATCATAGTTTATACCTAAGAGTTTAAATTTCCCTGTCTGATTCCAGTTTAATCTTTTCTCCTTGGTGAAATATTTCCTTTGAATGCGCTTTTGACCCAGTCCAAATTGCTTCAGTTTTTTCTAAGTTTGCTCTTAAACCAGAACACTCAGAGAATTTTTCTAAAATATATAGAGATAGTTCTAACGATTTTTCATCATCATCCAAAGTTAAGGTTGAGTCATCTGCATACTGACTAAGCAAATATTCTATCTTAATACCATTAATATCTGGGTTGTTTTTCATTGCTGCACTCATAAGTTCCAAAGCCAGTATAAAAAGATAAGGGGATAAAGGATCCCCTTGACGGACCCCTCTTTCTATATTAAAGAAAGTAGAGCAATGACCATTATTTATGATACAACTTTCGATATTAGAAAATAAAGATTTTACCCAATTACAGAAATCAGGACCAAAACCTAAGAATTCAAGTGCTTTATTTATGAATGACCATTCAAGAGTATCAAATGCTTTTTCAAAGTCTAAAAGGAGTAGAAGTCCAGGTATATTTTCTTCTTCAGTTCTTTCTATTAAGTCAAAAATAAGTCTTGTACATTCCCCAATGTATCTACCTTTTATAAATTCTAACTGTGTTTCATTAATAATATGTTTGAGAAAAGGTTAAATTCTATTTGCGAAGGATGTGGAAAATATTTTCATATCAACATTTAAAAGGGTGATAGGTTGCCAGTTTTTTAAATAAAACTTAGATATGCCTTCTTTTGGGATGCATGTAAAATGCCTTGTCTTTGTGAAATTGATAAAGAGCCTTCTTCAAAGCTATAATTAAAGGAATTAAGTAAATAGAACTTAAGGTCATTATTTAAATATTTTAAATGAGCCTACTGCCGGATTTGTATATACATGCGAGTATGATGCATGGTTTGCAAAATAGAAATTGTTTGCAATAATTTATAAATTTTGCCAAATTGCGGTCAAACAAAAAGTTGTTGTTGGAATGTTGTCAAGTTATTCCAATAGTTGAATCAAAGTTAATACTAATAAAAAGAGATAAATAACACAACACCTATGGAAATACAAGTCACACAATACCTATGGAAATCCAATTTCACAAATAGCTGGCCACACAAAATACAAGTGGATCATTTCTGTCCAGAATATTTACATTTTTCTCAAGTTTAACAACAACCAATAATTATTTGTTTTTCCTTTCAGTAAACCAATCAAAACCTTTATACAGACAACAGGATCTTGGTTTTATTGGGTATCATAGTAAGTATATAGATAATAATTAATTGCACCTGCATATATAGATAAAAGTAAAGGGCTTTCTCAATATCACACCTGTATCAACCTGGGACTACAACATCATGGACCAGAGGATTATTGTTGGTGACCATTATTTAAAATTAAGAATGAAAATAAGGAATATTTCATAGAAATAACAGACCAACCAAAGAGCAGATAACAGCTGAACCAATGTGTCTTTAACGTAGCAAGAAAATCCAATACCCAGTGGTGGTCATCTGCTGGCCTCTTAATAAAATTGTGTTCTAGTTCAGTGAACATGGACATCATACTATATAATTGAACTTAAATTAAAAAACCCATACAACACTGACAAAGGCAAGAGGCTCCTGACTTGGGACAGACGCAAAAATATGATGGGGTAAAACTTGTTATGTATAATCACAACCCTTCTCCTTTACATCTAGCCAATACAGAATAAAGAAACACACAGCAATACTCACGGTAAAACTCATTTAAAAAAAGTCCAAGTTCTTGGTCATAAAGATAACATATTAATCTGTTCAAGAGCTCATCAGTGCTCATGTTTCATTGCATTGTTATTGTGTACTTTGAATGAAATTATTTCTTGCTTATTTACTTCCTAAACAGTGGTAAAATGGTTTATCATTACAGTGCTACATTTCTTGTGACTTACATAGTACTAGTATGTATCCCATCTGTCAGACGAAAGTATCCAGGAAACTTTATTTGCTTGACAGTTTTTGTAAGTATCGATTATTTATATTTATAACATATGTTCAAAGTTTTGCAGATGTGTTTTACTACTTGATGATGTCATGTGTACACTTCTAGTGGACCACAAAAGAAAATGCAAGAAAACTTTTGAAAATCATTTCGAGATAATTAATCTTATTCTTTAGAAATTGTAATGTTGTGATAAATTATTGTAAACAATATAAAATCAAAGTACTGAAGTACTGAACATCAGAGGACCTCAAGTTGTGTTGAATTATTGATAAATGACAGGTGTTTATATTATACCTACCAGACAGATATGTTCACCATACAATATAGTACAAATATTAAATATAATATGCTATCATATCTGAGATACTGACTTGAACTAGGAAACTTAACTTTGTGAATTATCAATGATTACTTGGTCAAATGAGAACTGTTAGATTGGCATTATGACCATATATATGCACACATACAAAAATCGTTAGCGTATAATTTATAATAGAGAATCAACATAGCAAATAATTCTTCGAGTAGCTATATAGTCACTCACTGAACTATGAAAAAGAGGTTCAAGACAATCATATCAAAACAGATAAATTGTAATATTGTGGCTAATTAAAAAATAAAGTGGGGAAAAATATATTGTTTTGGCGAAAGAGGTGGCGAAAAAATAATTGACCCAGGGGAAACTTTGGGGCTAAAGATACCAGATGAACAGCAAACTCATAAATGGAAAATAAACTTACAATTCCATGACTAAAACTGAAAAAGACATGCATACAAATAAAAGTACACTAAAAACAACATAGAAAACTAAAGACTGAGCAACACGAACCCCACCAAAACAGGTGATCTCAGGTGCTCCGGATGGGTAAGCAGATCCTGCTCTACAAATGGCATTAATTAACAATGTTTGTACATGTAGTATCCAGGTCTTTTTTCTGAAACATTTAGCTTTTGGATCAATTGCTAATTAAATGGATGTTAACACAGCAAGATTACTATCCCTTATTCTAGATTTTTGTTGCAGTCAACACAAACTCTTTAAATGTTCATAAATAGCTTCACTGAGTTACATTTGTATCTTGGTTTTATTGTAACACAGTCAATCATTTATCCATTATATTTTTTTTTAATTTAGCAGCTATACATGTACATTGTAGGTTCTGTTTTCTAATAAGGTCTTTCCACCTTTCCGTGGAAAGACCTATTGATTTTGTTCTGATTATTTTTATTTTTTTTCTTCCGCCTAATTTTTTTTCTTGCGTAATTTTGTTGTTTCAAAAGATGTCGCTTAGATATTTTGAATATGATATCGTATAGTTTATACGCTTTAAAACTGACAACCGCGCAGTAAGAGTTATCTCCCCAAACACTGTTTTTCTTGTGGCCACTACTCCTTCGCAACCGTAAAAGATTACAACAAATTTATTTTACCAAATTGCTCGTTACATCTTCAGGATTCGGAGTTTAGTTTTAACCGAAGCTATCCTGATACTCTATATGAGAGTTATTCCCCCTTATGTATTTGATATAAGTGATTTGCATTTCTAACTGGTAAACCATAAGTGATAGAGACCTAGGGTCTTTTAATTTGAGATCCTTGGTCCAAAAAAAATGAAAATTAGGTCAAGGTCAAGGTCATATTCTAAATTTTTTATTTTGGCTTATTTTTACTTATTTTCAAAACCTTATAACATATCTACATCTTATTTTCACTAAATTGTTAGTTGCGACATGCCGTTACTTATAATTTTTGTTGAAAGGGTGCGTAAACAATAAATAGGAGTTTTTGCCCATCTTATATTTAGAATTATGCGTAAAGTCATATAACTCATTAACCATACATAATAAAGACCTAGGGTCTTTTGATTTGAGATCCTTGGTTTATGACCTTGAAATTGAGGTCAAGGTCATAGGTAATTTGCACGTTCTAGATTTTGACCTTTGCTTTAAATTCATATTTATATATTATAAAGCCATAGGAACTGACATTTTAGATTGATTTTTAATATTTTGATAATAAAATAGATCTTCACTTGTGGAAAGACCTTCAATTGTTCTTTGAACAGTTGGTTTTTAATTATTAAATGGTTCATTGTAAATATTACAATGTATTATATGTAGATAGCCATTTGCTAATGATGGTATTTTTGTTAATTGAATATCACAACATTTGGATAGTTTTTCAACTGTTAGGTTTTTTTTACTTTGTTCTGGATTTAATACTTCGGATACCACTGGTTTAGCAATGAGAACATTTTGCACTATACATATAGAACACAACTACCATATGAATGTGTCGGTCCTTTGTAAGAAACCTGTAAAACAGGCCTTGTAATTTTTTGGTGTATATTTTGATTTCCCGATTGTACATTGATGTGGCCATTAGTTTTCTTGTATATATTGTTTAACATTTGACATTTCATGGCTATTTCTAACTGATTTATGTATAGTTTTTTTCTGATTGTAAAAATGTTGTATGGTTATAAGCTTTATTTCTTTTTCATCATTTTGTCTAGAGCTGGTGTCTGATTTATACCAATCATACCTCCCTTTTCTTTTTTTATGAATAATGACAACAGTTTGGTTTTAATTTTCATTTATGTATGTACATGTAACAATATAAAACAGTATATATACATGTATAATCTCATTCCATCATTAATATTGGTCATTGTCGGTATATATTTATCTTTAAGTTTAACAATGTACTGTGAAAGAGCTATCTTCTAACAGATACTTAGTATGTAATGGTTATTGTGAAACCCCTGATTCAAAGGACAAGTTTCACTTATTGCCCAAAATAGCCTATACTATAAAACTCCAAAAAGTTCTCAATTTGGTTCGTAATTTGGGTTTATTTCAAAAGTCTTAACACTCAATAAATCAGTTCTTTTCATAAAAGTACATTTTATATTCCAAATTTGTCAAAATGTGATGATTTTGGGCAATTTTCAGACCTGAAAGCTTTAAGCCTTTAGGAATAAAGATTTGGCCGCTACCTACATGTACCATCCAAAATGTTTTGTAACCAAAAGAATCCAAATCTGATATATATAATTCATCAATATAAAAACTTTTTAGATCTTGGATGGCAGCCAAGTTTAATTATGCCAAAAACAATTAAAGTTTTACCATAGTTATCTGTGGTATAATTTTTACAATTATTCAATGGTTTTGTTGTGTCTGATTTTCGAATAGAAAAATAAAGATGGCAAGACCTGAACGATGCCGCCGAATTTTTTTAAGTAGCATATATGAACAACAGAGTCAGTGTGGGGCCACTAAGCTAAACTGCCCGCTTTGCACCAGCCAATATAAATGAATGCCTAGGGTGGGAATCGAACCCACATACACCAACTCTGTTGTCCCTATATTTTTTTTAAAAATAAACAAAAAATTGTCAAGAACAAATTTAAAAATATAGCGCTCATAGGTTTGTCTCAATAAAGATTTGCTTAGTTTGCTCATGCAGTATCCCAATATTGCTCTCAATAGTATAAATAGGCTCATGTGTGCTCAAATAACCATTAAGATTAGTCTCAATATTGATATATATCTAACTCAATTGAGTAGATCTAGCTCAAATTTTACTCAAACATATAACTGATCATATTTGCTCAATTTAAGATCTCATGGGTGCTCATAGATAAAGTTAACTGATTGTATTTCTCATAGATATAACTAATCATATTTGCTCAATTCAAGTTCTCATATGCACATATGCATGTACATTTGTATGTGTGAACAAATGTCTAATATAAGTTACTAAAATTTTACATGGATATGGTTACACATTTAAATTAAATAATGCTGTAGAGAATGATAAGCACAAGTATGTCATCAAATTATCATATAATTTTGGCGATACATGTCATGTATGGTCAAAATAATACAATACTACAAGCTAAGGAAGACTTAAAAAACAGGACAGTTAATCTATATTTATATCTCCAAAACTGTAAGGTTTCTCCCAATATATCTATAGTAATTCAGTAAATGTGATTAACCCAAATTCTGACATTTCAGTGTAAAGTAAGACTCTTGATTTCACGAGCAAGAGTCTTTATACACTCAAAAAGAGTCCAACTCTATAGGAAGAAGAAAAAGTCTTCTCTGAATATTATATAAACAATAAATTCAACCAATAATCATATATTAGAATTACTTACATAGACATAGTCAAAGTCATTACAAATTCCGCGTATTTTCCAGTCAAGGGGACATATTCACATATACTAATGCAACAAACTAAGTCGGAGAAGGAGCAAAATTCCGAAACAGTATCTTAAAAAACAGAAAATAGTTCCGTGTGTGTGTCCAAGTGATCAATCTACTTGTTATTTACGAAGAAAAGAAATTTAACTCAAAAAATTGTTGAGATCTTTATAAAAACAAATTGTTGTTATAAAAAATACACAAATAGTAACCTTATCTTTAAAGGCCTTGCAGGTTCTTGTTACTCCTACCCAATCTGCTGGTATTTTCAAAATGGCTGCGGGGGACGTGACCTGATAATTTATTTTAATATTATGACAGATTAAATTTTCCTGGTTTTGCTACGTTAATATTATAGACAAATATATGCTACAAACGGTTTAAAAAGGTTACTCCAAATCAAATAATTGAAATATAATTACCTTTCTGTGTATAAATGTGTGAATTGATTTCCTCTCGATTTTCTACACGCTCGCTCTTGCCCTCTTGCGCACTCGTGGTATTCATCCGCAACAACAATTTTTTGATATTGAAGATCGTTTGATTAAAATACAAATGTTTCTAACGACAAAACGTTTTCATATTATAAATTTTGCATTAAGAAAAATTAAAAAAACTGAGTATCCATTGAAAACATGAATTTAAAAGAAGTGATACGGAATTTTATTCTGCACTATATAGGTCCGCGGGTCTATAATGTCGGTTATCATTCCAAAACTAATTATATATGCATCTCTTTGATCTTTGCGCGAATTGAATAGTAGGCGATGGCAATACACCCGAGGCCCCTCAGGGGCCTCTGATGTAAAAAAGGAGATAGCCAATATGTTTTACAAAAAAAAAATAGCATTTTAAATTTTGAAATCTTAATTTGTGTGCAACACTTCCTGAAATCAAAATAAGACATTTCATATTTTTATCCAAAGATTGACAATCACTATAATAAATGGACATACAAATTTCTGAAATTACAGCTTGTTTCTAACTCCTTAACAAAGGATAGAAATCACCTACCACCAATTCCTAAAAAAGTTTTTATTATAAAGACAATTTTTTTGATGAAATATAGATTTATCATCAATTTTGATAACATTATAGTTCTGTATACTTTTCATGAATTGACGAATTTGTTGATAGATGTACTAGAATTAACGATTTTGTGGATACATGTACTAGAAATGACCATTTTGTGGATACATGTACTAGAATTGACGATTTTGTGGATACATGTACTAGAATTGACCATTTTGTGGATACATGTACTAGAATTAACATTTTGTGGATACATGTACTAGAATTAACGATTTTGTGGATACATGTACTAGAATTAACATTTTTATGGATACTAGATTTCTTTGTTTTGTAGATGTCTAAATTTAATCTATAGAAAATGTGTATTTTGCTGAACATTTAAATTTTGTGGTTTGCTTTTACCCACAATAAACCACAAAACTAGGTTTCTCTTAATAATCTTTGAAAAACAAGAAATCCACAGTAATATTTTATGGAATGACATTCTTAAAGTTGTTTTTTTTCAGACCCTGGCATTTTCTTACATGGTTGGAACAATCAGCAGGTAGGGCATCTTATTATCACACAAATATTTGATATCAATTTTCAATTTTCAATGTTAAAGTGGTACCAAACACCTTGACTAAAATTGATTTGGCTAGTTTAATTTTCATTAAATTTTGACAAAATATTTACTTTGGTACTATGACAAAAAAATTTGAACCTCACACTTTATTGGAATATTTCAATGGATATATAGTAGTCTGACAAACACTTATTTTGATCGTTGAGAAGCATAAAACTCCCTTATTAAAAGAACTATATTTAAGCGCTCAACATTATCTTCCTATAGTGTTATGTACAACCTTGAGGAGGCTTGCAGGTACAACAGTAAAAATTTGAACATTTTGTTTTTCATTACAAATTTTATTAATTACATGTTTAGTTGTTACTTTATGATATGGTACACAAATCAACCAAAATTCAAAATCAATTTGTGTAGGCCCAAGATGACTTTTAAAATGTTTATATCACTGAAAAAGGTTCAAATTATCTCCCTTTGGTGAAAATATGTCATATTTTGGCATTGAAATTGAAATATCTTTATTAACTCATCGGTGATCTATATTTTCATTAATATTTTCAAATAAGCTACACTTAAACTTAACTCTTGTAAAATTTAAGCGATTTCTGTAATTTAGTTCTTTTTTCATTACAATATTACGTTTTTTTTCTCCTATTAGTTTAACAGAAAAAAAGTAACTTCCCAAAAATGCATGCTTCTTTCGAAGGCAGATTGTGAGCTTAAATGAACGGTGACCCCATATTTTTGTTTTATTGTTCTATTAAGTATAGGATAACGTTTATTCATAGAAAAACATAGTGAAATCCTATATTAAAAAAAAAAGATTTATACCCAGGAGCCCCTTAAGTTGAAATATTGAATTTTACTAATATAATAAGGTCTTACATTCCTTGTAGTTGCTTTTTTTTCTGTTCAATATTCAGATGAAAAATTTCAACCTGAAACCTGTTACAATGCCTGAACACATCCCTGAAGTTTGCAAGGATGTTTGTTTTAAATCTAAGAAATACATGTACCTTTAATTTTTTATGCAAAGTGATGAGTTAAATACACATCCCCATCAAAACAATGATCTATGTATCTCCTTTGCAAGAACTAATCAATTATTACACATATCAAATTTATTGTGTCTTTTTTTTGTATGATCAGTACAAGAAGCTTTGAAAAGTCATAGAAGGGTACATATCAAATGCATTGTAAAATTTATGAGGTGTAAATTTAAATGTGGAATGTATTTGCTAGTAATTAATTATGTGTTTTTTTATACTTTTGATTTATGATTAAACTTGTCAATTTAGCAGTATATACTTTTAATTTGTACTGCTGACCATTAAAAGTACCACTACTTATCATCATGTGTGTTATTAATTGTATTATTTATTGTAGTTTTTATGACACAACCAGTGTATTTGTGGCAGCTGGAGTTACCTGCCTTGTTTGTCTGTCGTTATCTTTGTTTGCCATCCAGACTAAGGTAAGATATGGTTAAGGTTGATCAGAACAAGTGGTAAAATAGAAGAACAAAGTGTAATCTTTTGCAAATCTAAAATGCGAGCGCCTTGGCACTTTTACATTATTTCATTTCTGAAATATTAAGGTGATTTAATCAACATACTCAACAGCATCCAAACCAGATATTTATCCCAGGGCAGATCCAGCTATTTTCAAATAGAGAGAGAGGGTGGGTGTGTATTTCCAACTATATGTCCCAATTCAAAGGCATTGATTTTGTCAAAAAAAGGGGGAGGGTTCCAATCCCCTTGATCTGACACTGTTATCCCTCAATCCTTACAAAAATTGTAGACTGGGCATTTATGGAACTTCTATTAAGCTTCTATTAAGATTCTGGCATGCAAGGGGGGGGGGGGGGGGGTCTGAAAGTCAAGATGTACTGAAATTTTTTCCCTATCTTATCTTATTTGTCAGTGGATTTCTTATTGGAGTTATTGCCCTTTCATTATGATTTTGTATGAGCATTTCTTTTATATAATCTTGATTGAAATAATGGATAGAATGAAATTGTAACCAGCATTATTGGTAAACAAACTAAAGTAAAATGGAGGGAATGTGATTTTTGTGGGGAGGAGGGAGTTTTGGGTGGTTTTCCTAAAAGAGATAAATGGTGTTCAATACTGAAGGAAAAATAAATGATTAACATGCATTTGTTTTACATGTATGCTGTAAAAAGCTGTATATTGAAAAATTCATAATTTATGTCTAAATTATAATTCTAATTATGTTAAATTTGGAAATAAATATCAAAATAACATTTTTTTACCTGGTGAACAATGAATAAAATTGAGAATGAAAATGGGGAATATGTCAACAGTCTGCACCGTTAGCCACTTGTCCGATGCCCCAGACTAGTAAATATTAATTCGGACTGGTGAAAATTTTCAAAATTTTCTATAGTCATATAGGGACAAGTTTTGATAATTTGTGTCCAGACTAGTAGCTGAAAAAGTTTTTGGTGCAGACTGTGTCAAACAGACAACATTCCCACCAACAAGCAGATAACAGCGTACATTTGGCCATATTAGGAATACACTTCTTAATGTTGTTTTGTAATATGTAGCTAATTTGATTTAATTTTTAGATTGACTTCACTTTGTGCAGTGGTCTATTGTTTGCCTTGGTGATGGTGCTGTTCTTTTTTGGATTGTCCTGCATGACGTTTTATTTTATTTTCCCAGCCAATGTTTTTGCATGGAGGGTAAGTCTATTTTATTGGGATACGATTGCTTTCAAGCAATCTGTAGACTTATACAGGTGGCTCAGAGCAATTTCCCTCACGTCAATCGTTTTATTCTAAACATTAAGGAACATCTCAGATTCTTATGATTGTCTTGCTTTAAAAGGTAAAAACAAACAAAGGGATTGAACTTAATCAACTTTCCTATAATGTTCTTTTCATAATCTTCATGTTTGATAATTCCCTTGACTTCGATGCGTGTTTTTAACAACACGGAAAATCAGAATTAAGCAGTATTTATATTTAGTGTAGTTATAAATTTAGAAACACGTCAGAGGGAATTCCCAGTTTTGATAAAATGCGAGAGTTCTGTGAATACCAATAAATCTATTTTTGTCATATAAGAACTGAAGTGGAGTTTTTCTTATATGTTACTGTTATGAAACTGATATTTGAGATTGTACTTCCATAAAGAAATTGACAACCATCTAGGTTGTTTAATAAGCATTTTTAAAATATATCTTGCCCCAGGGTTTGATTTGAAAATTATGCGCATGCCTATAGTTTTCTTGACTTTAAGGGGTTTTAGATTGAATGGTTGCTCTGGATTCTTCACTCAATTAATTAATTTATAACTCATGGGATCTTTTCTATGTATGTCTGCTATTGAGGGTTATTGTTGTTGCATAATTTTAAATCATGCATCATTTAGATTAAAATAAATATATTCCATATCGTAAAACACCCCTTCAGGCAAAATGGAGTCTTCCATATTATCGTTTTGAGTTGTCTCCCTTCCGGCAGTAACTTCCGTGAATTCTGAATATAAACAAGACGTTGAGTATTAGCTTGTTCTGTCAATAAACGTCGTATTATATTAAAAACGAATGCAATTTAAACCGATAAATGTGTACGGAAAGGAGCCATGATGACTGACCCAAAGGAAATTAAATATTTAAAGAGTTAGGAATGGGGTTCCTCCTAGAATTAACGTAGGAAAAAAGGTGATAAGATACGAATTGAAATCTACATCTACATCTACATCATACAACGATCCATCAGCACATTGATGACTATACGTCGGCGCATCGCTAACAGACACTTAATAAAATATAATAACCAATGAGTGAAATAAAATACCTTGTCTGACATCTCTCACTCTGAGTCGGTCAGTGACTGCTGTGGAAAGTAAACTTGGTATTGATAGTACAAAAATAAAACACAATAGACCTAATTACATTGTTCATACACTTTTATCCGGGTTTGGCTATTTTGTAACTTTTTTACAACATGTCTGTTTGTCATTTGAATTAGTTTTGAAAATAATATTATCCAGCTACATGCATACATGTGTCAATGAAACAATGGCAATCGTATCCCTCAGAGCAATCTGCTCTTTGATTATTCTTCATGTTAGATATATTACAAATCTTTGAAAAGTCTTTTGAACACTCTCAAAGTGCCATATTAGCAATATTCTGTTTATCTGTTAAGGGCATACGATACAGTTTTGAACCTGTATTTACAAGTTGATGAAAATTTGCATATAGGCTATTTTTTACCTGATTAAATCAAATATGTAATAAAAAATATACCTTCATGTAATACTTTTTGAGTAAAATGAGGTCGAAATTTTGTATATTTGCTCAAAATTCAGATTTGTGTCCGTATTTTCTTTTTCGAAAGAAAGACATAACTTTTTTGTTTTAAAAGATAAACACAAATTGATTTTTGTTAAATAATCGATAATTTCTGTATTTTATAAGTATTATTAAAATTATGCAATTTTTATTCCGAAATAACTCTATATTTATCAAATGTTCATGAATAGAGAAAAAATCTCATTTTTTTGCTGCATGTTTATCAAAATTAAAAAAATTGCGCTATTTACAGTTTTATAAAATTTGGGTCACATAATCTCCTTACAAATTGCTGTTTTAAAAAATAGGGGTTCACGCACTTGTTTTCAAATTAAATCAGTTTGAATGATAAAAATTAGTCGAAAAATGCATCTTTTCCCGATATGTCATAGTTTGACGTCGCGAAAATAACATTTTACGTTAGCAACGTCATTACCTTCCCTGTAACTGTATCGTATGCCCTTAAGATAAGGAGATGTGGTATGATTGCCAATGAGACAACTATCCACTTAAGTTCAAATGAAGTGGATGTAAGCAATGATAGACAACTGTATGACATTCATCAATGAAAAAAGGCTTACAGTATATTTGTCTATAAAATGAAAAAAAACCTGTTTCAATTGAGAAAAATAATGGCCTTATTTACAACAAAATAATTTACCCAAAAAAATATGACAGACATGAACCAAAACAATCACTGAACTACAGGCACATAAAAAATTTGGCAGGGTTAAACATGTTTGTGAGCGCTCAACCCTCTCCCTAACCTAGCACAGTGGTGTAACAAAAAGTATTGTTTTTTTTTGGTCAAATTAATCAATACATTCATTATCTCTTTGTAATAAGGCCAGTTTGCACAAAATTTGTCTGGAATAATATATGTAGGGTTCTTTATAAAAGCATCTCATTTTTAACCGGATTTTTGTGACAAAAATGTCGGTTATTGATTTGGGGATGTACGGCGGGCGGCCGGGCGGCAATCAAATGTTGTCCGTGCATTAACTCATGAACCGTTCAACCAAAGCTTTTAAAATTTTAATATGTTATTACTGACAACTATACAAAGGTCAAGTTCAATAATGGCGATTTTGACTTTTACCGTTCAGGAGTTATGGTTCTTGAAATATTGAAAAATGGAGTTGTCCGTGCATTTACGCATGAACTGTTCTACCAAATCTTCCCAAATTTTATTATGTTGTTACTTATTAAAGAATGGAGGTCAAGTTCAATAATGAAGAATTTGACTTTTACCGTTCAGGAGTTATGGTTCTTGAAAGATTGAAAAATGGAGTTTCCAGTCGTGTCCTTGCATTTATGCATGAACTGTTCTACCAAAGCTTCTGACATTTTAATATGCTGTTACTGATGATAAAATGGAGGTCAAGTTCAATAATGACGATTTTGACTTTTACCGTTCAGGAGTTATGGTTCTTGAAAGATTGAAAAATGGTTTTTCCCGTCGTGTCCGTGCATTTTCTCATGAACCATTCAACCAAAGCTTTTGAAATTTTAATATGTTGTTACTGATTACAAAATAGAGGTCAAGATCAATAATGACGATTTTGACTTTTACCGTTCAGGAGATATGGTTCTTGAAAGATCGTAAAATGGCGTTTCCATTCAGGTAGTTGCATTTACTCATGAACCATTCAATCTAAGCTTTTCAAATTTTAATATGTTGATACTGATGACAAAATTGAGGTCAAATTTGATATTGACGATTTTCACTTTCACCATTCATCAGTAATGGTTCTTGTGATATTGCCAGGACACAAATAAATGTTAATAAATCCGGTTTGCTGTCGTTGTGACAGCCTCTTGTGTTTTGATTGAATGAAAAAGAAATTCGCCAGGGGTAATTTTTTAAATGTTTTAATTAATTTCAGATATTGGACTGTGTCTATGGTGGCCTTGCTGCTCTGGTTTTCAGTCTGGTAAGATTTTAATTATAATGGACTGATGTTGTCACAGAGATGTGAATAGCAGGGGCTCAGCAGCTAATGGCCCCTTAATTTAGACGTGGGCCACTTAAAATGTTTATATTCTACTCATGAGAAAACTGTTGACTCATGAAAATACAAGATGGGCAACTACTGTAAATTCAGATATTATTGCATGCATTTTTGAAAAAATGGACAAAAAGGCAAGAATAATTATTGCGATGTCAGGAAAATCTGCATACAGATATATGTATCTATTATAAGAATGTGAGTTCTTATTATTGCTATACTCACCCTGTCTCATTATTGGCATTATTAACAACCTCGCAATAATTAACAGCACTTTAAGAAATATAATCTTTGGGTCAGTAACATTTTCAGAACCTTTGAAAATTCACTTCTGTATTTCTTTTTTTTTAAACAAAAATATATTGAAAGTTATTGGAAACTTGTTTCTTTTCTCAACTGTCTACAGTGTGGGTTTCAAACCCAAGAGGATTTTCTCAACTGTCTACAGTGTGGGTTTCAAACCCTTTTTTTCTCAACTGTCCACAGTGTGGGTTTCAAACCCAATGTTTTTTCTCAACTGTCTACAGTGTGGGTTTCAAACCCAATGTTTTTTCTCAACTGTCTACAGTGTGGGTTTCAAACCCAAGAGGATTGTCTCAACTGTCTACAGTGTGGGTTTCAAACCCAAGAGGATTTTGCAAATTTAGTGACAGGATGATAATATATATCCTACAGCACAAAATGCAGGAACCAATGGTGTACATGTACAAAAGGGAAAATAGATTTTTCACACCTTAAATATTTAGTCTCTTTGAAAAGTTTTATGCACTTTACCCAGTTTTAATATGAGTTATCAAGTAACAAGTGAAATATGGTAAAAGTATAGGTGTAAGAAGTTGATACTTGAGCTAAAGCTTACATGAAATTTGTGTTTAAGAATTTAGCAGAGGATGTTGGAATTTTTCTATTGTACCCCTTGGAGACATTTTAAAATTCAATCTATCAACAAACCACTGTTACTTGCGCAACCTATTTTATAAACAGATGCAGACTGGTAATGTACTATTTTATAAACAGATGCAGACTAGTAATGTACTATTTTGAAAGAATCCTATTAAGATTGATTTGTCATAAATATATGGAATAGCGTTTTTATGTTAAGAGGTTAAAACGAGTAGTTTGATTAATTTTGGGGTAAAAAATCTTACTCAAAACCAGGGAAATCAAAAACCATCTTTCCCCCCAGAGCTATGTACCACACTTTTACTTATTATTTAATTTGTCATTTTTGCAGTTCCTTGTGTACGACACCCAGATGGTGGTAGGTGGTAAGAAACATGAGCTATCTCCAGAGGAGTATGTGTATGGAGCCTTACAGCTGTATATTGATATAGTCTACCTCTTCTTGATCCTCTTGGCTTGTTTTGGAAAGAGTAACTAAACAGGAACAGAATATACAAGGCTTTTTTGTACTTTGCTAGATATTGTCAGTAATTATTATAATCAAAAGTTTATACAACTCATTTTATTTTGGTACAAATTATTTTCTGTCAAAGTTTCTGAAAAATCATGATTTAGATTTGAGTACAAATATATATTTTTTTTAATATGTTATTTGATAATTTTTATTAGTTTAAAAATACTTGACTAGTCACTACAGCAGTCTTTGATTTTACAAATCCATTTTTTTTCTCAAAGTATTAGTCATGTAAGTAAGTTTATTTATAATTATGTAAAAGATGTGAGTGGTGATAGGTGTATTCAAATTCAATTTTTTTAAATGATTGTAAAAAAATTACACTTAATGCAGTCAACCACCCACAGAGGAGGTCTTGTTTTATGATCAGTATTTATTTTACATGATATTTTTTACTACAATGTAATTAATTAGAAAAGTTGCATTCTATTTTCTTTGGAATACTAATTAACAAACTTAGAAAATAGATAAAATGTGAGTTCAAAGAATAACTTTATCAATTTTAAACTTTTTAGAGTTAGAATTTTTCATCGCTAGAATTTATTTATTCTTCATGTTAATTTTTTTACAATGACTTTATTATTATTTTGCAATCAAATGTTTTTAGAATAATTTCAATTTTCCTTTGTCAAAAAAAAATACAAGATGTATTTATATGTTTTGAAATTACTTCAGTATTTTATGTTGAAAAAAGCTCAAGCTCAAAATGTAAATGTAAATGGCCATCAGCCCTTTTTCGCTGGAATAATATATCTGTTGGATATTTTTTATCTTATTATTTATCTCTATGCTGAATTATTATTTTTTTGGCAAATTATGCAGGAACTTATTCCAGTAGCATGACTATTGATGAAAGGGTATAAATATGACTTTATGTTTTTTTTATATACTGAATACTTTAATTTCATTGTATTTAACCTGTCAATTTTTCTTACGCTATTAACTTCATGCCTCAGAAGATAAATTTTATTATTTCTTATTCTTATTTGATACTTTATATTCTTTAAACAACATTTTATATGATAATTGGTAATACACTGAACAATAAAATTATGCTTTCTTGACAAAACAGATCAAAAATATCTTAGAAAAATCAAAACACATTAATTTTTTACTTGTACAATGCTGTAGGCCTTTGAAACAATTCATAATATGAAAGAGCTTTTAAGAGGTACCTTTGTATATATAATAAATGTGAGTTACACAAATTTCATAAAATATCCCTAAAAGAAGGCTTAATTTCCATATTAAAAACAAACTTTCAAACCTTTATGAATCAAAAGGATTGAAATATATTGTATGTTCAAGATATAGAATGCAAATATCTCATATTTCTTAACTGACCATATCCTCAAAATTACGAATGCTTATTCTGATTGATTGATTAATTGATGGTATGGTAGGGTCAAGTATTGTAACTGAAGTTGCAAGCATTAATGCCTTAACTGAAAAAATAATTGAAAACGTAAAAAAAATAACGGTTCCCTTCCAAGGCCTTAATAGAATAAAATGTTGAAAAAGCAAACAATTTTACAACACTATTCTAAGTCCTTAACTGAAAAGGTAATTGAAAAGACCAAGAATTTAACAGCCCCTTCTAAGGGCTTAACTGAAAAGATAATTGACATAGCCAAAGATTGAACAGCCCCCTTTTCTACAATAATGATAGTAAGATGTTTTACATTCTAAATGTGGTCATTTATAAAAACACGAACTAGTTCCTAGTATCTGACCATAAAGTGTTTTTGGTTATTTTGGCAGCTGGCCAGTTTAGTCTGATTTTTACAGAATGGCTGGTATTGTATTGTTACCGTTGAAATTTGACCAAAGTTTTATTTTTAAAAATGACCAGCCTGAGATTGAAGTTCCTGTGATATAAAGTGACATTTTTGTTTTATGTTATCAAAGTGTTGATGTCTTAATGTTGTTGTTATCATGAAGATGTGATAACTAAACAGCATTGATCAATTTCCATTTGTTTTTTGGGGGGAGGGGGAATCGGGAAGAGATTTTCATGTTTTATTGTAATAAATTTCATGTTTTATTGTAATAAATTTCACGTTTTATTGTGTAACTACTGTTAACTGTTTTAACAAGATTTGGTCTGTATCAGAGTTGAAATGTAGATGTAAAGGTCCTATTGCTAGTATACAAAAGTAAGCTATTTCAGGTTTACTGTATATGCTAGAAGATATTTTTATAAATAAGTTGTGTTAAAAAAGTACATTGAGACAGATATTTATACAAGTCTGCATTGACATATTCCTTTATAATAGAAACTAATTTATTTCAAACAGATGTGTAGGTTGTAACTTGAATATAAAAGGACTGGTTTGAAAATTTCACATATACATTATCTAGTAAGTATGTCTGAATTAGGAACAACTCTGCAACAAATTTTATCCATCAGATCACCAATGATGTTGATACAAGGCTTAATTACACATTCTGTATTTATAATTCGTCAATATAATAGCCCAACAATACTATAGTACCTACAAGTAAAACTGGTTCTTTTCATTAAAAACTGGTAATGAACCTTATACTGAAGGGTACTTTTTGTGTCTGTTTGTTTCAGACTTCAATATCGTAAATTATATACTGTAAACCCTAGTCAATATATCCTGTATATATAAAATACTGTAAACCCTACATGCCCTAGTCAATATATAAAAGTGGGTTTATGTTCTATGTTTTACATTTGTATAGACTTTGTTCCAGATTTAATATACAATTGTTAAAGTCAAAATTATATCAAATAAATGTTTTCTGTTCTGTATATTCTTGTATTTCTTTTCACATCAGTTTAAAAGGTTATTAGCTAGATTTATTGTATTGCCTAATGCAGCATTGGCAATAACTCATTGTATAAAACTTTCTGGTTATAAATGCTTGATTATCTATTTCTTGTGTTCAGATGCCTCATGATCATAAGTCAAAATCATACCTGCAAAATTTCAAAATCCCTATTGAGGATTATAAGCCCAAGTGGACCTAATGGTCTTTTCATATTGCCATCAGTGATTTTAATCTACTGCTATGTTGTTTAATTGAGGTCATCTCTAGCACATGTCTGTTGTCCATTACCTCATAACTATGAACCAACAACTGCATTTAAACTATGTTCATTTACACTGATTTGTTTGCCCCCACCTACTGTAGTTTTAAGATTGGGCAAGCAGATTCTACTTTAATTTTCAAATCAATGCCATAATGATCTGACATTTATAATATATAGATGTATAATATAATCTGGCATCTAAAAAGCATGTCTAGCTATGGACAAACTATGTTTAGGTTTGCATTTTTACAAATGGCATGTTAATACACAGGGTCTTCCTATTTGACAAAACTTTCAATAAATGTTTTGTCTATTCCCCCATTGTAAGCTTTATAGTCTAGTCAATCTAGTATAAATTTGCCCCATACCTTGAAGTAATTGCAACAGAAGTATTTTAAGTTTTAATCTTTAGCATTATACCCCAAATATACACAGAAAAAAGTCCCATAAAATCTAACTTGTGGAAAACTAAAAATCATGATTTTAAAATTCCTATGGAGATTTGCATTGATATTGCATTGATATGAGAGATAACTCTGCAAAAAAGGCAGAACTATCAATAAAATTGATACAAAATTATAACCTTACCGCATCTATTAAACAGAATGTATTGATTCTTGATATTTTAGCCGTCTTTAGAGTATAACAAACAACTCTAAAGGTGACCATATATTAGATTGTTCAGCATGTCAAGGTAAAGAATCTCAAATTGAATAAAACCAATTAAGCATATATTCTTCTTTTTGTGGTTGAAAGTTTCTTTAAACAATGTAGATCCTGAACAAATATAATTTACAGATATAAACAATACCAATTATTCACATTATTTTTTCAAAATGGTTATAAAGCCACAAATTTGCAATTTCTTTAATGAAAAAATATGAGGAAAAAAAAATACCCATCACACTTCGGTTTTGTACATTTTTATCCAACCTTTATGTATAATATACTAGTAGTCAAATACGAACTTATAACCCCATCAAAGTTTCATATTTTACATGAATTTTAAGAAAATCAACCGAAAACTGTAAAAAAAAACTCATTTTTGCAGAGTTATCTCCCTTTGATTAGTCTATAGTTTTATATGTTGTGTTTTTTGTACTATTATTTGTCTATTTGTCTTTTTATTTTTTAGCCATGACGTTGTCAGTTTATTTTCGATATATGAGTTGGATTGTCCATCTGTTATCTTTCGCCCCTCCTTTGTAATTGATTAACATAGGGTATATATCCATAGAAGTTATCTTTCGCCCCTACTTTGTAATTGATTAACATATGGTATATATCCATAGAATAGAAGTCCATCTGTTATCTTTCGCCCCTCCTTTGTAATTGATTAACATATGGTATATATCCATAGAATAGAAGTCCATCTGTTATCTTTCGTCCCTCCTTTGTAATTGATTAACATATGGTATATATACATAGAATAGAAGTCCATCTGTTACCTTTCGCCCCTCCTTTGTAATTGATTAACATAGGGTATATATCCATAGAATAGAAGTCCATCTGTTATCTTTCGTCCCTCCTTTGTAATTGATTAACATAGGGTATATATCCATAGAATAGAAGTCCATCTGTTATCTTTCGCCCCTCCTTTGTAATTGATTAACATAGGGTATATATCCATAGAATAGAAGTCCATCTGTTATCTTTCGCCCCTCCTTTGTAATTGATTAACATATGGTATATATCCATAGAATAGAAGTCCATCTGTTATCTTTCGTCCCTCGTTTGTAATTGATTAACATATGGTATATATCTATAGAATAGAAGTCCATCTGTTATCTTTCGCCCCTCCTTTGTAATTGATTAACATAGGGTATATATCCATAGAATAGAAGTCCATCTGTTATCTTTCGCCCCTCCTTTGTAATTGATTAACATAGGGTATATATCCATAGAATAGAAGTCCATCTGTTATCTTTCGCCCCTCCTTTGTAATTGATTAACATATGGTATATATCCATAGAATAGAAGTCCATCTGTTATCTTTCGCCCCTCCTTTGTAATTGATTAACATAGGGTATATATCCATAGAATAGAAGTCCATCTGTTATCTTTCGCCCCTCCTTTGTAATTGATTAACATAGGGTATATATCCATAGAATAGAAGTCCATCTGTTATCTTTCGCCCCTCCTTTGTAATTGATTAACATAGGGTATATATCCATAGAATAGAAGTCCATCTGTTATCTTTCGCCCCTCCTTTGTAATTGATTAACATAGGGTATATATCCATAGAATAGAAGTCCATCTGTTATCTTTCGCCACTCTTTGTAATTGATTAACATAGGGTATATATCCATAGAATAGAAGTCCATCTGTTATCTTTCGCCCCTCCTTTGTAATTGATTAACATAGGGTATATATCCATAGAATAGAAGTGTCCATCTGCTATCTTTCGCCCCTCCTTTGTAATTGATTAACATATGGTATATATCCATAAAATAAAAGTCCATCTGTTATCTTTCGCCCCTACTTTGTAATTGATTAACATAGGGTATATATCCATAGAATAGAAGTCCATCTGTTATCTTTCGCCCCTCCTTTGTAATTGATTAACATAGGGTATATATCCATAGAATAGAAGTCCATCTGTTATCTTTCGTCCCTCCTTTGTAATTGATTAACATAGGGTATATATCCATAGAATAGAAGTCCATCTGTTATCTTTCGTCCCTCCTTTGTAATTGATTAACATAGGGTATATATCCATAGAATAGAAGTCCATCTGTTATCTTTCGCCCCTCCTTTGTAATTGATTAACATATGGTATATATCCATAGAATAGAAGTCCATCTGTTATCTTTCGCCCCTCTTTTGTAATTGATTAACATATGGTATATATACATAGAATAGAAGTCCATCTGTTATCTTTCGCCCCTCCTTTGTAATTGATTAACATATGGTATATATACATAGAATAGAAGTCCATCTGTTATCTTTCGCCCCTCCTTTGTAATTGATTAACATAGGGTATATATCCATAGAATAGAAGTCCATCTGTTATCTTTCGCCCCTCCTTTGTAATTGATTAACATAGGGTATATATCCATCGAATAGAAGTCCATCTGTTATCTTTCGCCCCTCCTTTGTAATTGATTAACATAGGGTATATATCCATAGAATAGAAGTCCATCTGTTATCTTTCGCCACTCTTTGTAATTGATTAACATAGGGTATATATCCATAGAATAGAAGTCCATCTGTTATCTTTCGCCCCTCCTTTGTAATTGATTAACATAGGGTATATATCCATAGAATAGAAGTCCATCTGTTATCTTTCGCCCCTCCTTTGTAATTGATTAACATAGGGTATATATCTATAGAATAGAAGTCAACAGCAATACACCTTTGTGTTTATACAACTGAGGAGGATAATAACATTCTTTTTTTGATGATTTTTTGTTGTTGTTCTTTACAAGACAAAGCTATCTTGGCTATTTATGTTTTATATTTTGTTCTTTATTGATGATATAAGCTATGAAGGTACATCAATATAAGACGAAATTTATAGTATCGTTACAACTTTTGCTTAACTTTTACCTTTGTAGTCAAAGTCAAATAATTGTTTTTCTTTCTCCTACTAGGGATCATAACTGTTATTTAGTGTTGGGAAAAAAAAAAGGATTTTCTTATCCCAGGCATAGATTACCTTAGTCGTATTCGGCACAACTTTTTGGAATTTTGGATTCTCAATGCTCTATAACTTTGTACTTGTTTGGCTTTATAAATATTTTGATATGAGCGTCACTGATGAGTCTTATGCAGACGAAACGCGCGTCTGGCGTACTAAATTATAATCCTGGTACCTTTGATAACTATTAGTGTTTGGGAGATAGGTGTACCATATAAAAAACTGGAGTGTTCACTATAAATGAAAGGGAGGCATATTTAGTCAAATGAAGCTTTCTTAAAAAGTAAAAGAAATGAAATATGGAGTAATTGTCAACATGGTCAATCATATAGCATCCCAATCAAAACAAAACAAAATGTTAGAATCGGTCAACAAATGCGCTTTACCCTGTCTATGAATTCAAGGTATCGATGGTAAAGAAAATTTATTAACTATTTTGAGAGATTACCTAAGATATCGCATCAACACGATATTTAAAAGATAAAAGACATAAATATATACAATCTAAACTGGGAAAGATCATTTCCTATGCGGAATCATTTTTTTTTATATCTTTCACCAATAAGTGGTTATAAGAGCAGATTCCTATCAAATTAGTTTCTCTATTGTAAAGCTTAGAAGTAGAACGCACATAACTGGGTAATTTTAAGATTTTATTATTCCTCATGAACGTCCAATGGCATATAGTTTATGCATTTTGATTGAAGTGGAATGTTAGGATTTGGTACTATCCAAATTGTAACATTTCTGACATTGATCCCAACAGTACGGAAGAAAAAGTATGAAGTTAGTTAGACTGTTATGATAAATCATTTTGAAGACTAATTTTAACGTGTTTTTGATAAATACATGATAGAGCGTTTTCATAGTTATTCTAAATATGAAATAAGTTTATGTTGTGATAGTTATAATTCTATTGATGGTAACAATTTGTACATACGACAATTAATGTCGCTCGATGCCAAAATATTTGAAACACCAAGTGTCAATGACGCAATATCCAGATTTTCATGCCAGTACCGAATTACTGACTACTGGGCCCGATGATACTTTTAAAGATTAACATCCCACCAAAAGTATCGAACCTGAGGAAGAAAGTATATTATGTACCCAATTTTCGGAACCAGATGTGCATTTCTACAACTTATGTCTTTACAGTGATGCCAAACTGTTTGATAACCAAAAACGTATTGAAAAATGAAGAGCTTAGAAAACACGAATGTCAAAATGTATATCGAAACCCAAGTAAGAAAGCTTTGTAGGAGGGAAATATTTATCACTTAATTAAGATTAACTTTTATAAATCTTGTAACAGCAAATTTGAATAACACAATATCTGTATTTTCATGCGACAACAATACTAACAGCATGATGCTTCTGTGTTACTTTACAAAAGTTAATGGACACAGTGATATATAAATTTGTACTGGAAGGTTAAATATCTGTAACTGTTTATTTAGCTATATTACATATATTATGACAAATGAGTATATCCTGTTGGTTTTTGTCGAGCCTGCAACTTTTGTTGAAGAAAGCTCGACATAGGGATAGTGATCCGGCGGCGGCTACGGCGGCGTTAGCTAACTTCTAAAAAGCTTTATCTTTTAGAAGGTGGAAGACCTGGATGCTTCATAGCTTGATATGGATGCCTCATCTTACGAAGTTTCCGTCAGTCACATGTCCAATTTCCTTGGTTCAGTGACTACTTGAAAGAAAGTTAAGATTTTTTGTAATGGAAGTAATTTGATAACTATATGTGGTATGTGCGTACCTTGCAATGTCCTCATCCCCGTCAGACAGTTTTTTCGCTTGACCTCGATCTCATTTCATGATTCAGAGAACAAGGTTAAGTTTTGGTGGTCAAGTCCATATCTCAGATACTATAAGCATTAGGTCTAGTATATTCTGTGTATGGAAGCACTGTAAGGTGTACATGTCCAACTGACAGGTGTCGTCTCAAAGAGGGACGAAAGATACCAAAGGGACAATCAAACTCATAAATCTAAAACAAACTGACAAAGCCATGGCTAAAAATGAAAAAGACAAACAGAAAAACAATAGTACACATGACACAACATAGAAAACTAAAGAATAAACAACACGAACCCCTTGACCTCATTTTCATGGTTCAGTGGTCAATGTTAAGATTTTGAGTTTTGGTCTTTTTTCTAATACTATATGCAATAGGTCAACTATATTTGGTGTATGGGAATATTTTATAATCTATATATCAGTCGCGCAGGTTTTATTTGACCTTGCCCTCATTTTAACGGTTCATTGTTCATTGTTCAGTTTTTGTGTTTTGGTCTGTTTTTCTTAAACTATAAGCAATAGATCAACTGTATTTGTTGTATGGAAGGATTATTCGGTGCACATTCCTGCCTGGCATGGCTCATCTCACCTTGATCTTTTTTTCATGGTTCATTGGGCAATGTTAAGTTTTTTTGGTTAATGTTAAGTTTATGTGACAGTTGTAATAAAGCTAAATATATTTAGGACTATTTATAGGTTAGACAATGCTTGGTCATGTTTTATGAAGATTTAAGCCCAAGGCGAAGGCGAAGCCGAGGGCTTAAATCTTCATAAAACATGACCAAGTATTGTCTGACCTATTTAGAACATATTCACACTTTCGAGTGACCTTACAAAATTATCCTTTCCCATTGTAATATTCAAACCTAAATAAGAGTTCACTTTTTATAATGACATGAATGAACTAAATGTAAAACATAGGTAATCATAATTTCAATAAATGGAATGAAAAAGCTCGGACATAGTTTGTGAGGACCGACTGGATAAATTGTTTTTCTTCTGCTTGAAATAAAGTTTAATACTTATATAGCTTGAGAATGTTTTATCTTAAAAAGCAACACAATGTTATATACATCCCCTTTTTGAAGTTTGACTTTTTTTTATAAATATAAAACTCTCGGTATAAATATTTAAATTCAGACCATTCAACATTAAATGCTTACTTTTTATTGATAAATGTTTACAGCAGAAAGTGCAATTTGTTGTTTAATAAAAATTAAAAAAAAAAAAAGATAAATTAACATGTTTTTGTGTTTCTCCGAAATTTGCTCTATATATCAGCAGACTGGCATTGTTTTCTTGAAAGAAAAAAAATACCTCAAATGTCAGGTATATAAGTTAAATAAGTATTAGTTCATCTACATCCTTACCCAAATTGTTTTTGTTTATTCTATATATGTGTACCGTTAAAAAATGCATGAAAATTTGCAAAATTCAAAAGGTTTTGTTTTTATCTCTGCTCTTTCATCTTTAATCAGTAGGCTCTTTTCCCATGGAAAATGCCTCAGTGGATTGTACACTTCGTTAGTGCAGTTATTAAGAGTTCACATTTTAAAAATATGCTTTAAATTGTAAAAATATTCGAATTAGCTCTCGCCGCGATATAACCTTTTTGTGCTAATGCGGCGTAAAGCAACCAACAATCAATCATCAATCAAGAGTTCACTTTCATAATTAACTGACAATGAAAAGTCATTCATGTATAGCATTTCATAGTGGATGGAAAACCATGTACTATGAAAATTAGAGGGGGGAAAACTGACTTTTCATTGGACGAAAAGGAGTGAGTATGTTCTAACAACATAATACCAATGATTAGTAAAGAAAGCGAGACATTTCAGAGTGTGCACTCTTGTGGTTACCTTATTGTGAATAATGCGCCCAACGGCTCATTTAGAATTAGAAATGAAACTCACTAGTTAATCTAGATATAAACCTTAGAAGTTATTATCCATTACACAATACAAATCTTACTGTAACTGCATGAAGTATGAATTATTACCATCCGATAACGGTTAATATGAAAATACAAGACACTTTGTAAGTAATTTATTGTACCATCTATGATTGTACCAACTTAGTTTATTCATAGATGTAATACCCATTACATCTATGGTTTATTGAAAATGGGGGAGGGTTGTTAAGTTTTTTTTTCTATTTGAAATGAAATTTCTATTGCGGAAAAGTGATTATTTTTTTCAACCAATTTTAATTGAATCGAATGAAATATTCAGAATGATTTTCTTTTGAATAGCAATACATTTTTTGTTTATTGTTTTCCCCCTTTATTACGACCCCATTTTGAGGTACGTGGTTGTTATTCCAAAGAATATAATAATATTGATTTAGTTATCATTTTATAGAGTAAAAGATATACATAAATGTAAATAAAAATAATAACTGACACGAAGGGAGCACGAAATCGTGATACATGTATCAATACATGTAGGTCACAGTATGATTTCCTTTTCAGTGTGAATGAGTAAGATTTTCAAAATCTTACACACGATTATGTTAAATCGGGCTTTGAAAAAAAAGTGTTACATTAAAATTCATCTCACACAATGATATTGTCTCTGTATTGAAGTGATAAATATACAAAACTTCACATAATTTGTTTCTAAAATTAAAATGCGGACAATGACGATTTTTTTACACCTATCATAGATTGATTAAAAAACAAAATCCCAAATCGGCAATAAAAAATATCAGACGAATATAACTTTGAAGTAAATTATAGTTTGCATCTTTATCAAGGAAAATAATGACCTCAAAAGGTCATTATTTTATGCCTTGGAGAAAATTTCATTAAAACATGGTATCGTTCGGGTTTTTACTTCAAAATATGACCTATCGATCAGAAAGAAAATAACTCCATATATGTATATAATGTTGGTGAAAATATATCTATTATTCAGGATTATGAATACATTTTTACATGATTTATAACAATAAAATTGAGAAAGGAAATGGGGAATTTGCCAAAGCGACAACAACCCGACCATAGAGCAGACAACAGCCGAAGGACACCAATGGGTCTTCATTGTAGCGAGAAACTCCCACACCCGTAGGCGTCCTTCAGCTGGCCACTTAAAACTAGAGGCTCTAAAGAGCCTGTGTCGCTCACCTTGGTCTATATGATTATTAAACAAAGGAAGCAGATGGATTCATGACAAAAATGTGTTTTGGTGATAGTGATGTGTTTGTACATCTTACTTTACTGAACATTCTTGCTGCTTACAATTATCTCTATCTATAATGAACTTGGCCTAGTAGTTTCAGTAGAAAATGTTAGTAAAAATTTACAAATTTTATGAAAATTGTTCAAAATTGACTATTAAGGACAATAACTCCTTAGGGGGTGGGGGTGGTCCGGGAGTTTGAATTCCCCCTTTTTTAACAAGAGTAATGCTTTAGAATAGAGACATATGACTTGGTTCAAAATTTGTATCTGCAAGTAAAGTAGAATTTAAAAGATTTTTTCTTATTCAAAGTAGATACTTAATAATTTTTTCGCTATTGGAATTTCCTACAATGTTGTTGGTTTTTTTTAAGTTAATAAATAAATCATGTATCTACTTGAGAACTCTTTTGAATGATTATTAACTAAACTACACAAACCTTGGTTTCACGATCAGAAAAATACTTCTTTAATTTAGGCCGCCCTTATTTAGGAATTTCCAAAAATAGACGACACCTGCGTAATTCCGCTCCCCCTTTCATGTAATCCGGCCCTAATCTATATTTAACTTCCCGGTTTTTGGAACTGCGCTTCACAAACATTGACAAGAGAAACAATTTAGAATTGCCTATACTGTAAGATTTTATTAATATAAATCTAGAGAATGATTTGTAAATGACATTTTGCTGTTTAATATGTAATCATGACGTTTTGGTGGTCCAAATAATTATTTTGAGGCAGATGACTGAGGTGTTACATGTGAACTGAGACTAGTCTTAGCTGTGAAAAAGACATAAGTCCGTATAAAACATATTTAAATACTGATTTTTAAGTAAACTGTACAGCATGACCAGTCTTTTATATGTGAAAAGTATTTTTCAATTGTAGACATTGAGGTCTAATTACAATGTTTTTATTTGTAGATAGAAGATATATTTTATTATGGCCTATAACCAGGAACCAAATCAGACATCATACCCATTGGGGTCCAATTACAATACACAGTACAGTACACCAGCAGCACCGCCTCCAACATACGCTTCAGCAGTAGATCCTCCTCCACAGAAGTCATATAGTTCAGGTGTAGCTCCTCCTCAATCCAACATACATGTACCTAAAAGTAAGTGTTATTTATACAACATAAATCTTCATAGATACCAATTTTCTTGGATTGAGGAAAACTTATATTTTCATGAATATTTAATTTGCTTAAATGCTTTACCTTTACTCACACAATTCACAAAAATTGGTTAAATAGCTTTTGTTTAAAAATGACAAATTCATGAAATTGTGAACAACAAACATAAAAACTACAAAAGTATTGGTACGACATATATGACATTGTATAGTTTTTGTGTATAATATGTTGATATACATTTAATTTTGTTTGAAAAAAAAGGACTTGAGAAAACCTTAGTATTTTGGTAAAGATTGCATAAACTGCAATCAAAAACCTATGGTACTTATAGATTATCGTTGATCATCTCAACGAGATTGATTTTCTCGCTTGAGCTGGTACAGCGAAAGTGAGAAGAGATGACCAAAGATAATCTGCTTATCGCTATTTTACCTATGACGACGTTGTCAATTTCATGTCAATTTCGTTAGCAACGCCACGTGGTCTCCTTAGTTTCTAGCGATAATTTGTCCATCTTACGCGAGAAGCATGATATGAAAATTATCACAAAAAGAGTTCAAAAGAAAAATGCACAAAATTGTATCGTTATTCCTACGATATGAGGGCAATAAGAAGTACAACAATAGTTTAGGCACACAAGTATAATTCCAAACAGTTACATCATGTACGTGTACAACGTCATCAGTATCAGTGCTAATCTATGGAGCGCATCATAAACATATACATATCGTTACATCCCCTTTCTTAAGAAAAAATCTTTAATGTTCTTGTTCTCAAAATTTCTTTGAACTGATCATAACTCGCGATTGTGCCATTGAAAGTATTAACTTTTACTACAGAACATATTTACAGTCCATCACTAGAAACCCTTCTTTTATAAGTCCATTATAAATTCACAATATCAAAACCCTAATCTAACTCAAACTAAAAATTTAAACAGGCACATATTTACAAAGTCCATTCAACGCACTACTGTACATACATAGTCCTGAAGATGTTTCGGTCTACTACGAATACGTTCTGAGGTTCTGATAGTTTGTTTTGGTTCTTGGTGTTCAATCACTTTGTCGTCTACTTGATTATCGATGGCGATCGGTTGTGCTTGATTGTCAGTACGATCCGCGGCTGTTTGAGTTGCTAGATCTAATTCTGACTGTTCAATCATCGGCTCTTTAGTTAGTATCAAATGTCTATGATTTCTCCGATAAGTGCTGCCATTTTCGGTGGTCACATTGTACGATCTAATATTACATTTCTCATCAACCTTTGCTTTTGTCCATTCTTTTCCGTTTTTGAACGGTTTTATTCGGACTATATCTCCTTTCGCTAGTTCGGTCTTATCTTTAGCACTACGATTGTAATAGCTACGCTGTTTCTCCCTTTGAATCCTCTTGTTTCCTACAACATCTGTTTGAATGTCTGGCTTCAATAATCTTGACGCCGACGGTAATAGCGTTCTTCCTCTTCTTCCAAACATGCGTTGTGACGGAGAACTATCCAAGCCTTCAGATGGTGTATTTCTCCAATCTAACAATGCTAAATACGGGTCTTTAGTATCCTTATGAGATTTCACCATTAACCTTTTTGCTGTTTTGATAGCGTTTTCAACTTTTCCGTTTGATTGTGGAAATCTCGGTGAACTTGTTGTATGCGTAAATTCATACTGATTCGAAAAATGTCTAAACTCGTGACTGTTGAACGGCGGTCCATTGTCTGAAAATACACAATCAGGTAGTCCATATCTCGCAAAATGTTTCCTCAAGATTCCAATTATTTCTTTTCCTTCTTGTTATTTAATCTGTCGATTTCAAAGTAGTCGGAATAGTAATCAATGGTCATCAAATAGTCTTGTTGATTATACTCAAAGAGATCGCAAGCAATTTTCTCCCATGGTCTTGTACAGAGTTCATTACTATGCAAACTTTCTTTCTGTTGTTCCATGTTGAATGCATTGCAAGTTTCACATGTTTTAATATAACTTTCAATGTCCGAGTTCATATTCGGCCAATATAAACATTCTCTTGCTCGTCGTAAGCATCCTTGTATTCCTATGTGACTAGAATGCACTTTTTCTGTCAGATCTGCTCTTGCACTATTCGGCACTACAACCCTATCACTTTTGAAAATCAATCCATTCTGAATTGTAAGTTCTTCTCGAAACGGAAAATACTTCTGTATCTTAATATCTACGGCATCCTTGTTAATCGGCCATCCTTTCTTTATAACTTTCCAAAGCATTTGAAGTTCTTCATCTTCTGCGGTAGCTGATTGTAGTGTTTTACATCTTTTGGCGGTGATCGGTAAAAATTGAATCGCATTCACAGTTTCAACTTCCTTCTCGGTTTCCGGTCGTATATCTTGTCCACTTAGTTCTTTGTTAATATATGCTCTACTCAATGTATCTGCCATATACATTTCTATTCCTGGTTTGAAAACAACATATTCAAACTTTTGTAAGCGTAACAACATTCTTTGTAGTCGTTTCGGAGCGGTAAGCAAAACTTTCTTACATATAATCTCAAACGGTTTGTGATCTGATTCGACGACGATTTTTCTTCCATATGTGTATGTTTCAAATTTTTCCATTCCAAAAACTACTGCTAGTAATTCTTTTTCAATTTGAGCATAATTTTCTTCGGTTGGTGTTAATGCTCTCGACGCATAGCATACTGGTTGTCCCTCCTGCAACAAGCAAGCATCCAGTCCTGATTTCGATGCATCACACTGTAAAATGACTTCTTTCTTTTCATCAAAGTATCGAAGTATCGGTGTATTTGACAATACGGTTCTTTTCTGATCAAATGATAGTCCGTGTACGTGAGGATCCCATTTGAAATCATTTTCGGACTTAAGCAATTGTCTAAGTGGAGCGGTAGTTTCGGATAGACACGGTGCAAACTTCTGTACATAGTTCACCATGCCCAAAAGTCTCTGAACTGCTTGTCGGTCCTCAGGTATCGGCATTTCCGTAATAGCTTTGACTTTTTCGGAGTCTATTTTCAGTCCTTCAGCGGTAATTCTATGACCAAGATAGCTAACTTCCTGTAATCTTAGTTTCAGTTTGTCTTTATTTAGTTTCAAACCTTTCTGTCTACAACGATCCATTAACCCTATCAGGTTCTTATCGTGATCTTCTTGTGCGTCCTTGTCGTTAGTTCCGCAACCATATATCAAGATATCATCGATCATGATTAACTTTCACGCCTTTTAATCCCTCGAGGGCTTCATCCATTCTACGCTGGAATTCCTCGGGTGCTGGCGATATACCGAACGGCATTCTTTTCCAACGGTATCGTCCCCACGGAGTACCGAAAGTTGTCAAGTAACTAGTCTCTCCTTCTAACTGCACATGCCAAAATCCGTTTTTTGCATCTGCTACCGAGAACCATCTTGCTTTTTCTAAATCTGGTAGCAAGTCGTCGATCGTCGGAGTCGGGTAATGATTCCTTTTCAACGCTTCATTCCGTGGTTTCGGGTCTATACAAAGTCTTATTTTTTCCGGACGATTTCGTGACAACCACCATCGACGATATCCAATCGGTCGGAACATCAACTTGTGAAATAAAATCTTTTTCAACTAAAGTATCGAGTTCATTTTTTATTTTGTCTCTAAGTGCAACTGGCACTTTCCGTGTAGCGAGCTTGACTGGCTTTACGGTTTCATCAATGTCTTACTTCAGTTTTCCGGGTAGCTTTCCTTCTCCCTTAAACACATCTGGATATTGCTTTTCAAGCGTCTGTTTTGATACAACACTTACAGTGCTATCAGTTCTATCATCTACTTTCGAAATATTGTCATTGTGAATATTAACTTTGTTCACAGTAATTAATTTCATCCTCTGAATCGCTTCAGATCCAAGAATCGGCTGAACATTTCCAGTTACAACTACGAATTCTAAATTGTACCATTTCTTATTCTATGGATTGACTATTGTGATTTTCCTCTTTCCAGCAGGCTTAGTTTCGGTCTTGTTGAACATAACAAGTGTCTGATTTGACGGTTTCAATTGCACAAGTTCTTTATCATTGAAT
Organism: Mytilus edulis; assembly: GCF_963676685.1. NCBI lineage: Eukaryota > Metazoa > Mollusca > Bivalvia > Mytilida > Mytilidae > Mytilus > Mytilus edulis. Next base: position 4,196,890 of record NC_092345.1, read on the forward strand.
ATCTTCTTTTAGTCTTTTGTCGGAAGAACATTGACGGTCGATCCACAGTCGAGTTGGAACTTAACTTGCTTGTTTTGAACATTCATAATTGCATTTATTCTTTTTAGTCCAACGGTGTTAACGTCTTCAACTATGAACATATATTCTTCATCGGACATATTTTCATCATCGGATTGTTCGATGTTGTGAACGGTTCTTCTGTTCTTTTGTCTAAAATTCGGCTTGTTTGCACTCAGAGTCGTTCTTCCGGATTCACATTTGATTTTGAAATGATTTGACTTGCCACATTTTCCACATGTTTTGCCCCATGCTGGACATGCTTCTCTTTTCTGCACGTGTTGTCTTCCACAATACTTGCAATCATCGAACTTCTTATCGGTTTGCGGTCTCGGAGTAAAGTTTTTTCTCGGCTTCTGATCCCGTCTCCTTACATACTGGACCTCTTCTTGTGAAATATCTTTCATTTGTATACTTGTCTTTTCATTTGCGCGGCAAATGTCTACACAACGATTCAAAGTTAGTTTCGCATCCTGTAATAACTTCTTTCTTGTTGAATTTTCACGTAGGCTAATGACAATTCTGTCTCGTATTAAGCTTTCCTCTATTGTGCCATAATTACATGTTTTGACTAATGTACGTAATGCAGCAACATATGTATCAATGTTTTCACCTTGCTCTTGGTCTCGTTTGTTGAAACAATATCTCTCATAAGTTTCGTTCGTTTTACCAATGCGAAAGTTCTCAAATTTCTCAATAACGGCATCTATATCATTAGTTTCACCTTCGTTAGCAAACACGAATCCGTCAAAAATTTCTAGCGCATCTGCGCCAATGCACGTTAAGAACGTAGCAGTTCTTGTTTTGCCCTCTTGCTTCTCTAATCCTGTTGCAATTTCATAGTTAGTCCACATTCGTTTAAAGCGTTTCCAATTTGTAGCAATGTTTCCTCGAAAATCCAATTTCTGTGGAAACGGCAGATTAGTGTTAATTATGCGTTCCGTAGAAATTATTGCCTCAGCGACCACTTCAGCTTCATTATCAGACATTTTGATAATTAATATATATGAAAAGTTTTCTTCAATAATTGAAAATGTTTTCGGATATAAATTGTTAACAAGTCATAAAAAACTCACGGTACATAGCGAATTGTATGTCCTTGAACAAAACGTGTAATCCAAACAATGCCGGGATGCTGGCGTCTCGCTTCAAATGTTATTTATAAACTTTCCGGTGCATATAATTCACTAATATGATTTATATTGTCCGTTTGCAACCACATCTGACACCATGTATCGTTATTCCTACGATATGAGGGCAATAAGAAGTACAACAATAGTTTAGACACACAAGTATAATTCCAAACAGTTACATCATGTACGTGTACAACGTCATCAGTATCAGTGCTAATCTATGGAGCGCATCATAAACATATACATATCGTTACAAAAATAGCGATAATGACTTGATATCTACATGTTCAAAGATTGTATCTCTGATAGTTAAAAACAAATGTTGCAGTGAAGTGATCATTATTCAGATCCTATCTAGTAAATGTCATGCAATTTATTGATGATATGTTTATACTTTGATATTTAAGTTACAATATAATGAGTATTTGAATAATCATACTTTTTTTTTTTATTAAAAATTACATAAGTAATCAATAGGGGATGAATCTGTTTATGTACAATCATGAACAAAGGAAGATAACTCCATCTCAAAAAATTAACTTGCCTTGCTAAATGTATAGCTACAATTTAATGCATCTTTAGCAAATTTGTCAAATTGAATATGATAACCAGAAATGCATGCAACACAATACTTTTTTTTTCAGATAGAACAGCTGACAGTAATTATGAGCCAAATTTTGCAGATAGTCCATTTGGTAGTTCTTTCAGTGACAAGGCTGTTAGAATGGCATTCATTAGAAAGGTAAGTGGTTAGATGCTTTTCTCTCTACCTCTCTACTCATTTATAAGTAAAGAAATTGAGAGACATAGACAAAGTTGTACTTCATTATTACAGGATATTACATAAAATGATATATGGATTTTAAACAAAATAAATGTGGAATTGCATTGAAACCTGTTAAAAATAAAAAATTTCTAAGGGTTCCACGGAACCCGGTGTCTCGCCTACTTTTGCTGTAAATCGCAGGCTCAACAAAAGTGAGGAAAAAAATCAATAAAAATATTCCTCTTGATACTATCTTATGATTGTAAAAAGGCTTCTGTCCAAGTTTGGTAAAAATCCAGGATAGTTTTTGAATCTAATAATGTTTTAAAAACTTTAACTGCAGACTGTATGTAATATTAACTGGAAGAAAATCTAAGTCCTTTTATAAGTAAAATACGGAAAAAATGGATTTATTTTTGCACAAAATTTACTTCTGGATACTATCTTATGATCATAAACAAGCTTCTTTCCAATTTTGATAGAAATCCAGTATAGTTTAAGAAAGTTATTAAAATTTCAAAAACTTTAACCACAGAGTGAATATTTGTGGATGCCCCCGCTGCCGCCGCCGCCGATGACAGAATGTAGGATCACTTAGTCTCGTTTTTGCGACAAAAGTCGAAGGCTCGACAAAAAGAAGATATGGTATGATTGCACATAAGACAACTGTCCACAAGAGACCAAAATGACACAGACATTAACAACTAAAGTAGCTTTAAAAGAGAGGTAAAAGATACCGGAGGGACATTCAAACTCATAAGTAAAAAACAGAAAAACAATAAAATTGTATACACAAAACACAATAGTTAGTGTTTGATCTATTAATTGTACAATGCATTAAAAATATGAAAATAGCTTGATTGAGATTGTTCATTTGTAATTTTTTTCTCAGCTTACTTATGCTCAACACAGATGGGATCTGGACCGAAATTGAATGGAATCTGTATTCTTCTGATAACAAATACAGAGGAATGCATGTCTCAGCCAACAAGAGAAGAATGATTTGTTTTGCAATTTTATAAATGTATTTCCCATATTTTTTCAAAATAACCTAGGTAACATGTACAAACAAAATGCATACATTTAGAATTCTCAAATACAATGTGCTAATGTAATACATTACAGTTAAAAATAATTTGTTTTGAAATTTTTTATAATGAATATATTTCTTTAATTTTAGGTGTACCTTATACTGATGGTTCAGTTACTGGTGACCTTTGGATTTGTTTGTCTGTTTTCTCTTGTGTAAGTAATAGCATACCATGGTATTCATTAAAATCAAAGCATTGTATAATTTTCAACTTTTGGTGTACTAAGTTTTTACAACAAACTTTTTATACGACTGCAAAAATTGAAAATTTTTTGGTCGTATATTGGTATCACGTTGGCGTCGATGTCTGCGTCATCGTCATCTGAATAATTTTAGTTTTCGCACTCTAACTTTAGTAAAAGTGAATTGAAATCTATGAAATTTTAACACAAGGTTTATGACCACAAAAGGAAAGTTGGGATTGATTTGGGAGTTTTGGTCCGAACATTTTAGGAATTAGGGGCCAAAAAGGGCCCAAATAAGCATTTTCTTGGTTTTCGCACTATAACTTTAGTTTAAGTAAATAGAAATCTATGAAATTTTGACACAAGGTTTATTACCACAAAAGGAAGGTTGGGATTGATTTTGGGAGTATTGGTTCCAATAGTTTAGGAATTAGGGGCCAAAAAAGGGCACAAATAAGCATAATTCTTGGTTTTCGCACAATAACTTTAGTATAAGTAAATAGAAATCAATAAAATTTATACATAAGATTTATGACCACAAAAGGAAGGTTGGGATGGATTTTGGGAGTTGAGGTCTAAACAGTTTAGGAATTAGGGGCCAAAAAAGGGCCCAAATAAGCATTTTTCTTGGTTATCGCACCATAACTTTAGTATAAGTAAATAGAAATCTATGAAATTTAAACGCAAGGTTTATGACCTTAAAAGGAAGGTTGGGATTGATTTTGGGAGTTTTGGTCCCAACAGTTTAGGAATAAGGGGCCCAAATTGGGGTCCAAAATTAAACTTTGTTTGATTTCATCAAAAATTGAATAAATGGGGTTCTTTGATATGCCAAATCTAACTGTGTATGTAGATTCTTAATTTTTGGTCCCGTTTCCAAATTGGTCTACATTAAGGTCCAAAGGGTCCAAAATTAAACTTAGTTTGATTGTAACAAATATTGAATCTTTAGGGTTCATTGATATGCTGAATCTGAAAATGAACTTAGATTTTTGATTATTGGCCCAGTTTTCAAGTTGGTCCAAATTGGGGTCCAAAATTAAACTTTGTTTGATTTCATCAAAAATTGAAAAAATGGGGTTCTTTGATATGCCAAATCTAACTGAGTACTTATGTAGATTCTTAATTTTTTGTCCTGTGTTCAAATTGGTCTACATTAAAGTCCAAAGGGTCCAAGATTAAACTAAGTTTGATTTTAACAAAAATTGAATTCTTGGGCTTCTTTGATATGCTGAATCTAAACGTGTACTCAGATTTTTGATTATGGACCCAGTTTTCAAGTTGGTCCAAATCAGGATTCAAAATTATTATATTAAGTATTACAAGTGCAATAGCAAGAAATTTTCAATTGCACAGTATTCAGCAATAGCAAGAAATCTTCAATTGCACAGTATTGTGCAATAGCAAGAAATTTTCAATTGCACAGTATTGTGCAATAGCAAGAAATCTTCAATTGCACAGTATTGTGCAATAGCAAGTATTTTCAATTGCACAGTATTGTGCAATAGCAAGAAATATCTAATTGCACAATATTGCGCAATAACAAGAAATTTTCAATTGGAGTTATCTTTCTTTGTCCAGAATAGTAGTTGAATCAACTTAAATCATTGTTTTATACAATATACAATGTATATTCAATTTTACTACCAACTGATAAATTAAAACAATCTTTAATTTTAGTTTTTTGTGTACAATTTGGAAATTAGTATGGCATTCATTATCACTGAACTAGTATATATTTGTTTAGGGGCCACTTGAAGGACGCCTCCGGGTGCGGGAATTTCCCCATTTCCATTCTCAATTTTATTTACCATACAGTGAAAACAAGCACTTTTTTTTACATTTTATGATGTATTTAAATAAGTAGTTATTGTTTCAAACTCCATTAGAAATTTGAATTGAGATCAGTTTTGGAATAAGGGAAAGGGGGATGTGAAAAAAAATTGGGGGGTTGGGGGGGGGGGGGGGTGGGGGGGGGGGTCAATTTTTCTCATTTCAGATTTCATAAATAAAAAGAAAATTTCTTCAAACATATTTTTGATAGGATTAATATTCAACAGCATAGTGAATTGCTCAAAGGCAAAACAAAAATTTTAAGTTCATTAGACCACATTCATTCTGTATCAAAAACCTATGCTGTGTCAACTATTTAATCACAATCCAGATTTAGAGCTGAATCCAGCTTGAATGTTGTGTCCATACTTGCCCCAACCGTTCAGGGTTCAACCTCTGCGGTCGTATAAAGCTGCACCCTGCGGAGCATCTGGTTTATAATATGTTTCTAGTACGACACAGAGGCAGTTAATATCATGAATATCTTTAAATGTGCTGTAACTATAAAAACACAAACATTAACTGTATTACAGTTTTAATTGTAGACATGGTGTATTGTCAAGATGACTTCTAGATTATACAATCAAACCTGCTTAATGCGGGGTTCACACATTGCCGATTATTGTTCCCGTTTGAGATCAGACAGCGATACGACACGAAAAGTGAAAAAGTCGGATTAGTACCCTCAATTATCTGGAATGTCCAATTATTGTCTGAATGCAGTCGTTTTAGTTCATAACATATTCCTACTGGTCGGGAAGGGTCTGTATAGTTCGGCAAAGCACCCCGACAGCTAGGTGTGTCCCGTAACCTTTCGGGGAAACTCAGCCGATTTTGTCTAGTCGGATTACAATCGTGCCTATGTCGTAACAGATTCTGCTGTATCGGATCGAATTCCTAACAATGTTCTGTGTATTCGGGACGGTGTCCTGTGGAACTGGAATGATCTGGAGAAATTTTTCATTGCTGTTTTTCTGCCAATTGAGTCCAGATTGCATCCAGATCTTGTCGATTGCGAACCATTTTTGCCGAAACCATTCCGAAACAGTCCCGTTATTAATTCTAAATTCGTAAATGATACCCACGTCAGAGTCCCGACAATTACAGAATACAATACGACTGAGACCAGACAAAGCCGTTTGCAATGCGATAGAGCGGACCGTGATAGGATTACGTTCTGACAGTACCTGATCATTCCGAGTATGCCGACAGTTTTCGAACGGATAACTTCCGTCAGCGTCGGTTCATTGTCTTGTCACTATCTGATCTCTGTCGGATTACATTCGTTAGAATCGGGACGCAGTCGTGACAGACTCGGTCGAATTTTACCTGGCGAAAGATACAAACCGGATTAGAAGCGGATTTAGAACGGGATTATCGGGATACATTCGGTTGGAAATGGTTGAATATCGACGCTTCCTGAACAATATCTGATTGTTGTCGTGATTAAATTTGTTTTTTTTACAAATTTTAATTAAAGTTTGAATTTCCATCCACGATTCATAGGATCTTGATCAGACTTTTAATTAATTTTAAGTCCTGTCAAGGACGGCAGTAAAAATCGTGAATGTGTGACCCCAGTTAAGAGACCACCTGTATAAAGCAAAAACCTGAGTTAAAAGACCACCAATTTTAGGTCCCTCTGTAGTACATTTCGTATAAATGGAACCTGTATTAAAAGACCACCTGTCTTAAGAGACCACTTTGTATGCCCCACCTACTATAGTAGAGGGGTATTATGTTTTTCTGGTCTGTGGCTCCGTTCGTCTGTGCGGACGTCTGTGCGTCCGTCCGTTCAGGTTAAAGTTTTTGGTCAAGGTAGTTTTTGATGAAGCTGAAGTCCAATCAACTTGAAACTTAGTAAACTTGTTGCTTATAATGATAAAATCTTTTTAATTTTGAAGCCAAATTAGACTTTTGACCCCAATTTCACGGTCCCCTAAACATAGAAAATGAAAGTGGGAGTTTCAGGTTAAAGTTTTTGGTCAAGGTAGTTTTTGATAAAATTGAAGTCCAATCAACTTGAAACTTAGTACATATGTTCCCTATAGTATAATCTTTCTAATTTTAATACCAAATTAGATTATTACCCAATTTCACGGTCCATGGAACATGGAAAAGGATAGTGCGAGTGGGGCATCCATGTACTTTGGACACATTCTTGTTGTCTCTCCCTTTAGTGGTGGCTTAAAACCGGTTTGGCTGTACATGTTTTATGCAGTGTAAGATCTCCACATTATGATTCAATATCTTGCTCTATCATGCGACAGTCTTATATTTGACATAACACATCTCAATTTTTATACAAAAGCCAAAAACTCCATTTTATTTTTAATGAATTTAATGCAAATGTTTATAGAATAAGATATTGTCTTGCAAGATGTAAAATAAAAGTTATCATTTATATTATTCCAATAGTTGAATCAAAGTAACTACTAATAAAAGGGGACAATTCAATCCAATTTTACAAATAGCTAGCGCCACAAAATACAAGTGGATCATTTCTGTTCAAAATATTTACATTTTTCTCAAGTTAAACAACCAATTATTATTTGTTTTTCCTTTCAGTAAACCAATCAAAAATTTTATACAGACAACAGGAATTTGGTTTTATTTGGTATCAAAGTAAGTATATAGTTAATATTATATCACACCTGCATATAAAGACAGTAGTATAGGCAGAGATGGGTCTGATTACTTTCAATGTAATTGATTAAATTACAATTACTTTGTCATTTATACGATTAAATTAAATTAATGATTACATCATTTCTGAAAGTGTCTGATTACATTAATGATTACATTAGCAAAGTAATCATGATTACATCTGATTACAATGAATTAAAAAAAAACACATTTTGAATGATATGAATAAATTAACATTTGACACAACTAAAGCACTTTTTAGAAAGGATTTTGTTTTATATATTAGAAAATGATAACTTCAGACTTCATCTATTTAATAAACCACAAAAGTTCACAACATACTTTGTTACATTGTGTCACTGGTTATGACCCATTACACTTTATCAGCATTGATCTCTGAATTATTTTCACTTCAATTGAATATGGCATTGTAAAGAGTTTGCTGTTTGTCTTCTGACCTCTTTGAGACTTTATATGTATTTCAAGGTACAGTTTATGGAAGTTAAGGCCAAAATATGGATGAAATAAAGTTACCAGTTAAAAACTATGTAAAATTTTAATAGAATTGTTTAATCAAATTGAAAACAAAATACAAGTCCTATAAATCATTGCATTTCACATGTCCAGTGAAAGAAAATACAAAAATTTGCTTATCTTGAACAAGATATTTGTCCAACTTTTAATTTAGTTTGTGCTAATTAGATAAATTTTCACATGTCTGATTAATCTTTTATCATATACATTGTCCTACAGCTATACTCAATTGGAAATTGCAATAAAAACAAACCTTAATTGGTTTCCTACCTGTCAATTCAAAGTTGACAAAAATCACAATATTAACAAAAGATCATAATTCAAGATTAAAGAAAAGTATAATATTACTTGAATATAACAGTTATTATCAAATATATATATATGTACATTTTTAAATTGTGAATATATGTACAATATCTTTTACTAAGGCCAGTACAATATATTTTACTAATTGTATTATACGTCTCTTCTTAGGCTATAAATGATGACTTTTCAATACTGTAACAGTTTATTTTTTACTGAAGTATACAAATCAATTAACATGCTTTATAAAGTAAACCAAACTATCTTAACATGTAAATATTTCTTAAATAAGAATAACAAAATTGTTCATTTATTGACCATAAACACAGTTTAAGATTTATTTTTATTGTAATCAGAATGTAATCAAATAGTAATCAGGATTACAGGGTATTTTGAAAAGTAATTGATTAAATTAAATTACATGTAATCAGATTTTTGGCTGATTAATGATTACAATGATTACTTGAAAAATTGTAATCAATTACAGCTGATTAACGATTACAATTACAATTACCCCAAGTCTGAGTATAGGGCTTTCTCACATCTTTATATATAGATAATAGAAAAGGGCACCTGCATCAACCAGAGGATTATTGTTGTTGACCATTAGTTAGTCTGTTAAAGAGCTCATCAGTGCTCATGTTTTATTGTTATTGTGTACTTTGAATGAAATTAGTTCTTGCTTATTTATCTCCTTACCAATATATAGAGAATCTCGTAAATCTTTTTCAATATATCATAACCATATCAACTGAAGACACCAATATAATCCCAAGAGCTCCGTTAGAGGTACAAAAATGTATTATTTCGGTTTAGGGATGTTGTGTGCGATATTGAACAAGCCATGATATACACTTATTATATACTTCAAACAGTTGTTTGACACATTCCCCATTTCCATTCTCAATTTTATGTTTGAACAAATTTTTGTTTTGATAAAGCCTGTACATGTGACTTCTCAATAATATAACGGATATATTATTCACAAAATTTACTTGTATTTACTACTAATTATAATAAAGAAGATGTGATATGATTGCCAATGAGACAACTGTCCACAAGAGACCAAAATAACACAGAAATTAACAACTATAGATCATCCTACGCCCTTCAACAATGAGCAAAGCCTATACCACAAAGTCAGCTATAAAAGGCCCCAATATGACAATGTAAAACAATTCAAACGAGAAAACTAACAGCCTCATTTACATAAAAAAGAATAACGAAAAACAAATATGTAACACATAAACGACAACCACTGAATTACAGGCTCCTGACTTGGGACAGGCACATACATAAATAATGTGGCGGGGTTAACCATGTTAGCGGGATACAAACCCTCCCCTAACCTGGGACAGTGGTATAACAGTAAGTAAGAAATTATCTATTTCTCAAATGTACACATTTTTGATACATGTCTTTAAGGAAAATTACATTAATGTATAGTATTTCAAAAATTAAGTAAAACTTGAAATATAAAAATAGTATATTTTTTCTCAATGAACAATGAAAGTGAAATTAGAGCATAGCTTTTATATTTTTATTAAGATTTGTTTAAAGTGATGTATGATTTAATTACAGTGCTACATTCCTTGTGACTTACATAGTACTAGTATGTATCCCATCAGTCAGACGAAAGTATCCAGGAAATTTTATTTGCTTGACAGTTTTTGTAAGTACAATTTACCATGGATAAATAATTTAGAAATATTTACATTTCAAAAAGCATATATATTCAAAGTTTCACAAAAATAAAAAAAATTCCATTTTAAATATTGAAAGCTTTATTTGTGTTCAACATTTCTTGTAATTAAAAAAATCGATAATGGACAATCAAATTTCTTAAATAATAGTCAGTTTCTCAGGCTAAGACATTGACTTGGTCACTCCTTAACAAAGGATAGCAATCATCTACCACCAATCCCTAAAAAGTTAATATCATAAAGACGGTTATTTTTATGAAATATAAATGTATCATCAATTTTGATGATATTATATAGAGAATAATACATGGCAAAATCCGTATCATATGTTGTATCATCCCGAGACACCAATAGCAGCCCAAGGGCCTTTAGGCGGCTATGGATTTTGCCATATGTTATATGCTTTATCATATATTTCAACAGGAGAGTATTATATTATATGATAAAGGGTATGCGATAAAGGGTGCGCATCAAAGTTGCACGATATGGATTAAACAGCAGGCTATTAATCAAACTACTGTATTTACTACTAAACATATGATAAAGTTCTATATATACTTTTCCTTGACTTGTTTGTGGATACTAGATTTCATAGTTTTGCAGATGTCTAAATTCAAGTCTATAGAAAAAATGTATTTTGCTGAAGAATTAAATTTTATGGTTTGCCTTTACCCACAATAATCCATGAAAATGTGTTTCTGATAATAATCTTTTAGAGATATATATTGAATCCAATGAATGAGTGACACTCCACAGGATAAGTTTTATGGAATAACATTCTTGTTCTTTTCAGACCCTGGCGTTTTCTTACGTGGTTGGAACAATCAGCAGGTAGGGCATCTTATAATCACACAAATATTTAATATCTAATTTCAGTTGTCAAAGTTGTTATGTTAAATTTTACTAATATGTGTCTGATTATTTCAGGTCCTACATTCCTTGTAGTGTTTGTTTATTTTTCACACCTGTTCTATATTTAGATGAATAATTTAAACCTAAAACCTGTTACAATGCCTGAACACATGCCAGAAATTGCATGGATTTTTTTTTCAAATCTAAGAAATGCATGTACCTTTAATGTTTTTATGCAAAGTGATGCATTAAATACACATCAACATCAGAACAACGATCAATGCATCTCCTTTGCAAGAACTAATCAATTATTACACATATCAAATTTATAATGTCCTTTTTTTGTATGATCAGTACAAAAAGCTTTGATAAGCCATAGCAGGGTACATATTAATGCATTGTCAAGTTCATGAGGTGTTCAATCAAAATATGGAATATATTTGCTAGTAATTAGTTATGTGTTTTTTTTATAATTTTGATTTAGGATTAAAGTTGTCAATTTAGCAGTATATACTTTTAATTTGTACTGCTGACCATTAAAAGTACCATTACTTATCATCATGTGTGTTATTAATTGTATTATTTATTGTAGTTATTATGACACAACCAGTGTATTTGTGGCAGCAGGAGTAACATGCCTTGTCTGTCTGTCTTTATCTCTGTTTGCCATCCAGACTAAGGTACGATATGGTTAATTTTGTATTATTCAGAAAAACAAGGAGTAAAATAGAAGAACTAAGTGTAATCTTTTGCAAATTTAAAATGCAAATGCCTTGACACTTTTATATTATTTCATTCATGAAATAATAACGTGATTAAATCAACATACTCAAAGCATCCAAAGCAGATGTTTATCCGGGGCGGATCCAGCCATTTTAAATGGGGGGAAAGGGGTGTGGTGGTTCAACTATATGTCCCCATTCAAATGCATTGATCGTCAAAAAAAAGAAGGAGGGTTCCAATTCCCTGGATCAAACACTGTTATCTCGTCAATCCATATTAAAATTGTAGAATAATCCGCCATTTTGTCACTTTTTCATCAAAAAATTTCACTTCCAGTTTTATTGCTTATACCTGATTTAAAGTAAAGAGACACTTGAAAGACTCCAGATTATTACCCAATTAGAATACATACAAGTCGAAACTGCCGCAATCTCATGAATATTGACTCAGCCCTTTCCATGGTAACGGTGTAAACAAACAAGTTACGGAAACAATTATTTTTTTACATTGATGGATTCGTTAATAAAACATGAAAAATAAAAGTTACCTTTGTTTACCCTCTATTTGCACTTGTACAGGTAAAAAATGACCAGAGACTCACACAAAAATAAAATAAATAAATAATACAGAATATAACAAAACTTTTTGGTTGAAGAAGACTTCAAGTCTTCTGAAGGCCTATGGTGCTGACTTTAAAATCATTGAATCTTTGTATGCCGCATTCGTTTCTGTGTGTTACAATTTCATAACAACTTCTGATTCCTGACACCAATTTTTACACATGATTAAGCATCTGAATCATTTAATTTGTAAATTAGGATTGAAAACAATCACTATTGTAAATATGTGGGTCCTACTAAAATGTGCCTGGGTAAATAAAAAGCGCCTGGGGAAAAGAAAAAGCGCCTGGGGAAGAAAACATAGCGCCCGGGGAAAATAGATAGATATTTTATTGGCATGAGACAACTTTGTGTTGATGAAATAAGTTATGCACATTATTTTTTTTAAATTTTAGAAGTAATTTTCAAATTCAAATAATAGACATTTGTAATAAAACAAGTATGAATGTTTCAATTTTAACAATAATATAATTTATAAATACTATTTCGAAAGACTGATTATAATGGATCACAGTTTATGCGGAAGATTTATAAAATGTAAGAAATCAAATGACATGTTTTTCAAAAACGATATCAAAATGAAAAATGTAAAAAAAAACGACTTAAATTTCACAGATAAATATTAATTTAATCAAAATTAAAAGAGTTACACATAATACATCAGCAAATAAAGCAGTACTATACATGTACCGTAGTTAAAACAAGGGGGTATAAAGCAGGAGTTTGTTTTAAATTTAAAAATAAGCATTAAAACCCTGATAAGCATCGCCATTGAAACAGTTTTAGTTTCATAAAAAAGATATAATAAATGTATATCAGCATCTGCATAAAATAGTGTTCACCATGCAGTTGCGAAAATATTAGACTTCAGGCATCATATCCACATTTATATTAAGGACAAAACAAGCAATGATTAGTTTTTGTTTTTAAGGAAAAAAATTATATTTGGTATCGGGACAACTCACCCAGTTTTTATGTTTGGTATTGGTCTGTTTCGTCCTGAGTTCTTTCGCCCATAGTTCGCCCTGTGTTCATTCTCTTTACTCTTATCAAGGATTTGTATAGTAAGATCTTACTATACAAATCCTTGCTCTTATCAAGGACGTTTTATAATACGTCCTTGCATAAAAAAGTATTAATATTAAGGGTATCGTTAAAAAAACCTCTGAAACACGATTTAGTGAAAATCATCTGTTCCATATTTTCTTCCCAAGGTATGACAATCGTTTTCAGCCAATCAAATTCTGTGTTTCTCATGATCAATTAATAAACCAATCAAAAACGTTTTCTCTGAAGATTATTCTAAAATGCTAGATTTTGAACTTGTGTTGTTTTCATCTATAGTTGTAAAATCGTGAAATCATGGCATGTATATTTTCATCTGCAAGCAGGTTCTTACACAGCTTAAGGATAAAAGCATGGCTGATTGACAAAATTCAATGATGCAGTACCACCATGAAGATAATAAATAGTATTTTTTTCACTAATTTATATACATAATACTTGTTGTAACATATTTTATTTTTGTAATCAATTAAATCATTTAAATGACAATGCACTATTCTTTTTTCACAAAGACCAACAAACAGGTTGGGACCCCCCCCTTTATGAGTGGTGTCCCTTAAATGAGGGACTGTCCCTAAAACAAGGGGTCATTTTACTGTTGAAAAAAAAAAAGAAAATTTTTAAGATTTTTAACTCAAAAGTGGGAAAATTCATTATATATTTGGAACAACTTTTCTAAATGAGGGGTCAAATTAATAAAGAAGATATATATAAGTTTAGAAACACCACAAAATTCTTTTGGCATGTTTTGATCATTTAAAACTTGCTAGATGCATAGTTCTTGGGGAAAAGTTTCATCAAATGATATGAATATAAACATGATAAAGGTGCTCATTTTTACAGTGGGTTGTAATATTCTTCCAATGAGGGTTACCCCTCATTTGGAGTGTTGTTCCCAACCTGTTAAAGGTCCATCTTTGTGCATAACTCAAAATTGGAAATTTCAACAAGCATCTAATATTCTGACACAAGAAAATAAACCCTGGTTTGCTAGCTACATGTTCATCTTTTCTACTGATTTAATAACTAGAATCATGCAAACAGACTTAAGAAAAAGGCATGTAAGTTCATCATACAAATATGACACTTTTTCTAGACAATCCAGATCGTGCAAAATACTTCACTAAAAATTGTAACCTTTAAAATTGTTGTTGCGCACTAAAAACACCCATGGGAACTTTCAAAAGTTGGCGGGTATGTAACAAGTCTTACTATTTTTTTGCCCCATTTATGGGCGTTATGTTTCCTGGTCTGTCTGTCTGTCCTGCTTCAGGTTAAAGTTTATGGTCGAGGAAGTTTTTGATGAAGTTGAAATCCAATCAACTTGAAACTTAGTACACATGTGTTCCTTATGATATGATCTTTCTAATTTTATTGCCAAATTAAAGATTTTACCTAATTTTCACAATCCGCTGGACATAGAAAATGATAGTACGGATGGGAAATCCATGTACTTATGACACATTCTTGTTTGTAGAAAAAAACAAACTGTCATGACGATAATGGAACAAAGCAGGCTGGGTTAGTGGGGCTGCTTTTATGGTAATTCAAGTTACCTTTTATTCACCTTCTTCCACCTCAGAGCTATCAGCTCTTTGATTTATATAACTTTTGAATATTCAATATTTACAAAGATACAGCAATGGTAAGTGAACATGTTTATTTCATCAGTGATTAAAATTTTATTTAGTTATACACAAAAGTACAATAGAAATGAATGCAGCAGTCTAAAGGATAAGTTTGGAAATAAATATCAAAATGACATTTTTATACCCTGTGATCAATGAATAAAATTGAGAATGAAAATGGGGAATATGTCAAACAGACAACAACCCCATCAACAAGCAGATAACAGCATACATTTGGCCATTTAGGGATACACTTCTTAATGTTGTTTTGTAATATGTAGCTTATTTTATTTTGTTTTTTAGATTGACTTCACTTTGTGCAGTGGTCTATTGTTTGCCTTGGTGATGGTACTGATCTTTTTTGGAATTTCCTGCATGATATTTGATTTTATTTTCCCAGCCGATGTTTTCACATGGAGGGTAAGTCTATTTTATTATTCTTCATGGTTGATTTATTACAAATTTTGTTAAGTCTTTGGAGCTCACCTCTCTCAAAAGGCCATATTAGCAATATTTTGTTTATCTGTTTAAATAACGAGATATTTGTCTATAACATAAAAAAAACAAAACATTTCAATTGAGAAAAATAATGGCCTTATTCATGTTATTCACAACAAAATAATTTACCAAAAAAAATATGACAGACATGAACCAAAACAATCACTGAATTACAGGCACATAAAAAATTTGGCGGGGTTAAACATGTTTGTGAGCTCTCTCCCTAACCTGGGACAGTGGTGTAACAATAAGTGTTGTTCATTATCTTTTTGTAATAAGGCCAGTTTGCACACAATTTGTCAGGAATAATAAATGTAGGGTTCTTTATAAAAGCATCTCATTTTGTTTTGATCGAATGAACAAAAATTTTCGCCAGGGATAATATTTTTAAATGTTTTAATTTATTTTAGATAATGGATTGTGTCTACGGTGGCCTTGCTGCTCTGGTTTTCAGCCTGGTGAGATATTTATTATAATGACCTGATGTTGTCACAGAGATGTGAATAGCAGGGGCTCAGCAGCTCATGGCCCCTTAATCTAATTGTGGGCCACTTGAATTTGTTATATTTAACTCATCATGAAAAAACTATTGACTCATGAAAATACAAGACAGGCAGTTACTGTAAATACAGAAATAATAGCGTCCATTTATTTATGCGATTTTTGAAAAAAAATGCGAGATTAATTATTGCAATGTCAGGAAAATCTGCATACAGATATTATTAGTTACATACTATGTAACGAATTTATCTTACCGACTATCTTTATTTGTTGAATTTAGACTAGAGTTGTCTTATTTGCTATCATGACACATCTTCTTATTTCTATATTAAAGTGTTCAAGTGTTCAATTTTAAGAACCTTCTTCTATTGGTCTGCTCTAAAAAAAATATAATGTAAACAATAACTATTTATTATCAACAACCTTGATGTAACAATATTAAACAGAACTTTCAATACTTTTAAATAATCAAACAGTGCCAAAGTCGTAACTCCACGACTAACCATTGTATTGAATGAAGCCCCACCTCCATACTAACTTATATTGAATATACACAGTCTGCACACGGACGCTTTTAACTAATCATATTCCTAGAAATGTATAGGAGGTATGATAAGATATATGTCTATCCAATATAATAATACAAGTTCTTATTATTGCTATACTCACCCAATCGCATTATTGGCATTAATAAAAACCTTGCGATAATTTTTGAATTTACAGTACCTAAAATTCAATCTTTGAGTCAGTAACTTTTTCAGAACCTTTGAAAATTCACTTCTTTCTTTCTTATATAAACAAAAATACATTGAAAGTTATTGCAAACTCATTTTTTTCACTTGTTTTCTCACCTG
This sequence comes from Mytilus edulis, assembly GCF_963676685.1. NCBI lineage: Eukaryota > Metazoa > Mollusca > Bivalvia > Mytilida > Mytilidae > Mytilus > Mytilus edulis. The sequence continues at coordinate 4,213,881 of NC_092345.1, forward strand.
TTTACAATGAGGTTTCAAACCCATGAGGATTTGCATATTTAAAGACAGGATGATAACCAATATTCTGCAGCACAAAATGCAGGAATAATTGGTGTACAAAAGGGCAAAATGATTTATCACCTTAAATCTTATAGTCTCTTTGAAAAGTTTTATGCACATTACATTGTTTTAATACGAATCATCAAGTAACAATGTTGAGATTTTTCTATTGCCGCCTATAGATATTCAGTGGCCAATCAAGGGGGAGTATTCCTGTTGGTTGGAACCCCCCTTTTTTGGAAGATCAATGCATTTGAATAGGGACATATAGTTGGAACCCCCTTTTAAAAATGGCTTGATCCGCCACTGATATTTTATAATTCAATCTATCAACATACCAATGCTACTTGCACACTGTTACCTATTTAATAAACAGATTCTGACTGGTAAGGTACTACATATTGTGAAAGAATCATATTTTGATTGATTCATCATAAATATATGGACTACTGCGGACTCATTATTATTAGTGTGTTACCAATTTTCATGGGAATCGTGGGTACAGGTGAACTACAAATTCAAATGTTTAACAAATTACAATTTTCTATAGTCTTTTTATGCAAAACCATGAAATCAAATATCCGCAAAAATGCAAGTTTTCATCAATCCATGAAAATAAATGAATTCATAGTATCTTTTTTTCTGTAAAGAGGAATAAATGTGTAGATCAATTAATTTTGTAAAAAAAAACTTGACATCAAGGCCAGGAAATCACAAGCCATCTTTCCCACTAGAGCTATGTACCATGTTCTTTGCTTAATAATTAATTTGTCATTTTTTCCAGTTCCTTGTGTACCACACTCAGAGGTTGGTAGGTGGGAGGAAACATGATCTATCTCCCGAGGAGTATGTGTATGGAGCCTTACAGCTGTATATGGATATAGTCTACCTCTTCTTGATCCTTTTGGCTTGTTTTGGAAAGGGTAACTAAACAAGAACAGAATATTCAAGACTTTATTTTACTTTGCTAGATATTGTCAGTAACTATTATAATCAAAAGTTTATACAACTCATTTTATTTTGGTACAAATTATTTTCTGTCAAAGTTTCAGAAAAATCATGATTTAAATTTGAGTACAAATATTTTTTTTTTGATATGGTATTTAATAATTTCGATTAGTTCAAAAATACTTGACTCAGCAGTCTGTGATTTTACAAATCCATTTTTTTCCCTCAAAGTATTAGTCATGTAAGTAAGTTTTTTTATAATTATGTAAAAGATGTGAGTGGTGATGGGTGTATTCAATTTCAATTTTTCTTTGATTTTTAACCGGATTTTTGTGACAAAAATGTCGGTTATTGATTTGGGGATGTACGGCGGGCGGTTGGGCAGGCGGGCGGGCGGGCGGGCGGGCGGCAATCAAATGTTGTCCGTGCATTAACTCATGAACCGTTCAACCAAAGCTTTTAAAATTTTAATATGTTATTACTGACAACTATACAAAGGTCAAGTTCAATAATGGCGATTTTGACTTTTACCATTCAGGAGTTATGGTTCTTGAAAGGCGGCAATCAAATGTTGTCCGTGCATTAACTCATGAACCGTTCAACCAAAGCTTTTAAAATTTTAATATGTTATTACTGACAACTTTACGAAGGTCAAGTTCAATAATAATGGCGATTTTGACTTTTACCGTTCAGGAGTTATGGTTCTTGAAAGATTGAAAAATGGAGTTTTCAGTCGTGTCCGTGCATTTACTCATGAACTGTTCTACCAAAGCTTCCGAAATTTTAATATGTTGTTACTGATGACAGAATGGAGGTCAAGTTCAATAATGACAATTTTGACTTTTACCGTTCAGGAGTTATGGTTCTTGAAAGATTGAAAAATGGAGTTTTCAGTCGTGTCCGTGCATTTACTCATGAACTGTTCTACCAAAGCTTCCGAAATTTTAATATGTTGTTACTGATGACAGAATGGAGGTCAAGTTCAATAATGACAATTTTGACTTTTACCGTTCAGGAGTTATGGTTCTTGAAAGATTGAAAAATGGAGTTTCCAGTCGTGTCCATGCATTTATGCATGAACTGTTCTACCAAAGCTTCCGAAATTTTAATATGTTGTTACTGATGACAGAATGGAGGTCAAGTTCAATAATGACAATTTTGACTTTTACCGTTCAGGAGTTATGGTTCTTGAAAGATTGAAAAATGGAGTTTCCAGTCGTGTCCGTGCATTTATGCATGAACTGTTATACCAAAGCTTCCGAAATTTTAATATGCTGTTACTGATGACAAAATGGAGGTCAAGTTCAATAATGACGATTTTGACTTTTACCGTTCAGGAGTTATGGTTCTTGAAAGATTGAAAAATGGTGTTTCCCATCGTGTGCGTGCATTTTCTCATGAACCATTCAACCAAAGCTTTTGAAATTTTAATATGTTGTTACTGATGACAAAATAGAGGTCAAGTTCCATAATGACGATTTTGACTTTTACTGTTCAGGAGTTATGGTTCTTGAAAGATCATAAAATGGCGTTTCCATTCACGTCGTTTCATTTACTCATGAACCATTCAATCTAAGCTTTTCAAATATTATTATTTCAAAATGTTGATACTGATGACAAAATGGAGGTCAAATTTGATATTGATGATTTTCACTTTCACCATTCATCAGTAATGGTTCTTGTGATATTGCCAGGACACAAATAAATGTAAATAAATCCGGTTTGCTGTCGTTGTGACAGCCTCTTGTTTTTTAAATGATTGTAAAAAAATTACACTTTATGCAGTCAACCACCCACAGAAGAGGTCTTGTTTTATGATCAATATTTATTTTACATGATATTTTAAATTTATACTTTTACTTCAATGCAGTGATCTGGAAGGATTTTTCTCTATGGGCCCAGGGCCCCTCAAAAATAAATTCAATGGGCCATTTAAAAAAAATATGGGCCATGTTGTCAAATGAGTGGGCCATTTGCATGATTTGAAATGACTACAGTGAAAAAAAATTAATGGTGTATATTTCGCCAAAGAGGTGGTGGTACATTTTTTGTACTTACCTTACTGATTCTAAATAATATCATGGATATTGTTGCTGTGATTTTGTAATTTCAATTTCAAAGAATATAAAATAAGTTCTTCCAAACCAGACAATATTTAAGATAACCTTTATTTACAATGTTTAAACTGGTACTGTTGTCTTGTTCATGCTCATGTGTTTTTTACATTAAATTTGGGTCTTCCTCGAAACTATACTTATTCCAGCGTTTCGTATTAGAGGACGTTTCTGGCATATCCTCTGCACTTCTTGTATTATTATTACTTCATCAGAATGACAATAAATAACAGTAGAGAGTATAATTAAATGATAGAACAAAACAACAATTCGTTGAAGGCATGTTTACAAAATGTCAAAATGAGCCAAAGACCAAAAAGTGACGAGGAAAGTTAAGCGCCGCCTTTAGCTTTTCTACCTCACTAGCTAAATTTCACAAATTTAAAGTTGTTTATGAAAAATCATACCATGAATGATGGTTAATTACCTGTTTTGGGTAATCAGTTGTACTGCATGGTTCTATTATTATCATATGAAAACACCCGAGACGTCCCAAAAATATATAGGTGCTCCTTTCATTGGAGGAACATTACACAGTTGAGTACACACACATGGCGGCACGAAATACGATCGTTAATCCATTTTGATGATATTAAAACGTTTCGAAACAAAGCGAAAAATATCGTGCGCCACGTGGGCACAAACATAAGTCACTCTATGCGCCATTTCTGGTCGATATGCGCTATAGGCGCAGGGCACACGTCCTTCCCGATCACTGCAATGTAATTAAGGTGGCTTGTGGGTACAAAAATTTCAGCAAAAAATTAAACCTTTATTTTTTTATTACAAATTTTATTTATTACACTATTAGTTATTAATTTATGATATGGTAAAAAAATCAACCCAAAAGATTTATTCGGTTTGGCCCCAGATGACTTTTAAAATGTTTATATCATTGAAAAAGCTCCAAATTATCTCCCTTTGGTGCAAAAGTGCCATTTTTTGGCATTAAATTTGAAATATCTTTTTTATCTCATCGATGACCTATATTTTTTATTATTGTTATCAAATAAGCTGTACATAAACTAAATAATTGTAAAATTTAAGCAATTTCTGTAATTAGGTTATTTTTTTATTTCGATATTACCTCTATTTCTCCTATTAGTTCAACAGAAAAAAGGACGTTTACAAAAATGTATGCTTCTTCCAGAGGCAGATTGTGAGCTTGAATGAACGGTGACCCCTTTGTTTTATTTCATTTTTGTCGAGCCTGCAACTTTTGTTGCAGAAAGCTCGACATAGGGATAGTGATCCGGCGGCGGCTACGGCGGCGGCATTAGCTCACTTCTTAAAAGCTTTATATTTTAGAAGGTGGAAGACCTGGATGCTTCATACTTTGTATATAGATGCTTCATGTTACGAAGTTTCCGTCAGTCACATGTCCAATGTCCTTGACCTCATTTTCATGGTTAAGTGACCACTTGAAAAAAAAGTTCAAATTTTTTGTAATGTTGAATTCTCTCTTATTATAAGTAATAGGATAACTATATTTGATATGTGCGTACCTTGCAAGATCCTCGTGTCTGTCAGACAGTTGACCTCGACCTCATTTCATGGATCAGTGAACAAGGTTAAGTTTTGGTGGTCAAGTCCATATCTCAGATACTATGAGCAATAGGGCTAGTATATTCGGTGTATGGAAGGACTGTAAGGTGTACATGTCCAACTGGCAGGTGTCATCTGACCTTGACCTCATTTTCATGGTTCAGTGGTTATAGTTAAATTTTTGTGTTTTGGTCTGTTTTTCTCATACCATATGCAATAGGTCTACTATATTTGTTGTATGGAATGATTGTTAAGTGTACATGTCTAGCGGGCAGATGTCATGTGACCTTGACCTCATTTTCATGGTTCAGTGGTCAAAGTTAAGTTTTTGAGTTTTGGTCATTTTATCTAATGCTATATGCCATAGGTCAACTATATTTGGTGTATGGAAATATTTTATGATCTTTACGTCAGTCGAGCAGGTTTTATTTAACCGTGACCTCATTTTCACGGTTCATTGCACAGTGTTAAGTTTTCGTGTTTTGGTCTATTTTTCTTAAACTATAAGTAATGTGTCAACTATATATGTTGTATAGAAGCATTGTTAGCTGTACCTGTCTGCCTGGCATGGTTCATCTGACCTGGACCTCTTTTTCAAGGTTCATTGGTCTTTGTTTAGTTATCTTGGTTAATGTCAAGTTTATGTGACAGTGGTAATAAAGCTTAGCTTTATACTTAGGACTATCAACATAATATCAATGATTAGTATAGAAGGCGAGACATTTCAGCGTGTGCACTCTTGTTCTTTTAAGTATATGATAAAGTTCATTTATAAAAAAATATAGCGAAATCCTATATTAGAAAAAAAAAATGATTTATTCCCAGGAGCCCCCTTAATTAGAAAAGTTGCATTCTATTTTCTTTGGAATACTAATAAACAAACTTAGAAAATAGATAACATGTGAGTTCAAAGTATAACTTTATCAATTTTAAACTTTGTAGAGTTAGAATTTTTCATCGCTAGAATTTATTTATTCTTCATGTTAATTTTTTTTACAATGACTTTATTATTATTTTGCAATCAAATGTTTTTAGAATAATTTCAATTTTCCTTTGTCAAAAAAAATACAAGATGTATTTATATGTTTTGAAATTAATTTAGTATTTTACGTTGAAAAAAGCTCAAGCTCAAAATGTAATTGGCCATCAGCACTTTTTCGCTGGAATAATATATCTGTTGTATATTTTGTATATTTTTTATCTTATTATTTATCACTATGCTGAGTTATTGTTTTTTTTTTGGCAAATTATGCAGGAATTTATTCCAGTAGCATGACTATTGATGAAAGGGTATAAATATGACTTTATGTTTTTTATATATACTGAATACTTTAATTTCATTGTTTTTAACCCGTCAATTTTTCTTACGCTATTAACTTCATGCCGCAGAAGATAAATTTCATTATTTCTTATTCTTATTTTATACATTCTTTAAACAACATTTTATATGATAATTGGTAATACACTGAACAATAAAATTATGCTTTCTTGACAAAACAGATCAAAGATATCTTAGAAAACACATTAATTTTTTTTTACTTGTACAATGCTGTAGGCCTTTGAAACAATTCATAATATGAAAGAGCTTTTAAGAGGTACCTTTGTATATATAATAAATGTGAGTTACACAAATTTCATTTAATATCCCTAAAAGAAGGCTTAATTTCCATATTTAAAACAAACTTTCAAACCTTTATGAATCAAAAGGATTGAAATATATTGTATGTTCAAGATATAGAATGCAAATATCTCATATTTCTTAACTGACCATATTGGGTATTTAAAAATCCTGAAAATTATGAATGCTTATTCTGATTGATTGATTAATTGATGGTAGGGTCCAGTATTGTAACTGAAGTTGCAAGCATTAATGCCTTAACTGAAAAAAAAAATTGAAAACGTAAAAAAAATAACGGTTCCCTTCCAAGGCCTTAATTGAAAAAAATATTGAAAAAGCAAACAATTTTACAACACTATTCTAAGTCTTTAACTGAAAAGGTAATTGAAAAGACCAAGAATTTAACAGCCTCTTCTAAGGCCTTAACTGAAAAGATAATTGACATAGCCAAAGATTGAACAACCCCCTTTTTAGGCCTTAAGGTGGATCGGGACAATTCGACTGCGCATAATTTCATGCATGAATTCAGTGCACACAAAATTATTTGTCATAAATTCGATATTATTTTTTAAAATATTTTGATTGATTAGAAATATTAAATCATTGTAGTTATGTCACTAAAAGAATATTTTCATTATTATGTGTATCTTTTAAAGGCACAAAATGACATTTCACCCATTTTCACCATTGTTCCCCCCAAAATTTGGGTTTTAAGGCAAATATTTTTTTATTCCTTATCTGTGACCTATGTTTTTTATTTGCTCATTCTTTAAACTATATTTCAGCTTTTTATATTACAGTTTTGGACCAAGTGTCATAGAAAGTTTTTTTGATATTCCGATAAAAATATGTCAACACCTCTATTTTCCCTATCATTTCATTGAAAAATGGTCCCTTTTACATACCTGTTTAAAAGTGAAATTTTGAGCTCAAATGGTCCGTGACCCCCTATTTTTTATGCCCCACCTACGATAGTAGAGGGTCATTATGTTTTCTGGTCTGTGCCTCCGTTCGTCCGTCCGGTTAAAGTTTTTGGTCGAGGTAGTTTTTGATGAAGCTGAAGTCCAATCAACTTGAAACTTAATACATATGTTCCCCATGATATGATCTTTCTAATTTTAATGCCAAATTATAGTTTTGACCCCAATTTCATGGTCCACTGAACATAGAAAATGATAGTGAAAAGTTCAGGTTAAAGTTTTTGGTCAAGGTAGTTTTTGATGAAGTTAAAGTTACATCAACTTGAAACTTAGTACACATGTTCCCTATGATATGATCTTTCAAATTTTAATTCCAAATTAAAGTTTTGACCCCAATTTCACGGTCCACTGAACATAGAAAATGATCGTGGGAGTAGGGCATCCGTGTACTATGGACACATTCTTGTTTCGACCAATTTGATTCACTTTCTGTAAAGAATAAAATAACAAAAAATACGGCATTTCTGATAGAAACTTCAAATAGGCCCGAGCCACCTTAACTAATACAATAACCTGTCATATTCATTCTTATAATAATAGGAAGGCATTTGACTTTTATCAGTCCATAAGTATATTATTATTTGTTTACTATGGAATATTGAGTTTTTTGTTAATTGTTTCTACAATAATGATAGTAAGATGTTTTACATTCTAAATGTGGTCATTTATAAAAACACGAACTAGTTCCTAGTATCTGACCATAAAGTGTTTTGGTTATTTTGGCAGCTGGCCAGTTTAGTCTGATTTTTACAGAATGGCTGGTATTGTATTGTTACAGTTGAAATTTACCAAAGTTTTATTTTTAAAAATGACCAGCCTGAGATTGAAGTTCCTGTGATATAAAGTTGCTAGACTTTGTAATTGATTTTTCATTCAATTTAACGCTCCATTGTTGTTTTATGTTATCAAAGTGTTGATGTCTTAATGTTGTAAATGTTATCATGAAGATGTGATATCTAAACATCATTGATCAATTTCCATTTGTTTTTTTGGGGGGAGGGGGAATCGGGGAAGGGAGTCATCTGATTGTATAATGTTGTTTCTTGGTTAACATCCTTTGTAGACTTGTATATGTTTTATTGTAATAAATTTCATGTTTTATTGTAATAAATTTCATGTTTTATTGTAATAAGTTTCATGTTTTATTGTAATAAATTTCATGTTTTATTGTAATAAATTTCATGTTTTATTGTGTAACTACTGTTAACTGTTTTAACAAGATTTGGTCTGTATCAGAGTTGAAATGTAGATGTAAATGTCCCATTGGTAGTATACTAAAGTAAGCTATTTCAGATTTACTGTATTTGCTGGAAGATATTTTTATAAATAAGTTGTGTTAAAAAAGTACATGGAGACAGATATTTATACAAGTCTGCATTGACATATTCCTTTAAAATAAAAACTAATTTATTTTAAACGGATGTGTAGGTTGTAACTTGAATGTAAAGGATTGGTTTGAATTTTTCACATATATACATGTACATGTATAAAACACTATCTAGTAAGTACGTCTGAACTAGGGACAACTCTGCGACATATTTTAGCCATCAGATCACCAGTGATATTGATACAAGGCTTAATTACACATTCTGTTAAATAATTTGTCATTATAACAGCCCAACAATAGTATAGTACCTACTAGCAGAACTGCCTCTTTTAATTAAAAACTTAAAAACTGGTAATGAACCTTATACTGAAGGGTACTTTTTGTATCTAGTTATTTCATACTTCAATATTTATAGTAAATTATACACCGTAAACCCTAGACAATATATTTTGTATATATAACAGTAGGTTTATGTTCTAAGTTTTACATTCAGATAGACTTTGTTCGATCATTCTTGATATTGTTTACCAGAGATTTGATATATGGGTTAAAATCAATATTATAAAAAATTATATCCTCTTTACAGTACATTGTTGTAAATGGATTTAATATACATTTGTTAAAGTCAAAATTATATCAAATAAATGTTCTCTGTACTGTTTATTGTTTTATTTCTTTTCACATCGGTTCAAAAGGTTATTAACTAGATTTAGTGTCTCACCTCTGGCAGCCATGACAATAAGTTCTTGTATCAAACTTCCTGGTTAAGAAGGTTTAAAAGCTGGATAATATATCTTGTGTGCAGATGCCTCATGGTCACAAATCAAAATCTTACTTTCAAAATGGAGGATTTAAAGGCAAGTGGACCTAATTGTCTTCTTATATTATCATAAGTGTTTTTAATCTACTGCTATAATGTTTGATTGAGTTCCTCTCTAGCACATGTCTGTTGTCCATAACCTCATAACTATGAACCAACAACTGCATTTAAACTATGTTCATTTACACTGATTTGTTTGCCCCCACCTACTGTAAGATGGGGCAAGCAGGTTCTACTTTAATTTTCAAATCAATGCCATAATGATATGACATTTATAATATATAGATGTACAATATAATTTGGCGTCTAAAAAGCATGTCTAGCTATGGACAAACTTTGTTTAGGTTTGTGTTTTTACAAATGGCATGTTAATACACAGGGTCTTCCTATTTGACAAAACTTTCAATAAATGTTTTGTCTATTCCCCCATTGTAAGCTTTATAGTCCAGTCAATCTAGTATAAATTTGCCCCTAACCTTGAAGTAATTGCAACAGAAGTTTTTTAAGTTTTAATCTTTAGCATTATACCCCAAATATACACAGAAAAAAGTCCCATAAAATCTAACTTGTGGAAAAGTAAAAATCATGATTTTAAAATTCCTATGGAGATTTGCATTGATATGAGAGATACATGTAACTCTGCAAAAAGGCAGTATTAACAAAATTATAACTTTACCGCATCTAATAAACATAATTTAGAGTATAACAAACAACTCTAAAGGTGTTTTCATATCTGGTATCAAGTTACAGCTTAGATTTCATAATTAATTAGTTGACCATTTATTAGATTGTTTAGCATGTCAAGGTAACGAATCTCAATTTGAATAATTCTAATTAAGCATATATTCTTCTTTTTGTGGTTGAAAGTTTCTTTAAACAATTTAGATCCTGAACAAACATAATTCACAGATATAAACAATACCAATTATTCACATTATTTTTTCAAAATGGTTATAAAGCCACAAATTTGCAATTTCTTTAATGAAAAAATATGAGGGAAAAAAATACCCATAACACTTCGGTTTTGTACATTTTTATCCAACCTTTATGTATAATATATTAGTAGTCAAATACGAACTTGTACCCCCATCAAAGTTTCATATTTTACATGAATTTTAAGAAAATCAACCAAAAACTGACAAAAAAAAGACCAATTTTTGCAGAGTTATCTCCCTTTCCAATGTTAATTTCCATAAGAAATTTAAAATGCAAAAGTTGATATATCCTTAAGTTAGATTTTTTTCTGTGTTTATTTTGGGCTTATGCTAAGATTATAACTAAAACATTTTCTGTTGCAATTAGTTGGAGGTTCAAAATTAGTTTGACTGAACTATTAACATTGGATGCTGTATTACATCAAGTATACATATATTATAGTATACAAATCCTTGATTACATAACTTCAAGAAAATATGACAGATATCATTTAAAATCACCTTTATTGTAAAAATTAACTTTATTTCAATCACATGATATTATATTATTATATAAATAAAGTCTGATACTTCACGACGGGTGCCACATGTGGAGCAGGATTTGCTTACCCTTCTGGAGCACATGAGATCATGGGTGGGGTTCGTGTTGCTTAGTCTATAGTTTTCTATGTTGTGCTTTTTGTATTATTATTTGTCTATTTGTCTATTATTTTCTAGCCATGGCGTTTTCAGTTTATTTTCGATATATGAGTTGGATTGTCGATATGTACCGATTATCAGGTTGTCTGCATGTTGATATCGTAAAATATAAGCTGCGAGACATAATATGAAGCTTTTTGTCGAGTAAGCGCAGCGAACGAGATCAAAAAGCCTTCATATTATGTCGAGCAGCTGATATTTTACAATATTAATATACCGATAACCTGATAATCGATTTATCGGGCTGTATTTGCGTCTTTTGGAAGTATTGTCTTAGTTTCACCAGCAACCGGAAGTTGACTTGATAAGTTCGGGTCAAACTTATCAACGTCGGTTCAAACATTATGACGTCGCTGATATGTCCGGGTCAAAGTTATTAAGGCCAGGTCAACGTATTTGACGTCACAAAGCCGTGATATGGAGTTTTATTAAGAGCTGAGCAAATTGATATAGACAGTTGGACGACCGATAAGTTATCTTTCGCTCCTCCTTTGTAATTGATTAACATATGGTATATATACATAGAATAGAAGTCCATCTGTTATCTTTCGCCCCTCCTTTGTAATTGATTAACATATGGTATATATCCATAGAATAGAAGTCCATCTGTTATCTTTCGCCCCTCCTTTGTAATTGATTAACATATGGTATATATCCATAGAATAGAAGTCCATCTCTTATCTTTCGCCCCTCCTTTGTAATGGATTAACATATGGTATATATCCATAGAATAGAAGTCCATCTGTTATCTTTCGCCCCTCCTTTGTAATTGATTAACATATGGTATATATCCATAGAATAGAAGTCCATCTGTTATCTTTCGCCCCTCCTTTGTAATTGATTAACATATGGTATATATCCATAGAATAGAAGGCCATCTGTTATCTTTCGCCCCTCCTTTTTAATTGATTAACATATGGTATATATCAATAGAATAGAAGTCCATCTGTTATCTTTCGCCCCTCCTTTGTAATTGATTAACATAGGGTATATATCCATAGAATAGAAGTCCATCTGTTATCTTTCGCCCCTCCTTTGTAATTGATTAACATAGGGTATATATCCATAGAATAGAAGTCCATCTGTTATCTTTCGCCCCTCCTTTGTAATTGATTAACATAGGGTATATATCCATAGAATAGAAGTCCATCTGTTATCTTTCGCCCCTCCTTTGTAATTGATTAACATATGGTTTATATCCATAGAATAGAAGTCAACAACAATACAACTTTGTGTTTATACATAAAGGCAACAGTAGTATACCGCTGTTCAAACTCATAAATCCATGGACAAAAAACAAAATCGGGGTAACAAACTTAAACTGAAGGAAACGCATAAATATAAGAGAGAACAACGACACAACACTACAATGTAACTTACACACACAGAAACGGACCAAGCATCAGACAAAATCCAACGAGAATAACAAATATAACATCAAAACCAAATACATGAATTTTGGATAGACATGTACCGTGACACGTACAACTGAGGAGGATAATAACATTCTATTTTTGATGATTTTTTGTTGTTGTTCTTTACAAGACAAAGCTATCTTGGCTATTTATGTTTTATATTTTGTCCTTTATTGATGATATAAGCTATGAAGGTACATCAATATAAGACGAAATTTATAGTATCATTACAACTTTTGTGTAACTTTAACCTTTGTAGTCAAAGTCAAATAATTGTTTTTCTTTCTCCTACTAGGTATCATAACTTTTATACCTTTGACACAATTGTTCATATTTGAAACAAGGTTGTCACATCTCAAGAGATTTTGCATGTAGATGCATCATTTTGAAAAGATGTGTTTCGACCCTTTGGATATGACCTATGCATTTAATATTTGACTTCAAGGTGAAAAATTGGTTTGGTACATTTTTGTGGTATAGCATAAATAAAGGCAACAGTAGTATACCGCTGTTCAAACTCATAAATCCATGGACAAAAAACAAAATCGGGGTAACAAACTAAAACTGAGGGAAACTCATAAATAAAAGAGGAGAACAACGACACAACACTACAATGTAACTAACACACACAGAAACGGACCAAGCATCAGACAAAATCCAACGAGAATAACAAATATAACATCAAAACCAAATATATGAATTTGGGATAGACAAGTACCGTGACACGTCTTATCGCAATGTCAATTTACACTCAAAAATAAGAGAAAACGACGCAACGTTAAATTGTAACACACACAGAAACGAACTATAATATAACAATGGCCATATTCCTGACTTGGTACAGGACATTTTTAAAGGAAAAAATGGTGGGTTGAACCTGGTTTTGTGATATAGCATACATTTTCCTTTTGCTTTGGACTTTGATATTTGACGTGTGGGTGCATTATCTCACCAAAACACATCACTGACCTTGATGATAATGATCTTGAATATCATTTTAGCTGAACAATTTCTGACATTTTCGTTTCGAGGACATTATTTTTTCCTTTATAATATGCTTTTAGTGTTTGGGAGATAATCAAAATCAAAACAAAACAAAAAGTTAGAATTGGTCAACAAATGCTCTTTATCCTATGAATTCAAGGTATCGATGGTAAAAAAATTATTAACTATTTTCATGGTTCAGTGTTCAAAGTTAAGATTTTGAGTTTTGGTCTTTTTTTCTAGTACTATATGCAATAAGTCAACTATATTTGGTGTATGGAAATATTTGATAATCTATATATCAGTCGCGCAGGTTTTATTTGACCTTGACCTCATTTTCACGGTTCATTGCTCAGTGTTCAGTTTTTGTGTTTTGGTCTGTTTTCCCTAAACTATAAGCGATAGATCAACTGTATTTGTTGTATGGAAGGATTATTAGAAGCACATGCCTGCTGGCATGGCTCATCTGACCTTGACCTATTTTTCATGGTTCATTGGTCAATGTTTAGTTTTCTTGGTTAATGTTAAGTTTATGTGACAGTTGTAATAAAGCTTTATATTTAGGACTATCAACATGATATCAATGATTAAATCGGGCTTTTTTTTTTACACCTATCATTGAAACATGGTATCGTCCGGGTTTATTCTTCGAAAGAATGACCTATCGATCAGAAAGAAAATAACTCCATATATAATGTTGGTGAAAATATATCTATTATTCAGGATTATGAATAAATTCTTACATGATTTATAACAATAAAATTGAGAAAGGAAATGGGAAATGTGTCAAAGTGACAACAACCCGACCATAGAGCAGACAACAGCCGAATGCCACCAATGGGTCTTCAATGTAGCGAGAAACTTCCGCACCCGTAGGCGTCCTTCAGCTGGCCTCTTAAAAAAATATGTTTACTAGTACAGTGATAATGGACGTCATACTAAACTCCGAATTATACACAAGAAACTAAAATTTAAAATAATACAAGACTAACAAAGGCCAGAGGCTCCTGACTTGGGACAGGCGCAAAATTGCGGCAGGGTTAAACATGTTTATGAGATCGCAACCCTTCCCCTATATCTTTTAGCCAATTTAGAAAAGTAAACTCATAACAATACGCACATTAAAATTCAGTTCAAGAGAAGTCCGAGTCCGATGTCAGAAGATGTAACAAAAGAAAATAAACAAAATGACAATAATACATAAATAACAACCTATTACTAGCAGTTAACTGACATGCCAGCTGCAGACTTCAATTAAACTGATTGAAAGATTATGCCTTCATCATATAAATATCGGGCACAATCTCTCCCGTTAGGGGTTTAGTATCATACTATCATAAAATATATCAGAAGAACATAACCCGTGTCATGCCAATAACTGGTTTTTTTAAATAAATGTGTTTAGTTCCGATGCAAAGACCCTATAAGTGAATCAATATTAAAGCCAAAATATGCAATATTTAATGACCTGACAACAGTATCGTAACTATATCCCTTCTTAATAAGTCTGGTTAAAGTTTTTTTTTAGCTTTTTAGCTTTTGAGGTGAATACTGACATTTTTGTGCTTAGTAAAGAATATTAACATAAAAGATTGGATGTGAATTACCTGAACGTATAAGATGTCTGCATGTTGAGTTATATTTACGAATGATTTCCTTATACCGATAATAAAATTTAGTAAATGTTTTCACTAGTTTGTGATATCGAAAACCCTGGTGTAATAGTTTTTCAGTATTAATACATACATTTCTCTCTTTACTGCACATGTTTACTATGTCATTCAACAAATATCGAATGTCCAGGAGATGGGCTTGTAACAAATGCGTGCCGTGTGGAGAGTGTAGTTCCTCCTCTGATACTGGACTTTAATCCTATTATTATACATTAGAATCCCACGAACAACTTTATAAAAACAAATGTTTTGTAGAACAGGGCAAAATCGAGTAAAATAGATTATAAACGATTCGATAAAATAGTTATCAAAGGTACCAGAATTATAATTTAATACGCCAGACGCGCGTTTCGCCTACAACCCCCCCCCCCCCCCCCCAAAAAAAACCCAGTTATATTCTCAATTCAATAATACTTTAACAGAAAATGTTGACAGCATCTGGCAATATACTAACAAATAGTTCTTTGAAAGCAAGATTTTTGATTAAATTTCTTCTCTCCCTTGCAACATGCAGACATCTTTTAGTTACTGCTGCGAGTACTCCAAGAACTATACGTTTATGAACTTGCTCATTGTTGAAGGACTTATATATAATTGTTAATTTCTGTGTCATTTAGTCACTTGTGAAGAGTTGTCTCTTTGTTAATCATACCGTATCTTCTTTTTCATAATTTTTAATTAGGGAATGTATAAGTAACCTGCAATGTCCGCTCAGTGTTTTTGTTAGATGTACTCTTGCTTTGCATCGATCTGGGGAGTTAAACCTTTTTCACTGATTTTATAGTTTGTTCTTATGTTGAACAGTAACACCACTGTCCAATGTTAAGTTGAGGACCTGTGCGTCTTTTAACTAGTTTAAACTCGTTACATTCTGTATGTGACTGGACCAAGCCAAGAGCCCGAAATTCAGTGGTTGTTGTTTCTTATTCGTCTTTCTTTGATTATTTTGTATATAAATTATACCGGTCCTAGTTTTCTTGTGTTTTTTTTCACATTATTTAATTCGAGGCCTTTAATAGCTGACCATGCGGTACAGACCTTTCTACGCACTGTGATCTATAGTTGTTAATTTATGTGTCCATTGGTCTGTTATGAAGAGATATCTCACTGTCAATCAAACCAAATCTGTTTAGTTTTGTATCTTAGTCAAATAGATAAAGAACAGGAATAGGGAGACAGTCTATATTTGTGATGTTGATTTATGAACACAAAACCAGGTTCAACCCACCATTTTGTTATGAAATGCCCTGTACCAAGTCAGGAAAATGGCCATTGTTACATAATAGTTCGTTTCTGTGTGTGTTACATTTCGGTGTTGTGTCGTAGTTCTCTCATATTTGATACGTTTCCCTCAGTTTTAGTTTGTAACCCGGATTTGTTTTTTCTCCATCGATTTATGAATTTTGAACAGCGGTATACTACTGTTGCCTTTATTTGAAAATGCTTACTGTGGATTCATTTATTTCGTGGGTACCAATTTTAATGGATAAAGGAAAACTTACATGTTCGTGGATATTTAATCTCGTGGTTTTTCCAAAGTCTGCATACAAGCCTATAGAAAATTTATCTTTCGTTGATCATTCAATTTCGTGGTTTACCTATACCCACGAAATCCACGAAAATTGGTATCCAACGAATAATAATGAGTCCACAGTATATCCTATAAGATACTGCCGTGAAACAGTGCATAGGTCTCCGATTATATATTAATGTTCATAGTTGCTGTATTGAAAATGGTCACCATGACACTTATCTACAAATACGCTGAACTGAAACCATGGGATTCTCTCCCACTTCTTCCTGGATTTATAAAAGACACGTATGGAAGCTTATGACTTCCAATTTTCAATACGTCTTTGTATTGACAGGAAACGAAGTAGAAGATACCAGAGGTCAAAGACCATCTGACACTGCCATCGCAAAAAAAAAAGAAAAGAAAAGAAAAACGACTAAAAAGGTCAAAAAGACAAACAACAGCATACAAAACAAAATAAAGAAAACTATTTAAGAACACGAAAATCATCCAGAAACCAGGGATACACTGTTTTTCAACTATTCACAACTATTAAGATAGAAATACCTAAAGCTATAGATTGCTTAGACGTATTTGGCACAACTTTTCTTAAATTTTCGGTAATTAATTCTGTTCAACTTTGTAATATTCACTTGTTTTTACAACAATTTAAAACCAAGTTATAATCTTTGTATAAGCTAGGAATGTGGAAGTTGTTTTCAAACAGTCTGTTTCTATGAATATTTTCTCACAATCAATTTATGACTCTAGAACAGCTGCTTACTACTGTTGCCTTTATTTAATGAGTTTGTATATTGAAAACATCGGAATGATGAACATTAAACTTTAATAAATATTGTACATAAAACACGTACATGTACATATAAAAAAATTAACTCATACATGTAATTATGACATATCGAACTCTTACAAGTACATACGAAAAGCCTAATTGGCCAATAACAATGGTTTATACCTTTGTAAAACTTTCCAATGCACATATTTTGTAATTATGCCATGCCCGTATTTAATAATTATTCTGTTTTACTACGCAAAATTTTCATAAATAGGATCGTATACTTTTTGTACAGTAATGGATACTGATGCTAGATCTGACAGCTGGTCATCCGTGTCTGAAGATTCACTACTTAAATAACTAATATCGTTGACCTGTTGATTGTTGTTTGTTATGGGCTTAAGCGGACTTCCCGGCTTCATGTAATCATCCTCAGAATCATCGGACTCTGATTCCGTAGACGAAGATGACACTGATTGCACTTTGTTTTGTGGTAAATGCAAATTTGGCAAGCTTGTATAATCAATAACAGTATGTGGGTTCTCATAGTCATCATCTGAATCTGCTTCGTCACTGTCCGGATTGTTGACCGCGCCATAGTGATCAACGGTAACATATCCTGAATTAGAACTTTGTTCAGCTTTTCTACAAGGAGGATCTTTTCTAAGAAGAGTTACACTATCAACGGATGCATAATCAGACTCCGACCTTTGTTTAATTCCTCCAATTTTAGGGTTTCTAGAACCTTTAACAACATCGTCTTTGTTGTTCAAAACAGAATGATCAACAGAGGCGTAATCTGATTCAGAACGCTGCTGAATGAATCCAATAGCTGGATTTCTTGTATTTACTGCGTTACTGTCGTCATCCTTACGAAGGGTATGATCAACAATCGCGTAGTCCGATTCGGACATCTGGTTTATTAATCCAATAGAAGGTTTTTTGACACTGCTGTATATTTTTTCAATTTTTCCATCCACATGACTATCAGTTTCATCTGACTTGAACTCAACATAAGGACTTTCCACTTTAACACTTTTATCCGGAGGAAGATTCGGAAGTACTATCATATAGTCATCTTGTGTGTAATCTTTCGTGTCGTCTATTGGCGTGTTTTCTGTCTGTTTGATTGGAATCTTTGGAAGATTTAATTTTGCGGTTTTTATATAACCATCATCACCATCACTATCAGAATCACTTTCACTACCTGATGTTTTGTTTCCCTTGATGTATAAGTCATATTTGGATGCCTCCTGTATCGCCATCGCTTTTCTCTCCAGTATTTTAGGTGAATTAGTTATATTATTAGTCTGTGCTTTCGTTTTGTCAGGGTAAGTTTTGGCTCCAATGCTTTTAGGACTCACATATGTATTAGGAGGAATTCTCGGCCGCTCAGGAATTTTCATATTCGGCATTGTTGACATCTTTTCTACATTCGCATGTTTTTTATACAGATCCTGATCATCCTTTGTTGTTTGCATTGGCTTCACCTTTAAAGGTTCTAAAAGAAGAAATGTGAAAATGAGTATAGGTGTGATACGGTTTACTGTTTATATATTGCTGAACCAACATGTCTACAGCGTAGACATGGTCGAAATATTGGCACCGTTAACGGGGTCCACATAAAGAAGAGCTTGATAAGGTTGGAATGAAATGTGAAATACTAATGGTTTAAGAAATAAGAGAGATACCTAAGTAACAACTGTAACTGTTATGTTTTCTTCATGATGACAAATAATCATATGAAGACCATAAAGCAAGGGCGGTTAGATTCATGGTAAATATTTATTGTTAGAATTAAAGTCAACGCTATCAACCTTGTGCTTGAACCTGTCGACCTTGTAAACCCTGTGAACAAAAGAAAAATATCACAGACAAAAACTAACGGTTATCCTCTCTGTAACATTGGACAGTGGTGTTACAGCACAGCAGAGGAACAATAAGTTAAAATGAGTAAAATATAGGACTATTAGCAAGTACTTAAAGCCAATATTACAATCAATAGATTAATAAATCATATTGTACCAGGATAGGGGGTTGAACAGAATATATCCAAATTACTTAATACACATTTGGTAAGTAAGCTTGTTTATTGATTACAGTTAAAGAAGAATAACAAGATCTTACTGAGTAATAATAGTGCTGATGATAGAATATGTGATGCATTATAACTAATAACATTTTCTGCCTAGACGAGCATTTCGTCTATAGAAGACTCATTAGTGATTTTCGATAAAATAGTTTAAAAAGGTCAAATAAAGTAAGAAGAAGAATATCCTTGAATGACCACAATTCCAACAGGTTTTACCAAACACAGATAAGGTAGATCACTTCTTGACACAATTTACATTAATTTATTTGAAAAGTTAAGCTAAGACAAAATGATTCCTCCTTCTTAGTTTTCAAACTTGAGTATTTGTATTGAGATATTGATACACGAATTAAGGTGCTAGAAAAGTACTCACCATTTGATCTCCGAGTAAGTGAAATTCCTTTCTTAATTGCATTCTCCCAATTTATGTATTCATCTTGGCTAGGAGCCATGAACTGAAATAAACAAAACAGCATAGTTTTTTAACATATGTACATGATTCTGTTGTTATATATAAAAAAAAGACGTAAAAAAAAGAAACTGAAATGCACTTCACATGAAAGAGTATAATCTTGATATCTAAAATTAATTTAAATATATTATTTTCATTCAAATCTGTAGAATTGCACAAGTAATATGCTCTAAGAGAACAGATTCACAATGTTTTGACCTATAAACACACTTTCACATGTGAAATGCCTTCACGTTTACCCACAAAATCACAAGCCCATGACTTAAACCAAAATAATTAAAATTCATTGGCTTAGACCTACATAGTCACAATTCTTTGGTTTAAACCCACATAGTCACAATCTCTTGGTTTAAACACACATGATCATAATCCCTGGGCTTAAATCCACACAGTCACAATCCAATGGGCTTAAACAAACATAGTTACAATCCCTTGGTTTAAACCCACATGATCACAATCCTTGGACTTTTAAAACACAAACAATCACAATATATTGGCTTAAACCCACATAGTCACAACCCCTTGGCTTTAACCCCACATAGTCACAACCTCTTGGCTTTAACCCCACATAGTCACAACCCCTTGGCTTTAACCCCACATAGTCACAACCCCTTGGCTTTAACCCCACATAGTCACAACCCCTTGGCTTTAACCCCACATAGTCACAACCTCTTGGCTGAAACCCACATAATCACAATTCATTGGCTTAAACCCACATAATCACAATTCATTGGCTTAAACTCAAAATAAACTGTAACTCATAATTGTGCAACAATGAATTATAAATATAATGTAATAATACCTCAAATTTTCGTTTAAGTTGACTAACCAATGAAAATCCGAATGGACTGTGCCCTGGACTATGTAAAAATCTATAACCTGTTATAAAACAATAATTAAATGATATATATATACAAAAACATAAGATGATTAAATTGCACAAGAGTAAACAAAACTTGTTTATAAAAGACTTTGATGATAAATAAATGCAAAAGCCACAAGCTGTAAGATATCTATTACCGACATTTTAATTCATCGCATTCGTTTTGTTTTTGTTTTTGTCTATTTACAACAACAAATAAATCATTTCTGTCAATCATTTCAACAGGGAATTCGTATTTAACTGCATTTATTTTATTTGCGAAGTACCAACGTTAAATTTTGTGATATAAAAGTGTGTTAGCCTATATTTATATAAGATGCTACATTGATTTTAAAGCCGAGTAAGCATCAGAAATATTTGTACACACATTTTGTGCGTCCTATATACTTTCTAACTTACAAGGAATACCCAAACAGGCTAAACATTTGAAAATCGGCAAAAACACTCAGAAACGTTAGGAGTTATATCATCAAAAAGCGACCTGAAGGAAACTGTATTTATGCAACCTCAGCTATTTTTCTATGGAAGCTCTTCATAACAAGCAACATTTAGAATGCTTACTTTCAAGAGAAAATCCTCCTTTCTGTGCTTTATCATCTGGAGAATCATAGTACAGAAACAAATTCCCGTAAACCAAACACCATCTACGCTGATATTTTATAGACAGTAACTTTTTACCTATTAAAAGAAAAAATGCAAAAAGCATGAAAATATGCTGAGGTAATATTTTTTTCTGTTTTATGAAGAAATTTTTTTTTTACAGCGTATAGATAGATATCTTTCAATAAGACAACTAACTCCTTCCAAAAACAATACATTATCGTGTCTTGACTAGTTAAGGACAATGGCCCTTTGGTCGTTTGCCTATTTGTACAAAGTACAATAGCTCATATTAATGTTTTCGCTATTTGTACACAGTTGAAATAGCTCATATTAATGTTTTCACCATTTGTACAGAGTACAATTGCTCATATTAATGTTTTCACTATTTGTACAAAGTACAATTGCTCATATTAATGTTTTCACTATTTGTACAAAGTACAATAGCTCATATTAATGTTTTCACTATTTGTACAAAGTACAATTGCTCATATTAATGTTTTCACTATTTGTACAAAGTACAATAGCTCATATTAATGTTTTCACTATTTGTACAAAGTACAATTGCTCATAATAATGTTTTCACTATTTGTACAAAGTAAAATAGCTCATATTAATGTTTTCACTATTTGTACAAAGTACAATTGCTCATATTAATGTTTTCACTATTTGTACAAAGTACAATTGCTCATATTAATGTTTTCACTATTTGTACAAAGTACAATTGCTCATATTAATGTTTTCACTATTTGTACAGAGTTGAAATAGCTCATATGGATGTTTTCACTGTTTGTACAAAGTACAATTGCTCATATTAATGTTTTCACTATTTGTTCAGAGTTGAAATAGCTCATATGGATGTTTTGACTATTTCAAAATAGTCAAAAATCATATATGGATGGATGATTTGAATATTTGGACAAAATGCAAAAGCTCATATAGTTTGTCTCTTTGATTGTAGTCCAATGCTCATATTAGTGTTGTGCATTGTGTTGCTTATATCGGTGTTACAGTGAGACTTAATAGAAAGAGACATGAACAATAGTTAACAGGAGAGATACATGTACTATAATTAAAATTCATTAGCATCTTCCTATACTTTTTGGTCATTTTTGATTCATAAGTTCTTTAAATTTTGGATATATTTTGGCCCCGAGCATCACTGAAGTGACATTTATTGTCGAAATGCACATATGGTGCAGTGAAATTGGTACCGGTTATATCATTCCATGACTAATAGAAAGTAAAGATCAATATTCAATCAAATAAAACAGTAATATACTTACTTGGTCTCTTCTTTTCCAGATAACCTTTCATGGAGGCATTACCCAACTGTGACGCGGCTACTACTAGTGGAAGATCAGCTAACAAAGAATATTGTAGATATTTGAAAGAGGTATGTGTACTTATTACGAAGTTTACATATGTCATGTATGTACTTTGAAATAAAAGAGACAACTTTATAGCTGGTTTTGATACTGAACAAGAGGCAGTTGTTATTAGATGTCGTCTTAAATAATTGTTTTAGTTTCAACGTTTTAAAGCGTTGCTAAAATTAAACCTCTTTTGAATCGTTTCACATTCTGTTAAAGCTGTACGATGATCCTGATGTTTGAATTTGTCATTTGACATGTAGCAGATCTAGATACCGTATTTGTCTCATTGGCAATAATACCACGTCTCCTTGTTTTCATAAGTATTTTTTTTTTGTAATTGTCTTGCTTTAAACTTAGTAATAAGCGCTACCAGTATTTCACATAAGATAAACATAATAAAGTTATTACCTCCAGTTTTTGACATCTTTTGACATTAAATTTGTGCCTGAAAAAAAGAGTGAATCTACAGTTTTTTGAAAAAAGAATCAACATACATATTCAGAGACTGTTAAATACAAAGAGCGTGTGCCAATAATTCGTATTGAAATATCGAAAAGGTAATTAACTGTGGATATATGTGGGGCTATTTGTCAACAAGTCAGTCACTGTGTCGGTAACTTTATCTAGATAATCAAACAAGTGAAGACTTTCATATGTTTGTGGGGAAGGAAGGTGAGGGGCGTCTAATTTGGCTTCGAAGGACATTTGGACTTTATTAATTTTTATATCTTCCTCTATATATACAAGTCATGTATGTAACTATATTCCTCAAATCTCATATATGTTTAAGCCCCAGTTTTGATACATGTTAACAGGAAATATGATATAATTGTTAGTACGTGGAAATAGTAACTACATAAGTTCAGACGTACCAATATTAACATTTTCAAATCTTATTACAAGATATAATTTCTTTTTATTGGTCTAAGCTCTATGATAACCTGCAATTCAATTCATTATGAACTCTTAATGCTGCGCAAATAGTGTGCATGTTAACTGGAAAGCAGATATGTTAAAGTCAAGTAATAATCCTAATTTAAAATGACATAATCTGTTAAATACTGGCTTAATCATGTTAACACTACAAAATGTAAAAACGACGAATCAATGAAAAAAAAACCCCACGATTTGAGGCAGGGACTTAAATTACAGTCTGAGGGATTTTAAGGAGGATTCACATCACACATTCTTATCAGTGGCGGATCCGGGGGGGGGGGGGTGAGGGGGAGTTTAATTTTTAGGATCAATGCATTTGAATGGGGACATGTAGTTGGAACAACCCCCTCTTTGTCCTGGGCTAGGAGCCACTTTTATAAATGGATGGATCAGCCCCTGCTTATAGTGTTGTATTCGTTCATACTAATTATAATTTGTAACAATTTCTGCAATGACACAGCCGTGTGAACTTTGACATGTTTGAGAAGTAAGTTAAGTGAGTTATAAATCAAAATGTGGCGATTACATATTAAATGAGCGTATAAGCAAAGAATTTTTAATACTTTAAAGTGACCTTGCAGTGTATAAAGTGTAATAGCATATAAATCTCATGGTTACGTAATACAGCACCAATTAAATATTCAACACTAATTAACCATACACAATTTTAAGTGTTTTCTTTCTTCATTCTAAGTCAAGTATTTTAAATCCAATTTATATGAAAAATTACTTCCTTATTGCGAAAAGAAGATAATTTTGACTCTAGTCCAGGGTCAAACAGTGCAAGGTCTGAAACATATCAATTATCGGCTGCAAGGCGTATAATGACAACACCTTATTATCGGCTGTTGTTACAGCAGATACAAATTGGATCTCTGTTGCGTGCTTGCTTTGTCAGATTTTTGTCTGAGTCATCGTACAATGGATTTTGCAATTATGTACAACAGATTTAAGCATGTGTTTCAAATTGCAGTCGTAGTACATTGGCTTTTGTAATTATAATAGATAAGAAGGATAGGGGGTATCCGATGTCCAGCAAATTTGAGACTGTGTTTCCGATGTCCAGCAGATATTTTTCCGTGTTTCCGATGTCCAGCAGATATTTGTCTGTGTTTCCGATGTCCAGCTGATTTTAGTCTGTGTTTCCGATTGTCCAGCAGATTTTTGTCTGTGTTTCCGATGTCCAGCAGATTTTTGTCTATGTTTCCGATGTCCAGCAGATTTTTGTCTGTGTTTCCGATGTCCAGCAGATTTTTGTCTATGTTTCCGATGTCCAGCAGATTTTTGTCTATGTTTCCGATGTCCAGCAGATTTTTGTCTATGTTTCCGATTGCTATAGTAATACATGAGTTTTATTTCTATTTTGATCTCGGTTTGACTTATTGCATCTTCCTGAACGAAAGTCGGCAATATGATGTCCTAACGTCATCTCAATATCCATTCTTTCATGTTTTTTATAATATTCGACATAGTTTACCCAGTTGATAGCATGTTAATGTGGTTTTAAATTATTCAGATTAGATTTGATTACAAAAGTTGACAAACCAAACACAGTATTTAAAACCAAAAGATGTTTTTGAAGTAAACACATATTCTGAGGATATTTAAATGCCCAGTGTTCTTACAAAAAATAAGAATGAATATTGTTTATATCATAAATAAAAAAGGCTTAAAAAAATGAACTAAGTTTTATTGTGTTTGGTTATTTTCGCAGTAACGTATCCTTCAGAGTTTCACTAATATTGTCGTTGTTATTATCATATTTCATGGACAAACAAGCTACAAGAAGCCTTGCGTTTAATACCTCGAGCTTAAATTCTTAACACGAATAGCTAGGTCCACGGTCATTGGGATTAATATACTGCACAACATATAAAACCAAGACAGATATCAGCAGTCCGAATTGCTCAGATACAGTTGATTGAATACAACATAAAGCAGTGTATGGATGTATAAATACAGCTACCACGTCCGGTCAGTGTGTTGTAACTTGTATTTCTGTTTTGTATCGATCTGATGAGTTATGGCCCTTTTAATCAATTTGTACAGTTGTTCAAATGTTATACTGTTACACTACTGTCCCAGACTAAGGGCGACCGCTGACATGTCTCATCCCGATCCATTCTGTATATGCATGTCCTAAGTCAGTAGCTTGTAATTCTTGTTGCTGTATATCATTTTTGTGCATTGCTGCTTTTTAACATAAATCATTGCTTTTTTCGTTTTCCGTCTAGAACAAATCGGAATTCCAAGATCTACTTGTAAAAAATATGATAGCTGGGTCTCACTTCCCAATAAAAGAGTTATTTTCTTTTTCTTTATGATGAAGCAAACGTATATAATCATTTTTTTTTCAATATCTAAAAAGAAAAGAGGTTAGACCAATTTCCTATGAATTCTATATACCACATCAGAGCCTTTCTCTAAGTTCGCCAGTCTTAAACAGAAATTCCTCAAAGTTCTAATGGGGTACTATTAACAAAACCTTAGTATACATGTATTTAATGGTTCAAAATTAATATTCTAGAGACAATCTTGTTAATTTTTGCAAAATTAATTTTCTTAAAATCTGTTCATATTGTAAACTCAAAACTGTTTGCTTATAAAGGTGCCCTAAATAAAACATTGTCAAATGTGATTACAAATAAAAGAATTTTATGTATTTTTCCATATTTTGCTTGTAATAAAGTATTGAACGTAGTATCATATTATCATTTATTTTGTTATCCAATTATCAAGTGCATCAGGGGAAAAAGTAATATTAATCCAGAATAATCCATTAACATATTAACCATAGCAATATCCTGGATCAAACTGGAAATATAGTGCAACCTATAATCTTCCCAGTACTAATCTGGATATTCCAATTTCTATTATTTATATTTGAATTTCGATTTCCACTTTGATGATTCTGGGTCCTAATAAATTTCGATTTGTACTGTAACTCGTATAAAAGAAGATGTGGTATGATTGCCAATGAGACAATTCTTCAAAAGAGACCAAATGTCATAAATTTCAAATAACTTTAGGTCACCGTACGGCCATCAACATTGAGCAAGGCCTATACCGTATAGGCATCTATAAAAGGTCCAGAAGTGACAAATGTAATACAATTCAAACGAAAAAAAAAAAACCCCGGCCTACTTCATGTACAAAATAAAAAACGAAAACAAATATGTAACATAGCTGTATAAAACCACTGATTTACAGGCTCGTGACTTGGGACAGACACACAGACTATGCATAAAATTTTTAATAACATTGTGCATAAAACTATAACCCAAACTATTTCGAACTAATGTACGTGTTTTTTTTTTTAAATGTTTATAATTTTGCATTTATAGTATCTCAATTAAATATTTATGACTGTAACAAGTAATTAATCTTATTTATTTGTATAACAAACACAGACATTTCCAGTCGTTATAACACTTGTCTAAAATTTCCTTTACTAGGTTTTCTATATATCTTAATGTATGTGTACATAACAATCTTTTATTGTTTCTAGGAAAAAGAACATATAAATGAAACAGAAACTCGACAATAATTTATTTCATCATTCAACGTTTTAAAGAAATCTATATAGTATTAAAAGAGGGACTGTTAAAGTCTTTCTGTCTCGCATTTTAATATCCATCTATGGGTAACTTTCATCAGCCTTGTACCAGTTCATTGTAACCTAAACTGACCTAAAATGTATGTTGTGAAACTTGTAATATACTTAAATAATACTTTTGTTAAGAAAAAACAACTTTTAACTGCTGCTATTAACTCAAGCATGAAAATAAAAATGCCAACTTACCTTACATTAATGTATTATTTCACTTGTTTTTGCTCAAAATATAAAATATAGTTTAAATAAGATTTTCCTTGTCGTTAACTTGTATCCGGAAATATTATAAAATGGAGCATAAGTGTACTCAAGGATACTATAAATCGAAACAAAGGTACATATGTATGTCGTGTGTATTGTAATTTAAATGTGTAAACCGGAATCTATTTTACCTGCTATCGTCTAAATTTAGTCACATTTTATCTATTTTCTTCACAAGGATTTAAAATATGACCCTTGCTTTATCCTGTTTGAACCTTGCGGCTTCCACTCAGTGATAAGTCAAGCCGACACATGATGTCAACTTCCTAATCCTGCTGATCGTTCTCGGAATTCACCCATTCATAAAATGTGACAAACTGGATTTCCAAAGGGTGTAAACACATTCTTTAAACAGGGGATCCGCAAAAAAAGAAGATGTGGTTTGATTGCCAAGTTTATTGATCGATTACAAGTGACTTACTTCATATACATTATATAACCTTTAAACGTGTTGAGAAATAATTCATATAAGTCATAGAAACTAGTTCATACATTTGAACAATTCACCCTAGATGACACAATTTTTTTCTATTGGTTGATATAGAAGCCAATAAACCATAATTAAAAGATATATTTAAAGAAGATGTGGAAACCAATAAACCTTAATTAAAAGATATATTTAAAGAAGATGTGGTATGAGTGCCAAATTGGCAATGAGACAATTCTCCATCGAAGTCACTTTGTAAAAGAAAAAAGAAAAAAACACCACTAATGGTGAAAATACGGTCTACAACACACGGAGCCTTCGGTCACACCGAACAGCAAACTATAAAGGGCCCCAAAACATGACCAGTGTTAAACCCTGTAAGTCTTGAATATGTATGAAATATTTGTCACTGGACTTTTAGCAAATAACAATCGATCAATCTTAATCGAAATACACTGAAAATATGTATTTTTTTATAATTAAAACGGCAAAATTAAAAGCAAAACTAACATTAGTTCGAGGAGTATAAGCGCTCATCCCATAATTTGGCTTGCCATATTCTTCGTGTTCCTTTTCCCTAGTAAGGAGCATGTAGTTCAGACGTTGTAGTTGTTTTTATATTTCGTTTCTAGTCAGTTTGAACGTACATCATGTTTTCTCATTTTATGATCTCGGAGTCTTATATTGCAGATATATATGAGTTTTTCTCATGTTGAAGGCCAACACGGTATGTTGAACTATAATAGTTAATTACACCCACGTCAGTCTGGTCTCCTCAAGTGGATTATTGTCTAATTGCCCGGCATCATATACTTCATTAAAAAAAATAATTTCAAAATAGATTCGTAAAAAGACATGAACAATGTTAGTATGTATACAGATTGAATGAAAGTACATGTATATAAAAGATTCTTTTCTTCAGATTTTTAATAAATTATGGAATCCTAATGCTACGTATTTTGTAGTTACGGTACTGGTTATTCGTTTCTACAACAACAGTAGATAGTATACGGTTGAACTCATTTCAAAATATCAGAAGTGGTTTATATGTAAACATTCATGTACTCTATTTATCTTTGCATTCAATCGATCTATATCCGTCTAAATAAATGTGTATTTTGATTCATACTCAGTAATTTGTGATTGTACTATTTTATTACAATAACTTCAAAGTGCTAAACATGAACTTATATACTATCAACATACAACTAAGTGGATATGGTATTGGTCGGTGTTGGAACTTATACAGGACATGGATATAATAACTAAGTACTTCCACCTTATTGTATCAATGAATTTTCATAACTTACCAACATTGATTTAATATACTATAATACTTTTGAACAAGTTGAAGTACCAGTTTTGTATTTTAAATATTGTGAAATACTATTTGTGTACATGTTTATAGTTGTAAATCAATTTGCAATTTTCAGTATAACCGAAATACTATCTTGTTTAATAAACAGAAACAAAGTCCTACTTGTGTATAATTTTAGAGCCGGGCCCACTAGTACTTTTATACATCTATAATACTAAAATTACGAGGTCCAATTTGTCAGCCGTCATCACGTAAAAACGACGAATCACAGAATTCAACTTAATATATAACTAATATAGTACAAAGGTGTAGATTAAAAATTACACCACTCAAGGCCCTTTTGTTTTCCACGTAATTAATATTGCCAATAATTAAGAAGTTCCGGATCGAGTCCGCTACCGATACCAATAGTATATTCACCTGTTACCTATTACCTTATCTGTACGTTCCGCATCTGACAGGCGCACCACCAAACGTTGTATTCAGGATTAATATGCTATATACACGGGTCATAACCACAGGGTTGACACTACTAAATTGTCAAATTGTTACCTATTGTAGTATTTTAATCAGTAAGACTTTCTAAGATAACAATGCGAATACTAAAAATCTGGACTAAAAATAAGACGTATAGGTACAGTTTTCAATTTGTTAGTGGGCATGACGTAAAACAGAGAAGCAAAGAATTCAACTTTATTTATAACTTATATAGGACAATGCTGTTGATTAAAAAATACTCCATTCCAGGACCTTTTGTTTTCCAAATAATTAATATTATTGTTTCAGTTCGACGGGTTCAAACAGAAAGACTTGAAAGCAGAGAAAAACTGTGTATCTTATAATCGGCATGACTTTATCAGATGACAATACTAATACTAAAATAAGGCTTGCGCATAGTTGTATACTTTAATTCAGTCACGGACCCGTGATATCACGGGTGTGTTCTAGTTAATATAATTTTCTCCTGAAAACAAAAAATAATTTTGGAGAGTTCATGCACCTGTATCTACTAAAGTATCGACATGATACCTTTAATACATCACATTTCTAGACAATGCAAAATAAGAGTTTTATGGTGAGGTCATACGTTCAGCAAATACAAGATTGGTTGATTTAACCATTGCCGTGACTTCAGCATTTTCATTTACTGTGGTTTCTGTTTTAAGAATACACGCATCCTAAATTAGACTACCGGAATTATATTTATTCGTTTTCTTTTAGTGATTGGTAATTAGCTAAATTAATTTACCCTCAAACAGGCAACCTACATAACGGCCAAAACGTCATTTATATGCGTCATAAAATTCTATTTCCCAAATCAGAAAAAAACAATGAGTTTATACATTCTGCACAGTCAAGAGTATTCCTCTCTATATCATGTGTTTCGTCATACAAAGGCTGTGGTCGGTTTTGTTTACAGATTTGAGTATCTTGGGTCTGTACAAGCAGACGAATCAATGCGACAGTAGTAAACCGTTGTTGAAATCTCGAAGATCGAACCAAAAGACAAATAAAGCCAAAAAAAAAAAAAAAAGGGTAAGTCAGCCTTATCATGTTCATGTGACTGCGAATCTGTTTGCAACCCACATAATCACAATCGCTAGGCTTAAGCACCAAACAAAATATATTGAGCAAATGGAACGGGATTGTAGTTACGACATAAGGAACATACCCGATATCATCTGTGAAACGGATATTCCATAACGGCCATTGCTTTGTCAGTTTTATCAGTCTATGAGTTTAAATGTCCCCCCTTATATCTTTTGCCCCTTTTCTATCAGTTGAGATTTAGCTGTTACTGAAAAATAACAGAAATAATCCCGATGCTTTAAGTTGATGTTCTCTTCGATTCATTATTGCACATTTGGTAGTTAGTTGTATACTTGCGTGATACATATTTTTATTTCTAACAATCTCGTACAACTGCATATATATATTTACCTCGAAAAAGTATCGCACCAAAATGTTATACTATCATTTATAACCTTTAAGGTGGTATGGGAGTCTAAAATAAAAATGATAGAATTTGTTCATACTTTGCCAAAACGTTGTATCTATTGATACATGTTGAAAAATATAATAAAAATGATAGGTCACCGCGCATTTTCTCAAGCTACAGGACGGGACAAAATGACACATTTTGTATGGATTATACAGGAAAAAACACTATTTTGTGATTAGAAACTAAACAAAATGATAGAATTGTTAAATACTTCAGAAAAAGATAGCTTTCAGACACTGCTTTGAGAATATCAAAAGAAAAGATAGGGTCACCGTACGCTTTTTCCGGCTAAAATACAAAATAGGAAAATTCCATACAGAATCCTTCAGAAAATGCACTTTTTTAGAGTTACCTCCCCTTAAAATGCCAATTTTAAAAAAAGATAAAAACAACCAAAAATAATTAACATTTGCAAAAATATCAATATTTAGAAGTTATATTCTTATAAATTGGTACTTTTAAATGAAAATGTACATTAAACATCTGCATTCCTGCATCAAATTTTGCTAACTTGATGGAAAATCTGGACCTTTGATTCTCTGTTTTTTACAATCCAAGATGGAGGAAGACACCCATACCACCTTAAAGTACTAGTATATGAATTTTGTTTTTGAAAAGATAACATGTTGCTTAGTCTTTAGTTTTCTATGTTGTGTCTTCTGTACTATAAGTGTCTGTTTATCTTTTGATGTTTAGCCATGGCGTTTTCAGTCTATTTTCAATATATGAGTTTGACTATCCCTCTGGTATCTTTCGTCCCTGTTTTACAGACATAATTAAACTAAAAAGGTTGAAGAAAAAAAACTAATCTAAATAACGTTCTATTAAAAAAAAACTAAGAGGAGGTCGTTCGTTCTAAAACTGAAAATGTTAAACTATGGAAGTTATAGTAAGAACACATCAAAATCCCTTTTGGTTTGAAAAAAACAGAATATTCGTCATTAGTTACGATAACCCTTACCATGTCTAATACCAAGTGAAACCTACTTTTACACGAATCATTAATTCTAACCGTATTCTTATTCCATGGAGCCTTTGTGCTGTGTAGTTTTTACCATTTCTGCTACAAATCATGAGTTGATTTTGAAATAGCGGTACCTTCTCGCGCATAGCTTGACGATTAATTATTCCTAGATTTGCCTGTTCAATGATGATTAATGACAAACTTTGCACCAGTAATGACCAAGACTCTGCTACAGCAATTTATTCAAGACGGGTAGTATCGGTGGTTCTGGGGGAAAAGTGAAACAACAAAACACCAAACTCCCAGAAAAATCCAAAACGGAAAGAGAATCGGGTAAACCTGGCTTTACAACTAGCCAAACCTCTCACCTGTATAACAGTCGCTCAATATTCCACCATTTTGCCAACGATGTTGGAACAAAACAAACAGATATAAAAGGCAAAAATGTAAAAATTAGCGCCACAGCAGTCAAATTTGTGTTACGATTTCAATCTCTATAAAAACAAACAAATTTGTCAACAAAGATAGACAAAGAAGCTTATAGACACAGCACACGAGTAAAAACAAAAGACAAGAATACAAAAAATCACCATAGCATAACAACACAATGACGGGAGCCACGTCAAATGACATAACCAAAAAAGAATTAACACAAAAGCAATATACACAAATACGGTGGTTTCACTGAACAGTTTTGTGTTTGTTATTTCTACTGACACATATTCTCATTTCCAATAAAATGACCTTTTCTTCTTAAGCTTTAAGCAAACATTTAAACATTGTTTGATAAAAAAAATGCATTTGATTTGATTCAATATTTTTTTCACAGTTTTTTTCATTTTTTTTCATTTCTTTTTTTTTTTGTTATTTACGGTTAAGACTGATAATTTTGAATAAACTCATGATAGATTCCAGGACTAAAATTTTACACTTTGGTCATACGCGCAATTCGTCTACAAAAGACTCATAGCACATCTTCTTTTTTATATCATCAGTAACGCTCGAATGAAAAATGTTTAAAAGGCCAAATAAATTACGAAGTTAAGAGCATTGAGGACCAAAAAGTCCTAAAAATTTTGCCAAATACAGCTAGGGTAATCTATTCCTGAGGTAAAAAAGCCTTAGTATTTCAAAAATGCAAAGTTTTGTTAACAGTTAATTTATTATTATGAATATATTAATACTATTATCGCTATTTTACGAAATTGTCCTTTGATCTTACTGTTTGATAATTTCCTTTCTCAGGACAGTAAGGTGATATAAACAATTAACGCTAGAAGCTAAGGGTTCATGTACCGTTGTCAATGAAATTAACAACGTTATCATATGTTAAATAGCGATACACAGATTAACATTGATCATTTCATCTCGATTGCTTTTCTCTTTTCGCCGTACCGGTTCGAGCTAGAAAATCAATCTTGTTGAGATGACAATCGATAATCTATAATTCTCTTATGGTTGTGGCCTGAATTATATTTCTTGCATGGAGTGGCTTTTCGTTTTGTCATTGATGATCTACCAAGGTTAAGACGATGTACATTTCGTCCATGGTAATATACATGTGTGATTCCTTCAATAATATACAGAACACTCAAACATTTTCTGAAAATCTTTAAAACTGTAAAATCTTATTTTGTCAAACGTTAATAAAAAAGATTTAAAATGCGTTATGTTAAATTTTGACAATCGAACATCACATGCGATGTCATACTTGAATGTGCAAAATACTAGTTCAATGATTCACGAAATTTTCAATTCACACAACGTTCACAAATGAGAGTGTTGATCATAAGATAGATAGGTTTAACATTTCTTGAGAATTGGATATCGCTTGATATCAACTATCTTTATCTAACTTGAGCAGAGATGATAAACTCATAAGATACAAAGATTTAACATTTCTTGAGAATTGGATATCGCTTGATATCAACTCTCTTAATCTAACTTTAGCAGAAATGATAAACTCATAAGATACATAGGTTTAACATTTCTTGAGAATTGGATATCGCTTGATATCAACTATCTTAATCTAACTTGAGCAGTAATAATAAACTCATAAGATACAAAGATTTAACATATCTTGAGAATTGGATATCGCTTGATATCAACTGTCTCTATCTTATTTTCAGAAGGCTTGTTATAATTATTTTGAAATTAAATAACGCCTCCGGGTGCGGGAAATTAAATAACGCCTCCGGGTGCGGGATTTCTCGCTACATTGAAGACCTGTTGGTGACCTTCTGCTGTTGTTTTTTTCTATGGTCGGGTTGTTGTCTCTTTTGCACATTCCCCATTTCCATTCTCAATTTTATTAATATTTCTTGAGAATTGGATATCGCTTGATAACAACTATCTTTACCTAAGTTGAGCAGTAATAATAAACTCATAAGATACAAAGATTTAACATATCTTGAGAATTGGATATCGCTTGATATCAACTGTCTTCATCTAATTTTCCGAAGGCTTGTTATAATTATTTTGAAATTAAATAACTTCTGTTGATATCAACATTATAATATTTTGGTTTGAGAGAAAAACCCAGGTGCCATAGTTTTACTAGGTGTAATTGCTCAAAATTTTACAAAATAGTTTCCAAAATATGTAGAAGTATTGTAGCAGTATTATATTTTCAGAAGACTAGAATTAATCACAATTTTCGCTTGAAAGATTTA
Organism: Mytilus edulis; assembly: GCF_963676685.1. Taxonomy (NCBI): domain Eukaryota; kingdom Metazoa; phylum Mollusca; class Bivalvia; order Mytilida; family Mytilidae; genus Mytilus; species Mytilus edulis. The sequence goes on from NC_092345.1 coordinate 4,248,903, forward strand.
TTGATAAAGATTATGAAACTAGTGTTGTTATTAAAGCTAAACATATTCTTTTTGATGCAAATTATCAATTAAAACAGACTAACTGCACAGAGACTTCAAGGTGTAGATGAAAGCAGAACTTTGCTTTTTCAACTATGAAATAAGTATTATCTTATTCAAATGGGAGGTTAAAAATGCCACCAATCAATTAGAACATTTATACACCAACTTCATTCGAACTTTGGTGGAAAAATGTCTCGGTAGCAATCATACCACATCTTTTTATTTTTATATAACAAGTGTGGACACAGATGAGTGTGGATAGTATGTTTGGATGTTTGACAGTGTCTTATGACAATAAAGTTCTATATTTTTCCTATATGGTGTTAATAACTGTGTTGCACGGTGACAACCGATCTGAGCATTAGGAGTGTTATTTATTTGTTATTTTTTCAATGTTCAATACAGACATGGGGAGACAGTAATTACATTAGTTACCAAATGATTATGATAGAACATGTTCTACATCTTTGGTTTTGGATACATTTTGTAGTTGGGAGAGCAATTGTTAATTTCTGTGTCGATTTGGTCTCTTGTGGAGAATTGTCTCATTGGCAATCATACCTCATCTTTTTTTATATGTATTTGCTTACTATTGGTATGGTTCTATTTACATTACTTTGTGGTGGATCGTCAGTATCATTAGTAAATTTTTTTGTTAAAATGTTGAATTTCTTCCTCAGATTAGAATACATTTATTGGTTTTAAGTAATGACAATGGCTTATGTCTGACATGATTATTGGGGCTAAATAAGATAGGAAGTAAACCTCTGTGCTGATTTATATCAATTCTTTATATCTCCTCCAAAGCTGGTCGAAGCAAAGACAAATTTTGACCAATATAAAAATGATTTCACCAAAAGAACCTTTGTGAGCATGCTTCAAAGACTCATAACTGCTCCAAAAGTAATCTGATCGAATTTGAAGCATGTCAAGCAGATATCATCAACATCTACTTAATAAGCCTTAATATGTCTAAATACCTAAAAAGCTATTTAGTACTCAAAAGGTATTGCAAAATTATTCCTTTTCATTTTTTGTTTTGTTATATGGATACAAATATAAGCGATACATGTACCAATACAGTATTTGTTGTGGTATGCAAGTGTAGTAATTAACATTTACTGTAACAATGTTAATTCACACAAATTAAGAAATAACAAATGAATGGGACAGATACTCCACAGCTTTATACGACTGCAGAAGTGGAAACCTGAATGGTTGGGGCTAGTATGGACACAACATTCAAGCTGGATACAGCTCTGAATTTGGATTGTGGTTAAATAGTTGACACAACATAGGTTTCTGACACAGATTGAACGTGGTCTATAAAGAACTTCAACTTAAAAATTTTAAATTGGACATTTACCTATTATGGTCCAATATCCAAAATCTAAATACATGGTTAAATTCAGAATATCATAGAACCTGAAGAATTCAATTTTTGATGAAATCAAATAATGTTTAATTTTAGACCCTTTAGACCTCCATGTGGACCAATTTGATAACCGGGCCCAAATATTAAAAATCTAAATACACGGTTAGATTCAGCATATTGAAGAACCCCATATATTCAATTTTTGTTGAAATGAAACAAAGTTCAATTTTTGTCCCTTTGGATCTTAATGTAGACCAATTTGAAAACGGGACAATACTGTGCAATTGAATATTCCGGGCTATTGGCAATACTGTGCAATTGAAAATTTCTTGCTATTGCGCAATATTGTGCAATTAGATATTTCTTGCTATTGTGCAATACAATGCAATTAAAAATTTCTTGCTATTGCACAATACTGTGCAACTGGAGATTTCATGCTATTGTGCAATACTGTGCAATTGAACATTTCTTGCTATTGAACAATACTGTGCAATTAAAGATTTCTTGCTATTGCAGAATACTGTGCAATTGAAAATTTCTTGCTATTGCACAATACTTGGTATAATAATTTTTGACCCCGATTGGGACCAACTTGAAAACTGGGCCCATAATCAAAAATCTAAGTACATGTTTAAGACTCACCATATCAAAGAACCCCAAAAATTCCATTTTTGTTAAAATCAAACTAAGTTTAATTTTGGACCCTTTGGACCTTAATGTAGATCAATTTAAAAACAGGACCCAAAATTAAGAATCTTAACACGGTTAGATTTGGCATATCAAAGAAACACAATAATTCATTTTTTTTTATGAAAGCAAACAAAGATTAATTTTGGCCCCTTATTCCTTGGGACCAAAACTCCCAAAAATAATCCAAACCTTCCTAATGTGGTCATAAACCTTTAAAGATTTCTATTAACTTATGCTAAAGGTATTGTTAAAAAAAACAAGAAAAATGCTTATTTGGGACCTGTTTTTGGTTCCTAAATCCTATACTGTTGGGACTAAAACTAACAAAATCTATTCCAACCCTCCTTGTGTGGCCATAGACCTTATGTTAAAATATCATAGATTTCTGTTTACTAATACTTGAGTTATAGAGCAAAAACCATGAACAATGCTAATTTGGGCCCTTATTCCTAAACTGTTGAGACCAAAATACCCAAAATCAATCCCAGCCTTCCTTTCATGGTCATAAACCTTGTGTCTAAATTTCATATATTTCTATTGACTTTTACTTAAGTTAGAGTGCGAAAACCAAATGTCTTTGGATGAAGACGATGACGCCAACGTGATACCAATGTACAACCAAAAAGTTTTCAATTTTTGCGGTCGTATAAAAATGATCTCAAATCAAATTTCTAATGCAACAATAATTATTCAACTACTCATTTTAATAAAACATAAAGTATTAAAATATAAATGTCATACAGTCATGGTGATGATGCCCTCGCTAGCATATAACGTTAAAAAGGTACATAAAGTGAAGCTGCCAAAAATTGAACTTAAACTGAGTTTAGAGGTAATAAGCATTATATACATATTTCACTAAATTTAGTTGAGACAAACTTGAGAAATTTTTCCATTTGTGAGAGGGCATTCCCTAGAATGATAATCAAAGTGCTTGTAATCACTGAATGGCTATTAAAGACTGCTTAAATTTATCAGTTGGTAGTAAAGTGAATTTTGCATTGTATATTGTATATACATGTATAGCATTATTTTAAGTTGATTCAACTACTATTCTGGACAGAGAAATCTAAACTCCAATTTTTAAAGAAGATTTCATAAAGCATTGGTTTTAGGTAATTCAACAACCATTCTGGACAAATAAATAACTCCAATTTATTGTCTGGAATTTACAAAATGTTTGTTTTTGGCCCTTAATTCCTAGACTGTATGCCCCATAACCCACAAAATAGACCTCAACCTTCTACTTATGGTATTCAATATTATGGTACAATTTCAGAACAATTGAAATACTTATACACGACTTTTTGTACGGACACTAGATTAATGCTTGTTTTGGTCACCTTTGGAACCCTTATTCCTAAACCTTAGGGACTATATATATAACCCCCACCAAAACAATCCCAAGCTTCCTTTTATGATTATAAATATTACTATGGATTCATAATTATTCTTTGAATACCAATTTTCGAGGCTTTCGTGGGTAGAGTCTAACCACGAAATTAAATGTTCAATGATTAACAAATTTTCTATATATATGCTTGTATGCAGACTTCGGCAAAACCACGAAATTAAATATCCACGAAAATGCAAATTTTCTTTAATCCACGAAAATTGGTACCCACAAAAATAAATGAATCCACAGTATGTTATAATTTTAAGGCTTCCTTTTTACTTTTTTACTGAAGTTATTATCTGGAAACCATCCGTCTTGGGAAGACGACGACAGGATACCTACATGTATTTCAACTGCAAAAATTTCTGTGGTTGTTTAAAAATTTCAAACATGTACAATGAAATATTGTTTTAGAAATTGATAAGCCTAGATATGCCTTATAATTTTTCCCTGCATAGTTGAAGGACCATTTAAACTCAGAACCGAGTCATCAGTAGGCAGCTAGTACAGATGTATTAAAACAACCTAGCATCATATTGCTAGTAGTGGTAGTAGCATTCTCGGGTAAATTTGTTCTTTTTTTTAAAATATGTTTGGTTCAAATCAAAATAGAATGCTTTTATCTCCCTAATACTTACATTGTAAATAGAGGTGATACTACTTTGACAAATCCTTGTACATGAGAGTTTTCTGTCAAATCTTTATTTCACAAAGAATGATTTGCATAACAATGAACTGAGCTCAAAGCAAAGTATTCAATAATACACTTAGACAAAGAGCTAAATTCAGTGATATACTTTGTACTACAGGTCCTTCGTTAACATCCATCGACCAAAACCACATCTCAAAAACATTCCATACTACATGGTTGGATTCAGAAGTCCTGAAAAAGACATGATTGTTTTTATCATATTTTAACTACATGGTTGGATTCAGAAGTCCTGAAAAAGACACGATTTTTTTATCATATTTTAAGTATATATACACAGGTTAAAACTTTCTTGTGGTACAATCATTCCGTATCTAGCAACTATCAATTTGCTTCATGCACATATTGATATGTGTTGAGTTTACCTCTGTTGGAAATAAGAACACACAAACCTCCACCTAATTTTAGTCAACGGACAAAACATTCAAAACTATAAAATATTATCTAAGACTTGTCAGTGTCTATTTACCATTGCCACTGAATCAGTGATATATGTACACATAATTATGTACATGCAAGACTAAAATTATAAAGTACATATATAAGACTAAAACTGACATTCAGTCTTTACGATATCTTCATTCCCAAAGTCATTTTCAAATCTGACTTCATGGTAAAATAAGATTCCATATCTACAATCAATGAAAAGGAAATATCCCTGTAATAGACTAGCATTTAAATCACAGTTTTCGAAAATGGAAGCTAGGTCACCGTGGAACCTAGAACTAAAAAAATCGAAACAATATATCTTAAATATTTCAAATGCATGTACATGAAATAATATTAATCTCTAAAATTCACCATATTGTTCCCTTTTTTATCTTCTGTTCGATACTGTATATCCAGTGGCGAATCCAGAAATTTTCTAAAGTGGGGGCCCACTGACTGACTGACTGAGGGGGCTCGCTCCAGTCACGATTCAGTGATTCCCTATATAAGCAACCAATTTTTTTCTCAAATAGCAGGGGCCCGCCCCCCCCCCCCCCCTAAATCCGTCTCTGATATCAACCTCTAGATGTCTTTCAATTACATTCAGTTTAGTGTGGGTTGATGTTTGATTGTTGTACATGTTACAATGAGCAAAGCCCATATCGAGTCAGCTATAAAAGGCCCTGATAAGACAATGTAAAACAATTCAAACGAGAAAACTAACATGTCTGTTTAAGGATGGACGTCAAGTTAGTTACCTATTCCCTATTCCCTATTCGTTACCTATTCCCTATTCCCTATTCGTTACCTATTCGTTACCTATTCCCTATTCCCTATTCGTTACCTATTCGTTACCTATTCCCTATTCCCTATTCGTTACCTATTCGTTACTTATTCCCTATTCCCTATCGTTACCTATTCGTTACTTATTCGATTTTTAATATCCTTCCCCCTTTTTAATTAATTATTATTTTTCTTCTTCCTCTTCATCCTCTTCTTCTTCTGCCACTTTAAAAATGAACTTTTCCGCAGCATTTCTCCAAAACTACTTGTCAGATTTACTTAGGGTTTCATAAAATGTTAGACTAATATGTCTAGGTGAGCTATCAATCGCTCATTTGTGCATTGGGGTCTATTAAGGGGTATTTTGGGGGACAGAAAGAAGGGAGGGGTTTACTATAGAACCCTATGGGATTTTATTTTCTAAAATTTTCAGATGAATATAACTTGAAAACTGTAAGTGATAGATACATGCAGTCTTCAGAAATGATTAAAGGACAATAACACAAATCACATGAAATATAGGGGAGTCCCTGGGGGGGGGGGGGTTAATCCCTACCCCCTTCAATTCGAGAATATGCTTTTAACTTGTAAACGGTCCAGATCCCCACCCCTAAACCATATATATTCTTGTATGGGACAATAAAACTAATCAAATGAAATTAAATAAAAGTCTCTGGGGGTCACCCCACCCCGTTCAATTTGAGAATGTACTATTATCTTGTAAACGGTCCAGATCCCCACCCCTAAACCATATATGTTCTTGAATAGGACGATAAAAACAAATCAAATGGAATTAAATGGAAGTCCTCGGGGGTCATCCCCACCCCGTTCAATTTTAGAATGTGCTATTATCTTGTAAACGGTCCATATCCCCACCCCTAAACCATATATATTCTTGTAGGGGACAATAAAACTAATCAAATGAAATTAAATGGAAGTTCCTGGGGGTCACTCCCACCCCGTTCAATTTGAGAATGTACTATTATCTTGTAAACGGTCCAGATCCCCACCCCTAAACCATATATGTTCTTGAATAGGACGATAAAAACAAATCAAATGGAATTAAATGGAAGTCCTCGGGGGTCATCCCCACCCCGTTCAATTTTAGAATGTGCTATTATCTTGTAAACGGTCCAGATCCCCACCCCTAAACCATATATATTCTTGTAGGGGACAATAAAACTAATCAAATGAAATGAAATGGAAGTTCCTGGGGGTCACTCCCACCCCGTTCAATTTGATAATGTACTATTATCTTGTAAATGGTCCAGATCCCAAACCCTAAACCATATATTTTCTTGTAGGGGACAATAAAACAAATGAAATGAAATAAAAGGAAAGTCCCTAGGGGGTCACCCAACCCCCTCTTGTTTGAAAACTTATAAACGGTCAACATCCCCACCCCTAAACTATATATATTCTTGTAAGAGACAATAAAACTAACCAAATGAAATTAAATGGAAGTTCCTTGGGGTCACCCCCACCCCGTTCAATTTGAGAATGTACTATTATCTTGTAAATGATCCAGATCCCCACCCCTAAACCATATATCTTCTTGTAGGGGACAATAAAACAAATAAAATGAGATAAAAGGGAAGTCCTGAGGGGGTCATCCCAGCCCCTCTTGTTTGAAAACTTGTAAACGGTCAACATCCCCACCCCTAAACCATATATATTCTTGTAGGGGACAATAAAACAAATAAAATGAAATGTAGGTAAAGTCCCTGGGGGTCACCACCACCCCCTCCTGTTTGAATACTTGTAAATGGTGGAGATCCCCACCAGTAAGCCATATATATTCTTGTATGGGACAAAAAAATCAAATCAAATGAACATGGGACCATATGAATTGCGAGTTATGGAAGCTTTGTTTGGGAGACTTCGTAACAGCATCCTGTTACAATTACTTCTTGTTGTTTATACTCTTATATCTGGTACTAGTTCTAAATTTGTTGAGGTAAAATGATCTTTTTATGACCTATTTATATGTGTTTGTGCTCAACCGATCCTTTTACTTTATGTTCGATACTCATTTGTTCCTTATTTGATTTTTATACGTTCTACCTTTTAACTGCTTTATGTCCGTATGTTTGAAGATGGATCTTGGTTCAAAGGGATGAAATCACCGTGTTAGCGCTTGCATAAAAAAAAGATGTGGTATAATTGCCAATGAGACAACAACCCACAATAGACCAAAATGACACAGAAACTATCAACTATAGGTCAATATACGGCCTTCAACAATGAGCATAGCCCAAACCGTGTAGTCAGCTATAAAAGGCCCAGATATGACAATTTCAAACAATTCAAACAACAAAACTAACGGCCGTATTTCATATACAAAAAAATAACGGAAAACAAATATGTAACACAAAAACAAACGATAACTACTTAATTTCAGGCTCTTGTCTAGGGAGAGGCACATACTAACATAATGTGGTGGGGTTAAACATGTTAGCAGGGTGTACATCGTTTCGGAGCATGCTATTACCTTGTTTAATTCGTTCCATCACTCGCCTATAATTCGCTTATAATACGTGTATCATACGTTGCACCTTTTAAAACATGATTTTCAATTGTTTTGTTGTCTCTGGTGGTAGATTTGGGTTCTTAGAGGTGATATAACTCTATAAGCGCATATGTACCCGTTCCAGCGCTCGGATAATACCCTGTTACTTATTCGTTCCTTATTCGCTTTTAATGCGCGGGGTAAGTATACGTTGCGGCTTGAAATAAATCGTTTTTTAATTGTGTTCATGTCTCTGGTGGTAACAATGTGTTCTTAGAGAAGAAATGACCCTATTAGAGCGCATGTACCCGTTCCAGCGCTCGGTTAATACCCTGTTACCTATTCGTTACCTTTTCACTTATAATACGTTTGTTGTACGTTGCACCTTTTAGAAAAGGATTTTCACTTGTGTTCATGTCTCTGGTGGTAACAATGTGTAATTAGAGATGAAATGACCCTATTAGCATGCAAGTACCCGTTCCAGCGCTCGGTTAATACCCTGTTACCTATTCGTTACCTATTCGTTACCTATTCACTTATAATACGTTTGTTGTACGTTGCACCTTTTAGAAAAGGATTTTCACTTGTGTTCATGTCTCTGGTGGTAACAATGTGTAATTAGAGATGAAATGACCCTATTAGCGTGCATGTACCCGTTCCAGCGCTCGGTTATTACCCTGTTACCTATTCGTTACCTATTCACTTATAATACGTTTGTTGTACGTTGCACCTTTTAGAAAAGGATTTTGAATTATGTCCATGTCTCTGGTGGTAACAATTTGTTCTTAGAGATGAAATGACACTATTAGCGCGCATGTACCCGTTCCAGCGCTCGGTTAATACCCTGTTACCTATTCGTTACCTATTCAATACCTATTCACTTAGAATACGTTTGTTGTACGTTGCACCTTTTAAAAAAGGATTTTCAATTGTGTTCATGTCTCTGGTGGTAACAATGTGTTCTTAGAGATGAAATGACCCTATTAGCGCATATGTACCCGTTCCAGCGCTCGGTTAATACCCTGTTACCTATTCGTTACCTATTCACTTATAATACGTTTGTTGTACGTTGCACCTTTTAGAAAAGGATTTTCACTTGTGTTCATGTCTCTGGTGGTAACAATGTGTAATTAGAGATGAAATGACCCTATTAGCGTGCATGTACCCGTTCCAGCGCTCGGTTATTACCCTGTTACCTATTTGTTACCTATTCACTTATAATACGTTTGTTGTACGTTGCACCTTTTAGAAAAGGATTTTGAATTATGTCCATGTCTCTGGTGGTAACAATTTGTTCTTAGAGATGAAATGACACTATTAGCGCGCATGTACCCGTTCCAGCGTTCGGTTAATACCCTGTTACCTATTCGTTACCTATTCGTTACCTATTCGTTACCTATTCGTTACCTATTCGTTACCTATTCACTTAGAATACGTTTGTTGTACGTTGCACCTTTTAAAAAAGGATTTTCAATTGTGTTCATGTCTCTGGTGGTAACAATGTGTTCTTAGAGATGAAATGACCCTATTAGCGCATATGTACCCGTTCCAGCGCTCGGTTAATACCCTGTTACCTATTCGTTACCTATTCACTTATAATACGTTTGTTGTACGTTGCACCTTTTAGAAAAGGATTTTCACTTGTGTTCATGTCTCTGGTGGTAACAATGTGTAATTAGAGATGAAATGACCCTATTAGCGTGCATGTACCCGTTCCAGCGCTCGGTTATTACCCTGTTACCTATTCGTTACCTATTCACTTATAATACGTTTGTTGTACGTTGCACCTTTTAGAAAAGGATTTTGAATTATGTCCATGTCTCTGGTGGTAACAATTTGTTCTTAGAGATGAAATGACACTATTAGCGCGCATGTACCCGTTCCAGCGTTCGGTTAATACCCTGTTACCTATTCGTTACCTATTCGTTACCTATTCACTTAGAATACGTTTGTTGTACGTTGCACCTTTTAAAAAAGGATTTTCAATTGTGTTCATGTCTCTGGTGGTAACAATGTGTTCTTAGAGACGAAATGACCCTATTAGAGTGCATGTACCCGTTCCAGTGCTCGGTTAATACCCTGTTACCTATTCATTACCTATTTGTTACTTATTCGCTTTAAATACGTTTGTTGTACGTTGCACCTTTTAGAAAAGGATTTTCACTTGTGTTCATGTCTCTGGTGGTCACAATGTGTAATTAGAGATGAAATGACCCTATTAGCGTGCATGTACCCGTTCCAGCGCTCGGTTTTTACCTTGTTACCTATTCGTTACCTATTCACTTATGATACGTTTGTTGTACGTTGCACCTTTTAGAAAAGGATTTTCAATTGTGTTCATGTCTCTGGTGGTAACAATGTGTTCTTAGAGATGAAATGACACTGTTAGCGCGCATGTACCCGTTCCAGCGCTCGGTTAATACCCTGTTACCTATTCGTTACCTATTCGTTATTTATTCGCTTTTTTAATACGTTTGTTGTACGTTGCACCTTTTAAAAAAGGATTTTCAATTAAGTCCATGTCTCTGGTGGTAACAATGTCTTCTTAGAGATGAAATGACTCTATTAGCGTCCATGTACCCGTTCCAGCGCTCGGTTAATACCCTGTTACCTATTCGTTACCTATTCGTTACTTATTCGCTTTATATACGTTTGTTGTACGTTGCACTTTTTAGAAAAGGATTTTTACTTGTGTTAATGTCTCTGGTGGTAATAATGTGTTCTTATAGATAAAATACCCCTATTAGCGCGTGTGTACCAGTTCAAGCGCTCGGATAATACCCGGTTACTTATTCGTTACTTATTCGCTTTTAATGCGCAGGGTCTACGTTGCACCTTGAAATAAATTGTTTTTTAATTGTGTTCATGTCTCTGGTGGTAACAATGTGTTCTTAGAGATGAAACGACCCTATTAGCGGGCAGGTACCCGTTCCAGCGCTCGGTTAATACCCTGTTACCTATTCGTTACCTTTTCACTTATAATACGTTTGTTGTACGTTGCACCTTTTAGAAAAGGATTTTCACTTGTGTTCATGTCTCTGGTGGTAACAATGTGTAATTAGAGATGAAATGACCCTATTAGCATGCATGTACCCGTTCCAGCGCTCGGTTAATACCCTGTTACCTATTCGTTACCTATTCGTTACCTATTCACTTATAATACGTTTGTTGTACGTTGCACCTTTTATTTAATTTAATTGAAAATCCTTTTCTAAAAGGTGCAACGTACAACAAACGTATTAAAAGCGAATAAATAACGAATAGGTAACGAATAGGTAACCGTGTATTAACCAAGCGCTGGAACGGGTACATGCGCGCTAATAGCGTCATTTCTTCTCTAAGAACACATTGTTACCACCAGAGACATGAACACAATTGAAAATCCTTTTCTAAAAGGTGCAACGTACAACAAACGTATCATAAGTGAATAGGTAACTAAATGGTAACGAAAAGGTAACAGGGTATTTACCGAGCGCTGGAACGGGTACATGCGCGCTAATAGTGTCATTTCATCTCTAAGAACACATTGTTACCACCAGAGACATGGACACAATTGAAAATTCTTTTCTAAAAGGTGCAACGTACAACAAACGTATTATAAGTGAATAGGTAACGAATAGGGAACAGGGTATTAACCGAGCGCCGGAGCGGGTACATGCACGCTAATAGGGTCATTTCATCTCTAAGAACACATTGTTACCACCAGAGACATGAACACAAGTGAAAATCCTTTTCTAAAAGGTGCAAAGTACAGTAAACGTATTTAAAGCGAATAAGTAACGAATAGGTAACGAATAGGTAACAGGATATTAACCGAGCGCTGGAACGGGTACTTATGCGCTAATAGGGTCATTTCATATCTAAGAACACATTGTGACCACCAGAGACATGAACACAATTGAAAATCCTTTTCTAAAAGGTGCAACGTACAACAAACGTATTATAAGTGAATAGGTAACGAATAGGTAACGAATAGGTAACGAATAAGTAACAGGGTATTATCCGAACGCTGGAACGGGTACATGCACGCTAATAGGGTCATTTCATCTCTAATTACACATTGTTACCTCCAAAGACATGAACACAAGTGGAAATCCTTTTCTAAAAGGTGCAACGTACAACAAATGTATTATAAGTGAATAGGTAACGAATAGGTAACAGGGTATTAACCGAGCGCTGGAACGGGTACATGCGCGCCAATAGGGTCATTTCATCTCTAAGAACACAATGTTACCACCAGAGACATGAACACAATTGAAAATCCTTTTCTAAAAGGTGCAACGTACAACAAACGTATTATAAGTGAATAGGTAACGAATAGGTAACAGGGTATTAACCGAGCGCTGGAACGGGTACATATGCGCTAATAGGGTCATTTCATCTCTAAGAACACATTGTTACCACCAGAGACATGGACACAATTGAAAATCCTTTTCTAAAAGGAGCAACGTACAACAAACGTATTATAAGTGAATAAGTAACGAATAGGTACCAGGGTAATAACCGAGCGCTGGAACGGGTACATGCACGCTAATAGGGTCATTTCATCTTTAATTACACATTGTTACCACCAGAGACATGAACACAAGTGAAAATCCTTTTCTAAAAGGTGCAACGTACAACAAACGTATTTAAAGCGAATAAGTAACGAATAGGTAACAGGGTATTAACTGAACGCTGGAACGGGTACATGCACTCTAATAGGGTCATTTCGTCTTTAAGAACACATTGTTACCACCAGAGACATGAACACAATTAAAAAACGATTTATTTCAAGGTGCAGCGTATACTTACCCCGCGCATTAAAAGCGAATAAGGAACGAATAAGTAACAGGGTTTTATCAGAGCGCTGGAACGGGTACATGCACGCTAATAGGGTCATTTCATCTCTAATTACCTATTGTTACCTCCAGAGACATGAACACAAGTGGAAATCCTTTTCTAAAAGGTGCAACGTACAACAAATGTATTATAAGTGAATAGGTAACGAATAGGTAACAGGGTATTAACCGAGCGCTGGAACGGGTACATGCGCGCCAATAGGGTCATTTCATCTCTAAGAACACATTGTTACCATCAGAGACATGAACACAATTGAAAATCCTTTTCTAAAAGGTGCAACGTACAACAAACGTGTTATAAGTGAATAGGTAACGAATAGGTAACGAATAGGTAACAGGGTATTAACCGAGCGCTGGAACGGGTACATATGCGCTAATAGGGTCATTTCATCTCTAAGAACACATTGTTACCACCAGAGACATGGACACAATTGAAAATCCTTTTCTAAAAGGTGCAACGTACAACAAACGTATTATAAGTGAATAAGTAACGAATAGGTAACAGGGTAATAACCGAGCGCTGGAACGGGTACATGCACTCTAATAGGGTCATTTCATCTCTAATTACACATTGTTACCACCAGAGACATGAACACAATTAAAAAACGATTTATTGCAAGGTGCAGCGTATACTTACCCCGCGCATTAAAAGCGAATAAGGAACGAATAAGTAACAGGATTTTATCAGAGCGCTGGAACGGGTACATGCACGCTAATAGGGTCATTTCATCTCTAATTACACATTGTAACCTCCAGAGACATGAACACAAGTGGAAATCCTTTTGTAAAAAGTGCAACGTACAACAAACGTGTTATAAGTGAATAGGTAACGAATAGGTAACGAATAGGTAACAGGGTATTAACCGAGCCGTGGAACGGGTACATATGCGCTAATAGGGTCATTTCATCTCTAAGAACACATTGTTACCACCAGAGACATGAACACAATTGAAAATCCTTTTCTAAAAGGTGCAACGCACAACAAACGTATTATAAGTGAATAGGTAACGAATAGGTAACAGGGTATTAACCGAGCCGTGGAACGGGTACATGCGCGCTAATAGGGTCATTTCATCTCTAAGAACACATTGTTACCACCAGAGACATGGACACAATTGAAAATCCTTTTCTAAAAGGTGCAACGTACATCAAACGTATTATAAGTGAATAGGTAACGAATATGTAACGAATAGGTAACAGGGTATTAACTGAGCGCTGGAACGGGTACATGCACGCTAATAGGGTCATTTCATCTCTAATTACACATTGTTACCACAAGAGACATGAACACAAGTAAAAATCCTTTTCTAAAAAGTGCAACGTACAACAAACGTATATAAAGCGAATAAGTAACGAATAGGTAACGAATAGGTAACAGGGTATTAACCGAGCGCTGGAACGGGTACATATGCGCTAATAAGGTCATTTCATCTCTAAGAACACATTGTTACCACCAGAGACATGAACACAATTAAAAAACGATTTATTTCAAGGTGCAACGTATACTTACCCCGCGCATTAAAAGCGAATAAGGAACAAATAAGTAACAGGGTATTATCCGAGCGCTGGAACGGGTATATGCACGCTAATAGGGTCATTTCATCTCTAATTACACATTGTTACCACCAGAGACATGAACACAAGTAAAAATCCTTTTCTAAAAAGTGCAACGTACAACAAACGTATATAAAGCGAATAAGTAACGAAAAGGTAACGAATAGGTAACAGGGTATTAACCGAGCGCTGGAACGGGTACATATGCGCTAATAGGGTCATTTCATCTCTAAGAACACATTGTTACCACCAGAGACATGAACACAATTGAAAATCCTTTTCTAAAAGGTGCAACGTACAACAAACGTATTCTAAGTGAATAGGTAACGAAAAGGTAACGAATAGATAACAGGGTATTAACCGAGCGCTGGAACGGGTACATATGCGCTAATAGGGTCATTTCATCTCTTAGAACACATTGTTACCACCAGAGACATGAACACAATTGAAAATCCTTTTATAAAAGGTGCAACGTACAACAAACGTATTATAAGTGAATAGGTAACGAATAGGTAACGAATAGGTAACAGGGTATTAACCGAGCGCTGGAACGGGTACATGCGCGCTAATAGTGTCATTTCATCTCTAAGAACACATTGTTACCACCAGAGACATGGACACAATTGAAAATCCTTTTCTTAAAGGTGCAACGTACAACAAACGTATTATAAGAGAATAAGTAACGAATAGGTAACAGGGTAATAACCGAGCGCTGGAACGGGTACATGCACGCTAATAGGGTCATTTCATCTCTAATTACACATTGTTACCACCAGAGACATGAACACAAGTGAAAATCCTTTTCTAAAAGGTGCAACGTACAACAAACGTATTATAAGTGAATAGGTAACGAATAGGTAACAGGGTATTAACCGAGCGCTGGAACGGGTACATGCGCTCTAATAGGGTCATTTCTTCTCTAAGAACACATTGTTACCACCAGAGACTTGAACACAATCAAAAAACGATTTATTTCAAGGTGCAACGTATACTTACCCCGCGCATTAAAAGCGAATAAGGAACGAATAAGTAACAGGGTATTATCCGAGCGCTGGAACGGGTACATATGCGCTTATAGAGTTATATCACCTCTAAGAACCCAAATCTACCACCAGAGACAACAAAACAATTGAAAATCATGTTTTAAAAGGTGCAACGTATGATACACGTATTATAAGCGAATTATAAGCGAGTGATGGAACGAATTAAACAAGGTAATAGCATGCTCCGAAACGATGTACACCCTGCTAACATGTTTAACCCCACCACATTATGTTAGTATGTGCCTCTCCCTAGACAAGAGCCTGAAATTAAGTAGTTATCGTTTGTTTTTGTGTTACATATTTGTTTTCCGTAATTTTTTTGTATATGAAACACGGCCGTTAGTTTTGTTGTTTGAATTGTTTGAAATTGTCATATCTGGGCCTTTTATAGGTGACTACACGGTTTGGGCTATGCTCATTGTTGAAGGCCGTACATTGACCTATAGTTGATAGTTTCTGTGTCATTTTGGTCTATTGTGGGTTGTTGTCTCATTGGCATTATACCACATCTTTTTTTTATGCAAGCGCTAACACGGTGATTTCATCCCTTCGAACCAAGATCCATCTTCAAACATACGGACATAAAGCAGTTAAAAGGTAGAACGTATAAAAATCAAATAAGGAACAAATGAGTATAGAACATTAAGTAAAAGGATCGGTTGAGCAAAAACACATATAAATAGGTCATAAAAAGATCATTTTACCTCAACAAATTTAGAACTAGTACCAGCTATATGAGTATAAACAACAAGAAGTAATTGTAACAGGATGCTGTTACGAAGTCTCCCAAACAAAGCTCCCATAACTCGCAATTCATATGGTCCCATGTTCATTTGATTTGATTTTTTTGTCCCATACAAGAATATGGCTTACTGGTGGGGATCTCCACCATTTACAAGTATTCAAACAGGAGGGGGTGGTGGTGACCCCCAGGGACTTTACCTACATTTCATTTTATTTGTTTTAGTGTCCCCTACAAGAATATATATGGTTTAGGGGTGGGGATGTTGACCGTTTACAAGTTTTCAAACAAGAGGGGCTTGGATGACCCCCTCAGGACTTCCCTTTTATCTCATTTTATTTGTTTTATTGTCCCCTACAAGAACATATATGGTTTAGGGGTGGGGATCTGGACCATTTACAAGATAATAGTACATTCTCAAATTGAACGGGGTGGGAGTGACCCCAAGGAACTTCCATTTAATTTCATTTGGTTAGTTTTATTGTCTCTTACGGGATATATATAGTTTAGGGGTGGGGATGTTGACCGTTTACAAGTTTTCAAACAAGAGGGGGTGGGCTGACCCCCTAGGGACTTTCCTTTTATTTCATTTCATTTGTTTTATTGTCCCCTACAAGAATATATATGGTTTAGGGGTGGGGATCTGGACCATTTACAAGATAATAGTACATTCTCAAATTGAACGGGGTGGGGGTGACCCCCAGGAACTTCCATTTAATTTCATTTGATTAGTTTTATTGTCCCTTACAAGAATATATATAGTTTAGGGGTGGGGATCTGGACCGTTTATAAGTTTTCAAACAAGAGGGGGTGGGGTGACTCCCTAGGGACTTTCCTTTTATTTCATTTCATTTGTTTTATTGTCCCCTACAAGAAAATATATGGTTTAGGGTTTGGGATCTCGACCATTTACAAGATAATAGTACATTATCAAATTGAACGGGGTGGGGTGACCCCCAGGAACTTCCATTTAATTTCATTTGATTAGTTTTATTGTCCCCTACAAGAATATATATATGGTTTAGGGGTGGGGATATGGACCGTTTACAAGATAATAGCACATTCTAAAATTGAACGGGATGGGGATGACCCCCGGGGACTTCCATTTAATTTCATTTGATTTGTTTTATCGTCCTATTCAAGAACATATATGGTTTAGGGGTGGGGATCTGGACCGTTTACAAGATAATAGTACATTCTCAAATTGAACGGGGTGGGGTGACCCCCAGGAACTTTTATTTAATTTCATTTGATTAGTTTTATTGTCCCATACAAGAATATATATGGTTTAGGGGTGGGGATCTGGACCGTTTACAAGTTAAAAGCATATTCTCGAATTGAAGGGGGTAGGGATTACCCCCCCCCCAGGGACTCCCCTATATTTCATGTGATTTGTGTTATTGTCCTTTAATCATTTCTGAAGACTGCATGTATCTATCACTTACAGTTTTCAAGTTATATTCATTTGAAAATTTTAGAAAATAAAATCCCATAGGGTTCTATAGTAAACCCCTCCCTTCTTTCTGCCCCCAAAAATACCCCTTAATAGACCCCAATGCACAAATGAGCGATTGATGGCTCACCTAGACATATTAGTCTAACATTTTATGAAACCCTAAGTAAATCTGACAAGTAGTTTTGGAGAAATGCTGCGGACAAGTTCATTTTTAAAGTGGCGGAAGAAGAAGAGGAAGAAGAGGAAGAAGAAGAATAATAACTAGATTTGCGATTGCAAGCAATAGCGGATGGCACCCTTCCCCTATTGCCAGGTGAGCGGTAGCCATGGTAACGGCGGCCATTTTGGAAATTCCAAACTCAAAAGTCAAGTCTACATTAGCTGAGCAACATTTGTTATAAGTTTCAATAAATTTGAAGCATTTTGAAGTTTTTTGTATTTTTGCTGTTTCCATGGTAACGGCGGCCATTTTGAATATTCCAAAGTCAAACCCCCGCTGCAATTTGTTCCCTCCACAATCATATACCATTTAATGTCTCTAGAATAAATTAAACATTGATGTTCTAGAATGTTCTGTGAAAATTCAAAGTTTTGACCTTTTTGCATTGTTTCCATGGTAACAACAGCGATTTTGGAAAGTCCAACGCCAAATTCCACATCTTCCAATGTTGCTCATCGTTACTGTGAAGTTTCATGAAGTTTGGAGCATTTTGATATTTTTGAAATTTTTGGTATAGTTTCCATGGCAACATATTAGTTCCAATGAGTGCCAAAATCATCCAACACCTGTATATAGTGGGCACCTACATTGTATTAAAATATAATGATTCTGAGTTAAATAGTATCCAAAAAGTTCACCAAAACAAAAAACTGGATTTTTTCACATTTGTTCCGTTTCCATGGTAACGGCAGCCATCTTGAAAGTGCCACCCCCAAAAAGCAAATCTTCATTTGGTGGTTAACAAAATGGGATAGTTCCATCTTCTTGTGGCCATTCATATGAGAGTTCCAGACTGGACAAAAATGTGTGGAAGAAAAATAATAAAAAAAACTAGATTTGTAATTGCTAGCAATAACGGATGGCACCCTTCTCCTCATTGCCAGGTGAGCGGCAGCCATTTTGAAAATTCCAAAGTCGAAGAATGCATTTACAGATGTTTAGTAACATTTTTGCAAAGTTTCATTAAGTTTGAAGCATTTAGAAATTTTTGATATTTTTGCTGTTTCCATGGTTACGGCGGCCATTTTGAAAATTCCAACTACAAAATGCAACTCCGCACATGTCAGTCACTATTCCTGTTAAGTTTCATCCAGTTTGCAGCACTTTATTTTTTTTGGAAATTTTGAACGTTTGTGCTGCAACCATGGTTACAGTAGATAATTCCAAAATTCTAAAAGCGTACATCTCATTGCCACATGTCATGTTATATATCAATACACTTTCATTTACTTTGGTTCAATACTCTCTGAGAAAATGCGGATTTTATGCATTTTTTCATAGGGTCAATGCAAAACTTGCCCCAAGTTTCCATGACAACGGCAGCCATTTTGGATTATCCAAATATTGTTTTGACATCCCAGCATACCGGGTAACATTTTTATAAAGTTTCATCCAGCTGAGGGTTATAACGAAAGAGTTAGAATTTTTGACATTTTAGCTGTTTCCATGGTAACGGCAGCCATTTTGAAAATTCCAAAGTCAAACTGGAAGTCAGCACATGCCAGTTAACATTCCTGTGGAGTTTCTTCCAGTTTGGAACTCTTTGATTTTTTTCGCATTTTTGCTGTTTCCATGGAAACGGCGGCCATCTTTTACCATTCCATACCAAGGTGCACAACTTTACATGGGGGTCCTCATTATAGTAAAGTTCCATCAACATTGGTCCATAGGATTCCTAGAAACACGACGGACAAAATGTGTGGAAGAAGAATAAGAAAAATAAGAAAAAAAAGAAACGTAGAATAACAATATGTCACCCCAACTCCGTTGAGGGTGCCATAATTAATTAAAAAGGGGGAAGGATATTAAAAATCGAATAAGTAACGAATAGGTAATGATATGGAATAGGGAATAAGTAACGAATAGGTAACGAATAGGGAATAGGGAATAGGTAACGAATAGGTAACGAATAGGGAATAGGGAATAGGTAACGAATAGGTAACGAATAGGGAATAGGGAATAGGCAACGAATAGGTAACGAATAGGGAATAGGGAATAGGTAACGAATAGGGAATAGGGAATAGGTAACCAACTTGACGTCCATTGTTTAAGGTTACATCATCAAAATATGTAGGGTAGGTAGGTAGGTCGGTATTTTTTTTTGGTTTTTTTTTGCGCCATGATTTTAAATTGTGTGGTCCGTCTTGCATGGTCCGAGTTGTCCATGGGGCGAGAGTTCCCCTATTTATAATAATTGGATTATTTCTTACGACGGCAATAAAATGGCTTAGGGTGGGTTCTCAAAATAGGATCGGTCAGGTACCCGTAAACAAACATATAGTTTTTTGGCCTTACTGAGAGGCTGAGAGCACCATTGAAATATATACAAATCACAGATCAGATACACATCAACTATGTAAGACCTAATTTCAACACCCCTAAACAGTAGAATTTTATTACATAATCTGAAAGATGAAACCTTGAACTTCACAGGAAAAATACTCCAATTACTGGGAAAAATCATTTAAAAAAGTATCAGTTCAATATGTAAAGCCAATATTATAGCATTTTTTCAACTAAAATAGAATTTTCAGCTAAATGATAGCATCAAAGGCATACACCTTGCTACTTAAAAGTAGCAAAAAGTGTTTTTTTTTTTTTAAATGTACATGTACATGTACTAAATAAAAGATGTCATTTAAATCTATTTGTTTTAAGTTTTGAAAAACTACAAAATCCAAATTTGTGACTAAACCTTGCAAATTGAATTTTCTACTAAAAAAAGTGATTTAAAAATCACTGATTTCAGTAAACTTGTCCCTTGCATGACTGAACATGGCAATTTATGAGCTGCCATTTTATCACACCAAAACTGACAGATAAACCAAAAAAATGACAATTGTAGGATACGTTTCTGTAAAATATGATAAAATCATGTTTTTAAATAAATGAATAATACCAAATAGATACACCAAATTTAAAGCACATTTACAGGAGGGATATACACAATCATTGCTAAACTATACATTTCAAACTCTATGCATTTCAGAGGCGGATGGGAAAAAATTTGGTTGCTTATATAGGGAATCACTGAAGCGTGACTGGAGCGGGCCCCCTCTTATGTCAGTCAGTGGACCCCCACTTATGGAAATTCCTGGATCCGCCACTGCATTTATAAATAAATATTGGTTTAAAAAAAAGAAATATTGATGTGTATGACAGTATGACTATCATGCTTATTCTAAATTGATGGTAAATTCCATGTCAGCATTGTATTTTGGGAATTCCCAGGTAAATGCCAAGTTTAAATACAGCTGCTTCATCAATACTATAGCTGTCTGTAAAGATATTCTTCCAATCAATGCAAACCCAGCTGAGTACGGTGTATAAAAATACACTGAATATCCTCCACCAGTACTTACATGCAGGGGTGTGGAAATATTTGTTGTGAGCACTTGTCCCCGGGCAAGTGAAACCTAACATTTTACTTGTCCAGAAAAATATTTACTTGCCCTGATGATCTCAATAAATATTGAAGTATTTCTCGTTAGCTAATATATGATTCTTACTTCGCACTGTTGTGCATCATCCATTTGTTTATATGTGTAAAAAAAATAGGAAAGTAGGAAATGGGTTAACATCAATGGGACAGAAACCTAACAGCAAACCAACCAATGAAATGACATGTAAAGGTCAATTTTGCAGCAGTTTTGATAAAAATTGTAGCCAGTATACATATACTAAATTTGAGGAGAGTGACTGATAATTTGAAGAAAAGTAAACTATAAATAATAGATAAAACTATTGATTTTGTGGTGTTTCTCTCAACTGACACACTTGTTTTTTTCTTGATTATTCATTATTGTCTTGATGGGCAATTAAAGCGTCCCTTCTTTTTACCACTTTGACAACAAATAATGTTGACCTTTCATCTATTATAAAATAAGACAAAAACTTAATTTATTTTCCGAATTTCCATAGATAGCCAGGGGCAATCTGATATCCACGATGTCTGAAATTCTCGCTTCCGTTTCATCTATAAATAAGACAAAAACTTAATTTATTTTCCGAATTTCCATAGATAGCCAGGGGCAATCTGATATCCACGATGTCTGAAATTCTCGCTTCCGTTTTTATTTTTAAAATACTCTGTGTCCTCCATTTGCATTTAAGGTTTTCTACTCGACTCATGACTCTTTTTGTCTTGCTTGCCCAGCTTTTTATTTAGTATTTATCAATCTGAATCTCAATACAAAATTGAAAGAAATGACACTTCCGGCAAATGACGGATAAAACCTAATCGACGATCCCGGTTCAATGGACAAAGCCAATGCAATGTTACGCGACTCGGGTTCGCATACTTATTTTTTTTTGTTTTGGTAATCGATCTATTTCCAGTATCATGTAATATTTATCGTCATGAACATTGATGTTTTTACTTGCTGAACATTGGTTTCTCTTACATAAATTAAACATCTCTATACGTTTTGAAATTAATTTTATCTTTTGTTGGATTTGAACTTTGTCTTGTGTATTTTTTTACTTGTCCACGGGCAACCAAGACAAAAATAATTACTTGTCCGGTTGTTCAAATGTACGAGTCGGGCATAGCATTTCCACACCCCTGCCATGAGTACAGTAAATCTGTTAAAGAGAAAACCCCTCCTATCCCCCCCTCATTAAATGTAGGTCATTTATACACACCAGAATTGTACAAAAAACTTATGTCATGTTTCTGTATACCAAATTATCATGAAATTGAGCTGTTTCCTTCAACATATACAAATATGTAGAAATAATGTACATCGTTTTCATTAAGATACCAGATACGACTAAACATGTAAACAACCCCTGAACTACAATGTTATACGGAATCGTCCATAATGTAAACCCCTAATATACAATGTTGTATGGAATCGTCCAGGCGAAAGACAGAATTCGCGAATACACGGTTTCCGCTGTTAATGCCAGTGTTATCATGACTGACATTAGGGGATGAAATGCATATAGATGACTATAAACAGCTGATAAAGTATATTCAATAGTAACTTTTTTGTTCGTTGAAATGTGTGGGATTGTGCAGCACGTGTCATCATGACATGTGTCCCTTCGCGGCCTTTGTGTAAATGAAATGTGGAACTGTTTTAAAACAACAATAACAAAAGCAGTGAAAGATCACATCCCACATAAAACAGCAAAAACAAAGGACGGTCACCCATGGGTCACAATGGAAACAAAACGGCTCATTAGAAAAAGAGATAGACTCTATAAAAAATCAAAAAAATCTGGTAATACATCAATTGCTAAAAAATACAAAGAGGTTAAACACCAGGTGCAAAAAAGTATACGAAAATCATACTGGGAATACATTGAAAGCATCATATTACCACCACAAGATGAAACAAATTTTGGCACTATGAAAAAATTTTGGACCTACATTAAACATAAAAAAACTGATTATAGTGGAATTACTGAAATCAAACAAGATGGCAAACTCCTAACTGATCCACTACAAAAAGCTGGGGCACTTAATGCACAATTCCAGTCTGTATTCACACCAGCATCTAATATTTCTCATACAGAATTTGTCAAACAGTGTAATATGCCACAGAATACTCCTTTTCCACCCATATCAAAATTAATAATTAAAACAGAAGGTATACAAAAACTCTTACATAACTTAAATCCGAACAAAGCAGCAGGACCCGATGAAATTAAACCAAGATTTTTAAAAGAACTTTCACATGAAATTGCACCCATACTTACTATTATCTTTGAGAAGTCAATTAAAACAGGCGTTGTTCCAGATGACTGGAAAACTGCCCATGTCTCTCCTGTATACAAAAAAGGCCAAAAATATAACCCTGAAAACTACCGTTCTATATCACTTACATGTATTTGTTGCAAACTTTTAGAACATATTGTAGTTAAACACATCATGAACCATGCAGATAATCACAACATTTTATATCCCCTTCAGCATGGATTTCGCAGAGGTCGATCCTGCGAAACACAACTACTAGAATTTATAGACGATGTCTCACTAAACATGGAAAACGGTAAACAAACAGATATTTTGGTCATGGATTTTTCTAAAGCATTCGATAAGGTTTCACATTCTTTTTTAACTAATAAGCTTCATCATTACGGGATACAAGGGGAATTAAATTACTGGATACAAAATTTTCTTAGCAATCGCAAACAGGCAGTAGTTCTAGAGGGGGAAAAATCTGAGTATGTTGCAGTTGAGTCAGGGGTTCCACAGGGGTCAGTTCTTGGACCAAGTCTCTTCTTGTACTATATAAATGACATTCCAACTGGTCTAACATCTACAGTACGTTTATTTGCAGACGACACAATAGTTTATTTGGCAATAAAATCAAACTCCGATGCATTAACATTACAAAAAGATCTAGACAAACTGGCATCGTGGGAAACTACTTGGAAAATGGCATTCCACCCAGATAAGTGTAATGTAATTTCAGTCACCAGAAATAAAAAACCAATCACATTTAACTACACATTACACAATCATTCATTAGAACATGTAACAACAGCAAAATATCTGGGGGTCACCATCAGTTCCAACCTTAAATGGGATGTGCATATTAACAACATATGCAAGAAAGCTAATAGCACACTAGGCTTTCTAAGGAGGAACCTGAACATAAGTTCAACATCCATTAAAGAGCAAGCATATAAGTCCCTAGTAAGACCATCACTAGAGTATGCTTGCTCTGTTTGGGATCCATACTTACAACAAGACATAGATAGCATTGAAAAAGTTCAAAGGAGGGCTGCACGTTTTGTTACCAACAAATACAGAAACACCTCAAGCGTTGGTAACATGTTACAACATCTTGAATGGCGCAGTCTCTCTGACAGAAGAAAAGACTCCAGATTGGTAATGCTTTACAAAATTGAACACGAAAAGGTTGCAATTCCTAAAAATAATAAATTAATTCCTCAAAAAAGACAAACAAGACATTCTAATTCGAACAGCTTCCAAATTCCATCCTGCAAAACACAGTACAGAAAAGAATCATATTTTCCAAGAACTATTACCGACTGGAACAAACTACCAGATAACATTGTAAATTGCACTTCAGTAGACTCTTTCAAATCTTCAATCTCAAAGCATCAATATTAATTACAACATCTTACTTTATTATACAAAACACTTTATATTTTTAATTTTTCATATTTTTTTAAAAACTTGTACATTTTTTCAATCTATGTCTTGTTGTAAGTTTTCTCCTGTGACATAATCTTCAATTTGTTGAAGGCGGTCACTATATGGTAGAAGTAGAAGAAGTTCAGTTTAGATTATAGACTAGAGAAGAGACTAAATGCGTACAAACCTGATGTCAAATGAAGATATACGGAATTTAAATAACGTTGATCTTTTAAATGTACGAAACACAAACACATATGACAATTGTTCACATAAAATAGATAGTAATTTTTTTTCCAAATGAACGTCCATTAAAATTAAGTCTGTGATGAATATTTCCCGCGCAAATGTCATGGAATAGACCAAAACGAATTTTCGGTGTGTGTTGTCATTAAAACATTCGGGTCAATGAACACAGTTAGATTAAATATATAAATATGTTAACTATATTTATATTGGTTTTTCAGAAAAGTGACTTTACCAGATTTTTTTGGGTGGCAAACAACGGTAAATAGCCTATATCATCTTACATGACATATGAAAACCCCTTAAGCATAATGGTGTGTGTATGGAATAGTCCATGGAATTGTCCAAACCGATACAGGTGAAATACGTAGAATAATATTGCTGTGTCTATTGTGGGCACAGCAATAAAATCAGATATAAGATCCTTATGAGGCCGTAGTAAAGTAAAAAAACTGTAAAAAGCCTTATTTAATAAAATTTGCTCGATTAACCTTGAAGTGAAGACTAATAAAAATTGCGTGTATAGTGAACCCCCTAAATAAAATAATACTGTGTTCTAGACCACTTCCCCTTTCGGTGATCTACAGAAATGATTTTTTACTATATAGTATGTTAATAATGGTCTGTTTAATATTGAAATGTATTCATTTTTCATACAGAGATTTTTAATGTTAAACATAACATAAAACGATAACACTCCATGACAGGACTACAGAAAAAATAAATGCAAGAACATTACGGACAGAGAAATACACAAATAAACATAACAATAGGACATTTTGATATGCTAATAGTTATCAAAGGTACAAAGCTTATAATTTAATATACCATACTTGCGTTTCATTTAAATAAGACTCACCAGCGACGCCAAGATGAAAATAATTAAGAAAGCCAAACAAGTACAAAGTTGAAAGGCACTGATGACCCAAATTTACAAAAAGTTGCGCAAATACGGCTATGGTTATTTATGCCGTGGATTAAAAAATCCTTAGTAATTATAATAATTCGTACGTTTGCAAACAGTAAATATATAAAAATGACTATATAATTTATGTTCATGTCAACACCGATATAACGCAGTCATCTTGATTTCAAATATTTATTAAGCTTTGTTTATATTCCACCTGTCATTAATTTCGGTTGTGATTTACTAGTAGATAGAAAAAGGCCAAATCATTATAATAAATATGACCCATCGAAACAACATTTGGTACAAAAAATTTAACAATACTTTTAGATATTTAGATGATATATTGGCTCTCAATAATAACGACTTCAGTATGTATACTTAAGAAATTTATCCTTAAATACATTTGTAAAGCAAATACTAACAATGACCACAGCCCTTTCCTCGATCTTGATATATATATATATCACTAACGGGAAGCGCAATACAAAAATTTATGATAAAAGAGATGATTTTTCATTTCCTATCGTTAATTATTCATTTTCAGATGGTGACGTTCCCTTGTCACCATCTCATGGTGTTTATATATCTCAACTTGTACGATTCGCTCATGTATGTAACAACGTATTATGTTTAAGCGAGAGAATTTATGTATTACTGAAAAAATATTACACCAGGGTTTTCGATATCACAATCTAGTCAAAACATTTACTAAATGTTATCATCGGTACAAGGAACTCATTCGTAAATATAACTCAACATGCAGACATCTTATACGTTCAGGTATTTCACATCCACTCTTTTATGGTAATATTCTATAAAAAGCACAAAATTGTCAGTATTCACCTCAAAAGTTAACAAAACCTTTAAACAGATTTATTAAGAAGGGATATAGTTACAATACTGTTGTCAGGTCATTAAAGATTGCATATTTTGGCTTTAATATTGATTCCCTTATAGGGTCTTTTCATCGGAATTAAACACATTTATTCTAAAACCAGTTGTTGGCATGACACGGGTAATGTTCTTCTCATATATGTCATGATGGTATAATACTAATCCACTAACAAGCGGGATTGTGCCTGATATTCATATGACGAAGACATGATCTTTCAATCAGTTTAATTGAGGTCTGGAGCTGGCATGTCAGTAACTGCTAGTAGTCTGTTGTTATCTATGTATTATTGTCATTTGGTTTATTTTCTTTTGTTTCATATTCGGACATTGGACTCGGACTGAGTTTTACTGTTCGTATTGTTGTGCGTTTGTTTTTCCACATTGGCTAGAGGTATAGGGGTAGGGTTGAGATTTCAACATGTTTAACCCCGCCGCAATTTTGCGCCTGTCCCAAGTCAGGAGCCTCTGGCCTTTGTTAGTCTGGTATGATTTTTCATTTTAGTTTCTTGTGTATAAATCGGAGTTTAGTATGACGTTCATTATCACTGAACTAGAATGAATATTTGTTTAGGCAAGCTGAAGGACGCCTCCGGGTGCAGGAGTTTCTCGCTTTATTGAAGACTCATTTGTAGCCTTAGGCTTTTGTCTACTCTATGGTCGGGTTATTTTTCGCTTTGACACATTCTCCATTTCCATTCTAAATTTAATAAGATAAGGGGATACTTGATGTGCAATTAAACATAAACTAAGAATGATTTGTGAATCAGAAATGTATATAATTAAACAAGAAAATAGATATTTAATAGGCATATTTTAATTGAAAGAGAACAAATAATGTCATAGAATTGTGAAACTTTCAAGTCAAATAGAAAGTATTTGATCAAGATTCTTTGATAGACAGTCATTAAAATTAGCAATTAAAATGGAGAGAACATAATTTCAAAAATAAAATATCTCCATTTTATTGCAAAAGAGGTAACTTGTTTGGATCTAATCAACCTTACACAATCCTCAAACGAGAGCTCACTTTTGAAGTATATTTATAATTGGCTCCGTGTTGAAGACCGTTGTTTGACCGATAATGGTTTACTTTTACGGTCCATTGTTTTACGTACAAATGGCAGGTTTTTTATTATATGGTCAGTGCTTCCAAAGGCTATAATTATCAATATAGTCTTGATTTTCTAACACTGAATTGCAAAGGTACAACAAATAGTGTGTTAAATGTAGCTTTGAAACGGGTTAACTGAGTGTACACCAAGGAAGTGGTAGTTTAACATGCAAGATGGATGGATTTCTACAACA
The DNA here is from genome assembly GCF_963676685.1 of Mytilus edulis. Lineage (NCBI taxonomy): Eukaryota > Metazoa > Mollusca > Bivalvia > Mytilida > Mytilidae > Mytilus > Mytilus edulis. The sequence goes on from NC_092345.1 coordinate 4,277,161, forward strand.
ATGTTGTCTATATCGTACGCTCTCTCATATACCATACTTGACTGCATATAAATACATCCTCAAGACAAGCAGTCAATGTAGCCACATCTCATTGTTTTAACTAGCCCGGGGTTATCATATTTAAGAATAAATTACGTCATACACTTTTTGTACAAGATACTGCAAGAACTAGCTTAAAATCTAATATAGTATATAAGACCAGATTACCACTATAAACATGAGCCACATTATCAAGCTGAACATCTATTCCATTCATTTACTTTCAATCTTTACCTGTTTTTATTTGTCTCCTCAATGTTTATTTAAATTAACACACATTAGAGTAAATCATAATATCAGTAATGGGCTATATGTATAGCAAAAATAAGACGGTAAAAAATTGTCAGTAAGATTAAATTCAACCATAGAAATTCAAAAAAAAATGTACTACTAGTCAGCTGATTATCCCTCAAAAAAGGAAAGTTATTATCATTAAGCAATTTGCATATACAAAATTATATAATAGCAACGGATCACTTAAAATTTATTAAATAACCTAATGTTTCATCGTACATAATACATTTTGTTGACAATGGCATTTAGAGCTTCAGCAAAATTAAAATCGGATGTAGAGAGGATTTTGAGTAGAATAAACGATATTTCATTTATAATTTGTTAAGGTTTTAGGTTTAACATTGATTTAAACTAACTTGATAATAAATTTCCATTTTTACTGCAAACGAAAGATGTTCATTTACAGCATCAAGCTCTTATTTACGGAAATCAATTATGTTTGGCCTTATAGATTGTCAGATGATTTAACAAGGTCCACTCACCAATAACTCTATGTCGGGAAATCAAACGATCAAAACGAGCACCAGAAGGGATCTCAAATTGGACGAGTATTAAAATCATAGGAATGTTAAAGAATGAATCTGAGGCTAAATTAAGTTATACAAAATTATGATCCTAGTAACTATGATTAGTTTATTATATGTTTTTTGGAAAATTATACTTTGACATAGTAGATATATAATTATGTTGATAGGATATTCAGGAGCTAGCATTTCCTATCGGGATCTTCTTGATAGATGGTTGATGCTTTATACAAAAAAACTTTTAAATTAAGTTGTGAAGCTGAAGTTATTCCTTTTGAAAAAGTTTAGGACGCGAGTTTGGTGGCCGTAATGGAATATCTCTTCACAGAAGACGAAACATTTGTTTAAATTATCGTTACCACAATACGTCATATTTTCCTCAATTGTGACCAACCGAATATTAGACTTTAATTTCGTGTGTGTACATACATGAGCGACACTAAGTGACCATCATTACACATAACACCATAACACTACAACAAAAAATTCAAATCATTACAACATATACCATACACATAATTGATTAGTTTGTCGGGATCGTAGTAGTTCGAAAATGTTATCTCGTTTTTATACTGAATGCCATAAGAAACGTAACATCTACATGTATTTGCACTTAATAAATCTTTACCTGAAGGCTTGTGTTTGGATACTGACCAATCGTTATGAGATTATGAATACTTCTTAAAATATTCATTCAGAATTTATTTGCAGCAATATCAATAGCTTTTCTATTTTGTCAGAATTTATAAAGATTACAATAACAGGCTAGTGATAAAGTAGATGGTCAACGAAGACCGCTCGGCCACCGATGCCCTAACTAAACTCGTCGGTGAAAGACCAAACGGATACAGTAACTGGCATCCAAATATATGAAAATGCATCGAAAGAACATTTGTGTATTTTTATGAAAACATGTTCAAAATAGTTTGGAATACGACATGTTACGTTTCTATATACACTTAGTATATGGTATCATTCCAATAATGTGATGAACTTAAAAAAATCAGTTAGTTCCTTTTATTTTACACCCCAATTTTTTTATTGTTTCGTTTGTATTATTTAAGTCATTTTATCCCAATAAAAGGTAATTACTTGTTTTATAACTGCTGTGTAATTTTATTTACACACGACGAGCATTGAATTTTCTAAAAATAAATATTTGAAAAAGAATTTTATTTTCATTACCACAATCTTGTATCTGTTCGAGTTTGTCAGGTATATATAATGTATAAGTAACATTTTATGTACCAAGCATTAAAGGTCGTTGACGTAACTTATACATCAGCAAGCAGTCGAGTAAGGCTTCAGTCACATTCACTCTGCGTGAACTGTTTCCTTCACTTTAAACGCTCTAAAAAGTGTTGACTGCTTCCTGATGCTTACATCACCGACCTTTAATGCTTTAAATGTAATACTGTCCTCTATATTTTTTCTAATTAGGAAATGCCTGTAAGGAATACAACTGTTGGTTTGCAGCTGTTTTCCATTTGTTTGAATTTTAAATTGTAAAATAACAAAAATACCATCTCCGAGGAAAAGTCTAAACGGAAATTCCCTAGGGAAATGACAAAATCAAAAGCCTAAACACAGCAAACGAATGGATAACAATTTGTCATATTCCTGGTTTGATACAACCATTTTCTTATGTAGAAAACGGTAGATTAAAGCTGGTTTTAAAGCTAATTACACCTTTCCTTGTATGACAATTTTTGATCATTTAATGTTGCTACTTTTATTTTGATTTTTTCCATCTCCAAAACCGTCATCATAATATAGTTTGGAGAAACTAAAAACAAATATATTAAACCAGTTTGTGAAAAGCACAATTATAGAATGAATTGTAAGATGCTAACTTAAAGTTAATGTATTATATCCGTACTTCAGTGACGTTTGAAATCAAACACTGGAAATACGTTTTCAATTTGGTAGATGAATAAAGACTTAACTCCGAAACAGTGCTGACGTTGCTTTGCTAGTCTTAAAGGACAAATGAACATACCATAACGGAGGTAAGTTACCACGGTTTCTTAGTTGGAATAAGCACAAGCTATGAAACATCTGAAAAGTTAAATCGTTTTTGTATATTGAATTTACCCCCTTATAAATAACATCAAAGTGTGTCTTGTCAGTACAAAAGCTTTGAAAAAAACAATGATTTTAACTGCATATTTCGAAAAGAACTACCCGATATTATAAATTACTTCCAATAGCATCTGTGTCTTTAAATCTCATTGTGATCTCCCTTGACTTGACCGAACAGATTTTTAACATTTTGTGCACGGTGATAACTAGTTCAGTATTGTAGTTGACAAACATAATTATAACCAGTCTTGACTGAAAGAGGACTGAAAGATACCAGAGGGACATTCAAAATCATAGATCGAAAATAAACTGACAACATAATGGCTTAAAGAGAAAAAAAACGAACAGAAGGATAATAGTACACAAGACACAACAGCAAAAAATTAAGACTAAGCAAAACGAACCCCACAAAAAACTTGGGGTGGTCTCCGGTGCTCCGAAAGGGTAAGCAGAGCGATCTACATGTGGCACTCGTCGTGATACTTATGTTATTACAAACTCGGTAGGTCACATTCGTGGAAAGGAACCGAGATTGTAGTAACTAGTTGTCAAATGTACCAGGATTATAATTTATTACGTCAGACGCGCGTTTCATCACATAATTGATATTCATGTCAACACCGAAGTGATGACTACTGGGCTGGTGATACCCTCGGGGACGAAACGTCCACCAGCAGTGGCATCGACCCAGTGGTGTAAATAGTTATCAAAGGTACCAGGATTATAATTTATTACGTCAGATGCGCGTTTCGTCTACATAAGACTCATCAGTGACGCTCAGATCGAAATAGTTGTAATGCCAAACAAGTACAAAGTTGAAGAGCATTGAGGACCCAAAATTCCAAAAAGTTGTGCCAAATATGACATTAGGAACATATCCGATATCATTTGTGAAACGGTTATTCAGTAACGGTCAACCAACTCGTTATGACGTTCTTTAAATTTACGAAGTGATGATTGTAACTTCACCATTAGGAGTTCTTGGTTTAATAGCTTCCTTGTAAACAGCAACCCTCGTCTAAGGAAATATGTTTTGTCGGCCATTGTGAGTTATCTTTTGTTTGAAATTCATTTTTAGATTATCATGATAACATTAAACATTATAATAACCTAAGTTTTCTAGATGACAACAATTTTTCAAGTTGCTTAATGATAAAAATAGAAATTATTTGTATATCAATAACAGAGGTGGTTGTATTCTAACTTTGCATTCCCAATTTTCCGTAAAATTTAATGGTGGTGGTCTTTGATAAAAAGATGTTGGCACTCTAACCACGTCTTCATATATTTATTTGACAAACGAACTAGCAATAAGTTCGCATCATGCCGTAAATACAGTGTATTAGAATTGTAAGAAGAAAACAGGAGAAATAAATTAAAAAACGTGAATAGAAAGACAGTCAATACCATGATCAAAAGGCAAAATATCAAACAGATAACTTTACCTTTTAATCCAGAGGATGGTCTAAATATAAATAACAAGTGTTTTACGTTAAATGTTATATTTCACATGGCCATAAAAGAGGAAGGTTTGGCATGCCACAAACCCAGGTTTAACCCACCATTTTTTCCTTTAAAAATGTCATGTACCAAGTCAGGAATATGGCCATTGTTATAGTTCGCTTCTGTGTGTGTTACATTCTAACGATGTGTTTCCGTTGTGTCGTTTGTTTTCTCTTACTTTTGAGTGCGAATTCACATTACTATAAGACGTGTCGCGGTACTTATCTATCCCAAATTCATGTATTTGGTTTCGATGTTATATTTGTTATTCTCATAGGTTTTTGTCTAATGCTTAGTCCATTTCTGTGTGTGTTACATTTTAATGTTGTGTCGTTGTTCTCCTCTTATATTTAATGCGTTTCCCTCAGGTTTAGTTTGTTGCCCCGATTTTGTTTTTATGCCCCACCTACGATAGTAGAGGGGCATTATGTTTTCTGGTCTGTGCGTCCGTTCGTCCGTCCGTTCGTTCGTCTGTTCGTTCGTCCGTTTGTCCCGCTTCAGGTTAAAGTTTTTGGTCAAGGTAGTTTTTGATGAAGTTGAAGTCCAATCAACTTGAAACTAAGTACACATGTTCCTTATGATATGATCTTTCTAATTTTAAAGCCAAATTAAACTTTTGGCCCCAATTTCACGGTCCACTGAACATAGAAAATGAAAGTGCATGTTTCAGGTTAAAGTTTTTGGTCAAGGTAGTTTTTGATGAAGTTAAAGTCCAATCAACTTGAAACTTAGTACACATGTTCCCTATGATATTATCTTTCTAATTTTAATGCCTAATTATATTTTTTATCCAATTTCACGGACCATTGAACATTGAAAATGATAGTGCGAGTGGGGCATCCGTGTACTTAGGACACATTCTTGTTTGTCCATGGATTGATGAATTTTGAACAGCGGTTTACTACTGTTGCCTTTATTTACGTACAAATAACAGTTTTTGTCGTATGGTCAGTGCTTTCATTGAGTGTATTTATCATATAGACTTGCTTTTCTAACACATAAAAACAAAGGTACAGCAAATAGTGTCTCTAATGTAGCTTTGACACAGGTTTACTGATTACCCTGTTAGTTTGACATGCAAGATGAATGGATTTCAATAATGTTGTCTAAATTGTACCACTGTGTCTAAACCACACCGGCAAAAATAGCTCGGACTCGATGGTATCTAACATCCGGCACAATGACGGAACATCAATAGACTTAAGAAAGGTAGGTTTCTCCTTATTTTTTTATTTGTTTTATGATATCGAAGAAAATATATACATATACAACTATTTTCTATTGTGAGATGCAATATTTTCTACAACTGTTTTATATTAACGGAGAAATAAGTAAAAATGAATGTCAAAATGACGAATTAAGTGAACCTTGCCTCGAAATTGTTTAATTTCTCGTTAAATTGTTCACATTGTACGGAAAGTAATGTACGGGAAGATGGACACGGCGATTGCAAAACAAGTCATTATGAGCATCTCAATATTTGTATCTCTGTGAATGGAACGACAGAAATGGGTCATATGAAAATGGAACTGGCTGGTTTTGTCAATGTTTAACACCCGGTTTCGTCATAAATTTCACAATGCATAACCCGGTTTGGTGAAATAAAAAAATCATAATTGCATTACATTATAATTGATTATTTAACTTCAGCGTTGAAAGGAGTTTTGTGGGTCGTTGGAAAAACAAGTTCTTTCATCGGACAACGGCTTATTATTTATATGAGTCTCAGATTCAAATTAATAATAAGCAAACACTTGAATTCCTACTCTTATAGAACACAAATATTTTAATTTTACTTTGCATTCCGAATTTTTTTTAACAGCAGATTGAGGTTAAAACTCTCTTAATATGCATTTTCTATATGAGTTATGGGAAAATATGTTGAACATGTTTAAACTTGAAATTAAAGTTTACGGTCCTATTAATCGAAACACACAATTGATATGTGATTATCTCGCACAAAAGGATGGGAACTTTTTTTTTTAGAAAATGAATGCAGGGGCGGATCCAGCCATTAAAAAGGGGGGTCCCCAATCCAGGACAAAAAAAAAAGGGGGGGGGGGTGTTCCAACTATATGTCCCCATTCAAATGCATTGATCGGCAAAAAAAAGAAGCAGACAACAGCCGAAGGCCACCAATGGGTCTTCAATGAAGCGAGACACTCCCGCACCCCTTCTCCCAAATAAATCATCGAACTTTTTTCTCATTGTTTGAGGCATACGCTGACCTAAACTTGATTAATTCAGCATCATGTTTGTCTCTAAAAAAAAGTTGTCTCATTGGCAATTTTTATGGGATAAGTGGTTACCGTCACTTCTTCTAAATAAGACCTATCTATAAATGACGGTCATGTTTTGTAAACCAATTTTTATTCACATTGAAAATACAAAATTGTCAGATATTTTTTTCAAAAGTTATCTTGAAGTTTCATTTGAATTTGAATTCTAACAAAATTGAATTTGAACTGTAAAAATAATGTGAAAAACATACCTATGAAAATGAATGTGCCTACCAGAAACGGGGAGAAAGTTACAAATCTCACTGCTATGTTATGGATGCTTAAGTGTGAAAACTCGCGTTAGTGCGCGAGTAAGATAGTATATATAGTACCAGAAAATCTGGCAGGGCTGCATGCATGATTAATTTGTGCAGAATAGTATAGATTATAATCGGTTTGTGACTGTTCGTCAATGATTGAATGAATAAATGTATTAATAATTGATAGTAAATATTGTAAATTAAGTGTATAGTATAGTAAATTAACATTATGGCACAATCAAAACACATCCTTTTATTTTTACATACTACTATAAAAAACAAAGAAAATATAATAATGTTATAAAATAATTAGATACCAGTGTTTACTATTGAGTATTTATATTCCATTTAAAATTAGTTTGAAGTTAAGTGAAATAAGGGATACGCCTTTCATTAGGAAAATGTGTATTACCATAATTACCTATGTCCAAAAGTGCCCCTTTAACATAGATTTTAACACGCCAAGTTTACTTTACAATAACTATGTATTTAAATTCTCCAAAGACAATGTTCAGATCCGTGTCAACGTTGCTTTTCATAAATTGTTTGTTTAAATAAAAACCCGGGTGATATATATAGACGAAACCAGGTGATTGTGTAGTAAACAATATTGACGAAACCGGTTTATTTTAATTTGACATGACCCTTTTCTTTCGTTCCATACACAGAAATACCAGTATTGAGATGCTCATTATAACTAAATTTGCAATATCCGTGTCAGTATCTATCTTCCCGTACCTTTCTTTCCGTACAATTTGAACAATTTAACGAGAAATTAAACAACTTCGAGGCAAGGTTCACCCAATTCGTCATTTTGACATGCATTTTTACTTATTTCTCCGTTAATATAGAACGGTTGTAGAAAATATTGCATCTCACAATAGAAAATAGTTGTATATGTATATATATTCTTCGATATCATAAAAAAGAATAGAAAAAATAAGGAGAAACCGACTTTTTTTTAGTCTATTGATGTTCCGTCATTGTGCCGGATGTTAGATACCATCGAGTCCGAGCAATTTTTGCCGGTGTGGTTTAGGCACAGTGTGTACGCTCTCTCATATACATAACGTGACTGCATATAATACATCATACACGACAAGCGGTCAATGCAGCCATTCGTTTGACTACCATGGGCTATCGTATTCGAGAAAAAAACCAATGTTATACACTTTCTGTACTGACAGAACTGGTATTGAATCAATTTAAGTACTTACCATTAGAAACATTAGACACATTAACAATCTGAATATCTATTCATATCATTCACTTAAAATCTTTTCCTGCTTTTTATTTTTCTTTTCAATATTGTATAATATATCAGCACAGATTACAAGAATAAGTAATGGGCTACATAATAAGACGGCAAAAAAATGTCAGTAAGATTAAATTCAAGCATAGAAATTCAAATAAGAGTGTAATACTAAGTAGCTGATTATCTCTGAAAAAAAAAGGAAAGTTATTAGCATTAAGCAATTTACATATAAAAAATTATATAATAGCAACGGATCACTTAAAATTGATTAAATACCATGATGATACATCATACATACTATATGTTGATGACAATGGCATTTAGAGCTTCAGCAAAATTAAAATCGGATGTATAGAGGATTCTGAATAAACGATATTTCATCCAATCTTAGTTTAGATTTAAGGTTTAAAATTGATTTAAACAAATAGCATCAATTCCAAACTAAGCACCAAAAGAAAAGAGATAAACCCAGCTTAAATTATCAAAGAAAACTTTAAATTGTACAAAACCAAAAGTCATAAATGTGTGTTACAAAATTATATCAGTTAAACTGTACTGATTGAAATATATACATATCATTAATATATATTACTGTATGTCTTGAAAAATTGTTACACGAGTGCCGCAAGAAGTGTCGGATATGCTTATTTTTCTTGACCAGATGGAATCACCCAAACTTTTTTTGTGGGGCTCGTGTTGTTCAGTTATAAGTTTTTGTAAGCAGTGCTTTATATATTTCCATCACAATCCAGTCACGTCTAAGTCATTACAGCTGAATGGACGTGCTGGGCCAGCTCTCCTTTACCCGCTATCTTCTATGAGGGTTTACAGTTAGATGATCAACGACTTGCTACTTTAGATGAAAGTAACCAATCCAACGCCGTACAGTAAACGCAGTAGTTGGACCGTCTCCCGCGTTAACATGCACTCCAAAACCCATTGTATCATGGGGGAGTGTTATGCCGATTAACGTCCGAGGACTGTATCCTAGGTGTTAGATGATTGACCTTCATTTCACTGCCTCACGACTTTGGTCCTGATAACCCTCTTGTCATCTTTCAAAGTACCACTACGACTTATCTACCAGTACTCCATTATTGAGGCTAGCGGGCTGCCAAGCTGACCAAACTGGCCCTGAAAGCAGTCGTTGTAAAGAAATAACAACCAAAGTAGGAAACAAACCAAAAAGAACTCACAAAACCAAGATGGCGACCTCCAAAATGGCGACCACCACTCGTTCCTGACCGATGGCACAAAATTATTCAAACGCTCATCAGTCAAGGTCGTTAAACACTTCCATTTGTTTGTTGTATATTTGTTTGTCTTTCCGTCGACTTTCGTTTTGTGGTATGTCGTTCGACTTATGAATTTTCCCATGGTATCCTCAGCATACTTTTATTTGATTAAGTTCGTAAGTCAATGTAGACTGCTGAACCCCTATTTTTGACATTTTAACCAATTATGTATTATAGCAATGCAAATTCGCACTCAGCAAAACAGATGAAATTTATCTTTCATTATCGATATCCTCCATATCATATCAATTAGTATTTAACATTTAACATCGCCATTAAAGTGCGAGGTTTGGCATGCCACAAAACCAGATTCAACCCACCATTTTTTCCTTTAAAAATGTCCTGTACCAAGTCAGGAATATGGCCATTGTTATATTATAGTTCGTTGGTTTTCTCTTATTTTTGAGTGTAAATTGACATTGCGATAAGACGTGTCACGGTACTTGTCTATCCCAAATTCATGTATTTGGTTTTGATGTTATATTTGTTATTCTCGTGGGATTTTGTCTGATGCTTGGTCCGTTTCTGTGTGTGTTAGTTACATTGTAGTGTTGTGTCGTTGTTCTTCTCTTATATTTATGCGTTTCCGTCAGTTTTAGTTTGTTTCCCCGATTTTGTTTTTTGTCCATGGATTTATGAGTTTGAACAGCGGTATACTACTGTTGCCTTTATTTAGTATGAACCTGTTTTGTGTATCACAGATTATTTGATTCGAATTTCCATTATAGCTCAAGAAGTAAAGCAAAAACCGATTCCTTAAAGGTTTAACAAAACTTATTATTGTTATGTTGGTTACTTTCAATAGTAGATATCGGTTTAAAAGGGGTTTGTATTTTTAACAAAATATACCGAACTCCGAGGAAAATTCGAAACTGAAGGTCCCTAATCCAATGGCAAAATCAAAATCCAAAAAAAACATCTCAAATGTATTACAATGGCACCACATTCCCTTTGTATTGACAACGACGCGTAAATAAACCAAACAACAACATGATCGGAAAAAATTTCTAAAGACAGTTGAAGTTGGTACATTGCTAGAAATGAATAATTTCAAAATAGTCTCATTGGCAATTGAAAATTTCAAAAAATATACCTATCACATCTCATCGAAATGTAACTAAAAAACACACGCTTTTAAAAGCATTATAAAGTCAGCTATCTTCTTACACCGGAACAAATGTTTTGTTAACTTTTCTTAAATTTTCATAAAAAAGTACAAACATGTCTTTTTGGATTCAGAGGCATGTTTAAATGACCACGTGATACAAACACAACTAGTTTCTCCTTTTATTCCTAACATCCCCTTTTCATAAAAAGGTGGGAAAATGTGTTTTTTAAAAAAGTCATGTTAGTTTGCTTATAACACAACAATTCACTTGTTTCGTTGTTTTGACTGTTTTGAAAAAATATCGAATCGATCACAACAGACAATGAAAGGAATTAAAATAAAATTGTTTTGCATGCTTTCAAAAATAAAATGTCACAATTAGAAAGATTCCCACTAGAGTCCAAATTAATTGGAAGTTATCGATTACATGTCGTCGAACGGATTCCAACAATGGGGAAAACTCATACCACAATGCAAACTATAAAAAAAAACCAGCCATGACAAATGTTATATAATTCAAAAGAGAAAGCAAGTCTTTTGACTTTAATGCAATAATCAATGGTAACATTCCCAAGTTACGTCACGTCAACGAAACAAAAGATCTATGAATATTATATATCTCCTTAAGATAGGCGTGGCTTGTAAAACAGATGAATTTACAAAGTGCAGCATTTATTTTCCACAAATCGTATCATTTCATTTAAGTTTAGTGTGTTGTCTTTGATGGATAAAATAATGCAAACAAAATAAAAACTTGCAAATGATTTTAAAGATGGAGAAAAAGACTGTAATGTGCGTACTATGTATAATCTATACAACAAATACTATTTTGAATTCATTTGAATTGAGACAACAAAGTTATGAGATAGAGATAAATACAAAATTTGTACCTTTACCTACGACTAAGATCGTGGAAACGAGCTTTGGTGCTTGCGCATCGAGTTGTCTCTCAAATGGTGTCTGCTGTGCGGCTAGTTATCACATATCTTCGAAGGAATGCTATCTTGTTGGCACGGATTATTGTTATAATAAAACAGAAATAAAAAGTGACTGGAAAATCCTTCGTATAAAACTATGTAAGTAATTTTGTGTTTTACAATGCATTAAATCATAATAAATATGTCTTGTTTACATTTATGTACCAAATTGACTAAAATTCATATGATCTGATCATGTTTGTCTCTACGAAAAAATACTTTAAATTTTATTCTGTTTTGGGGGCAATATTCTGCCTTTTAAAGATGGTTATTGCTAAAAGCATACTCAACTTTGAAAACATTTTTTAATTTAAATGATTTTTTTGTTACTAGCTTAAACGTATCAACAATAAATCATAATCAACAACTCGTCAAGGGCTTTTATGGCCTTATTCGTAAATTAAGTAACTCGTCGGATTTAGGTTTATCTTAATCAATAGTCTCTCCGTTTGAATACGCTTCTTCCAAAAAGATTTAAATCACAGGTTTTTTATCGATTGTTAAGGAAGAAGGAGTTGGGGTCTAAATTTCAATTTACGGTACATTTCAATGATGCTAAAAGGTTCTTTATAACAGTTGAATCAAACAAATAATATTCAATAGTTGTAAAAAGAATTTTTCAAATACCATATTAAAAATTTTGTCATTTATACAAATAGTTGTTCAAACGATTTAAATTCATCCTCTCAGAAATTGCATGTTTCATTACTTTCTAGACCACTTAATTTCTGCTATATTACAATGCAAGCTCACGGAAGCCATTCAATTAACATTAAAACATAATGTCTAGGGAAAAAATCACTGGATGCTATAGTCACACAATTTAATAAAACAATTTAATATATAACAACAATTAAAAACTGAATTGGAGGATTACCTTGCTATAAAATTAGTTTTAATCCAGTATTTGTTAGATTTTATGGACTTCTACCTTTTTGATTTTACCTTGGTATTTGGTATTTTGGTTAACACATATTTCTTTATATTTGGAAGTTTACAACGAAGTCAATTACTCATACAAGGCTCGCAAGATTGATATTGTTTTAAAGGACTGCAAAGGTCATCAATGAGCTCTTCTTGTTATGAAAGCCAGACAGGGATTGATTCGTTGTGGTTGAAATACCAGTTCTGTTATAATTCTAGTTTTGAAATGAAATTTGATATAAAACTAAACAAAATGTCGATGTTTTTGGTTTTCTGTCTGGGCATATGAAATATACATGATATTGAATTTATTCAAAGAGAAGACTTTTCCTTTAATTTCACAACTGATATGTTTTTGCAGTCTGCGTATCTTTTCAAGTCTAATTGTTTTATGTGAAGATGATTTAGTCATATCTCTGATTGGATTGTGATACTTTGATAACGGGGTATACACCGATTGCAGAGGGAATAAAAACCAGTTCCTTTTGGAGATCATGCGTTTTCTTCATTTTTTTGATTGGCTTTATTTTTAACAATATTGAGAAGATTTAAACATCCGCAAAGTTGACTCTTAAGTAGACATAATTACAAAAATTGAATCATAACTCAAAGTGAAACAGAATTTTGATAATCAAGCAATTTCTAATATGAATTAAACAAAGATTAGTGTAATGATATAGGATTAAACACATTTTTTTCTAGAGGTTATTGACGTGTAAACCGGGTCGGTTAACTCAAAAACTGAATAAAAGTCCGAAGGATTTTTATGTCAAACTTGTAAGTAATAACCCCGGTTTACACATCAATAACTTTTTGTGTTTTATCCTTATAATTCTTAAGCCAAATAATCGCGATTTTGAATAAACATTTTTTTTTGGTGTAAAAACTACAATAAATTACCATCAAATGCACAATTGACAGGTCGTAACTAAGGAATTGGCCGCTATATTGACATTCCAAAATCCATATATGTTCTATAAATGCAACTGAATTTTAAATGAAATAGCACTTACTTAAAAAAAACTTATCTTTATGAGATATTATCAGAATTTGAAGGGTACAGGAAACGAAAAATCTTTCGCTTGAAAGTTTTTGCCTTCGTATGACGTCGTGTTTTGCCATGACGTAAATAAATTCATCATAGATATCAGGACTGAAATTTTAACGCCAAACAGGTGTTGAAGTTGAAGAGCATTGAGGACCAAAAATTCCAAAAAGTTTTGCCAAATACAACTCAGGTAATCTATTCCTGAGGTAGAAAAGCATAAGTATTTCAAAATTTCAAAGTTTTGTTAACAGTTAATTTATAATTATGAACATACCAATCATAAGTCAAGTCAACACAGAAGTGCTGACTACTGGGGTGGTACTTCCCTTTGGGGAATTAAAACTCCACCAGCAGTGACATCAACCCAGTGACTGTAAATAAATTCATCACAGATATCAGGACTGAAATTTTATATTCACACAGGACGCGTGTTTTGTCTATAAAAGACTCATCAGTGACGCTCGAATAAAAAAAATGTTTAAAAGGCCAAATATAGTACGAATTTCGCTTAATCATTCATGTATTTTTGCGGAATTTTATTCTAATTTAAATTTCATACATTTTGAAGCTTTAAAGCATTATTTCCGTTTTGTTATATATGCATTACAACAGAAACAATTGTAATGTAGATTTTTTTCATTTTCAATTTGCTGGAAATCACTAAATCCCTACATACATATGAATAGTGAAGAGTACGAAAGTACTTTTTGATACATGGTTTATTGAAGTGTAAAAGAAGGAACAAAATCTAATTGACTAATCCAATTTAAGTATTCATAGATATGCAAATCATATAAGACTTATTACTAATTAAAGTTAATCTTACGAACTATATATATAGATATGTATATTTCGTCACTACAAATTACATAAACCGCTGTCAATTTCAATTTTCTAATATGATAATTCAGTCTAATTTATCGGTAGCAACGTTTTATCCTTTCTTCATCGGGGTAAGAAACCCATGACTCTGTGGCATATTATGTTAAGTCCATATATGTTGTGCATCGTAAATGGTCGTATTTTCATTTGAATGAAAAACCTTGTAGATACGAAAATGAATGATTGTCAGTCGTAAAAAAAGTGCAACGGTATTTTGTTTTTTCATTTTGAAAGTCAATGAATATGGTCTAACTCCAAGAAACACATTTTTCAAAACCAATAAACGGTTATCTGAAATTTAGTCATCAATGTTAGATCTGAAACTTTCGGAGCAGTTTTTATATTGTCATCAGACTTTTTAAATCTCGCATATAGTCTTTAAGTTGATATGCATAATTAATATTAAAAACGTTTACAACAAATAAAGGCAACAGTAGTATATCGCTTAACGAAAGTCATTAACCGATTGACAGAAAACAAATCTGCATAGGTTACAAACTAAAACTAAGGGAAACACATCAACCATTAGAGGAAAACAAGGAAACAACAAAAACACTGAAGTGTAACAAAATACAAACGACAATGCAACATACATAGGAACAAACTATTAGATAACAACTGCCATGCTTCTGACTTAATACAGAACATTTTAAGAGACAATGGTGGATTGAATCTGAGTTTAAGACTAGCCAAACATCGCGCTGTATGGTTATGTTAAATATACAGCTTAAATGAAAACAGTTCATGAAAGGTATACAGTAAAATAAAAGCAGAAATACATAGGGCAGAGATACACATAAATAAATAATATACAGTACATTGAGATATGTTAATCATAGAATAACATCGAATGCCTAATATTAATTTAGTACAGTACACATCATAATATAATTACGAACTGTGTGTCACACATATATATCAACGCCATAAAAAATGACATCAAAGGTACATTTTAAAAATTTGATATAAATTGAGATTAGGTTTGTTATTATGTTATTTGATGTATTTTATAACAATTACAAGAATATCAATATGAAATATGTTACGTACATTGCTATACGGGTCTATTAAATATTTCAAAACATTTCAGGTTTTCAAATTTCTATCTCATTTTCAAACAAGTGCAGGTAATGTAAACGTTTTGTTATATTTATTTTCAGTACAAAAAGAATACTTTGAAATGAAGAAGACATGGAATGAAGCTAAGGTATATTTACCGTATTGTAGTATTTCAAATTAATATATAATGTTATGAACCGTCAACTTGTTATACGCTACTGGAAAAATAAAGTTTGATGGCGTTTATTCTCCTTATTACCTTTATCTTTTTTTTGCTGGTGAACCAGTCCTCACCATACGAGTAATTTTTCAATGATGTCCTCAAGTTATTGAAAAAACCAGGACAAATTACATACCGAATAAACTCATCATAGATACCAGGATCATAGAATTGTGTGTTTGCTCTGCACTTTCTAGCAAATGTACCTATGCACTATTTAAGTACAGGATTAAATTCTAAGCTTCTTTACCACTTCATACGTTATTTGACAGTGTTTTTGATTTACTCATTATTGTATTCTATTGTTTTGCCAATGACTTATTTTGTTTTGAGCGCCACTGGTGAGAATTTGGAAGACGAAACCTGCGTCTTGTGTACACACATATAAGCTTTGTATCTTTAACAAATTTTGTTTTGTTTTTCCACTAGTCGATATTAAAAAAGAGAGATTCATCGTACTGCAGCTGTATGATACATGATGAACAATAAAATTAACGGTACTAATTTTCTTGCACCAGATGCGCATTTCGACAAAACATGTCTCTTCAGTGATGCTCGTGGCCAAAATATTTGAAATCCAAAGCTTATATAAAAGATGAAGATCTATAATCCAAAAGGTCCAAAAAGTATAACCAAATCCGTGAAAGGAATCAGAGCTTTGCATGAGGGAGATACATTCCTTAATTTATAATAATTCTATCATTTTATAACAGCAAATTTTAATAACACAAAAAATCCGTATTTTCATGCCAGTACCGAAGTACTGACTACTAGGCTGGTGATACCTATTCATGTACCTCATTATGTATTAGCTCTTTGTCTATAGTTGTCAAGTTTTCATTTCAGATAAGATATATAATTGTTTATAATAACAAACAGGAAAGACTTACAGTTCTTGAGTATTTCAGTTAAATGTTGATTTTCAGCTTCTTTATTTTATTAAGTTTATTTCATATTATCTAAATATAACTTCTTCTATATTTAAAAAGGCGGTTCCATTTTTGTCCATAAATATTTGATTTGATTTAGAAGAAGATTATTTTTAAAAAGGTATGTGACACAAACAACCTGTGAGTATTTCCATCTAAGTCAAGTTGCTAAGATACAAACGACTTTTGAATTAAATTCTCTCTTCTAAATAATTTGCAAACATTACTTCAAGATAGGAAAAACAAAATCTATAATGTTGCTTACATACTGTGTATGATAAAGGGTCCCTCATTGACCCTTGATCTTGATTTCACGGAAATTGCACCGTACGACTTGTTATTTACCACGGAGAAAAAAACAAAAGAACAAAAAGAAGAGATCATAAGCTTCCGAATGATACATTATATAACCTTGTGTATAGAAGGTGCATTTACTGGTTAAGGTCAGTCTACTGAAACCATATCTAACAGATAAATGTCTTAGTTTAACTGATGATTAAATGGTAACCACACTAGCAAATGACACAAACAATTAATATCGAAAGACATCTGATGAGCAAGTGTAGGTTAAAAGGTTTAGAATATCTTCAGATTAACGTAATGACGGGCAATTACTAGTGAGTTTTCATGCTATTTTATTCAACATTTCAACATTTGCAGGAGTTTTGTGAGACATGGGGAGGAAGATTGGCGACAGTTTCAAGTATTTCTGAGAATGAGTATATGATCAGACGGCTTGGTGGTAAGTTACTCTCACGAAGCACTTTCGATTAAAACAGAGACGATTTCAGCTTCGGTATTGTGAACGTTCCATTTCTATGTAGCATCCCGACAGGGCCTGTATACGGAGAACATATCCCCCATGTAATAAGATATTCCCCGGCTTGTATTACCTTTAATAGTTTATTTGATAGAGAGTTCCTGCTTATAATGAAGAAATTAAACCAAGAGTTCCAAATGGTGCAATTGAAATCCTCCCTTCGTAAATTTTACTGACGCCATTACGAGTTGGTTGACCATTATGGAATATCAGTTTCACAGATGATATCGGATATGTGACCTACCGAGTTAGGATTTTTACCATGTTTGTAATAACATGAGCAACACGATGGGTGCCGAATATGAACAAGATCTGCTTACACATCCGGAGCACCTGAGATAACCCCAGGACGAGATCTGCTTACACATCCGGAGCACCTGAGATAACCCCAAGGACGAGATCTGCTTACACATCCGGAGCACCTGAGATAACCCCCAGGACGAGATCTGCTTACACATCCGGAGCACCTGAGATAACCCCCAGGACGAGATCTGCTTACACATCCGGAGCACCTGAGATAACCCCCAGGACGAGATCTGCTTACACATCCGGAGCACCTGAGATAACCCCAAGGACGAGATCTGCTTACACATCCGGAGCACCTGAGATAACCCCCAGGACGAGATCTGCTTACACATCCGGAGCACCTGAGATAACCCTCAGGACGAGATCTGCTTACACATCCGGAGCACCTGAGATAACCCCCAGTTTTTGGTTTGATCTTGTTGCTTAATCTTATATGTTTCCTATATTGTGTTTTGTGTACTATTATTTTTCTGTTTGTCTTTGTCTTTGTCTATTTTTTTTTAGTTAAAGCGTTTATATTTGATCTACGAGTCTGAATGTCCCTCTTGTATCTTTCGCCCCTCTTTTCTTATCGTTAAAGAACTATTGGTGTCACCAAGTAACTAACATCTAACATCATTTAGTCTTTGCTGGTCAACTATCTCCTTATTAACCAGTTGAGCTCAAAGTTTGTTGCATTTGTTTTTAATTTTTGTTTGGCTGCAAGAGTGTTATCTGCCGAATTCAACATGTGAATATTTTTAATCATTTCATTTTATTTCTTTTCTCCAAAGGGCATACATGAATATACAATGATAATTTAATAATCCTTTTAGATAGTATTGACAATCGTTTCTTTTGACCTTTTCAATCGTTGTTTTCTATTCATTCATTGTGTATTGATTTTTCCATTTGATAAAGGACTCACCGTTGGGAATTGTACTCGAAGATCGGTATTTTTGATATTTTTCTTTTTCAATAGATATATGATACATAGATATGTTTTACATACTAAATTATTAAGATAGACTATCAAATGTTTAATGATTCATAACAAGTATATTTTGAGACGTTCCACTCTCATGGCAATACATGGAATTGACTTGTACAAGAGTATCATTCATTGCATCATATTAGGTATACAATTGCAAAAAAGAATGAAACCTGAGGAATATTGTCCAAAGATGTACCTTAACCCTTTCAGTAATTGTTAACGTTTCGTAACATTAGAAAATGTCTATACCAAGTCAGGAATATGACAGATGCTATCCATTCGTTTGATGTGTTTAAGCTTTTGAGATGGCCATTTGCTTAGGAACTTTCCGTTTAAAATTTCACTCGTAGTTAGGTTTTTTTGTTATTTTACTTATCTAATATTTAAAGCATACGTTCTATTTATGCAAATGGAATATAGATATGTATGCAACAAAAATTATTTGAAAGACAATAATTATTATTCTGAGACTTTTCATGTTCAATATCAGTTACAAAGTTTGCAAATGTGTTTCGATTTTACTGAGTAAGTCTTATTATTGGCTTAATAAATTCTTAAAAAAGATACAAGTATTATATTTTAGTTTGCGCATTTTTTGTCGGACATTATTTAACATTTCCATACGGCTTATTTGATCATAAATTATTTTGATTTCTTAAACATTGAATGAAGGTTCCAGTATCTATTCTGATAAATCTTTTTTTTTACGTTGAAATAATAAAAAAAACACAAAACCTTTAACATTTTAGCTTTTTATGACTATTTTCTAGACTGTTTTTTGGAACATAATTCTATTAGCTTCTATTTAAAAAAAAAAAGTTATACTGTGAAATTGAAAAATGTTTTCAAAACATGTATAACTGCCACTGCATTGAATTATATATACTTTTGGTCAATTTATTTTGTCATTTTATTATGTAAAGAATAGCTTGTAGGAAAACGAGTTCGTATACGTGTTAGCGCTGTCTATAGGTAACGTCATGGTATCTATATGTAATTGTCATTGTTTTCTAGCACTAAATCATCCATTTGTATAGACGTGTTTTGAAATACATAAACACAACGCATTCTTCAATATACGACCACGAGATTGGTGCCATGACCAGGATACAAAATGGATTCGACGATAGTATATTCGAACTGTAATAGAGCCGCCGTCACCAAATTGATCAAGCAACTAGATTAGTTGAACATCAAGCCAGACGGAAAGGAAAGCCTAACAAAATCGGTCTTTAGAGATTCGGACAAGAATGTTCGTCACATAAATAAGACCACAGTATTCTAAGAAGCAGACTTAGGGAGAAAAATGCCTTTACAGTCATTTATTGATTGTACCTACTATAGCTGCGCCGTTCCAGAATAAAGCCAGGTGCATTTCACAGCCACTACATTATTTGAAGGGTCTAAAACTAGCACAACCTTTGTCAGAGGAAAATAGCTTTGAAATTTCATTACTCATTGAAGCAGACCACTTCTGGGATTTACACATGATCCATGTATTAACAAGTCACAAAGGAAAGGATCATGATATTAGAAGGTTTGAGAAATTAGAGTCCCTTGAAAGAAAAGTTATGGAAAAACCCGACGAAAATCCACAGCGCATTCACAACATTCCGTATCAACCCGTCACGAAAGATTCTACACAGATTAAAAATGTTTCTGATTGCCGTTCCAAAAAATAATACAAAGATTCCGAGTTTGAACGACTCTCTACACTTATATATATATCAACTTGAAATGAATACAGGGACCTCCTTGACACTAGAATAATACTACAACACTTCCAGACGAGTTAAAAGAAGGATTACAATTTCAAACGCAACTTGATTCAGTGATAAATTTATGTGTGATTCATATAAAATTTTCTTAATTAATACATTGCTCATTGAGACTTTTATTGCATAGGCTCGCGGCCTCGAGTATGTTGAGGATTAATAGAAACTATCACAGTATCAATCGGAAATTATACTTGTACTTATACGCGTTAGCACTGTCTTTATGTTACGTCATGGTATCTATGTGTAAACGTCATTGTTTTCCATCGTTTAGGTGGTATGGGTGTAATTCGCCATCTTGGATTATAAAAAAAGAGATGCTAAGGTCCAGATTTTCAATCAAACTAGAAAATTTGATGCAGGAATGCTGATAACAAATGTGAATTTTCATTGAAAAGAACCAATTTATAAGGATATACCTTATAAATATTAATATTTTTACAAGTGTATATTATTTTGATTGGTTTTTTTTAATTGGTATTTTAAGGGGAGGTAACAATGCATTTTCTGAAGGAATCTACATGGAATATTCCATTTTTGTATTTTAGCCGGAAAAAAATGTATGTTGACCCTATCTTTTCTTTTGAAATTCTCAAAGCCTTGTCTAAAAGCTATCTTTTCGTAATTTTTTTTCATTGTATTAGATATGAATGTCTTTTTTATAATCGTTTGAGAAGGGAGTTCTACGATGAAAAAAAATTCAGTTGTAAATACTTCGAAGCGTTAAACACAAGTGCCAAGTTCAATTGATCTTTTGTTAAACAAACTTGTGGGTATTGAAAATTATTTGATCACATTAGTAAATATTTAGAACTATAATATAGTACAAAACATATTTAAATGTAACCAATGCAGAATATGTGTCTGTTAATATTTTAAAGAATATGTTTTAATATGCTTATGAGTTGGTCAAACTGTGACTGTCTCTCAAGTATAGAAAAAATGATTGGTATAAAGTTTTTGCACATCACGTACCCTTTAATTGGAATAGAAATATATTTATTGTAGCTATTACATTTCAGATGCAACCTCAATATGGCTAGGAGGAACCGACTTGAAATCTGAAGGTACATGGGTGTGGAACAATTATTCGCAAGAAGAAACAGAAAAGCTGATTCAACCAACTTTTTGGGGACCGAACCAACCAAACAATTATTATCAAGATCAACACTGCCTGGCATTTTTTAAGTTTTATAATGACGGCTCCGTATGGACTTTAGACGGCTATGCATGGGATGATGAGCAATGCCACCTACAATTTCAATTTATGTGTGAGAAGTGACTTATAACTATCTTATCTACTAGTACTTCATCTGTTGCTCAGTATATATATTTTATGTTTGTACTATTGTTTTCTATTGGTCTTTTTCTTTTTTAGAACTGGCTTTGTCAGTTTATTTTCGACATATTAGTTTGTATGTCCCACTGGTATCTTTCTCCCTTCTTTTATCAATTCTCTGGTTTTGTATCTGTATGAGTACGCTGGGATACCAATATCGGCTTTAATACTACGATATCGGTGCGCACATAATAGTGTTTTTTTTAAATATTCATCTGGCTCTATAGGATGATTATTTGATGGTATTAATGGATTTCTCATGAATCTTCTTTTTGTATATATAAAAAACCTCAAAAACACCGAAGTTGAATTAAAAAAAAATAAAAAATTCTCACAATCATAGGCACTTTACTTTTATTTCCATGCTATTTTCCCCATTTCTAGATCTATCTTTTATCTTTAGAGAAATATTTATTCTCGGTAACTGATCGATCGAAGTTTAATTATGACGTCAAATTGTTTTGTTTTCTTGTGGATGTTCTATTGTGACGTCATGACAAATAGCGACCATGCATGATGACGTCACATATTCTTGACATCTTTGAAAAGGAAGAATAAGCTTTGTTTCGACATCTTCTAAAAATTATGAGAGAAAATGATTTTACCACTATATCTTGAATAACGTAATTTCTCCATTTTCAATATTTAAATTGTATCGTGAAGGTACCAAAATTGTACATTTATCGATAATCAAGAAAAAAGTTTCCATTATAAGTTTATTTTGTAGATTTATCATTATTATTGTTTTAGTTCAGTCAATTTAATTTTGATTCCATAGTCATTTACTTACGGAAGCGTATTAGGGACATAGTAAAAAAACTAAAATTGGCATTGAACTTTTTTTTTCAAAGTCGAAATTTTGACACTTCAAATCTCGAAATTTTGACTTAAACTTGAAATTGTGACTTTTCAACTCTCGAAATGTTGACTTAAACTTGAAATTTTGACTTTCTACTACATGTATCTTAAAATTTCGACTTTAAACTCAAAATTTCGACTTTTTTTAAACTCAAAATTTCGAATTTTTTAAAACTCAAAATTTTGACTTTAGGTTAACTCAAAGTTTCGACTTTTTTTAAACTCGAAATTTCGAAAATCTCGGAATTTTTATTTTAAAGTTGACATTTTTTTCTAAGTATTTTTAAAACTATGTTGTTAGTATTCAAACACAGTTATTATAATTTTAGAAGGAGTAGACATGTAGACATGGACGCAAATTATTAAAGCGTCATTTACACATTTTGGCAATTTATATTAAGAAATTGGTTTTATTCTTAAATTAAGAAATAGATTTACATTAATTTTGATATTGAAGAATTTCATTCGGAAAGAACATGCATGTTGAGAGAAAAAAAATATTTACCCATATTCCATGTTTTAGTTTCGACGACGCTGTCATATGATCGTCAGATCTGAGGACATTTAGCATCCTATGTTTTATAGTTGGTTTCAAAGGCCTGTTTGGTTTCCCAATAGCAAGTCACTGACTTTGCCTTGTTTGCACAACGGTAAATCAAGTGGCAAATATGCCATGCATATTCAGGACGACTCATTATCTGCTCAGTTTTCTAGTTTTGGAATTTTGAAATGTTTTTTTTTTTTTCTGGAACATTGATTAAACTCTAAAAGTTGGCATTCTTATGACACTACTATTAACCCTTGTCTTTATACATAAGACTGTTGAATAAAAGTATGGCGTAATATAGGTGTGTCGGAATAACGGGATTGTCTTTGATACACATATATGAAGTTCAGACTTGAAATATATATTTGTACGTGACACATATTCCATTTATTCTTCCGCAAAAACAAGATTTTCTTTCTAAAATAACCTCTTTAAAATAATTAAGTTTATTTATATATGTATGCTTATTTCGTATGTTGTACTGTTATACCACTGTCCCAGGTTAGGGGGAGGGTTGGGACCCCACTAACATGTTTAACCCCGCCACATTATTTATGTATGTGCCTGTCCCAAGTCAGGAGCCTGTAATTCAGTGGTTGTCGTTTGTTTATGTGTTACATATTTGTTTTTCGTTCATTTTTTTTTATCTAAATAAGGCCGTTAGTTTTCTTGTTTGAATTGTTTTACATTGTCATATCGGGGCCTTTTATAGCTGACTATGCGGTATGGGCTTTGCTCATTGTTGACGGCCGTATGGTGACCTATAGTTGTTAATGTCTGTGTCATTTTGGTCTCGTGAACAGTTGTCTCATTTGCAATCATACCACATCTTCTTTTTTTATATTATCAAGTTTATGATATATATGGTTCTCCGCTTGCTGATATAAATGACTGTGAATGTGATAATTGCAAACGTATAAATACCGAGGAAAATCGAAATTTTCAATTTTAAAAAAGTTAAAATTTTGAGTTTAAAAGAAGTCAAAATTTTGAGTTTAAAGTCGAAATTTCGACTTTGTATAAAGACGAAATTTCGAGTTTTAAAAAAGTCATAATTTCGACTTTTAAAATAGTCGAAATTTCAAGATTATAGAGAGTCAAAATTTCGAGATTAGAAAAGTTAAAATTTCGAGTTAAAGTCGAAATTTTAAGATTTGAAATTTCGACTTTAACTCGAAATTTTAACTTTTCTAATCTCGAAATTTTGACTCCTTATAATCTTGAAATTTCGACTTTTTTAAAGATTCGAAATGTCAAAATTTCGACTTTGAAAAAAAAAGTTCAATGCCAATTTTATTTTTACTATGTCCCTAATACTCTTTCGTATTTACTTCAAGTAATACGCAAATAAATATTGCTATGTAGAAACGCAAACACTATTTATACGGTAGCAAAATTCCCTAGTCGTAATAAAGTGTTCAATTATTTGTCAACATGCTTAGGGGGAGTTTATCCACCTTGTATTTCTTTTTTGTTGATTTGTTGTTTAATATACTGTCTGTTTGGTTAATCATTCTCTGGGTTTAATCAATTTCAACATATATAATTTACTAAATGACGAGGAATCCTAAATAGCATTTGTCTATGGGGCCGAGAGTATTTTTTTAAAAATAGTTTCTTCTTGTTTGATTGTATATTATATACATGATATATTTATGTTGATTTACAAGTCACTTTAATAAACAATTTACTTGTGGTACGTTTTCAATTCAATATTTGGCTTTTTACATACCAAATACTAAACTAAGGGATGATAGTAATTTTACAAAATATTGCGTACAGGAGTTCAATAGTTCACTGATAATTACAAAATTTCAAGTATGCTGAAAATATCAAGTTGGGTTAATTAATATATCTGATGTTCAAAGTTTATAACAATCGCTAACATACAAATGATAAGAACCAGAATCAGAATCAGAATGACTTATTATAGTGTCACATACCGATATACAATGAATGTTTAATTACATAATATACAATTAGATACCCAAAATATGTTAAATATTGCTACCCAGCCACATAACTGACTTAAAAGACACTTTAGAAATAACACATTAAAAAACAATTTAAACTTAAGCTAGATTCAAACTGCCGATCAGATCACATCGATGATTCCGTAAGTCAAGATTTTCACGACCAAACGTAATCAAATTCTTGATCGGGCCTGTTTACGATTTCTACCCGACTGATAACCGACTGTACGCAACTTAAACCCGACCATTTACAACTCCTTATTGACTCTACCACAACTGCAACCCGAAAACTTATCAAATACATATATGATTATTCAGACCATCTCACGAATTCTAGATTATCTTTACTTAAGTAGCTCGATCAAATCACCTTTACTCGATCTGAGCTCGATCTCGACCAGACCAGATCTAACTGATCGTAGAGGAGTCATTGGGATTGTCGGAAATTGGTCGGGTATGTACAATTTCAGTATAAGAAAACGTCTGAATGTGTTATGCCACTCCCCAGCATTAAGTATTACCCTTTTCCGTCCGTACATACTTCCCAACAGTTGGTTTCCGTTCTCTAAACTTTTTTTGTCTCAACCAAATGTTATGAACCGTATACACAATGCTTATTACCATAAACAGAAATCAATTGTGAAGGTGGGTGGCGTCACTTTTGCCATTCTTGAGTAATGAACCTTTATAACGTTATATGCAAGCGTGGGCATTATCTGTGGCAAATGGACACATCCAATTATTTGGGCTCGATTCAGAATTACCCAGAAGGGTTTCAGTAAAATCAAAAGTATCTATCTGGAAATAAAACAGTTTGAATTGTGGTTAGTACTTCAGAACGAAAGGTTAATTGCTGAGACGGACCATGAAGAGAGCGTAGCAGACAAACCAGAAGGCGTATATAGCAATGGGTGCCGTGACGTCTATTGACACGACGACAACGGTATGGGCAGAAAGAGAGACTTACAGGAGCTCAACAAAGAAGATCCCAATGGTTATAAAAACTTCATTAGAGTTGACGCTGAGATGTTATGGCAGTTTTCACTACTCTTGTCTTAAAATTGACACCACCAAATGAGATTTTGATCGGATTGGTGCTTACGCTAGATAGCAATATACATAAATTTTGCCATCCCTTTTCCCCTTACAAATTACTGTAAACCAAGTTATTTTCGCGAGTAGAAAATCAACGCGAATATAAATCGTCGCAAACTTACGAAAGCCGAGAAGGCTCATCTATAATTCAGAATTCAGCATTCAGAATTCGGCATTCAGAATTCGGAATTCAGAATTCAGAATGCGGAATTCAGAATTGGGAAATCATTTTTATCAAATGTTATAACATACATATTTTAATAATTGATATATGTTTTAGTTGTGATATGAAAATTGTATGAGTGTCTTTATGTTAACTACTCCACCTTATATAATTAGTTTATATCTATTTTGTTGTCCATAACATAATCTATAGTGGGGGTTGCTTTTCGTCATATCTTTGTGCTTTTTCCGTTTTGGAATCTACCCCTGTAAGTCTCTGGTTCCTAATGTCCCTCTCATCACCGTCCTAACATACACTCCTACGGTGTTTTTCAATCCTAGCTTCAAAGTCTATTAACTCAATATGTCCATTACACGATAATACAAATACTACCTATTCCCACCCCCGAATGTATAATGTTCGAAAAAAAGAAGAAGCAAACAACCGTTTAACGTCATATTAATCAGTTCTTCTTCACTATAGGTGCGAATCCAGGTAGATATCTTCACGGTAAAACGAAAAAGATGCGAATCAGATAAAGATATTTTTTTTACAGTACTGACTTTAGATCAAGCATCACTTTATCGGACTCGTATCTAAAACTATCCCTCTGTATTTTGTTGCAGATTTCATACTCCCCAAGTAATTAACCCTCTTCAAAAGTCAACACATTGATGTTGACTCGAATTCATCCGACAAAATTTCCAGCAATTGTTTATAAGACTAAGGTAGCTCTTAAGTCATAATCAAAGGTAATACAAAGTTTTTGTAAAGATGACGAGAAGTGTTAATTACAATTAGATCTACTGAACATATGAAAAGAAGAGATGACAAAACAAAACATGAGGCTTTTGTGTCGCTCACCTTGATCTATGTGCTGCAGTGCATATTAAACAAAGGACACTCAAGAACTATATAGGCAAGAATATAAAGAATAAAACTGCCAAATGTCCTAAAAATTACCAATGCAGGGAAATAATGAAACAGCAGGTTGTCCGATGCGTGTGAAAATTTCAACGGTAGATAGATCTTGATGATTAAGTTTCAGAGATATAAGCTTCACTGCTTTTTAGCCATGGCGGCCATCTTGGTTGATGGGCGAGGTTTTTAGATAAATTTTGCTAAAAAAACATTCCCTGAGGATGGTTCAGGCTAAGTTTGGTTTAATTTGGCCCTGAAGTTTCTAAGGATAAAAGATTACAAAAGTGTACAAAAAATTGCCAAAAAATGACCTCAAAGGGTATTAATCCTTATGGGGTCAATTAATAAGAAAGTGTATCTCCAAGAAACTGAGACAAATATCCATCAAATATCCAACATTAGGCGAATAATGGGAATAAAAACGAACAAATACAAAAAATATGGAGAATGGAGTTGGTTATTTTAGAGAAACTTAACCCATAAAGTTATGGCAGATGCATTGTCGGTAAAATGAGCTGTCGGAATAATGAGCTGTCGGAGTAATGGCTGTCGGAATGATTGGATGTCGGAATAATAGTTGTAGGACTAACGCGACGTCACCATGCCGGCTCCTATCAGGCAAACTATAATGCAATTAAGGTTGCACGGATGTTTTAAAGTCAAAAAATTTTTTTTGAGTTATAATGTCCGAAGTGTGGACGACGGACGGACGGACAACGGTTATACAACAATACCGTAATAGGTTTTTTTTTAAACGCACATATACAAATATTTGATCCTTTAAAATCTAATTTCTTCAATTTCTTCAGCTATTTCAATTTCAACTATTGAAATCTATCATCGTTTTTGTGGAATCTAAATTTTACATTTTTGAAGATATTTTTAAGAAATTCTGATACATGTATAAAATACCTATTTGGTATTGATACTCATATGGTTCAGCTGGTAAATGTCCTACCGTACGTGTATGACCCGGATTTGATCAATATACAGACCGACTATGACAACATACAACTATGTAAAGTCGGAAGTTAATAAAATAATGCATTCTCAAGACGCATTGCGACATGTGAAATAATAAAATTTCATCCAAAAGTCTGCAGACCTTAATATCACAATAACAACTGTGTAAAGTGTTAAGCCAATTATAACACCAGGCTCAAGCTAGCAGCCACTCGCCAGCAGCCACTACGCTAGTAGCCATTTTTCGAAAATGTCTATGAACCCAAAACTTGCATAAGAATCAAACGTACTCAAAAATGTTTTTATTAATATATAAACACTATATTATCAATTTTTTTATACACAATTATATTAAGCAATCGAAGTCACTATTCAATGAATTTAAAAGAAAATTCTAGTCCTGTTCAATAATTTAAAGACACATTTATACCAAACAGGATGCTGCACGTTTTTACTTTAAATAGTCAACAGCTTTGAGTGTATATACAATTGAAAATAGTTATAAAATTATTGAAATGCTTGTACAATTGCTTGTCAGATTCTGTCATCAGATTTTTTTTGGTGTTATTGCGCTAAATAGCTTTCCATATTCTCGGCATCCTGTCAAATAGTTCCTATCAAGTTACAATTGTTCTGCATTACAAGAATAGAAAGTTGCGCTCGTGCTTTAATATTTATTTACTCAGACAAATCTGTTTCAAAGAAATTTCTTTTTCTATAGCAGAGGTTACCGCTTACTTTTGATTAGCCGAAATCTTTATTTTTTTGTACACAAAGTATGGTGGGCAAGAAAATTATTTATTCTCTATTCAAAAACAACTATATGCTATACCCAAACTTAGAATTATGGACCCCAACTTTGGACCAAATTTAAAAAAAAAACTAAGCCGAACCACACCCTGGATTTTTTCTCAAGTAGACTTTGGGTATTCAGCTTCCCATTGCACCTAGTGGCGAAAAAATTATTGCCGTAGAACATTTTTTATTAACATTTCCGTAAGGGTGGGGCAGGGTGTCCGACCCCAACTTTGGACCAAATTGAAAAAAAAAACTAAACCGAACCACACCCTGGATTTTTTCTCAAGTAGACCTTGGGTATTCAGCTTCCCATTGCACCTAGTGGCGAAAAAAGTATTGCCGTAGAATATTTTTTATTAACATGTCCGTAAGGGTGGGGTAGTGTATCCGACCCCAACTTTGGACCAAATTTTAAAAAAAAAGTAAGCCGAACCACACCCTGGATTTTTTCTCAAGTAGACCTTGAGTATTCAGCTTCCCATTGCACCTAGTGACAAAAAAGAATTGCCGTAGAACTTTTTTTATTAACATTTCCGTAAGGGTGGGGTAGGGTCTGACCCGAACTTTGGACCAAATTTAAAAAAAAGCTAAGCCGAACCACACCCTTGATTTTTTCTCAAGTAGACCTTGGGTATTCAGCTTCCTATTGTACCTAGTGGCGAAAAAAGTATTGCGTAGAACATTTTTTATTAACATTTCCGCAAGGGTTGGGTAGTGTGTCCGACCCCAACTTTGGACCAAATTTAAAAAAAAAACCAAGCCGAACCACATCCTGGATATTTTCTCAAGTAGACCTTGGGTATTCAGCTTCCCATTGCACCTAGTGGCGAAAAAAGTATTGCCATAGAACATTTTTTATTAACATTTCCGTAAGGGTGGGGTAGGGTGTCCGACCCCAACTTTGGACCAAATTTAAAAAAAAAAAGGTAAGCCGAACCACACCCTGGATTTTTTCTCAAGTAGACCTTGGGTATTCAGCTTCCCATTGCACCTTGTGGCGAAAAAAGTATTGCCGTAGAACATTTTGTATTAACATTTCCGTAAGGGTTGGGTAGTCCGACCCCAACTTTGGACCAAATCTTAAAAAAAACTAAGCCGAACCACACCCTGGATTTTTTCTCAAGTCGACCTTAGGTATTCAGCTTCCCATTGCACCTAGTGGCGAAAAAAGTATTGCCGTAAAACATTTTTTATTAACATTTCCGTAAGGGTGGGGTAGAGTGTCCGACCCCAATTTTTTTCTCTCAATTTCTTTTCAATAACTTACCGTTATGTTGATGATATTTTTTCGTTTTATGAAGAATTATCTTAATATACTACCAAAATGAAAATAAATCAAACCAGGTTAAACGATACTAATTGTCCTTTCCTATATCAATATATTTCGGTTATACACGGGAAACTCCACACTAAAAAATACGACAAAAGTGACAATTATTCGTTCGGTATTGTTTATTTTCCCTTGTTAGATGGTGAGGTTCTTCTGGTACCATCTTAAAGTGTATATGTGACAGCTTATTCGCTATGCCCATGTATGTTGTGACGTTTTACATGTTAACGAATGTAATCTATGTATTACTGGTAAATCATTAAGTATTTACTAAATTCTTCCATAGATATAAATTTACTTTTGAAGTTTGGATTTACCTGTAGAAAACTTCAAACGGGATAACACATTCTCATTTTTATGGTAATGGTGTCTACTGAGCACAGAAATTTAGAAATGATCCTGGTAAACTTATTGATTCTAATTCTAAAAGGTTTTCAATTGAACACTGTGGTTCGATCATTGAATAGTGTTTGTAATGGTATTAAGATAGATTTTGTTTATATTTGTTATCAGTGAATTAAAAGCTAACTGAATATAATTGTTATAAACATATACACTTTCATGGATATACACTCTGTCGATACCTGTATCTTGGCATTGCACAAGGTCATGTTTTTCTCTGGCTGTTTATGACGTCTTTCGAAAAATTTAAAATAACTGTTATAATAGTTGATTTGTAATGAAGACCATATCAATTATAAATCATTTAAACACAGAGAGAAGAAATGTCAGATACCAAGATTGAAAATGTGGTGTAGACCGTTCTAAGAGTAGTCATAAACTCTGCATTTTGAGTAAAAAAAAACGACATAGGTTTGATTTTTTAAAAGGGGAAATAAAAGCATTGACGGATGGATTTAAAAAGAATTGATACGGATTCAGCTATACCAAATCCCAATATTTAACGTATAGTGTATAACCTATGTAGTCCTTCCACCTGCATTGTTTGGTCCAGGAGACCCGATGTCAGCGTGTTTAATTTTCATCATATAAGGATCAAAATGTTGTACAAGGAAACGTTAAAAAAAAATTGATGGTAAGGGGTTGGTAACCTCAGGCCCCGATTTGTATTCTATGAGATGTAAATCTTCTTTTGTTTTTCCCACCTGGACCGTTTTGTCGATAAAACGTTATAGCTTACCTTTCATATGCACGTAGTCCGATTACCCGTCCTGCCATTTGGGATATTTTAGATTTAAATTAAGCCATAGGAAGGAGGTGTGCTTTTTGTTTATACCTCGATGTTGGATCTGTAATGAGATTTATCTTAGATTTTCCCCGTGTCTTTTGGTCAAGAACACATTAGGCCTGTAGTATAGACTTGACAGTTCAGCCGCACAAAAACAAAGCACCGGTTTTTAAAATATAAACCCGTAACCCTGACCATAAACCATTACAAACAATAGTCCAGTACGAAAGAACCATGACCTGATAGGATAATGATTAAATAAAAAAAAATTTAATGCATCACCAAGGTTACTAAGCTGTATAGTTTGATGAAAATCCAAGTTGATTTAAAAAAATTATTAAAAAGACATTTTCTATCTGAATATAGTCCAAACTACAAATTCTAGTTCTTTTTACCTAAATTAATTTGATTTTTAAATTTGAAAGCAATACATCAAACTTATAACAATGTGATTCGATAAGATTAATATATCACTAAATTAGCTGTATAGTTTGATGAAAATCCAAGTTGATTTGAAAAAATTATTAAAAAATTTAAAGTGTACTATCTGAATTTTGTCAATATTTGCAAATCCTAGCTTTTTTACGTAGATTAATCTTAAATCTTAAATTTGATAGCAATACATCAAACTAAATAATGACCGGGGATTCAGTAAGCTTAGTATATATCTAAGATAGCTGCTTAGTTTGATGAAAATCCAAGTTGATTTGAAAAAACTATTAAAAAAATTAAAGTGTACTATCTCTATTTTGTCCGAAATAGCAAATCCTAGCTTTTTTACCTAGATTTATTTTATTCTTAAATTTGACAGCGATACACCAAACTACATATGACCGGAGATTAAGTAAGTTTCATATGTATCTAAGACAGCTGCATAAATCCAAGTTGATTTGAAAAAGTTATTTAAAATTTAAATTATACTATCTCTATTTTGACCAAAAAAAATAAAAAAATTGTACTATCTCTATTTTGACCAAAAAAAAAATAAAAAATTGTACTATCTCTATTTTGACAAAATGTCCTGTACCAAGTCAGAAATATGGCCATTGTTATATTATAGTTTGTTTCTGTGTGTGTGTTACATTTTAACGTTAATTTCCGTTGTGTCGTTTGTTTTACTCTCTTTTTTTAGTGTGAATTCACATTACTATAAGACGTGTCACGGTACTTTTCTATCCCAAATTCATGTATTTGATTTTGATGTTATATTTGTTATTCTCATAGGATTTTGTCTCATGCTTAGTCCGCTTCTGTGTGTGTTACATTTTAATGGTGTGTCTTTGTTCTCCTCTTATATTAAATGCGTTTCCCTCAGTTTTAGTTTGTTACCCCGATTTTGTTTTTTGTCCATTGATTTATGACTTTTGAACAGCAGTATACTACTGTTGCTTTTATTTGCCTGAAATTCCAAATCCTAGCCTTTTTTACCTAGATTAATTTAATTCTTAAATTTGATAGCAATACACCAAACTACATAATGACCGGGGATTCAGTAAGCTTAATATTTATCTAAGATAACTGCATAGTTTGATGAAAATCCAAGTTTATTTGAAAAAAAATGTAAAAAAGATTAAAGATGCCTGTCTGAATTTAATTATTTTTATTTTTATGTTTATACTGTAATAATCCAAAAAGTTATGTTTGATTATAGGCGAATTTATTGAATATATTTAGTCAGTTTTTGTTATATCTATTTTGCG
The DNA here is from genome assembly GCF_963676685.1 of Mytilus edulis. Taxonomy (NCBI): domain Eukaryota; kingdom Metazoa; phylum Mollusca; class Bivalvia; order Mytilida; family Mytilidae; genus Mytilus; species Mytilus edulis. The sequence continues at coordinate 4,310,589 of NC_092345.1, forward strand.
TGACTGTATTTATGCATCCCGTCATACTTTGAACGACAAAATTATTTCATGTCTACCTGTGCGAATTTCAAACGCGCAATTTTACACTCACGTTGTACTCAAAACCCTCCTTCCTTGATGGGTGCATTTTACATAGACAAATAAAATCGTAAAATATAATCAAAATGAAGATGTTAATTAGATGTGTGCTTCTTCGTTACATTTGTTGTTTTTATAGGGATTAATATGATAGCACAATGTTGACTGCTGTACCCCTATTTTTGACATTTTTAACTATTGTGTCTGTTTGTTTTGTTCAAGCATCGGTGACAATATAATGAAATGTGAAACGACTGTCATACAAGTGAGAGGTTTAGCTAGCTATAAAACCAGGTTCAATCCACCATTTGCTACATTTGAAAATGCCTGTACCAAGTCAGGAATATGACAGTTCTTGTCCATTCGTTTTTTATGCGTTTTGTTATTTGATTCTGCCATGTGATTATGGACTTTCCGAATTGATTTTCCTCTGAGTTCAGTATTTTTGTGATTTTACTTTTTATTATATCTATAATACTTAATGGTATATGTAGTCACTAGTCTTTTATACTTTTGTACACACTAGCTCTTTATATTACACCTATCATCAAACAAAAAATTCTCTGAAACCGATATTATCAAGATGCTTGATTTCTTGATTGACAACATATTTGTTACGTTCGGAGGACGTGTTTTTCAACAGACTGTCGGCATCCCAATGGGAACAAACTGTGCCCCTGTACTTGCCGACTTGTTTCTTTATTATTATGAGGCTGACTTCATGCAGGAACTTCTTAGGAAGAAAGATAAGAAGTTAGCAATATCCTTTAACTCTACTTTCCGCTATATAGATGATGTTCTTTCACTAAACAATTCAAAATTTGGTGACTATATGGAACGCATCTATCCCATCGAATTGGAGATAAAGGATACTACAGATACAGTTAAGTCGGCTTCATATCTTGACTTACATCTAGAAATTGACAATGAGGGTCGGTTGAAAACAAAACTTTACGACAAAAGAGATGATTTCAGCTTTCCAATTGTGAACTTTCCATTTCTAAGTAGCAACATTCCAGCAGCACCTGCATACGGGGTATATATCTCTCAATTGATACGATATTCCCGTGCTTGCATTTCTATCATGATTTTCTTGATAGAGGGTTACTGCTCACAAGGAAGCTATTAAACGAAGAGTTCCAAATGGTGAAGTTGAAATCACCCCTTCGTAAATTTTACGGACGCCATCACGAGTTGGTTGACCGTTATGGAATAACCGTTTCACAAATGATATCGGATATGTTTCTTACGTCGTAACTACAATCCCCTTCCCTTTTATGAATGTGACCTACCGAATTAGACTATTTACTGGATTTGTAATCACATAAGCAACACGACGGGTGCCACATGTGGATCAGGATCTGCTTACCCTTCCGGAGCACCTGAGATCACCCCAAGTTTTTTGGTGGGGTTCGTGTTGTTTATTCTTTAGTTTGCTATGTTGTGTCATGTGTACTATTGTTTTTCTGTTTTTCTGTTTGTCTTTTTCATTTGTAGCCATGGCGTTGTCAGTTTGTTTTAGATTTATGAGTTTGACTGTCCCTTTGGTATCTTTCGTCCCTCTTTTTGCACTGAATGATTTTTTTAGCATATATTATACCATGTATTTTAAAGATAATACTTTATTGGAATATTTAATTGAACTAATAAAATGTTGAAATCAATGATGAGGACCAAGTAATGACGAGATCGATGTTAGGTCGTTTGAAGTTGTTACAGTTGATGAAATAGTTTATAAATAATATATTTGCATTATCACTTAATGAAAATTTTCATCATATATTTCATCATATATTATATATACCATGTACATGATGTATTTTAAAGATAATTAAAACTGGAATATTTAATTTAACTGATAAATTATTAATTAATTGATGTTGAAATCAATGATGAGGACCAAGTAATGATGACATGTATGTGTTGTCGTTTGAAGTTGTTACAGTCGATAAAATAGTTTGTAAATAATATATCATGACGGCACGTTTTATATTTCGACCAAAATGTAGTTAGTACACCATGAAAAACATTTTGATGTATATGTAATAATTTCTTGAACGGAAACAAATTATCTAGATATACAGGAATATATTGATTTGGAATTATTCAAAAAGTCTCTGTATTAACAAATTGCAAGCTAACATTACTTTATTAAAAAATGTGGGTTATTATAAAAACCAAATGTTTCATGAATAAATGACTCGTAGTGCTTCTGGGAATATCTGATCATTTAACACGATGATTTGCAGAAGAACATACGACATATCTGTTAGAGATTTGTATTTGTTTGGCTTTATAGATATTTTGATATGAGGGTCACCGATGAGTTTTATGTAGACGAAACGCGCGTCTGGCGTACTAAATTATAATCCTGGTACCTTTGATAACTATTTACAAGTATCCATTTGAAAAATAATGAAGATTAAGCATGGACTAATATCAAATTGTTCAAAATATTTGAAGAAATTAAACAAAAGCTCTGTTATTAGACTTTTGACGCTGTGAATTTAAACATGGATGCAATTTGGGTACTCCTCATTTCAGAATCATTGATGGTTTGGAGGTCAGTTTAGACCAATTTTTCTATGATTCCATATGGAATAAAAATCAAATTGGTGTACCTTTATAATAAAGAAGGATACGGCTACAAAATAAACACAGAATGGACATTTTTGTCTTTTTCATAAAAAAAAACGTAGATGACAAAACTGTCAAAATAGGTGCAATTTGGGTTAAGTATATTGAAGGACTTTTTGTCTTATTTTAAAAATATTCTTTAAATTGTAAAAATATTCGAATTAGTTCTCGCCGCGATATAGCCTTTTTGTGTTAATGCGGCGTAAAGCAACCAACAATCAATCAATCAATCTATTCAGGAAATAGAAAATCAACTAGTCATTCAATTCAAATCCAAATGTGGTGACATGTCCGACAGAAATGTTTTTCTTGATGTTTGTCTTATAGACTTTATATACGTCTGTGTTCATTTATTTGGCATTGTAATTGCTGTCAAAATAATGTTTTTTCTGGGATTTATTTTTGCTAATTGAAACTTCAGATTGAAAAAAAATCTTTGGATCTTGGTTGATGTGGTTTCTGTTTGACACATTCCCTGTTTCTATTCTCTATAAAACAATGCATGGCCTTTTCTTATTGTTGAAGGCCATGCAGTTACCAATAATTGCTCACATCCACTTCATTTGAACTTGTGTGGATAGTTGTCTTATTGACATTCAAATGGCACCCCCTTATCTGTATAATGTTGACATTTGGGTACTATTATCCGCACTTTTTGATTGAAACAAAATGATGACCTCTTGATGTCTACCTTTGGTTATTTATGTTATTTGCTTCACCGGTTGCTTTCTCAATGACACCTACTCTTATTGTTGCTGAATCCGTTTTTTTACTGTTTATTATTATCGCCCCTGACAACATTTATTTTCATGTATAAACTTTTTGTTTGTGAGAAAAAATTATTTTAATAAAAAAGAAAAAGGTATTTTTCAATTTTAAGTTGATCGGTTTAGACATGACATTTAATCTTAAAATTTAGATAGTGAAATATGAATTAAACAAAATTAATTTTCATAACATTTTTTGTTTTTTTGAATAAATACCTGTTTTTTTCCAAACATTTTCTGTTTACAATTTCCTTAGTTGCCCAAAATGCAAACTAAAGTTTCCCTTTTTCGATCTGAGCGTCACAGATGAGTCTTATGTAGAAGAAACGCGCGTTTGGTGTATTAAATTATAATCCTGGTAACTTTGATATCTATTTACATTTAAAACCAACTGTCTGGGAAGCAGGAGGTTGAAAAAAAGTACCCTCTATTACCAGAAAAAGTAGTATAATAAAAAATAATACTTACTATTCTTTTATATGACAATGGACGAAAAAGAACATATTTTTTTAATGTAATAAATAATACAACATTATGACATAAGTGAGTGCACCTCAACACCATGGATGACCTAATACAAATTAAAGAGACATAAAATGCACATAACATCGTGACTGTTATCTTCTACAAGGTTTGTAATTATTATAAAAAATAACTGAATTGTTTATTTTTTCTTTGTTTATAGTATTATTGGATAAATAACGGTACAGATTTCAGATTGGTTATTATGTATGCTGAATACAAAAATTTATGATAAAAGAGATGATTTTTCATTTCCTAACGTTAATTATCAATTTCTAGATGGTGACGTTCCCTTGTCACCATCTTACGGTGTTTATATATCTCAACTTGTACGATTCGCTCGTGTTTGTAACAATGTTTTAGATTTTAACGAGAGAAATTTATGTATTACTGAAAAATTATTACACCAGGGTTTTCGATATCATAAACTAGTCAAAACATTTACTAAATTTTATCATCGGTATAAGGACATCATTCGTAAATATAGCTCAACATGCAGACTTCTTATACGTTCAGGTATTTCATATCCAATTTTTTAAAGAAATATTCTTTATAAAGCACAAAGGCGTCATGACGTATTCACCTCAAAAACTAACAAAACCTTTGAAAAGACTTATTAAGAAGGGATATAGTTACGATACTGTTGTTAGGTCATTAAAGATTGCATATTTTGGCGTTAATATTGATTCACTTATAGAGTCTTTGCATCGGAACTAAACACATTTATTAAATAAACAGCTGCGCCACGAGCGCATGATACGCCCGACGTCTTATGTAGAAGTCTTATGCAATAATCATAAATAGTTTATGAGAAAGTTTTAAGCAATAACCATATATTGTTTTTGAGACACGGCGGGACATGTGAAACCCCCCACCCTGTTTTTTTTTTACAAAAACTAAATATTACCAAAATAAAATTTTGAATCAAAACCAAAAAGTATACAGATCTTTAGATTAATATATCAAAGAAGTGTGTAAATTTTTAAGCAATAATCATAACTTATTTTTGAGATACGGCGCGACATGTAAAAAACCCTCCCCTGTTTTACAAAATACTCAATAACTCAAAAATGAAATTTTGAATAATCACCAAAAAGTATACAGATCTTTAGATTAATAAAACAAAGAAGTGTGTAAAGTTTTAAGCAATAATCATAAATCGTTTTTGAGATACGGCACAACATGTAAAAAAAAACCTCCCCCTTTTTTACAAAATACTAATAACTCAAAAATGAAATTTTGAATCATCACCAAAAAGTATACAGATATTGAGATTAATATAACAAAGACATGTGTAAAGTTTTAAGCAATAATCATAAATAGTTTTTGAGATATGGCGCGACATGTAAAAAAACCCTCCCCCTTTTTTACAAAATACTCAATAACTCAAAAATGAAATTTTGAATCATCACCAAAAAGTATACAGATATTGAGATTAATATAACTAAGAAGTGTTTAAAGTTTTAAGTCATAATCAAGAATCGTTTTTGAGATACAGTGCGACATGTGAAAAAAAACCACACCCCTGTTTTAGTTATAAAGTGCCGTAACTAAAAAAGTTTAAATCTTATTCTCACCAAAAAGTATACAGATCATTTGACCATCATAAGAAACAACTATATTAAGTTTCATGAAATTTGGATAAGTCGTTCTCAAGTTACAGTGCGACATGTTTACGCCGGACAGACGGACAGACGGACAGACGGACAGACGGACGGACAGACAGACGGACGGACACTGGACATTTGTATACCATAATACGTCCCGTCAAAATTTTGACGGGCGTATAAAAACCAGTTGTTGGCATGACATAGGTTATGTTCTTCTCATATATGTTATGATGGTATGATACTAAACCCCTAACAGGAAGGATTAATCATAAAATCATAATCTTTCAGTCAGTTTAATTGAAGTCTGGAGCTGGCATGTCAGTTAACTGCTAGTAGTATGTTGTTATTTATGTATTATTGTCATTTTGTTTATTTTCTTTGGTTACATCTTCTGACATCAGACTCGGACTTCTCTTGAACTGAATTTTAATGTGCGTATATTTATGCGTTTACTTTTCTACATTGGCTAGAGGTATAAGGGGGGGGGGGGTTGAGATCTCACAAACATGTTTAACTCCGCCGCATTTTTGCGCCTGTCCCAAGTCAGGAGCCTCTGGCCTTTGTTAGTCTTGTATTATTTTAATTTTAGTTTCTTGTGTACAATTTGGAAATAAGTATGGCGTTCATTATCACTGGACTAGTATATATTTGATTAGGGGCCAGCTGAAGGACGCCTCCGGGTGCGGGAATTTCTCGCTACATTGAAGACCTGTTGGTGACCTTCTGCTGTTGTTTTTTCTATGGTCGGGTTGTTGTCTCTTTGGCGCATTCCCCATGGCCATTTCTGTTCTCAATTTTATTTTTTACAGAGTTTGTCTTTAGTGCCGTGTGGAGGCAGTAGAGTGCCTCCCCGTGCTTCAGGTTTATGCTCTTATAATATACTAGATTATAGAGTGTGTGTCCGAGCGAGAACTGCTCTAGTTCATTACTTTGGGAATATTTATCAAAAAGTAGTATTTCAATATCTAGCTCCATTCTACTATTTAGTCAGCCATCAGTCCTTCCCTGATATACTCCATCTTTTTTGGGTAATTAATACTGATAGCGTTTGACATTTTTAGCCGAACAGATTTATCAATTTTACATAACTTAAATTGTTGTATGCTGGTTCATATTCTGGACGCCAGTCTTTGCTCCTTTATTATATAATTCACTAACAAAAAACAATTATGAAGCTTAGAAATGGAAAAATATTAAATACTAAACTTGTTCAAAGAGTATCTACACGTCTCAATCCTCAAAATCGGTTATCTAAAAATACTACCATCGCTAACATTTTTAACAATAAAAATCGTGGTTAACCTTCTATCAATAAGTGTCATGCCAAAAAATTACTTACATGTCCCCGTCTTTCCACCAACAATACGGTAAGGTCCACGTTTAATGGTCGCACATTTTCTTTGAATTTTGAAACTGATATAACTTGAAAAAGAAACAGTATTATTTATTTACTCACATGAAACAAACCGGGATGTGGTATTCAGTACGTAGGAGAAACTGGACGATATTTATCTAAACGCACCCAAGAACATCTGTATCGTTTTAAAAGACCCAATAAATTCAAAAGTATCATTTACCAACACCTTAAGAAGCACAACCATCCTTTTAAATATTTAGCAGTTCAACCTTTAGAAGTAGTAAATAAGCAGCCTGGTGAATCTCATTTAAAGTTTGTACGATCACGGAAAATAATTGAATTAAATTGGACTACAAAATTACAGACAGTCTACCCTCTCGGTCTTAATGATAATATCATGGAAATTAGTAATATATCTAGAACCGATTCCGTTAACATTTTGGATATATAAAACTGTTCGTAAAAACCGTTCTCACTGTCGTAGAACAAGTCGCAATCGAAGACAATTCCGGACCAATCATACCAATATTTCGGACCTAATTTCTATTTCAAAAAACAACGGCAGACATTATCTGTTAACAAAACTCTGTTCATTACCGGTTAATAAGTTTAATAAAATTTTGGAGGATTGCAACACAATTTCATATAGCAGTCCTAAGTATGAAATTGTTCAAATTATTATGGCATATTGTTATTCTAAACAATTTCCCAAAATTGATCGCCCTGAAGATCATAAAAAAACATTTTATTAAAATAAAGTATGTCAATAAAGGTTTTGATTTTGTAACTATTGCCGGTATATTTAACGAACATTCTGTTAAAGAACAAATTCCTGGATATTTTAACAATACTGAGCTACCTCTTATTTGTTATTTTTACAAGAAATCTACCCGGAAATTTGTGTTTAATTATAGTCAATTGTGTAATGATTTTAATATCAGTGAAAATACACCTACTTCATGTAATTGTAGTACCTCTGAGTATATTTATGGACCCATTTCCCATGTTATAACAGGAGATCTTAACATCGTTCAAGACCGAGAGTTAAAATCATTCCTCAGTAAAGAACCTAAATATCGTCCCCCGTCAATTATTAATTGGAATGAGTGTCGTAATATCACACACGACTCACTCCATACTTACTGTATAAAATGGATAAAACGGGAAAAAGCTGACAAAAAATCTTTGGACTCTTTTTTTTAATTCAGTAATGAAGATAGTTGATATACGTATTCAACATTTTAAAGAACATTTTACTATTAACAATAACCACAAAAACCCTATTTCTCGTATCAAACATTAACTAAAAGAACTAGCCAATAAATTTGTTTTTGTCCCGGCCGATAAAGCTGCTAATAATATTATTATTGTTTGACGTAAATTTTACATTGAGGTTCTGAAAAAAGAAATCACCAATTCACCAAATTCCAACTGACTCCATTTTCAGAAAACGACATCTGTAACAAACATAAACTTTTAGCTACCGCTTTACAAGCAGAGCCAAATACAATGAAAGTCCCAACTATGCATTGGCTTCCGAAGCTACACAAAACACCTTACAAATATAGATTTATTTCGTCTTTAAGCCATTGTTCCACTACTTAAGTGTCTATTCTTCTTACCAGCACACTTGGTACTATTAAAAACCTGATAATAAATTGTTCAAATAAGGCCTTCGAAAATAGTGCAATTAATTACTTTTGGAGTGTTAAGAACTCGTTGGAAGTACTTGATAAATTGCATGCTTATATTGGTGATTTTGAATCTGTTCAAAGTTTTGATTTTTCTACCCTGTATACCACATTGCCTCACATTCTCATTAAGAAAAATTCACACACCTAATCAAATGGGCATTTAAAAAGTCAGAATGTGAATACATATGTTCAAACTCTTTTAGGTCATTTTTTAGTAGCAATAAACAAAAAAACTATGTCAATTGGGCATGCTTTGATACTATATATGCCCTTGGCATATAGATTTATTTCGTCTTCAAGCCATTGTTCCACAACTTAATTGTCTATTCTTCCTACCAGCACACTTGGTACTATTAAAAACCTGATAATAAATTGTTCAAATAATTCAAATAATTATTCCGATTTGTTCCGTTTTTTCAAGTTAGCGGTGAAACGGTAATTTTAGTTTCTTGTGTACAATTTGGAAATTAGTATGGCGTTTATTATGACTAGTATATATTTGTTTAGGGGCCAGCTGAAGGACGCCTCCGAGTGCGGAAATTTCTCGCTACATTGAAGACCTGTTGGTGACCTTCTGCTGTTGTTTTTTTCTATGGTCGGGTTGTTGTCTCTTTCGCACATTCCCCATTTCCATTCTCAATTTTATGGTTTCAAAAAATTCAAAATATCTGTAGATGACGTTTTTTTATCTCATTATATCTGATTTTGCTTCTTATTTTCTCCAAAGACCATTATGTCAAAAAGAGATTTACAAGTAAAGTGTGGTTCGATTGACCACTGATATTTCCCAAAAGCAAAAAATGTTTTAATTGTTCATCATTTCCGTTTGACAATTACATTTTTTTAAGTCTACTTTTCATATTTATGATATTGTGAATGCTTTTCCATTGAAATTCTTTTATTTTATTGGTGATATTAACTTTTGTTTTAGATTGTACCATACTATTTCCCAGTTAGATGCGTACCCAAATTTTTTCTTGCCATTTGTTTTGACATTTTGGAAATATATTCTTAATACTCATGTCTCGAATATATTTTAGTTTCAATTCTGTAGGTTAGATTTGTTTTCATTTCTATCTAATATGAACATTTCATCAGAAAGTTTCAATTCTTTGGGGATTTTTCTTCATTAATTGTATTACCTATTTCTAAAATTTGTGAGAAGTCGATTGGTATTGAGCTGTTAATTCTTGAAAATTCCGATATACCGTTATTTTTATCCATAGGATTTTCAAATATAGAATTACAACTGTGAAAATTCGTTGGTTTCTTCATTCCATATGGCTATGATATATTTCATTTTACTTTAAAAAAAAATTAGAAAAGAAGAAAAAAACAATGACTTATTTTGGAACGAAAGTTTTGAAATATCAAATAGTCTCAAATTAAGAACCTCCTTCTTTGTTATGGATTATCAAATCTTTAGACCATGTATAAATCATTTTTTGATAAAATAAAGAAATATTTTTAAGATTTAGTCCTTTAATGTTTGAACACTTAAATAAAATAATACTTGTCATTATATTGTCGAAGCCAATACTTGCCAATCGCATTCCAGCTTTCTAACGGTCCATGAAGAATGCGATCGGTAAAGAGACTTTATTTGCTTACTTCTAATGAATAAGTCTATACTAATCATGCCCAGTCCCCCTTTCTTATATCAAGACAGCAAACCTGTTTTCTATTTGGTTAACTCTTACATCCCATATGAAATTCCAAATAATATTGTTTATTTCTTTTCAATATTTTATCAAGAATTCCACGCTTTTCAATTTCATTAATGCACATCGGGAATATAAAATATGTTAATATTTAAGTTTTACCACTATATGAACGTTTCCTTTTGTACACGTGGACATAGTTTAAAATCTACTCTATAATGTAAGTAGATGATTCACCGTGTAGAACGCCACATGCAGGGTGTCGGCTATGTTTGACATGGGGTGGCAATTTTGAAGCGACGAAAAAGTAACAAGGTAAGTTCAAGCATCAAAATTCCTATTTTTAGAAATCTCAGTACCATATAATGTATTGCACGGAAGGAACCGCAAAATAATCTATTTCCTGAAACCAGATGCAGTCGTTTTCAGTGCTCAGTTTTCTCAAACACCTCGCCCTAGTTTTCCGTGTTGCAGATTTTGAGCCTTTATATGCAAATTTCGGTATAAAAAACTACTATACACAGCTACCCTCCGTATCATTTATATAGAATTGTATTCCTCTCATTGACTTAAACCAAATACCAGTTTCTTAGTTAAAATTAATTGGTTTTAAAAACTGTTATTCATCAAAATATAAAGTGTCGCTCGGAGTGTCAGATTTTGCGTCGCAAGGGGTAGAGGCTTGTTATAAAAAACACATTTGCATGTAAATTAGTCTTCATACGATACATTTTATTTCAAACACATCTACTTTACCATGACAAAACAAGGATTTTTCATTTTGACTGTTTTTGGTCTTATAAAATATATGCTTTTGATTTCATTCACATCTACTTTACCATGACAAAATAAGGTTTTTTTCATTTTGCCTGGTTTTTGGTCTTATAAAACATGTGCTTTTGATTTCATTCATAGTAAAAACTGGCTCAAAATATTTAGTTTTCAAGCTGGTAAACGATTTCTTTTCCTTTTTAGTCACTATATATATCATGGTAAAAAAAAAGTCAAGGCTATGGCTCAATAAACCAAAACATGGTGGAAAATCACAAAATACGTTTATGCTTTTACATAATGTCTAAACAACAATTAATCTATTTGGGCGTCGATCAGTTTGGGAAAATAAACTGATACAGTTACTAAATAAAATTATATAAAATCATTTACGATCTCAAATATACATTTGCATTTACGAAATTGAAAAAAATATCATGGAAATATTTAAGATTTATATGTTCATGGCATTTAATTAAGTTTATTCCTATTCAACTCAATTTAAATCATTAATGATTTGATAATTAATCGGGTACACACCCTTCTTCATTCATACGTGTAATTTTCATATTCTTACGTCCATTTGTCAATATTTTTGTATTTCAAAGGTATAATATAAAACAAACAACATTACACTTCTATTCATATCCAATTATTTTTCTACTTTGAGGCTTTATTTGCTATGTTTATCAATAAAAATGCACATTACTTAAAAGACTAAAATATGGATCAAATGACATACCTTAAGTTTGTAATTTGTCATCATAACAGTGTAGGTGTGTTTGAATTAAAAAGTATCAGATAGAGATCGATTTATAAGAAAATTTATTCTTTTTTATGACAAGCCTCTACCCCGTGTGACGCAAAATCTGACACCCCGAGCGACACTTTATATTTTGATGAATAACAGTTTTAAAACCAACTGATTTTAACTAAGAAACTGGTATTTGGTATAAGTCAATGAGAGGAATACAATTCTATATAAATGATACAAAGGGTAGCAGTGTAAAATAGTTTTTTATACCGAAATTTGCATATAAAGGCTCAAAATCTGCAACACGGAAAACTAGGGCGAGGTGTTTGAGAAAACTGAGCACTGAAGACGACTGCTTCTGATTTCAGGAAATAGATTATTTGCGGTTCCTTCCGTGCAATACATTATATGGTACTGAGAGATCTAAAAATAAGAAATTTTGATGCTTGAACTTACCTTGTTACTTTTTCGTCGCTTCAAAATTGCCACCCCATGTCAAACATAGCCGACACCCCCAATGTGGCGTTCTACACAGTGTTATTTCATATCCGTGATTTACTCCCAGGGTTTTTACATTACCTGTTATCCATTTAATTTTATTAAATAATAGATTTTCCCTTTTAAGAGATCCTATAAGTATATCTTTTGTTCAGTCAAAATTAATTTTAGATCCCGAAGCTTTTTCATATAGCGTTAGGACATCGAACGATTGTTTTACTGATTTCTTATTTTTATTTAAAAGCCGAGTGTCATCAGCAAACATTCATAATTTGTACTTGTTCTCTTTATATCGAATCAATATCATATATATACTCATCCGTTTTTGTTTTTATACGATTCCAAAATTTGTTTTTACCATTTTTCTTTTCTAACTTAAAAAAAACAACATTTCGTACATTTCAGAATATATATTAACGGACAATATTAAAAATGTTTGTTGTTAATCAATTAAGTACCGAAGTACTGACTACTGAGCTGATGATATCATCGGGGACTGACAGTCCTCCGTCAAAACGTTTACTCAACAAAGATTTTGAATGTGTTACCCCTGACGTTCGAGTTGTCTATTAAAGACAGGAACTACTTGACAAGGAATTCTGAAATTTGGTTTCAGGGTTTATATAAGTCAGTTATACCGTGTGACAACTTCCTGTTTACCGATATATTTCGGCGGGGGTATCAACAGTGAGCAGTAGCTCACAGTTTTACTTGTTGTTTTTTCTTTGTAAACATAAAGATTTTGTGTTTATTGTTGTTAAAGTGATTAAGATAATAACATTATGTTGACTGCTGTTACTGCCATATTCCTGACTTGGTACAGGACATTTTTAAAGGAAAAAATGGTGGGTTGAACCTGGTTTTGTGGCATACCAAACCTCGCACTTTAATGGCAATGTTAAATATAACATTGAAATGACAACATAATATTACAGGACTACAATACAAAAAAATAGGAGAACGTATTAGACAAAGAAACACATGATTAATGGAAAACAAAAAGCATCAGGATTAAAATTCAATACGCCAAAAACGCGCCTCGTCCACACAAGTCTCACCAGTGACGCCCAGACATAAAAGATCGAAAGTGAAAAAAAAGTACAAAGTTGTACAGCACTGAAGATCAAAAGTTGAAAAAGGTGGTGTCATATACGGCTATGTTTTATGCTTGGGATAAGAACATCCTGTTTATTTAGAACAATTAATGCTATTGCAAACAGTAAATTTTATTAAATGAATATAAAAGATATACATAATGAAACTGAAGTATTAACTAATTACAGAAAACAAACACGAATACGTAATGCAAAGACCAACTCAGAATAGACACACCCGACTCAGTCCAGGCCGCAACGCAGTAAATCATAAAAATTACGTCACATACGATGGTGAAAAGGCACAAAAATTATGTCACATTTGAATTTATGAAATTTCTGAAACAGCAGAAAAATGACGTCACATATGAAAAACTATATTTCAAAAGTTAGATAGAATTAGGATTAATTTAAGATTATAATAGAACTAAATACTGATATTGCATTTAAACACAATGCATATTGCAATACTTATTAATAGCAATTAACTATAATATATATATATATATATGTCCAGTTTGTTATGAATCCAACTTCAAACGTAAATTATCCTACAGATTACGTTTAACAAAATTAAATCTAATAAATGAAGGCGGTGATTAATTTTTCTTTCCATAACATATAAACATAATAGAAAAGACTTCAACACATTTGACAAAATCCGATGAGAATAACAAACGTTGGTCTAATATTTTCAGGTTCTCTTTGGATTGCCAAATAATATTATAATCACCTAATTGAATGTTCTTTTGCAGCGATGTTCTGTGTGGAAGGAAGACTGTCATAAAATCCAACAGTTCCGGATGGTCCTTTCAACTAATTGCTTGACATCAATAACGATGTAAGATTCAAGTGTCTGATCCAGCACAAGTTTAGCCAGGTTTTCCTTGTAATTGTGGCAGAAAAACAACTAGACAGTGTCTGGAATTGAACGGGAACCAAACGGATGTTTTATGGAATGATTTTCACGTACATCATTTGTACATATGACAATCATATGCATAGGAATGTGTATAGCTAGTCTGTTTCATGCAGCAATTTTTAATTTCCAATATAAACTCCGATAAGACAAGAGCATAGAAATGTACATCAATGAGAAACATTCTTTGTGAATAAAATCATCCCAAAACTTAAATGTGTTATTAGTGTTGCATTGTTTATCAGTAGAGATAATTAGATTCCAGTAAGATTGCCTAACTGAAGGTTTTTATTGGTTATGTTTTGTAAATTTTGGCTGTTTTGCAAGACAAGCTGGGCCGTGCAGGTTGCCCGGCCTCCCCTTTTAGTGTGAGACAATATTTTGTTTATTATATACGAAATCACTATCGCAAGACTGGAGCGGGCCCCCTTTTAGGCAGGTAGTGCGAATCCCCTTAGGTTTCGTCCATTACAGAGGGGGCAAGGGATTAATAACTGTTATGCTGTTATGGGGTAATTAAATTCTTTGTTACTAGTATCTGTTATTGTCTTATTCCTTGTTAGTTGTTATAGGACTATTATTTTTATTTTTATCTGTTATTGTGCGATTGTATTTTCAGTTAACTGTTATTAAAATTGGAATGTTAGCATTTTGACAGCCAATCTTAAGTAGAATTTGACGAAAATTGAACATTGTGACTTGGATGGAGAGTTGTCTCTTTGGCTCTCATATCACATCTTCTTACATCTATTTGGGTCTTTCTATTGGTGATATGGGGATCATGTATTTGCAGAAAGATTCCAGTAACCTACATCACATAAACATATTAAAAACAGTCTGGTCTAGGACCATTTCAGTCTACATTATTATTATTATTCGTAATAAATTCCATTGTCTGTGACCATTTTTTTTATGTATAATTTTGTAACAATTATAATATGTACAAATAATGTGTTCAAATTGAAGTTTGTATTGACTTTGTACACATTTTTCTTACTTACAACTATTTATTGTATTTTGACTTTTTAATCAGTTTTTGTACAAATTATAATTCACTTACAACTTTTAGAATAACTTATCGTATGGATTTTGTTATAAAAAAACATTGGTACACCGTATAAAATTATAATTCAATGAGCACATAATATACCTTATGTTATACTGTTACACCACTGTCCAAGGTTAGGGGAGGGTCGGGCTCCAACTAACATGTTTAACGCCACCACACTCTGTATGTGCCTATCCCAAGTCAGGAGCCTGTAATTCAGTGGTTGTTATTTGTTGCTAAGTTTTTCGTTCAGTAATTTGTAGATAAATTAGGCCGTTAATTTCTCGTTTGAATTGTTTTTCGTTTGTCATTTCAAGGCCTTTTATATCTGACTATGCTGTATGGGTATGCTCATAGTTGAAGGCAGTATGATGAGCTATAATTTGTACATATTTTTGGTACAAATCATAATTTGTACAAAATCAAAACTTGTACACAATATATATATAAGGTGTTCCTGTTAAGGTCGTATATGGTCGTATTGACCTAGACCTATCCCCATCCTAGCCATATGTTTTCCTTTTTTGTGTTTTGAATTTGACATATAATTGAAGATAATGTTCCTTGTACCCCCATGCGTACATGTATATTTATTTCAAATCAATTATTAAAATAACTAAAAGGAAAACATATGACCAAGGATACCTGATGAGGATCAGTGGCGTAGCTTGCCTTCTGTTTATACCGAGGCAGGTGGTCAGGGGGGCGCAGCCACCCTGAAGCTATCAAGGTTTTTACAATTTGAACAAGAAAGAATCGTTAAAAATAGTTGCTGTTCAATGTTAGTTCATGATAATAATGTAAATTATATGTCTTACTATCTATACTCAAAGCTATAAAAATAACAAAATACGTGAAGGTATCACATTAGACAACCAATGAAAAGTCAGTTTCCTGACTTGCTAGCAGTTACAGAAAGCAGGAACATATATATTGACATACTGTTCCCAGCAGAAAGCCAGATCAAATGCCTAATGGCTCCCAATATAATTCCAAGCCGTAGTACACTCTAATATAATTAGCTGTACCTCACTGTGACATGAGTTAACGTCATATCACAAGAAATCATGACCTTGCTCGGTGGATAGAAGAAACCTGTACAAAATGCTCAATACAGAAAAAACAAACGCAAATATTAAGGTTTATTTGTAATAAGTTTTGTGATGATCATTGATTTGGTCTTAGGTCACGAATTATTGATAAATGGATAATAGTTAAAATGAATATATATGTCTCTGTTAAGACATAGATAGGTCCATACAACCAGTTATATAATAAAATCTACTGTATTGGTCCTGAACCGGACTGATTTTAAGATTTTATTTACTGTTATCTGTTATCTGTTATTGTCCCTTTTCAATTCCTTGTTATCTGTTTTAATGTAAATCAATTTACCGTTTTGCTGCTATTGGAACCCCCCTTTGCCCCCCTCATTACTTGCAAAACGAGGGGAGGGGGAAGGTTTTTTTTCCGAGTCAAACATTTTTCATAATAATAATACATTGAGATTTAACATATACTTTCCTATATGTAGTGTTTGTATTGAAGTATGACAACAAAATTCTTCAAATTTGGGATCATGTAAATATTGTTTAAGGGAAAAAAAACTTACCCACTGTACATCATAAAAGTGCGAAGTCTTCTTTAACACACATGCATGGTTAATTCGGATCATATATTTTCTATTCAGATATTATAAGAATTTGAAGGTTCATATCATTTACAATATCATTCAACATTTTTCTGTGATTTTTATTTTACTATCAACGTTGAATCTCGAGGTCACATTGTAGTAAAAAAAATCCAAATAATATGAATCGTTAAAATCTTATATAATTATATACTAATATAAATGTGTTGATCAACTATGTTATGATGATTTTAATAAACTTCACATTAGGTAATTTGTCACGTATATTGATTACATTATATTGAGTTGTCTCAACGATACACTTGTCGGTGTGCTCGATCATACGTATTTACCGACATTCTCATAGATTAAAATTGACACTCAGTAAATTTTATGGACACCATCACGAATGGGTGGATCCATACGATGTATCTTTGACCAAACTAGCTTAGGACATTTTTATCACATGGTAGATTGTTGTTTGTCATTATGTCGTCTAATCCTTTAATTACCAAACGTGACTTATTCCCGATTGTGACTGTTTTGCTGAGTGTGAATTCGCATTACTATAAGACGTTTTACGGTACTTGTCTATTCCAAATTCATGTATTTAGTTTAAATGTTTAATGTTATATTTGTAATTCTCATCGGATTTTGTCAAATGTGTTGACGTCTTTTCTATTATATATTTACGTGTTATGGTAAATAATATTAATCACCGCATTCATTTATTAGATTTCATTTTGTTCAACGTAATCAGTACGATATTTTACGTTTGAAGTAAGATTCAAAACAAACCGGACATATCTTTATATTATAGTTAATTGTTACCTTAGTTTGCTATTAATAAATATTAAAAGGTGCATTGTTATTAAATGCAATATCAGTATTTAGTTCAAATATAATCTTAAATCAATCATAATTCTATCTTATTCATTCAAATGACGACATTTTTCATTTTTTGATGATCTGTTTTACAAATTCAAATGACGTCATCTTTTTTTTGTCATTTTTTTTCAATTTCAAATATGACGTCACTTGGCGTTGAGGTTTAAACTTATTCGGATGTGTCTACATTTTTTGATGCAAATGTCTAGTTATGTAATGTATTTCAGTTGTTTCTTGTAATTAGTTAATATTTCAGTTCTATCATGTACAGCTTTTGTTTAGTAATTTTATAAATATACTGTTTGCAAAAGTATAAATTATTCTAAATAATAAAGATGTTCTGGTAACTAACAGAAAACCCTGGCCGTTTTGGCACAACTTTTTGGATCTTTTGGTCCTCGATGCTGTTCGACTTTATGCTTGTTTCGGCTTTCAAACTTTTGTATCTGGGCATCACTAGTAGATCTTGTGTGGATAGAATGCACTTCTGGCGTATTAAAATTTTCAACTTGTTGCCTTTTGTTGGCTGTTGTTCGTGTGTTTCTTTGTCAATTGTATTCTCCAATTTATTCATATTGTAGTCCTGTGGTGTTGAGTTGTCATTTTAATGTTATATTTTACATGGCTATAAAAGGGGAGGTTTGGCATGCCACAAAACCAGGTTCAACCCGACATTTTTTCCTTTAAAAATGTCTTGTACCAAGTCAGGAATATGGCCTTTGTTATATTATAGTTTTCTCTTATTTTTGAGTGTTAATTCACATTGCGATAAGACGTGTCACGGAACTTGTCTATCCCAAATTCATGTATTTGGTTTTGATGTTATATTTGTTATTCTCGTGGGATTTTGTCTGATGCTTGGTCCGTTTCTGTGTGTGTTACATTGTCGTGTATTGTCATTGTTCTCCTCTTATATTTAATGCGTTTCCCTCAGTTTTAGTTTGTTACCCCGATTTTGTTTTTTGTCCATGGATTTATGAGTTTGAACAGCGGTATACTACTGTTGCCTTTATTCATAGACAAAATGACCTAACTTAGAAAAATTCTTGTGACGAAACTACATTTCGGAACACGGTAAAAATTCGATAATCAGAAACCTACATTGTTAAGGTTTGATATATATTTTTTTCAAAAAGGAGAAAAATATGCAGTCAAATCTGGCAGTTTTTTACACGCCCCTATGTTGAACAATAGATTGTTCAATTAACAGCATGTTTGGCAATTAAAACATCATATATTAACAAATGTAGCTTTAACATATACTTTACTTATAGTGGTTGTATAAAAGTTATATAATGGTTTTGTGTTGTAAGAGATATTCATCACTATGCATATCGGTTTTTATGCGTAAATTGTCTCTCCTTTTTTTTTTTTTATCTTTTCTATCTTTTTCATAAGAAGAGTGACTTTTCTTTTGTTCTAGTGTCACTGGAATTCCCAGTGTTTTAACATAAGAAAGCGCCTGTACCATTCAGGCATAAATCAGTTGTTATCCATTCGCTTGATGTGTTTGAGCTTTTGATTTGGCCATTTGATTAAGGATTTTCCGTTTTAAATCTTCTTCGGAGTTCGGTATTTTTTTTTATTTTACTTTTTAATCTCTCTTCTAAAAGTTTTCCTGATTTGCAAAAATAATTTCAATATAGGAAAGACAAAATCTACCATACTGCTGAAATCTTAATACAATGACAGTGTCTGTCCTTGACCCTTTATCTTAATTGCAACGTTAAATTTGATGTTTTCTTACTACGGAGAAAACAAACAGAACGGAATGCAGAGAATCAGATTTCAAATCAGACATTATATAGCCGTGTGTAAAGACATTGCATTAAACATTAAATTTAATGGTTTATGCCACTCCATATTGACCGATATCTGATTGACTTGGGTTTCTGTGATATTTTTTTTTTATCAATTATGATTAAATGGTAACGAAACAAACAGACGACAAAATAAAAATGATATAACTAAACTCAACATAGACACCAGGATTGAAATTTTGTATTTGCACCAGATGCGCGTTTTGTCTTCCTTAAGCTCATCAGTGACGCTTAAATGAAAAATGTTAAAAGGGCCAAATAATGTACGAAGTTGAAGAGCATTGAGGGCCCAAATTCCAAAAGCGTTGCCAAAAACAGCTAATGTAATATATTCCTGAAGAAGACAAGCCTTATTATTTCAAAAATTCAAAGTTTGGTAAACAGCTAAATTATAATTATGACCATATCAATGATAATTCATGTCAACACAGTACATCTGATGAACAAGTGCAGGTAACGTATTAAAAATATATTCAGATTAACAAAATCAGGGACAGTGACTGTTAATTTGCATGATTATTCATACCTCATTTCAACATTTGCAGAAGTTTTGTGAGACATAGGGAGGCAGCTTGGTTACAGTTTCGAGTTTTTCTGAGAATGAGAATATGATCAGACGGCTTGTTGGTGTGGTTTAAAGGGTTTTGCATTTATCTTTAATACTTTCTGTCTGCAAGAGTGTTATCTACCTATTATAACTTTTGAATATTTATAATCATTCCATTTTGAATATATGTGTTATCCCCAGGGCATACGGTATCCGGTCGTTCCGGCCCCAAACCGATCCGGCCCCAAGTCAATCCGGCCCAAAGTCGATCCGGCCCAAGTCGATCCGGCCCACGTCGATCCGTCCCCAAGTCGATCCGGCCCCATAATAAAATATGAATTAACTAGATTTTGGAGGAATCTGTCACAAACTTTAACAGTATAAATGGAATTTGAAAAAAGTGTCCGATCGATGATGGTGACAACAGGTCAGTGAAGTATTGGAGTACCAATTAACGAACTATTTTAAATCCATACGAAAATTAGTGTTATTGTGTCTGGTTGTATCGCAGTTTCTACATTTTTAAATTATGAAGTTATTTTCACTGATAACTTTTACTTTGAATTTCATGGCGATTTTAATTTATTAAGTTCACACACAGAATAGCTAAATAAATATTTACAGTCCAATGGAACTTATAAAATTTAACGCATAATAATGACTTATTTAATCAAATCATTAGTCTATAATTGGTTTGTTTATTCAACAATTGTCTGATGATTGTGAACTAAGGTAATGCCACTCGTAATCACTTAATTCAGTCCAATGCTGATTAATAAAAGTTACGTAATCTGTTTTTCAACAAGAAAATGCTAATTACTGCTGATTAATGTTGATGCCTGAATTCTTTTATATACGTTTTAATATAATTATACCCAATTATCTTGAAAACTTGTAATAAAGACATAATCAACCTATTTGTTTTATACTCATCTAAAGAACATATTTTTCAAAGGCCTTTTAAACTTTTTTTTACCGTACATCTTTAACATTATAATAAAAATAATAAACATTTCTGAATTACAATTAATATATATATTTATTTTTATTCCTTAGAAATATTTTTTCTTATTGGGGCCGGATCGACTTTACATGTGGGCCGGATTGACGTGGGGCCGGTTCGACGTGGGACGGATCGACTTGGGCCGGATCGACGTGGGGCCGGATCGACCCGAAAGCGGGCATACAGGGAAATGCAAAGATATTTGTATACTTCTCCAATTGAAGTGGAAAATGTTTTCTGACTTTTTCAATTGTTTGAAAAAATAATATAAATCACATCACGTACCCTTTAATTGTTTTCTATTCGTTATTTTTGGTATTTTAATTTTCAGTACATTTATCAAATAGAGAGATTTTTACATACTAAATTATCAAAATAGACTTTTTTGATAATCCATAATAAGTATATTCTAATGAATTTCATTGTATTCGAATAGTTATATGCAAAAGGCTTGAACAAGAGTATCATTTATTGAACCATAACTATCAATATAGTACAGAAAGTGTTTATTTGAAATTATTTAAGAATATTTTTCTGTACTAGCTACGAGATATGAACAAAAATATAATAATATTTCATTTGGTATTATCCTTAATTAAAGTAAAATAAAGAAATAATAATTCGTTTTTAGCAGCCAATTTGGTTCAATTTTGTCAAAGTAAGCAAAACATATCGCTGATGAATTATTCACTTGTAAGTATTTAATTCAATCTCACAATTTATGTATTATTGTAACCTTCAATTTAACCCATTAAAACAAGGATCAACCATATCGTTGACTGATTCGATCAACTAAAAATCTTCTTATTCAGGTAAAAACGTAAATAAGCTTAATTTACAACCTATAACATGAAATAAAATAGACCTATAATAATTCCAAATGCACGAGCTCGCTATCTCTTCATTTTTTATGTTCATGTATATATCGGGTTATGTGATCGTCTGCACTTTTCAGAGGTCATCTCGTTAGTGGACTAATCGTTATTTCTATATTCGTTTTTGTGTGTTATAAATCAAACATTATAATATGAGTCAAATTGGTGAACATTTTTTGGACAACTAGTGCCCCTTTAATATTTTATAGAATCTGTTTGGTGAAACTGTGGCCTAAGATCTTAAAATTAAGTTGATAATATTCAAATTATTCTAAGATTGTATTATGAAATTATTTAAGTCTCTCAATTATGAACAAAAGTAAATGAAATAATTTGTTTGCACATCATCTGTGTGTAGCTATTTTATTTCAGATACAAACGTAATTAGGATAGGAGGAACCGACTTGCAATCTGAAAGTACATGGGTGTGGACCAATTATTCACAAGAGGAAAAGATGATTCAACCAACTTTCTGGGGACCGAACCAACCAAACAACTATAACGATCAACACTGCTTGTCATTCTATAAGTTTTATGACGGCTACGCATGGGATGATGAAGAATGTCCGTTTCAATTTCATTTCATGTGCGAGAAGTGATACATTAATATCTTATCGACTTTATCTGTTGATCAATGGTTAGTTTTTTATGTAGTGTTTTGTGTAATATTGTTTGTCTATTGGTCCTTTTTTTTTAGACCCGACGTTGTCTGCTTATTTTGGACATATACGTTTGAATCTCTCTATGGTATCTTTCTCTCCTCTTTAATTAATCTGTCGGTTTTGTATAAGTATTAGCACGTTGTGGAACCAAAACTGACTTTAATACAACGGTATCGATGCAAGTGTTGGTAAGTTGGTTCAACTCGATCACTTGTATTCTTACAAAAAAAGCTTGAATATTGTGGTAGTTTGCCTTTTTGAATCTTAATTCATTTTCTGTTGTTCTTCGTTTGTTGTTTTTTCACATTATCTATTGTCTGGTAGTTGTCAATTTTCTTGGCAGTAAATGTTCATTTCGGTCATGTTTTTTAATATCCATTTGGCTCGAACGTGTTATATTAATATATTTCACTTGATTTTCTTTTTGTATAAAAACAAAACAACACCAAAGTAAAAAAGAAATAAGTGTCACAACCATAGAAACATTTTTCTTATTTCCATATTATTTTCACATTTCCACATGAGTGTGAGAAAAATATTTCTTAAGGGCATATGTTACAGTTACAGGGGAGGTAATGACGTTATGTTATTTTTGCGATATCAAAATGTGATTTATCGGGAAAAGATGCATTTTTCTACTGATTTTTATCATTCAAACTGATTTAACTTTTAAACGAGTTCATGGCCCCTGTTTTAAAATGACATCCGGTTTGATTACGTATGAAGATTTTTTTTTGTACCAAATTTCATGAAGAATTCAATGATGCAATTTTTTTTTAATTTGATAAACTATACAGCAAAAAATGAAGTTTTTATTTCTATATTCATGAACATTTGATAAATTTTAGTTATTTTTAAACATAATATTTTATAAATTTATATGATACTTATATAAAGAGAACTTATGAAAAATTTAACAAAAAACAGCTTGTGTAACTATCTTTTAAAACAAAAAAATTAAGCATTTCTGTCGGGAGGAAAAATACGTCCACTAATCCGAATTTTTACCAAATATTTTAAATTTCGACCTCATTGAACTCAAAAAGTAGCACATCAAGGTAAATGTTTTTTATTACATATATTTGATTTAAGCAGGTAAAAATAGCCTATATATATCTTAAAAGAAAAAAAATATCACCGTCAATAATAAACTGTTGGATATGCCCTAACCTCTAGAGAAAACTTTATACTCAGTAAATTATCGATCGATGTTCAATTATGACGTCAAATGTTTTTGTTTTCTTGTGGATATTTAATTGTGACGTCTTGACCATAGGCGACCAAGTCTGAAAACGTCACATAAAAAGAACTTTTTGCACTTTCAAAAGTTAAATAGTATCGTGGAGGTATCCAAATTGTACATTTTTTTAAGATCAAGACAAAAGTTTGTAGATATATTCCTATTTACTATTTTGTTCCACCAATTTAATTTTGAATCCATATCGAATCAATGAAAAATAGATTTGAGCCGACCTCCATACGTGTCACTATTAAGTAGTGAGGAGTACCCAAATTACATCAATACTTTAATTTACATCCTTAAAAATCGTATTTCTTAAAAAAGATAAGAAAATTCGATATTAGTCCATGCTTAATATTCTTTTTATTTAAATGAATGATTGCTACATATTTTATTTGCCGACGTTTCCATAGATTTGACTTCTTTCAGTAAATACCTCATCTTTTGAAAATACTGTGAAAGTTGTGTGCATATCTTCATTTAAGTATATAATAAGCTCATAATTTTAATAATATGTTAAAGGAGGTGCATAATGTCAAATCTTAAAATTATTAAGTTGTTTTTTTTTTAAAACTATAAGGTTTCAGCTGCTTTTTTTGTTTAAAAGGTGCAATTTGGGAACTGTCCCGTTAATAATCTAAAAACCTCGACCAGCCTCGCGTTTTAAATTTTAAAATTCAATTGTTTTAGAGACAAATGCCTTTGGTTACAAATGTTATTTCAAAGTGCAGGACTTGGTTCTGTGACAGTTTGTCGGTGTCCAGCGATTTTATAAATAGAATCTAAAAGGAAAACCTTCAAATAATACGAGCAGTGGCGTAGCTTGCATGTATGCTCAGATGCTCAAGCATCCACATCATTTTGACAGGAAAAAAAATATAAAAAAAGATATGTTCGCAGCAGTTAAACTCGGAGGTATCCGTATGTTAGAAGGGTTAAGATATGAGGATAACATCCAATTATATTCCGATGAAGTATGCGTGGTCTTTTATTAAGGATAATTTAGTTCATGTAATAAAACAAGATTGATAAATCGCAGAAAAGTGTTCTCGATTTTTTTTCGTAAAAAGATTACGTCGTCGGCTACGGCAAGTGCAGAGGACGATGCACAGATCCTCGGACATGTTTCATCTGAAATTGAGCCTAGCGGAGCGATGGCTTCTACAACTGACTAACAACATAACTGACAACTAAACCACTATATCCTGATATCGTTTCCTGTGACATGAAAGACGACGTGAAAAAAAAACTAATCTGTAATAGAGTGTGATCATTCCTAGGCTTATCAGTAATACCAGTTTCTATCTATTTTATTTTCAATAAAAGAACAAAGTTCCTACGTCCCCTGTATTGCACATATTTTATGTAACCAAGGAACAAGGGCAATAACAAATAGAAAATAATGTTTTTCCTTTTCCTTTTATTTTTAATGGAGAAATAAAAGCTTTAGAGAAAATGCAATAATATTTCCGTTATAATTTATATTTCAAAAGGTCAAAGCTTAGGACTTATTTTCGAAATTGTCATTGCTGATGATATAAAAATCTGACAAGAATTGTACACATGAGAGTGCAAACAAGACCGGATGGACGGACACCAGGAATTTCAATGATGTCCCCTACGACGCGTTAATGGAATCACTTCAGTTTCTGTATTCCGAAGTGCCGCTGTGATGGGGCCGTTTTTTTGAGAAATGCTAGGAAAGGGGATCACTTCAATTCCTTTATACAGAAGTGCCGCTGTGATGGGGCCGTTTATGAGATGTCAAAAATAAGATTGGTGGGAAACCTTTACATCAAATAAATAAATTATGAATTGCATTCAATTTCGAGAATTTCGAGAAAACATCAAAATTTTGTTTGAAAATAATTATATGAATTGGTGGGTATTATGAAATTAAACAAAAATCTAACCAGTGTCGGATTCTAGGGGAGTACATGTGCTTATAGGAACAATGTTTGAAAAAAAAAATCTGCATAAAATAGTCTAAAAACATGCGAAGGCATCCACATTATTTCAACCCTGGCTACGCCACTGACGAGAAAAGTTTGTTTTCTAAATATAGAAATGCAAATTCTATTTATATGGTAGAAGCATTTCCTCACTTAAATATGGTATTCAATTATTGGTCAACAGGTGGTGTTTATCTATATAGTATTTCTATTTTGTTGGTTTGTTGTTTTATATTGTCTCGTTGGTTACTCATTCTCTGGTTTTACACTCACTCAGAGGCGGATTTTGGGGGGCTGGGGGCCCGGCCCCCCCCCTTTTTGGGAAAAAAAATGGTTGCTTATATAGGAAATCATTGAAGCGTGACTGGAGCGGGCCCCCTCTTAGGTCAGTCAGTGGGCCCCCACTTATGAAAATTTCTGGATCCGCCACTGCCACTTATCATAGTTAATTAAATAAATGACGAGGGATCATCAATAGCATTAGTCTATGGGGGCGAGTGTATTTTTGTCTTCTTGTTAGATTGTATAGTGTGGTGTACATTATATCTATGTATGTTGAGTTACAATTCACTATAAAATAAATTTACTTATGGTGCGTTTTCAATTCAAAATCTGGATTTTTACATACCAAATACTAAACTAATGGATGAAAATATAAAGTATTGCGTATAGGGATTACAATATTTCACTGATTATTTCAAAAGTTACAAGTATGCTGAAAATATCATATTCGTGTCTTTCTCTGTCCTATATGTCCTCCAATTTTTTGGTATATTGTAATTTTAATGTTAATATATATTTAACATTGCCATAAAAGCGGGAGCTGTGGCTAACCATAAAACCAGGTTCAACCAACCATTTTTTTTCTTAAAATGTCCTTTACCAAGTCAGGAAAATGGCCATTGTTATATTATAGTTCGTTTATGTTTGTGTTGAATTTTAATGATGTGCTTTTGTTGTGTCTTATTTCTCTTCTTATAATTGTCATTTTAATGTTAATATATATTGAAATTGCCATAAAAGCGGGAGGTTTGGCTAACCATAAAACCAGGTTCAATCAACCATTTTGTTCTTAAAATGTTCTTTATCAAGTCAGGAAATGGCCATTGTTATATTATAGTTCGTTTCTGTGTGTGTTACATTTTAGTGCTGTGTTTCTGGTGTGTCGTAGTTCTCTTCTTATATTTGATGTGTTTCCCTCAGATTTAGTTTGTAACCGGATTTGTTTTTTTCTCAATCAATTTATGAATTTCGAACAGCGGTGTACTACTGTTGCCTTTATTCAGGTCTGGATAAAAAAAGTAGTTTACATATAGTCACGAATCAATACTGAGTTTGTTAATTTATGCTGATGTGCTCGACTGTAATTTGAATTAACAAGGGTTGGCAGTTTTGCTGCAGATGGTCGATGGCCCTATCCCTATATCACCTATACATTTTTAAATCGGACAAAAAGTAAAATAAAAAAAGCAAAACGGAACAACAACAACTGAAAAAAGTAAAAAGTGTGGGACGAAAAGCAAAATAATCAGACAAATAGCAAACCGGATTAAAAGCAACAGGCACAATACTAAAGTGTCGATTGAAAAGCAAAAAAATCGGACAAGAAAAACGAACCGAATGCAACGGACAAAAGCAAAGTTGTCGGAAAGATAGTTACACAGGACTAAAAGGTTAATGTCAAACAAAACGCACCGTATCAGACGCTAACAAAACTCACTAAAAGGGTAGTTATGATTGTAAATAGACACTCAACCTCGACAACCAAGATTAAACTTTGATACTGAGGTATAGCGACATTTATTTTGTTATTAATCTTTTTATACATTTATATTTACCCACGATCGGTCATACTTATTATTATTATTGGGATATTTTCGATCGTAGGAATTTCATACGATAGTCTGTAACACACACTTATTTGAATTTCAATGGATTTAAGGGTATAAAATGGTTTGCCATTGGTTAAAACAAATGGAAAAAGTAAATATGACTGTTGACTGACAAATATTTAGCAATAAAGAGTTCACTGAGAAATATCTGACAATAAAGTTCATTTTAATTTTTATGCAATTGCCATTCGAGTGAGAGGTTTAGCTAGCTATGAAACCTTGTTTAATCCACCATAAGAAAATGACTGTCCAAAGTCAGAAATATGACAGTTGTTTTCCATTCGTTTGATATGTTTTAACATTTTATTTAACCATTTGATTAGGGACTTTATGTGTTGAATTTTCCTCGGATTTCGATATTTCTATAATTTTACTTATTATTTATCTGACATTGGTGAAACTCTACAGGTGAAATATTATTTAGATGCATATAGTATATATACACTCTTTAGTGCAGATTGAAGATCGATTGTTTGAATGATTGTAATGAATATTTTATGCATATGAATATAAAACCAATTGCCAACATTGGACATCAAGGGTACGATAGATAATGTCTTACGTATGGATTCGAAACATGCTTTTTGAAAACCTTTCCAAACACATTCTATATGTGCTGTTTAAGTCATGAGCTTCTAATTGCGTGGTTATCAGTTTCTGTTGTTTATCATATTGGTTTTGGTTTATTGTTTTGCATAGTTTAATAGACTTTTTTGTTATTGTACCGTTACACCACTGTCCAAAGTTTTGGGAACGGTTAGGCGACACCACATTAGTTTTTCCTCACCACATTCTGTATGTACCTGTCTGAGGTCTGGAGTCGTTGTGGTTGTCGTTTGGTGCAGTGAAACAAGATTTTTGTTTTATTCGTTCTTATTTTGTACTTAAATAATGCCGTTAGTTTTTTATGTGACTTTGCAGTAGGGCCTTTGTTCATTACTGATGGCCGTACTGTAACCTAAATTTGTTTCTTTCTGTGCCATTTTCTTTCTTGTGGAGAGTTTTCTTATTGACTATTACACCACATCTTCTTATTTTTGTAAGTAGAATGAATTCGAACCACAATTTAACTTAGATCTGACGCTCTCCGATATACCATACTCGACTGCATACATATAAATCCTCAACAACAAATAATCGAGACAATAGCAGTCAATGCCACCTCATTTTTTTGTTTCGACTACCTTGAGCTATTGATGTTGAGATGTGACAATATGATGGGCTTAAAATATATATATAGATATATATTATATATATATTTATATTTATATTTATGATTATACATTCTCAAAATGTTTATTAAATTGAATAAAATAATTACAGGGGAATATCTATTAAGAAAAACATGACCTTGTAAAAGGTTAGTCAATTGACCGCTACGTTGGATATTTACATGCAGACCAGGTGGTGACATGTAGCAATTAGTTAAAACACGGGAAATATGTGTATTCAGGTTGGTCAAAACATGTCAATTAAAGTCAACTTAATAGATATTGATCCCTGTATCTTTTGATTTAAGACTATAATGGTCAAATTAATAGAAACCTTGTCACTGTTTATATTCTGCATATATACTTGTGTATTTTACCGTATAGAGGAGACCGTCCGTTATGGACACTGGTTCAGGCCGGATTGAATAAATTGCTATTCCAAATAACCATGTGTTGTGTTACAGAGACAAAACTATGGCATACATAATCTGTTCTGTATACAGCGAGAATTGGCAAAGAATCAATTATGGTACATATAATGATTTAACTACTTACAACATTTGATACATTTTTATATTAAATACCTTTTCAAATTATTCATCAACAACTCTTTAATTTCTCTCAATATTTTCTTAATCAAGATTAATGCATTTACCAAATCAGGAATGACTCATTTGACGTGCTTGATTGGATTTTTTTTGCCTTTGATAAAGGATTTTCCGTTCTGAATAATCAAATAATGTGCTAAATAAATTAGCCAAAAAATATCGCACTGATATTATGTAATAATAAAATTCAAACTCGGAAATTAATACTAGTTAGCTGATTCTCATTGAAAAGGGAAAAAATCTATCAGCATTATATAATGTACATTTCAACATTTGAACATCATTTGAAGAAACGAATCAATTTAAGATTTTTTGAATATTAGATTAATACATCATACATATTTACGACAAATGCATTTGGTACATCACCTCAATATCAATACAAAATTAAAACCAGATTTGCAGAGGTTTACACGATAATCTATGTATAGTTTCTTTATGTGTTATGTCAAACATTGATTTGTTCTGAGTATGTGAATTAAAATCTTCTTGTTGTCGATGCTTCTTTCTCAACAATTTTTAATGTACGAACATACAAACTAACAAAAAAGACTAACTAAACACGTCTTAAATCATCAAACAGAACTTTGAATTGTAAAAAAACTATGAGATGAAAAAACGTATAGTAACGTATTTCTATTAAAGCAAAACTAGAAAAAAATAATTAATGCCACAAAGATCGTCATCTCCTCACCCTTCGAGTGTGGAATCATTTTTAGGATATGGTATAAAAAGTAAAATCACAAATGCACTGAACTGCGAGGAAAATTCAAAACGGAAAGTCCGTAATCAAATGACAAAATCAAAAGCTCAAACACCTCAAACAAATGGATGGTAGAAGTTCGGGTTACTAAGTTCTAACTTTTATATGAAGTGCTATGTGGACTTTTATTTTTGTGTTATTGATTGTCATGGCTTTATCAATTTATCTCGGTTTATGCCCCCTTGGCATCGTCTGCCTCTATTTGAAAGTTCAGATATTTATAAATATATGTGATTATAAAATACAGACGCCCTTTTTAATCACTTTACAGGAATGGAACGTCTCCATAATTACGCTTATGAGCTTTAATAACCCCTTTTCATATACAATCGTGGATTTGGCTCGAAATGTGGGTTCGATTTATATCCTGAGCTTTTAAGGGCATACGATACTGTTACAAGGGAGGAATGACGTTGCTAACGTGAAATGTTCTTTTCGCGACTTCAAACTGTGACATATCGAGTAAAGATGTATTTTCTACTGATATTCAAAAACTTCCCGGCGACACCACGAGGTTGTTGACCGTTATGAAATATCTATGTTATAAATGCCACAGATATGTTCCAATTGTCGTAACCCAATTTCTCCCTTTTTTCCCGAATGCGACATATCTATGACAGGGCTATGAATCAATCAAATTAAGGTCATCACTCAAGAAAATTTAACACTCGTCATCATGAGCTGATTGGCCGTTTTGACAAAAGTGTGTCAGAAATCATATCTAATATTCTTCCTCAGTCATAATAAGATTCCATCATTACCGCAGAACAAAGAAATAATACGACGGGTGCCGTATACGGTGCAGGAAATGCTTACCCTTCCGGTGCACCTGATTTCACTCCCGGTTTTTAGTGGAGTTCGTGTTGTTACTTATTTATTATTTATAACTGTTTACTGATGTAAATGTCTTTTGGTTTTGAGAGTCTTTGTTATTTTTGTTAATCTTTGTTTTGATTGTTATTGTCTAATAAGACTTATAACCAGGTTTATAATTAAATGAGCCATAAGATTGGTGCAACATGTCGAGGTGGATCGGCTTACCTTCCAGAGCACAATTGATCACCTGAGGATTTTTGGTGGAGTAAGTGATGCTTAGTGTTTAGTTTTCCAGGTTTGTTATGTATATCCATGTGGTCGTTTGTGTTGGATTCTTTGGTCATGACATTGAGTTCATATTTTACTATTTTTTGCCTATCATGTTGGAAAAAGACAAAAAGAGTAAGAAGATATTAATCAACCGAAATTTTCTTTGATGATAACAAAATATGCATCAGTATTTTAACATGCCTACTGACATCTAAATTTATCTGAAGAGCATTCCACCAAAGATATGTACATATCTGTCAAAAATGACAACATAACATAAAACCGAACGGAGTTAATGTAAAAGAGATACTTTAACAGGTTTCAAAACTGGAATCAGAGAGTGAAAATGTGTGGATAAAAATGCAACTTTTGTTTATGAGGACAAGTATTGAAATGTGATTATATTTTGAAAAAAACAAGGGTACATAGTAAGCAACTAAAAAGTTTGTTTAATAAGAAAATACAACACTTTGGCTGAAATGAATAAAAGATCGAAATATAATTAAATAAAGTCAACAGTAGTATTCCGCTGTTCAAAAGTCATAAATTGATTGAGGAAATCAAATCCGTGTTACAAACTAACACTTAGGGAAACACTTCAACTATAAGAAGAAAACAACGATATAATAAAACACAGAAGTGAAACAAACAACAATGCAACAGACACGGAAACGAACTATTAAAAAACACACACTAAACTCGCATTATCTCACTGCAAATAATCGAAAAACCATACCCTCTTGAAATTATTGCAACAAATCAGATATCTTTTTTCTACAACACAATTTTGCAAATAGTTTATTTTGTTATTAATAATTGTTAAAACAACACTAATTGTATTTTGGTTGTAGGCATAAGATGGATATTTTTTGTTAAATGTCGGCAAAGGTTGACGACATTTGTATGTCCCTGTCCCATACATAACGCTATAATGAAAACAATACGAGTCAGAAACGCAGCACAAACACACACAGGAACTCTCATCACAGAGAAATACTCAAACAAACAGTCGACACAACATACAAACAGCAAAACTACAGCAAACATCTTTCATTACCGACAGACTGCACATGACATAACAAACAGTGACACACTTATTTAACGAATTTGTAATCTTGAAATTCATACAATTATTTTCACAATACCAGTCCAAACAATCATCATGATATTGACGGTATTGAAATTTTATGTTATGATTATTAGAACAACAAAAGATAAAACATAACACATTATCCAACCGAAATCATAACATAAACGGTTAAAATAAATACATGAATGTTGGATGTATAAGATACCTAGACACGTACAGCAATGCCAATCCACCCTTGATATAATAGTCATATCAGGGAATATGTCACCTCTTGACTGTTATATTATCAATGTTACATATATATTTTTCATAATTTTATTTTGTTATTCGTAAGGTCGCTATTTTCTCAGATGAATAGTTTTTTTGTTTTTAATGATGGTATTGTATTTTTCTTATTGTTGAAAGCCGTACGGGTGTACATAACTGCTAAAAACCTCTTCTTTTGAACTTTGATGGATAATTGTTCCATTATCAATCATACCATATCTCCTTTTTATATTCATAAATCTGCTATGAAAGTAGCGCAATCAGTTCCAACAGGCTAATCAAAGGCATTTAATCTGTTATACAAGACATCCGTTTTGTCTTCATAATACCCACCAAGGCTCTCGAATCAAACAATGTTGCCATCGTTAATTAAAATCAATCGTTATATATCATTTTATTAGACTAATTTGTATATAAAATCTGATAACTGACAGAAAACCTACACCTGTTTTGCAAGATAATATATAGGATTTCATAATCCGCCAATCGTTTCGTTTTATCTTAATTTTATTGAAATTTATTTAGCGAAGCAAATTAAAATCAAATATGACAATACATTGAAAGATGGACAAGATAGTTAATATATGTGTAATATTAACAACATGTTTATGTAATATTTTATATTCATTGGAACTCAGGCAACAAATTTACCAGATAGAGATAAATACCAAATTTGTATCTTTACCGACGACTAAGATCTTGGTAAAAAGCTTTGTCGCTTGTGCATCGAACTGTCTTTCAAATGGAGTCTGCTGTGCGGCTAGTTATCACAAAACTACAAAAGAATGCTATCTTGTTGTCAATGACTACTGTTATAATGAGACCGAATCAGAAAGTGACTGGAAAATTGTTCGTTTAAAACTGTGTAAGTGAATTTTGTGCTTTCTTACTTATTCGTTTAATAGATTACTTATACTTTTTTCAAGCCTTTTTATTAAGTCATTTTATGACCGTTTTGCTGTTTTATATTATGACTTTTCTTAAGTATAACAAAGAAGATGTGGTATTATTGTCAATGAGACAACTATCCACAAAAGACCAAAATGACACAGACATTAACAACTAAGGTCCATATAAATGCCTTTCGAAAATTGTACATGGTAAGCGTATTCACAACTGTAATAAATATTCATTTATTTAAATATTATCATAGTAACCAGATTAAACGTGTTAACAATATCATATTATCAACATGTTTTCGTAGGCTTTGATGGGTTCATTCTCAAGTAATCTAGCGCGTCGACTCACCAGCAGCGTTGGTGGTCTTATTCTCAAGTTATTGTTAATTTGTGACCGAGTTTGTACAAACATGGGCAACACGACGGGTGCCACATAAAAAGAAGGATCCGCTTACCCTTTTTGAGCAACTGAGATCACCACCAGTTTTTGGTTGATTTAGTGTTTTTCAGTAATGGCGCTAATAGTTTATTTTCGACTTATTAATTTGAATGTTTCTTTGGTATCTTCTACCTCTCTTTTAAGTAGCGCGTCGAATCTTCAGGGTCTTTGTGTGGCTTTATTCTCAAATAAAATAGCCCGTCGAATCTTCAAGGTCTTGTGTGGCCTTATTCTCAAATAAAATAGCCCGTCGAATCTTCAGGGTTTTGTGTGGCCTTATTCTAAAATAAAATAGCGCGTCCAATATCCAGGGTCTTGTGTGGCCTTATTCTCAAATAAAGTAGCCCGTCGAATCTTCAGGGTCTTGTGTGGCCTTATTTACAAATAAAATAGCACGTCGAATCTTCAGGGTCTTGTGTAGCCTTATTCTCAAATAAAATAGCGCGTCCAATCTTCAGGGTCTTGTGTGGCCTTATTCTCAAATAAAGTAGCCTGTCGAATCTTAAGGGTCTTGTGTGGCCTTATTCTCAAATAAAGTAGCCCGTCGAATCTTCAGGGTCTTGTGTGACCTTATTCCAAAATAAAATAGCGCGTCGAATCTTCAGGGTCTTTTGTGGCCTTATTCTCAAATAAAATAGCGCGTCCAATCTTCAGGGTCTTGTGTGGCCTTATTCTCAAATAAAGTAGCCCGTCGAATCTTCAGGGTCTTGTGTGGCCTTATTTTCAAATAAAATAGCGCGTCCAATCTTCAGGGTCTTGTGTAGCCTTATTTTCAAATAAAATAGCGCGTCCAATCTTCAGGGTCTTGTGTGGCCTTATTCTCAAATAAAGTAGCCCGTCGAATCTTCAGGGTCTTGTGTGGCCTTATTCGCAAATAAAGTAGCCCGTCGAATCTTCAGGGTCTTGTGTGACCTAATTCCAAAATAAAATACCGCGTCAAATCTTCAGGGTCTTGTGTGGTCTTATTCTAAAATAAAATAGCGCGTCCAATCTTCAGTGTTTTTTTTTGTCTTGATTTCACTCCAAAGAATTGTTAAATAATTCCAGCATGTCGTTTATAACAAAAAATAATCAGAACATTTGTACAAAGAAGATAACATACATCAGGTTTTTTTTTCATTTTACATGAACAGTCTTTCAACTGAAATACATTCCTCATTCAGAAATTACATATTTCATTCAAGATATCGACCGACTATTTTCTGCTTTATAACAATACAGAATGTTTTCGTTAAATCAAAGCCAGAACTATGACAATCGTTTCAATGGTTGATGCAAACAAACGTTTGGTCTTCAGGTCTTTGTATTACCTTTTGAATTATGTATTTTTGTTTATATATCTTCCATACATATGTTAGATTTACCTACCTTCACTACGTATACCTGCTTGCACTACAAAAACAAAGAGATAAATATGAGTCAACTCTAAGATATATATTATTATCCATTGATAAAAACAATTATACTTTTGTGAAATTTTTCAATCAATGTTATATTTTCACAAATGTCTCCATCAGTGGGGACTCATTCCCTTAAATTCTCACATTTTAAAGTAAACTTAACCTGAATAATTCTAAAAAAAAAAAGATAACAACAAAAAAGTACATTTAAATACGTTTGTTTGATGTTACTAGTTTTGAAATTTCTTTTCCTTTTTAAACAATTGACAGAAAATGTTAACGTTTATAACAATTTTAATTTCAGTACAGAAAGAATATTTTGAAATGGATAAAACATGGGAAGAATCTAAGGTACATGTATATTAATTATTTCTAATATAACAAATTAACAAATAATGCCCATTGATCTTTGAAACCTTCAAGCTAGATGAAATTTGGTTTTTTTATAATATTTTTGGTGGTAGACTTTGATAGAATTAGTGGTCTTTTATTGTAGTCTTTCAGAAAATGAAGAGGACCAGGTTATCTTCATATATAAATATTATCTCATTATGGTGTAATGATGAAAATGGTTTAAAATTGTCAAGTTGTCAGTTATAATTAGAACAATATATATCGTAAAGTACAGATTTAGTCATGTTTTCAGTTAAGATTTAAGATTGAAAAGTTGTTAATTGTATTGAAAGAGGCAGATAGCACTTTCAGTCCTGTAGTTGGTGAGTTTAAAGTCAATATTGGATGCCTCGTCTTCATTTTAATCTGGTTTAATTCAATACACTATAAATACAACTTGAGTTCACCATTTTAAAAAAGCAAGTCCATCATTTACAACAAATCTTTAAATAAGGTTTGTTTGATCATTAAAATGTGAACATTCCATTCTGTAAAGTGGAGTGTCACTCACAATTCTTCACGCAACTAAGACAAATAATTGATTCAATTTCATGAAATTACATGTTGATCAAACAGAATCAGGAATTAATTCTTTGATAAATAACTTTAATCAGATATTTATTGTTTTTCAAAGAAAAAAAATCTTATTGTTGAAA
Organism: Mytilus edulis; assembly: GCF_963676685.1. Taxonomy (NCBI): domain Eukaryota; kingdom Metazoa; phylum Mollusca; class Bivalvia; order Mytilida; family Mytilidae; genus Mytilus; species Mytilus edulis. The sequence goes on from NC_092345.1 coordinate 4,347,320, forward strand.
ATCTATTTTATCTGTCCTTGAACAGACGCTTATTTTTTAAACAAGAACATTTTGTATAAAAAAATCCAATGAGGATTCATTTATTAGGTCATCTTATTGTATTGTTTATAAGTGTTACAGAAAATTTACGACTCTATAGACAGGATCTAGTAAATCCATTTGAAGCTTTAAGAGATTATAATATTTAAGCCTATAAAGAAAAAAACTTCTGAATAAATTTTTATGTGATGGTGGAGATTCAAGGGGATAATCAAAAGACAGTTGTGGCCTATGATTCTGAAGTAGTGTGAACCCTTAGATAATGGTATAATTAGTAATTATTAGGACAATTACATGCATTATTAAACATGTTATACAATACGGCAACGACAATGAAACAAGAAACCTAGCACCAAAAGCACGTACATTGTGTACCTAACTGAGTTATGAATTATTTCAAGTTAAGGTAGGAACTTGAATTAGGGTTGTGGACCTTTCAGTTTAGAGTGTCAAACTTTCTGGACCTTCCATTACCAAATGTTAATTTGAACCCCTGCAATATGTCAGCAGAAGACTTGTTAAACTATTTTAATGAAACATTAGTAAACAGGACATAGATAAACTACTAGCTGATACAGAGAAATGTATACAATTGCATGAGCTAAATTTTAAAATTTCTGATTAACAAATTTTTAATGCACTGAACACTTTAAAAAATACGAAAGCCTGTGGAATTGACCAAATACCAAATGAGTAGCTAAATTATAGGTTTTACATATTCTGCCAACCCCTGTTGAAAACAAATTAATTTTCCTGTGATTTTGTGTAAAAATCCTAAACATAAATCACCAAAGATCATAGTAACTACAAGGGAATTGATATAAGTAGCAATATTTGTAAGCTGTTTACTAGAATATTATTTTATGTTCACTAGACTAGAAATATATTTTTATTTAGAAAACAGAGCATTATATCCCAAGAACAAATTAATTTCTCTAAAAACGTGACAAGTGACAAAAACTATGTATAAAAAATAATTATAAATGATTTTAAATCTTATCAGAAGAAACCTGTGACTCAATATTGCCATCAAATACTTCATTTGTTAAAAAAACGAAATCTCTAGCTTTTAATTCGTCACGCCGTACTAAAGATTCGATATTTTTATAAAAAGACACACACATTAAAAATATAAAACATTATACTTATCTTGGTGTAACTTAAGTACATCGTACAGCTTTCAGAAGCCAAAAATATGTTATATAAATAAGCTTTAAGCTTTCTTTAAATAAACTAAATATTTCACTAAATATAAACCTAAACTTTCCCGAGGTAAATTGAAAAAGGAAATAAAATGGAGAATGGAAACGGGGAATGTGTCAAAGAGACAACAACCCGACCATAAAGAAGACAACTGCAGAAGGTCACCAACAGGTCTTCAATGCAGCGAGAAATTCCCGCACCCGGAGGCGTCCTTCAGTTGGCCCCTAAACAAATATATATACTAGTTCAGTGATAATGAACGCCATACTAAACTCCAAATTGTACACAAGAAACTAATATTAAACAAAAAATACAAGACTAACAAAGGCCAGAGGCTCCTGACTTTTGACAGGTGCAACACTCCGGCGGGGTTAAACATGTTTATGAGATCTCAACCCTCCCCCTATACCTCTAGCCAATGCAGAAAAGTAAACGCATAACAATACACACATTAAAATTCAGTTCAAGAGCAGTCCGAGTCTGATGTCAGAAGAGTCACTATTCAAACGACAAAATCACAAGCTCAAACACTTCAAACAAATGGATAACAACTGTCATATTCCTGTCTAAGTTGAACAATGATACCGAAATTATCTATATCTTTTGACTTTCTTAAGATCTAAAAAAAACGAGAAAGTGCATTTTCATGTTTATTCATTCGGCATTTTAATATTTGCAGGAGTTTTGTGAGACCTGGGGAGGAAGATTGGCGACTGTTTCAAGTGTTTCCGAGAATGAGCATATGATCAGACGGCTTGGTGGTAAGTAAATGAATCACCTTAGGTTGACCATCGGGGGTCAAAGTTTGTTTCATTTATTCTTATCTATTTTTTCTGTTTGGCATGAGTGTTATCTGCCTGTGAATGTTTATCTCCCTTCTTCTTATTTCTGATGTTTTTATCATATGGAAAGTTTAAATCATCTGAATTCCATTGTAAAAGAGAATGAAACCTTAAGAATATTGTCCCAAGATAAACCCTTTTGATATTGTTAACGTTCGGTTTGATTTAAGTTTTTAAGCATAATAGTTATATGATCATAGATACCAGGATTAAAATGTGTACGCGCGATGTGCGTTTCGTCTACAAAAGTCTCATTAGTGACGCTAAATCAAAATATGCTGTATTTCAAGTTTTTACGAGAAAATGGTGAATAACACCTGGGTTTAAAGCTAGCTAAACCTCTCATTTGTATGACAGTCGCATCAAATTCCATTATATTAACAACGGTGTGTGAACAAAAAAAACAGACATAAGCGTTCAACATGTCAAAATTAGAGAGGTGCAGCAGACATCATTGTGTTACAATATTATATTGCATCTTTCGTTAGATAGTTAAAATTATGTTATCCCTTTCCCATTCCTTGCCCGATAAATATGTACATAGATAAGATTGTTATTTTATCGTATAATTAGAATGTCCCGTTTTTATTCTTTTAAGAAAAGAGTTCTATGATAGCATTTTCATACCTGGTAAATATTTTTAAGGGTAAAACACAAGTGTCAAGCTCATCAAATTGAGGTATTAAAAATTATTGGAACTTATATTAATCAATGTTTCGAATTAAGGAAACTATCAATATAGTTCATAAATATCTATATGTGCCCCATTAAGAATATTTGCCCCTATATATTTATTCGATCTATTTATAACTGCTTTTTACACAAATTGTTATGGGTTTGGTCCGACTGTGGCGTATGATCATAATATTAAGTTGATTTTATTCAAATTTATATATGATTATATAATGATATTATTTGTCATTTCATTATGAAAAAAGGATTGCAATTAAGTTTTCATTCATCATGGACCTTTTAATTGGAATGAATATATGTTTATATTTATCTGTTATATTTCAGCTGCAACCTCAGTATGGATAGGAGGAACCGACTTGAAATCTGAAGGTACATGGGTGTGGACCAATTATTCACAAGAAGAAAAGCTGATTCAACCAACTTTCTGGGGACCGAAACAACCAAACAACTATAACAATCAAGACTGTTTGGCATACTTTAAGTTTCATAACAACGGCATCACATGGTTTTTAGACGGATACGCATGGGATGATGATGAGTGCCAGTTTCAATTTCATTTCATGTGTGAGAAGTGATATATAAATATCTTATTCACGGGTGTCATTCGGTTTAACGAGAGAAATGATCGTGAAAGAATATTTAACGGTGGTCAAGTATTGCGAGAAATCGTGAATGCTCTGGTACTGGATCGTGAAAATAATGAAATCGAGAAAATATATGAAAGATCAGTAAATAATCCAATATAATTAATTATACAGACAAATTTACAACAAAATAACACTGTCTGTCAAAATGGTTCAACATTATGATCAGTATGTGAGAAAATACAGTTTTAAAAGTACATAGTTTTCACAAAACAACAAAAGGCAGATCGCTTCTCGACAGTTCAATGACATAAAAATGTAAACAAGCATGATTCTTTTCACAAATTCAAATAAAATAAACTGCTTTTATCTGAATAAGGGCATTCTATAAAGTATTTGAATAAATCAAATGGTTCTCATAGTTATTTTGTATAAAAATGATCTGAAACTTGGTAGAAATAATTTTTCGGATCGTGAAAGATCACGTACCGCTTTTTGAAGATCGTGAAAAGGATCGTGAAAGATCTGATGCTACGAAGACGTTCAAATTATTCTTCAATCATATGATAGCTAATATTTCTTATTGATATAGAGATATACTTGACCACCGTTAGATATTTTTTCACGATCATTTCTCTCGTTAAACCGAATGACGCCCGTGTTATCTACTTTATCAATTTCCTGGTTATAATGTTATATCAATGTATTTTACTTGATCTTTCTTTTTGTATATTGTGTCTGGAATCTTTTTTCATATATAAAGTATATAGGTAATTTTTTTTCAGAGACAAGTGACTGTGATTATTTTATTATTTTATTATTTTGTTCTTTCACATTTTGTCGGTAACTTGTGACTCAAAAAAAAAAAGAAGGTAAAAAGCAAAAAATCATAAAGAAACGAAAATACTGATACTGATGTAGCAACAATCCCGCATTGTTATAAAGTATTGGACCAATTATTGTTTAGTACCATTACTGGTCTTAGCTAGTATATACTCACCTGATGATGTAGCAACAATCCCGCATTGTTATAAAGTATTGGAACAATTATTGTTTAGTACCATTACTGGCCTTAGTTAGTGTTTACTCACCTGATGATGTAGCAACAATCCCGCATTGTTATAAAGTATTGGACCAATTATTGTTTAGTACCATTACTGGCCTTAGTTAGTGTTTACTCACCTGATGATGTAGCAACAATCCCGCATTGTTATAAAGTATTGGACCAATTATTGTTTAGCACCATTACTAGCCTTAGTTAGTATATAATCACCTGATGATGTAGCAACAATCCCACATTGTTATAAAGTATTGGACTAATTATTGTTTAGTACCATTACTGGTCTTAGTTAGTTTTTACTCACCTGATGATGTAGCAACAATCCTGCATTGTTTTAAAGTATTGGACCAATTATTGTTTAGCACTATTACTGGCCTTAGTTAGTGTTTACTCACCTGATGATGTAGCAACAATCCCACAGTGTTATAAAGTATTGGACCAATTATTGTTTAGTACCATTACTCGCCTCAGTTAGTATTTACTCACCTGATGATGTAGCAACAATCCGACATTGTTATAAAGTATTGGACCAATTATTGTTTAGTACCATTACTGGCCTCAGTTAGTATTTACTCACCTAATGATGTAGCAACAATCCCACATTGTTATAATGTATTGGACCAATTATTGTTGAGTACCATTACTGGTCTTAGTTAGTGTATACTCACCTGATGATGTAGCAACAATCCCACATTGTTATAAAGTATTGGACCAATTATTGTTTAGCACCATTACTAGCCTAAGTTAGTGTTTACTCACCTGATGATGTAGCAACAATCCCGCATTGTTATAAAGTATTGGACCAATTATTGTTTAGCACCATTACTGGCCTTAGTTAGTGTTTACTCACCTGATGATGTAGCAACAATCCCACATTGTTATAAAGTATTGGACCAATTATTGTTTAGTACCATTACTGGTCTCAGTTAGTATTTACTCACCTGATGATGTAGCAACAATCCCGCATTGTTATAAAGTATTGGACCAATTATTGGTTAGCACCATTACTGGCCTTAGTTAGTATTTACTCACCTGATGCTGTAGCAACAATCCCGCATTGTTATAAAGTTCTGAACCAATTATTGTTTAGTACCATTACTGGCCTTAGTTAGTGTTTACTCACCTGATGATGTAGCAACAATCCCGCATTGTTATAAAGTATTTAACCAACTATTGTTTAGTACCGTTACTGGCCTTAGTTAGTGTTTACTCACCTGATGATGTAGCAACAATCCCGCATTGTTATAAAGTATTGGACCAATTATTGTTTAGTACCATTACTGGTCTCAGTTAGTGTTTACTCACCTGATGCTGTAGCAACAATCCTGCATTGTTATAAAGTTCTGAACCAATTATTGTTTAGTACCATTACTGGCCTTAGTTAGTGTTTACTCACCTGATGATGTAGCAACAATCCCGCATTGTTATAAAGTATTTAACCAACTATTGTTTAGTACCGTTACTGGCCTTAGTTAGTGTTTACTCACCTGTTGATGTAGCAACAATCCCGCATTGTTATAAAGTATTGGACCAATTATTGTTTAGCACTATTACTGGCCTAAGTTAGTGTTTACTCACCTGATGATGTAGCAACAATCCCGCATTGTTATAAAGTATTGGACCAATTATTGTTTAGCACTATTACTGGCCTTAGTTAGTGTTTACTCACCTGATAATGTAGCAACAATCCCGCATTGTTATAAAGTATTGGACCAATTATTGTTTAGCACTATTACTGGCCTTAGTTAGTGTTTACTCACCTGATGATGTAGCAACAATCCCGCATTGTTATAAAGTATTGAACCAATTATTGTTTAGTATCATTACTGGCCTTAGTTAGTGTATACTCACCTGATGATGTAGCAACAATCCCGCATTGTTATAAAGTATTGAACCAATTATTGTTTAGTACCATTACTGGCCTTAGTTAGTGTTTACTCACCTGATGATGTAGCAACAATCCCGCATTGTTATAAAGTATTGAACCAATTATTGTTTAGTACCATTACTGGCCTTAGTTAGTGTTTACTCACCTGATGATGTAGCAACAATCCCGCATTGTTATAAAGTATTGGACCAATTATTGTTTAGTACCATTACTGGCCTTAGTTAGTGTTTACTCACCTGATGATGTAGCAACAATCCCGCATTGTTATAAAGTATTGGACCAATTATTGTTTAGTACCATTACTGGCCTTAGTTAGTGTTTACTCACCTGATGATGTAGCAACAATCCGACATTATTATAAAGTATTGGACCAATTATTGTTTAGTACCATTACTGGCCTTAGTTAGTGTTTACTCACCTGATGATGTAGCAACAATCCCGCATTGTTATAAAGTTCTGAACCAATTATTGTTTAGTACCATTACTGGCCTTAGTTAGTGTTTACTCACCTGATGATGTAGCAACAATCCGATATTGTTATAAAGTATTGAACCAATCATTGTTTAGTACCATTACTGGCCTTAGTTAGTGTTTACTCACCTGATGATGTAGCAACAATCCCGCATTGTTATAAAGTATTGAACCAATCATTGTTTAGTACCATTACTGGCCTTAGTTAGTGTTTACTCACCTGATGATGTAGCAACAATCCGACATTGTTATAAAGTATTGAACCAATCATTGTTTAGTACCATTACTGGCCTTAGTTAGTGTTTACTCACCTGATGATGTAGCAACAATCCCGCATTGTTATAAAGTTCTGAACCAATTATTGTTTAGTACCATTACTGGCGTTAGTTAGTGTTTACTCACTTGATGTTTCTTTTCTTTTGTTGGTGCATGAATTTACATTATCTCGTTGGTTGATAATTTTCTGGTCTTTCATTCCTGTCAAAAATTGAAAATGGAAATGAGGAATGTGTCAAAGAGACAACAACCCGACTATACAGCCGAAGGCCACCAATGGGTCTTTAATGCAGCGAGAAACTCCCGCACCCGGAATTTACATAGCTAATTTGATAAAAAGCTAATTTGATAAAAGTGTTCAATATCCTTCAATAGAATACGTCTACGGTGGCTGGATGTATGTTTTTTATATTATTTTCTTGTCGGATTTTATTTTGTACATATATCATATATTTATGTTGATTTACACGTCACTATAATAAACAGTTTACATATAGTAATGAATAAAAGTATTTTTTATAGAATAATGCATACACGAAAAAATTATTGTCACCGCGAAATAAAAAGTTTCAAGTATGTGGAAAGGTTAGGTTCATCAATAGTTTTCACGTATGATAGATCTATTTGTCAAGATAGGAAAGCAATGCATGTAAGTGTAAAACACAAAACAACATAAGCACGTACTGAGTACTAAATTGCAGCATAGTGAATGTTTAACATAATTTTAATATCTGGTACTGGGCAAACATCAAAGCGGGGGTAATCCATTATATAAGTGACCTTCAGGTTTCAGACAGGATACATGTAGATAGATGTCAGACCACCAATTCACTCATTCTAATTTAGAACAGGTGTCACAGTATCCCTTCCATGACAAAAAGTAGTCATTTTGGTGCCAACAAATTTAAAAAAAAAGAAGAAAAATTTTGTAAAAGAGATATACATATACCAATATAAAAAGACCATTTCGAGCGCAAACTTACCTGTTCATGGTCTAAAAAAGATGTGATATGATTGCTAATCAGCAAACTCCCCAAAAGAGACCAAACGACACAGAAATCAAAATACAACATAGAAAACTAAAACTGAACGAATACAAAACCTCCTAAATACCCTGCATAAACTCAGGTGCTTTTGAAGGGTAAGCAGTCTGTCTTTCATATAATTTTATAACATTTAAAAGACTAAAAAAGAGTGTCAGGACCAATTAAAGTTGTATATTAAATAAAGGAAAGATCAAAACAAAACAAACAAGTCACTCCAGAAAAGCAGACTTGCAGAGTCACACAAGAAGAAAACTTACAGGAATAATAGCAAGCAAGGTAGAGGTCCAGATCAAAACTACCATTGTCTTCTTTTACCATAGAGTTTAACGTCACCAAGAAACAGTAAAGATGACAAAGTGAAAGAAACACCTCTTGACTGTTATATTATGAATGTTATATATATATTTTTCATAATTTTATTTTGTTATTCGTAAGGTCGTTCTTTTCTCAGATGAATAGTTTTTTTGTTTTTAATGATGGTATGGTTTTTTCCTCATTGTTGAAAGCCGTACGGTTGCACATAACTGCTAAAAACCTCTTCGTTTGAACTTTGATGGATAATTGTCCCATTATCAATCATACCATATCTCCTTTTAATATTTATAAATCTGCTATTAAAGTGGCGCAACCAGTTCGAACAGGCTAATCAAAGGCATTTAATGTGTTATACCTTTTTGATCTTTTGGTCCTCGATGCTGTTCAACTTTGTACTCGTTTCGGCTTTCAAACTTTTGTATCTGTGCGTCACACATAGGTCTTGTGTGGACAAAATACACTTCTGGCGTATTAAAATTTTGAACTTGTTGCCTTTTGTTGGCTGTTGTTCGTGTGATTCTTTGTCAATTGTGTTCTCCAATTTATTTATATTGTTGTCCTGTGTTGTCATTTTGATGTTATATTTCACATGGCCATAAAAGTGCGAGGTTTGACATGCCACAAAACCAGGTTCAACCCACCATTTTTTCCTTTAAAAATGCCCTGTACCAAGTCAGGAATATGGTCATTGTTATATTATAGTTCGTTTCTTTGTGTATTACATTATAACGTTGTGTCGTTTGTTTTCTCTTATTTTTTAGTGTAAATTCACATTGCAATAAGACGTGTCACGGTACTTGTCTATCCCAAATTCATGGGATTTTGTCTATATGTGTTACATTTTAGTGTTATGTCGTTGTTCTCCTCTTATATTTAATGCGTTTCCCTCGGTTTTAGTTTGTTATCCCGATTTTGTTTTTTGTCCATGGATTTATGAGTTTTGAACAGCGGTATACTACTGTTGCCTTTATTTATACAAGACATCCGTTTTGTCTTCATAATACCCACAAAGGCTCTCGAATCAAACAATGTTGCCATCGTTAGTGAAAATCAATCGTTATATATCATTTTATTAGACTAAATTGAATATAAAATCTGATAACTGGCAGAAAACCTACTCCTGTTTTGCAAGATAATATATAGGATTTCATAATCAGCCAATCGTTTCGTTTTATCATAATTTTATTGTAATTTTTTTAGCGAAGCAAATTGAATCAAATATGTCAATAAGACATTGAAAGATGGACAAGATAGTTATATGTGTAATATTAACAACATGTTTATGTACTATTTTATATTCATTGGAACTCAGGCAACAAATTTACCAGATAGAGATAAATACCAAATTTGTATCTTTACCGACGACTAAGATCTTGGTAAATAGCTTTGTCGCTTGTGCATCGAACTGTCTTTCAAATGGAGTCTGCTGTGCGGCTAGTTATCACAAAACTACAAAAGAATGCTATCTGGTTGTCAAGGACTACTGTTATAATGAGACCGAATCAGAAAGTGACTGGAAAATCCTCCGTTTAAAACTGTGTAAGTGAATTTTGTGCTTTCTTATTTATTCGTTTAATAGATGACTTAGACTTTTTTCAAGCCTTTTTATTAAGTCATTTTATGACCGTTTTGCTGTTTCATAGTATGACTTACATTGATATGCCAAGATCATTCCTGTCTCTTTTAAATTGTTTCATATTTTTCTTAAGGTCCATATAAATGCTTGTCGAAAATTGTACATGGTAAGCGCATTCACAACTGTAAAAATATTTATTAATATAAATATTATCATAGTAACCAGATTAAACATGTTGACAATATCATATTATCAACATGTCTTCGTAGGCTTTGATGGGCTCATTCTAAGGTAATCTCGGACGTCGAATCACTAGCAGCATTGGTGGTCTTATTCTCAAGTTATTGTCAATTTATGACTTTGTACTATCATGAGCAACACGACGGGTGCCACATGAAGAGAAGGGTACGCTTACCATTTTGGAGCAACTGAGATCACCCTTAGTTGTTTGTTGATTTAGTGTTTTTCATCAATTGCGCTAATAGTTTATTTTCTACTTTTGAATTTGAATGTTTCTTTAGTATCCTATACCTCTCTATTAAGTAGCCCGTCGAATCATCAGAGTCTTGTGTGGCCTTATTCTCAAATAAAGTAGCGCGTCGAATCTTCAGGGTCTTGTGTGGCCTTATTCTCAAATAAAGTAGCGCGTCCAATCTTCAGTGGTTTTTGTGGTCTTAATTTCACTCCAAGGAATTATTAAATAATTCCAGCATGTCATTTATAACCAAAAAAAAATCAGTATTTGTTAGAACATTTGTACAAAGAAGATAACATACATCAGGTTTTGTTTTCATTTTACATGAACAGTCTTTCAACTGAAATACATTCCTTCAGAATTTACATATTTCATTCAAGATATCGACCGACTATTTTCTGTTTTATTACAATACAAGCAGAAATTCGATTTGCATTAAAACATATCTGTAAAGGGTAATGATTGTTGTCACACAAATTTCTGATCAATATAAAAAGCAACAAAGAACTGTTACATAAGTGGAGGTATTAAAAGCTATAATACCAGGTTTAACCCAGAATGTTTTCGTTAATTCCAAGCCATATCTTTGACAATCGTTTCAATGGTTGATGTAGACAAACGTTTGGTCTTCGGGTTTTTTTTATTATCTTTTTTATTATCTTTTTTTGTTTATATATCTTCCATACATATGGAAGATTTACCTACCTTCACTACCTATACCTGCTTGCACTGCAACAAAAAAGAGATAAATATGAGTCAACTCTAAGACATATATCTGTATATTATTCTCTGTAGAAAAGAAAAAAAACACTTTTGTGAAATTTATCAACCAATGTTATATTTTGACAAATGTTATATTTTGCAAATGTCTCCATCAGTGAGGATTAATTCCCTTAAGTTCTCACATTTTAAAGAAAAGTTAACCTGAATAAGTTTCAAAAACAAGATTACAACAAAAAGTACATTTAAATACGTTTATTTGATATCATTACTTGTTTTTAAATTTCTATTCCTTTTTCAAACAATTGACAGAAAATGTTAACGCTTATAACAATATTCATTTCAGTACAGAAAGAATATTTTGAAATGGATAAAACATGGGAAGAGTCTAAGGTATATTAGATATTTTTAATAGAACAAATTTACAAATAATGCCCATTGATCTTTGATGTGTTAAACCTTCAAGTTAGATGAAATTTATTTTCATTATAACCTTTTTGGTAGAAGACTTATGTAGTCTGAAGAGGACCAGGTTGTCTTCATATATAAATATTATCTCATTATGGTGTAATGATGAAAATTGTTTAAAATTGTCAAATTTTCACTTATAATTAGAACACTATCTATTGTAAAGTACCGATTTAGTCATGTTTTCAGTTAAGATTAAAAAGATGTTAATTGTATTAGAAGAGCAGATATCACTTACAGTCCTGTAGTTGGTGAGTTTAATGTCAATATTGGATGCCCCGTCTTCATTTTAATCTGATTTAATTCAATACACTATAAATATAACTTGAGTTCAACATTTCAAAAAAGCGAGTCCATCATTTACAACAAATCTTTAAATGAGGTTTGTTTGATCATTAAAATGTGAACATTCCATTCTGTAAAGTGGAGTGTCACTCACAGTCTTCACGCAACTAAGAGGAATGATTCGTTCAATTTCATGAAATTACATGTAGATCAAACAGAATCAGGAATTAATACTTTAATAAATAGCTTTGATCAGATTATTTATTATGTTTCAAAGAAAAAAAAAATATTGTTCAAAATCTATTTTATCTGTCCTTGAAAAGAAGTTTATTTTTTAAACAAGAAAATTTAGTAAAAAAATTTCAATAAGGATTCAATTATAAGATTATCTTATTGTATTGCTTATAAGTGTTACAGAAAATTTAGGATCTAGTAAATCCATTTGAAGCTTTAATAGATTATAATATTTAAGCCTATAAAAAAACTTTATAAAACTTTATGTCCTTACGTGTGGATTTGTTCTTGTGATTTTGTGTAAAAATAAATCATAAATCAGGTGACACCAAAGAACATAGTAGTACAGGGGAATTGATATAAGTAGTAATACTGGTAAGCTGTTTACTAAAATATAAATTTTATGTTTACTAGACTAGAAATATATTTTATTTAGAAAACAGAGCATTATATCCCAAGAACAAATTAATTTATCTAAAAACAAAGTGACCAGTGACAAAAACTATGTGTAAAAAAATAATTATGAATGATTTCAAATCTAATTAGATGAAACCTGTGACCCAATATAGCCATCAAATACTTCATTTAATTGTCTTCTTTATGCTGATGATCTCACACCTATTTCGGGCACTCAATAATTTTAACATTTATTGTGAAAATTGGAATTATAAAGTCAGCTAAAAAAAAACGAAATCTCTAGTTTTTAATTCATCACGCCGTACTAAAGATTCGATGCTTTTATAAAAAGACACATATATCAAAAATATAAAACATTATACTTATCTTGCTGTAACTTAAAGTACATCGAACAGCTTTTAGAAGCAAAAAATATTTTATATAAATAAGGTTTAAGCTATCTTTAAATAAAACTAAATATTTCACTAAATATAAACCTAAACTTTCCCCTCTAATGCACATGTTCGACCAGATAGTGTAATCTGTATTATTATATGACTCAGAAATATGGGGCTGTTTTAATTCAAAAGTAAAATCCAAAAAACACTGAACTCCGAGGTAAATTGAAAAAAAGAAATAAAATTTAGAATGGAAATGGGGAATGTGTCAAAGAGACAACAACCCGACCATAGAGAAGACAATAGCAGAAGGTCACCAACAGGTCTTCAATGCAGCGAGAAATTTCCGCACCCGGAGGCTTCCTTCAGCTGGCCCCTAAACAAATATATATACTAGTTCAGTGATAATGAAAGCCATACTAAACTCCAAATTGTACTCAAGAAACTAAAATTAAAAATAATGCAAGACTAACAAAGGCCAGAGGCTCAAGACTTGGGACAGGCGCAAACATGCAGCGGGGTTAAAAATGTTTATGAGATCTCAACCCTCCCTCTATACCTCTAGCCAATGCAGAAAAGTAAACGCATAACAATACACACATTAAAATTCAGTTCAAGAGAAGTCCGAGTCTGATGTCAGAAGAATCACTAATCAAACGGTAAAATCACAAGCTCAAACACATCAAACAAATGGATAACAACTGTCATATTCCTGTCTAAGTTAAACAATGATACCGAAATTATCTCTTTCTTTTGACTTTGTTAAGATCCTAAAAAACGAGAAAGTGCATTTTCATGTTTATTCATTCAGCATTTTAATATTTGCAGGAGTTTTGTGAGACCTGGGGAGGAAGATTGGCGACTGTTTCAAGTGTTTCTGAGAATGAACATATGATCAGACAGCTTGGTGGTAAGTTAATGAAGCACCTTAGGTGTACCATCGGGGGTCAAAGTTTGTTTCATTTATTCTTATCTATTTTGTCTGTTTGGCATGAGTGTTATCTACCTGTGAATGTTTATCTTCCCCTCTTCTTATTTCTGATTTTTTTATCATATGGAAAGTTTAAATCATCTGAATTCCATTGTAAAAGAGAATGAAACCTTAAGAATATTGTCCCAAGATAAACCCTTTTGATATTGTTAACGTTCGTTTTTTTTTTTTGTGTTCGATTTAAGTTTTTAAGCATAATATGCAAGTAATATGATCATAAATACCAGGATTAAAATGTGTACCCGCGATGGGCGTTTCGTCTACAAAAGTCTCATCAGTGACGCTAAATCAAAATATGCAAGTTTTTACGAAAAATGGTGGATAACACCTGGGTTTAAAGCTAGCTAAACCTCTCATTTGTATTACAGTCGCATCAAATTGCATTATATTGACAACGATGTGTGAACAAAAAAAAACAGGCATAAGCGTTTAACATGTCAAAATTAGAGAGGTGCAGCAGACATCATTGTGTTACAATATTATAAAGCATCTTTCGTTAGATAGTTTAAATTATGTTATCCCCTTCCCATTCCTTGCCCGATAAATATATACAAAGATAAGATTGTTATTTTATCGTATAATAAGAATGCCCCGTTTTTATTCCTTTAAGAAAAGAGTTCTATGATAACATTTTCATACCTGGTATATATTTTTAAGGGTAAAACACAAGTGTCAAGCTCAAATTGAGGCATTGAAAATTATTGGAACTTATATTAATCAATGTTTCGAATTAAAGAAACTATATGCGTTTCCCTCGGTTTCAGTTTGTTACCCCGATTTTGTTTTTTGTCCATGGATTTATGAGTTTTGAACAGCGGTATACTACTGTTGCCTTTATTTATTCAATATAGTACATAAATGTCTATATGTGCCCCATTTAGAATATATGCCCCTATATATTTATTCGATCTATTTATAACTGCTTTTAAAACAAATTCTTATGGGTTTGGTCCGACTGTGGCGTATGATCATAATATTAAGTGTATTCAAATTTATATATGATTATGTAATGAAATTATTTGTCATTCAATTATGAAAAAAGGATTGCAATAAAGTTTTCATTCATCATGGACCTATTAATTGGAATGAATATATGTTTATATGTATCTGTTATATTTCAGGTGCAAGCTCAATATGGATAGGGGGATCAGACTTGAAATCTGAAGGTACATGGGTATGGAACAATTATTCACAAGAAGAAAAGCTGATTCAACCAACTTTCTGGGGACCGAACCAACCAAACAACTATAACAATCAAGACTGTTTGGCATACTTTAAGTTTTATAACGACGGTAACACTTGGTTTTTAGACGGATACGCATGGGATGATGATGAGTGCCAGTATCAATATCATTTCATGTGTGAGAAGTGATATATAAATATCTTATCCACGGGTGTCATTCGGATTAACGAGAGAAATGATCGTGAAAGAATAATTAACGGTGGCCAATATTGTAAGACGATCGTGAAAGCTCTGGTACCGGATCATGAAAGAAATTTAATCGGGAAGACATATGAAAGATCAGTAAATAATCCAATTTAATCAATTACACAGACAAATTTACAACAAAATAACACTGTCAGTCAAAATGGTTCAACATTATAATCAGTATGTGAGAAAATACAGTTTTAAAAGTACAAGACAACAAAAGGCAGATTGCTTCTCGACATTTCAATGACATAAAAATGTAAACAAACATGATTTTTTTTACAAATTCAAATAAAATAAACTACTTTTATCTGAATAAGGGCATTTTTTTTGAATAAATCAAATGGTTCTCATAGTTATTTTGTATAAAAATAATCTGAAACTTGATAAAAATAGAAATATTTACACAAAATCGATTTTTCGGAACGTGAAAGATCACGTACCGCTTTTTGAAGATCGTGAAAAGGATCGTGAAAGATCTTATGCTACGAAGACGTTCAAATTATTCTTCAATTATATGATAGTTAATATTTCTTATTGATATAGAGATATACTTGACCACCGTTAGATATTTTTTCACGATCATTTCTCTCGTTCAACCGAATGACACCCGGGTTATCTACTTTATCAATTTCCTGGTTATAATGTTATATCAATGTATTTTACTTGATTTTACTTTTTGTATAAAAAAAAGTGTTACAACCACAGGTACTTGTGTCTGGAATCTTTTTTCATTTCTAAAGTATATAGGTATTTTTTCCAAAGACAAGTGACCGTGATTATAACTTTGTTTTTAGAGTGCAGGACTTTGTTCTTTCACATTTTGCCGGTGTCTGGTGACTCAACAAAAAGAATTTAAAAAGCAAAAAATCATAAAGAAAGGAAAATACTGATACTGAGGTATTGTTATAAAGTATTGAACCAATTATTGTTTAGTACCATTGCTGGCCTAAGTAAGTGTTTACTCACCTGATGAGGTAGCAACAATCCCGCATTGTTATAAAGTATCGAACAAATCATTGTTTAATACCATTACTGGCCTTAGTTAGTGTATACTCACCTGATGATGTAGTAACAATCCCGCATTGTTATAAAGTATTGAATCAATTATTGTTTAGCACCATTACTGGCCTTAGTTAGTGTTTACTCACCTGATGATGTAGTAACAATCCCGCATTGTTATAAAGTATTGGACCAATCATTGTTTAGTACCATTACTGGCCTTAGTTAGTGTTTACTCACCTGATGAAGTAGCAACAATCACACATTAATATAAAGTATTGAACCAATTATTGTTTAGCACCATTACTGGCCATAGTTAGTGCTTACTCACCTGATGATGTAGCAACAATCCCACATTGTTATAAAGTATTGAACCAATTATTGTTTAGCACCTTTACTGGTCTTAGTTAGTTTTTACTCACCTGATGATGTAGTACCAATCCCGCATTGTTATAAAGTATTGAACCAATTATAGTTTAGTACCATTACTGGTCTTAGTTAGTGTTTACTCACCTGATGAAGTAGCAACAATCCCACATTAATATAAAGTATTGAACCAGTTATTGTTAAGAACCATTACTGGCCATAGTTAGTGTTCACTCACCTGATGGTGTAGCAACAATCCCGCATTGTTATAAAGTATTGGACCAATCATTGTTTAGTACCATTACTGGCCTTAGTTAGTGTTTACTCACCTGATGATGTAGTAACGATCCCGCATTGTTATAAAGTATTGAACCAATTATTATTTAGTACCATTAATGGCCTTAGTTAGTGTTTACTCACCTGATGAAGTAACAACAATCCCACATTAATATAAAGTATTGAACCAATTATTGTTTAGCGCCATTACTGGCCATAGTTAGTGTATACTCACCTGATGAGGTAGCAACAATCCCGCATTGTTATAAAGTATTGAACCAATTATTGTTTAGCACCATAACTGACCTTAGTTAGTGTTTACTCACCTGATGAGGTAGCAACAATCCCGCATTGTTATAAAGTATTGAACCAATTATTGTTTATTACCATTACTGGCCTTAGTTAGTGTTTTCTCACCTGATGAGGTAGCAACAATCCCGCATTGTTATAAAGTATTGGACCAATTATTGTTTAGCACCATTACTGGCCTTAGTTAGTGTTTACTCACCTGATGATGTAACAACAATCCCGCATTGTAATAAAGTATTGGACCAATCATTGTTTAGTACCATTACTGGCCTTAGTTAGTGTTTACTCACCTGATGAGGTAGCAACAACCCCGCATTGTTATAAAGTATTGAACCAATCATTGTTTAGCACCATTACTGGCCTTAGTTAGTGTTTACTCACCTGATGAGATAGCAACAATCCCGCATTGTTATTAAGTATTGAACCATTCATTGTTTAGCACCATTACTGGTCTTAGTTAGTGTTTACTCACCTGATGTTTGTATTGTTGGTGCATGAATTTACATTATTTCGTTGGTTGATAATTTTCTGGTCTTTCATTCCTGTCAAAAACTGAAAATGGAAATAGGTAATGTGTCACAGAGACAACAACCTGACTAAAGAGCAAACAACAGCCAAAGGCCAACGATGGGTCTGTAATGCAGCGAGAAACTCCCGCACCCAGTTTTACATGGCTAATTTGATAAAAGTGTTCAATATCCTTCAATGGCATAAGTCTACGGTGGCCGAATGTATGTTTTTTTTTATATTATTTTCTTGTCGGATTTTATTTTGTTCATATATCATATATCTATGTTGATTTACACGTCACTATAATAAACAAATTACTTATAGTAATGAATGAAAGTATTGTTTTATAGAATAATGCATACACGCACGAGAAAAGTATTGTCACCGCTAAATAAAAAGATTCAAGTATGTGGAAAGGTTGGGTTTAATCTATTTGTCAAGATAGGAAAACAATGCATGTAAGTGTAAAACACAAAACAACATAAGCATTTAAATTGCAACATAGTGAATGTTTATCATAATTTTAATATCTGGTACTGGGCGAACATTACAGCGGGGGTAATCCATAATATAAGTGACCTTCAAGTTTCAGACAGGATACATGTACAGATGTCAGACCACCAATTCACTCATTCTAATTAGAACAGGTGTCAAAGTATCCCACCATGACAAAAATTAGTCATTGTTTACTTAAAATAACCAACAAATTTACAAAAAGTTGAAAACTTTTTTTGGAAGAAAAATACATATATACTAGTAGACCATTTCGAGCGCAATTTTACCTGTTCATGATATAGAAAAGAAAATGTGATATGACTGTCAATCAGACAACTCTCCACAAGAGACCAAATGACACAGAAATTAACCACTATAGGTCACCGTACGGCCTTCAACAATGAGAAATGCCATACAGCATGAGTTTGGATAAAAAAAAATGATGATTAATGGGCTCCATAGTAGAGGGTCTGAACGGCGGTCTTCAATATAGATAGGAAGGTGACATGGAAAGAGGTTGGCAACCGGGGAAGACCGGTACCAAGGCATCCAAGGCTTTGGCAGACCTGGGTTAACTCAGCAATGGAGATTCTAGAGCATGTTATGGACAGGTATGTAATAAGACACCACATAGCCGTGCGAGAGCGGGGAAGTGTGAACGACCAAATGGAGGAACAAATGAAACAACTGTAACTGAGACACGACCAACATGACAGGAAGTTGGCAATCTAGAGTTTGTAGTCGTGGAAATATATGCAAAAATGAGAAATGTGTCAAGTTTCATCGCACATAGATGGGCTGTTCAAAGACACCAATTTTTAAACGACGTAAAGGTCAACCTAATTAGAGGGAGTAGCAGATTAATCAGGAAACACACCACAGTTTTCAACACTTGAGGAAGTCAACTTTAAAGAAAGCGAAAGCCGCATCAGCACCAGGACCAAACGGTATTCCACTCAGCGTTTAAAAGAGCCATTAGTGTTCTATTATTCCCACAAGATAACATTTTATTGTAATGATTCCAAAATGATATTCATGTATCTCTTATCAAAATAAATGGGGGAATGTGTCCATAGAGGCACAAATGATGCCCCCGCTTGCATATAAAATTATAAAGGAACATTACTCAAGGACTGTAAAAGTGAAGCTGCCAAAATTTGAACTTAAACTGAGTTTAGTGGTAATAAGCATTATACATATACAATTCGTTATATAAGTTTAGACAAACTTAAGTTAAGAGAACATAAACGCTAAAGAAATAACATACTTATTTTGTATTCCCCACCGTCACGGAGGGGGCATGAAGTTTTACCCTTGTCCGTCTGTACGTAACGTACGTACGTACGTCCCAAAGTTTGTTTCCGTTTTCCAACTTTATTTTGCCACAACCAAATGTTATGAAACTTATACACAATGCTTATAAATGCCACAAAATACAGATCGGGTTGGAATTTTGGTGTCGTCACTATTACTATTTTAGAGTTATATCCCTTTACAAACAGATAACTGCTGAATTTTTCGTTTCTGTTCTCTAACTTAAGTTTGCCTCAACCAAATGAAGTTAAACTTATACAAAATGCTTATTGTTACTATGTACAGATCAAGTTTGAATTTTTGGGTCATTACTTTTACTTGAGCGTCAGTTAATTTGGTAAGCATCAATCATATTAAAGAATATAACAAATAATCATTGCTTTTTACTGCAAGTTTGTAAAATGATTTTTTTTTTTAGGAATCATCCAGCAGTTTTCAGATTATAAATGAATGTCGCCATGTAAATGAATTTTGTCAAACAGTTTGGATACCGTGTTTTTCAGAAGAAGAAAAGCTTTCTTGGAATATGTTTTCTTAAAGTTATAAATCTGTTTATTGCAATACATGTCTTGTACGAATTAATTTAACAAGAACACAATGATATATTGAATTTTTATTGTTATATTAGAGTTCTGTAAACACTGTCAATGTGACATCTTGCTGCGAAATAAAATTGATTTCATCTTTTCTGTTAATCTTTTTTATTAAATAAAAAGAAATTACATAATATTATAGCCAGTTTTACCGACATAATTGCACTCGTTACCTCTCAAGTCTGTATACATTTTTATACATACAATGTGAGTATAAAAACCTTTCGTTTTCTTTCAAGCAACTAATACAAAGAGATTAATACATGGCCTTTTCCATATCAGCCTGGGTATCATCCCGAGACCCCCATATCAGCCCGAGACGGAGTCGAGGTGCTGATATGGGTCGAGGGATGATACCCAGGCTGATATGGAAAAGGCCATGTATTAATCGCTTTATCATATACTTCCGACAATAGTTTTATGTAAGGCAAATAAACTAATGCAATAACTAAAACAGTCAAACACTTTATAAAGAAAATTAAAATTATGAATCAAATATATAGAGAATAATACATGGCAAAATCCGTATCATATGTCGTATCATCCCGAGACATCAATATCAGCCCAAGGGCCTTTAGGCCCGAGGGATGATATTGGTCGAGGGTGATACGGCATGTGATACGGATTTTGCCATGTATTATACGCTTTATCATATATTTCAACAGAAGAGTATTATATTATATGAACTGTTTTCTGATCCCGATAGATTAGCACTGGGTTACCTTCAGTTCTGCTTTTGTCTTGGTTCAAAGCCTTAAAATAACTGCTTATACAAAGCACCTGGGTTACCTTACCATTTGCCTGCTGCTGTTTTAAAAATATTTTGTTTATTATTGTATTTATTTGAGTGTTTTGTATTTTTTATAGTTGCATTTAGTGTGCCAAAAAATATGCAAACTTGATGTTCGTGACGTCACATACAATATGAAAACTTGACGTTCGTGACGTTACATACCAAACAATGACGTCATCAAAAAAATGACCTATTTTGAGGAAATTTTTTCTTAAGCAAAAAAAAAAAAAAACCAACTTTATGTAAAAAAAAAAAAAAAAAAAAAAAAAAGGTATGCGATACGGGTTTTACCATGCGATACGGGGTATGCGATACGGGTTTAGCTATGCGATACGGGGTATGCGATACAGGGTAGGTGATACAGACTGGAAAAACAACCTTTATTAAATATACAAAATAGCTGTATTTTGTACTAAATATATGATAAACTATTATAGCATGTTGTCCAACAACAGCATCATTAACTCCTTATATATTTATGGTAACATATTTCCTATAGAATTTTGAAACATTGAAAATTTGGAAAAGTTTTACGATCATTACTACTCCATGTTTGTTGTACTATAAAATGATTCATAATTGTCAATGGCATTTGTTAGCAAGTATTAAACTATCCCCACAAAAGTTTCCGTAATTTTTGACGTCGTCATAAAAAACGTCTGACGTCACAATGGAAAAGTAAACAACCGATACCGGAAACACCGGAAGTAACTTGCACGAGAGGCACTGATATGGGTTTTTTGCACGAGAGGCACTTGATATGGGTTATCAGCCCGGGTGGGAAGATATGGCTTGTGCACTTCCGCCCATTACACATATGCAAAAGCTATCATATTAATGCTAAGTATATGATAAAAAATTTTATTATTATAACGAAAAAAATATTAGAGTAATAATACTATGACACACTAAACAAATTCACAATGCAAGAAAATGAAGCAATTCCTTTGAAACTTGCATTTCAAAATTATATCTGGGAGTACTGTGTGTTTCTATAGCAACTGTTATTGATATTTTGTGGATCAAACAATTATTAATCAGTACTTTTTTTTATAAAAAAAAAACTTTGAAATTGATGAACACAACGCTTACTTTCTTTTAATCTGCACGGAGCATTTCAAGTATTTCCAAATTTAAGAATTTCTGGACATTTTTTTTTAAACAGTATATCTCAAACAATAATAATAATCCAGGTAATTAACAAAAATGAAATAAATAAATCTCTTTCCTCCGCTCCAAAATTGGTTCACCCAGGGTCTGTATAATGCTAAAAATGCCTTTAAATTTGTTTATGGAACACCTTCAAAAACGATTAGTGCAGATCCCTGACCACGAATAAGCCTTCAGGTCTTGGCGCGCATTTGTCAAATACCAGTAAGTTGAAAGAAAGATATCATAATGGTTTATAGAAAAAAACAATACTAAATTATTATAAAAAATGAAACATATCACAGAAAAAAATATAAGCCCGTCCCTGAAAAAAAATGCACTTTCTGTAAAATTTGTCATCCCATTGTAGTCTTACATTAGTTACTGTCTACCCCTTAACTTTATTTTAATTAGTTTTCAGGTTGTGACCATTTGAAATAGATTTTTTTTATATTTTCCCCATAAGCTTCCATAGTAAACCCCTATGTTCTATTTTTACTAATGGGGATCATGTTGGTTTTATGGCATGGTCATCGGATACATTTTTCAATCAAGATACTTAAATATTAATTGTGGCTAAGTTTAATTCAATTTGGACTAGGATATTAAAAGGAGAAGATTTATGTAAAAAAATAAAAACAAATTTACGAAATATTATAATATATTAGAAGCAAAGTGGGAATATAAATTTTGCAGATTGTAAATTTAATTATCAATCTTTTTCTCGATCTACAAATCCATGAAATATATGCCACTGGACGTTAAGCAAATAAAAATCAATCAAACATTATTGCTAATACAAACTGATTTGTTGTTATTATTTCAATATTGTAAATAATAGAATTTTTGACATGATTTAAATATATGTTGGATCCATAGTGTGTCTGTGTTAAGGTCGATTACTATATTTTGAGATTCAAAAATAAAAAGTTTCAGTAAAATGTATGTATACATTTCTTGGCACTTACAGTATATTCTAACGCCTGGTATTTCCTAATCATTAGAAGTCCGATAACAAGGTATAATTCACAGTTGTCAATACACATAGGCAGACATAGTATATACACTAGGTAATGTGCCACGCATGATAATAGTGCTAAAATCATGCGTGAATTATGCTTGTACGACTTTACCCCCGCAGAGCTACAGAAAACAATACATTTTGACGTTACGCACGGTGTTCAGTTTAGTATGGTAACGTTAGTTGACGTCGTTTTTCAATTATTTCATCCTACTTCTGTACCAAACGTCAAAGCGTTGCAGCTTTTTATAAAACGGCTTGCATTTTGATGTTAAACTATTTATTTAAAAAAAAACCATATTAACATGACTGATTACTAGTATATATTTTTGACATCATATTCTTAACAAAATGAAAGTGTATATTTCAAATATTTGTCACTGCCTAAGCATGTCAATTGTTGCAAAATGCATTTATATATCCTCTATGATTCTCAGAATTCCGTCATCACAAGTATCTAGGACTAGGCATTTATATCGATTGGAAACAGCCAGTACCAAAGCTTTTTGTGCTTCAAGAGTATATATGTTATTAACCCACCTTCAACTAGTTTTCTAACTACAGTTCGCGAATATAATTTCAGGGTCATTTTATTCGTTTTATCAACATCTTAAATATGTGTCTTTCAAGAAGATTATAAGAAAAATAATCCTTGTTCGAGTCAATCGCTGCAACAGCTACTATTTATCCTCTGTTTGCTTTATCTATAATTCTAGTTTCATCCTCAGATTTTAAAATGAAAACGGCAGTTTAGAATTGTTGATTTTATTTAAAATTAAAAAGTGATCTACAGTCCTTGAAATATAATGAGTAATTTCAAATGCGTCTGTTTAAATAAATATAAATAAATAATCTTTATTTCATGAGGATGATCCCATTAGTTAAAACTAATCTTCCTGAGAGTCCTCAAAATAATAATAACATATTTATAAGTACATAGAGTATTATAAAGTTATATTATACACAATATACAATTGTATTTAAATAATAATGAAAAAGCATATTAATTTGGACAATTGATGAAAAATTTGTAACATTTTGTTTTAAAAGATACAAGTGTATTACTCATTTTTATTTCATTTGGTAAACTGTTCCATATTTGAGAACCTGAATATGTAAATGTTTTCTTTAAAAAATTTGTTTTTGGTTTTGGAAGATTTAATAGTTTTTCATCAGCTGAACGTAAATTATAATTTTGATTATCAGTAAAATGAAATTTTTTTTGTAAATAGTTAGGAACCATACCATTTAATGATTTAAACACAAGTATTGCCTTTTGGTATTGAATGCGTTTTTCCACATTTAACCAGCGTAAGCTATTAAACAATAAACTGGATGATGTCATTATGTAAGCTTCTACTATAACCCTAGCAGATTTCTTTAATAACTTATTAAGTTTATTTATTCCACTTTCACAACAGCTTCCCCATATATTGCAACAATAATCAAATAATGGCAGAATATAAGCATTAAAATAGATAATACGTATATGCATAGGTAAATATTTTCTTATCTTTTGTAATAAATTGATTCTGTTTGATATAGTACATGACATTTTATCTATCTGCTGATTCCAATTTAGGTTTTTGTCGATATATAAACCAAGAAGTTTTTCACAATCTACATATTCTATTTGTTCATTTGAAATATTGATATCTAAACTGTTTCCAGTTGAACAAAGTCTTTGTTTTGAACCAACAATCATTGATTTACACTTTTTGGCATTTAATTTCATACAATTTTGCGCACACCAGTTTTCAATTACATGAATATCATTTTGAAGGTTAGAAGTTAACTGAAGTAAATTATTACCTTTACAATGTAATGTAGAATCATCTGCATATAAATCTATTAATGAATGTTCTATATTAAGTGGTAAATCATTGATATATAAAATAAATAACAGAGGGCCCAGGTTAGAACCTTGTGGTACCCCAGTTTTTATGCATTTAGTATTAGACATGACGTTATTGACCTTAACTTGTTGGCTTCGTTCAAACAAGTATGACTTAAACCAGTCTAGTGTACAATTTGAAACATTATAATATTCAAGTTTTTTCAATAAAATTATATGATTAACCAGATCAAAAGCTTTCTTTAAATCTAAAAATATAACTCCGTTTATCTCTCCATTATCTAACGGAAGTCAAATTTTCTTGTTGATTTAAATCAATATTCAAAAAAAATATCTCCCAAAATAATATCATCACACAGAACGTGTCAAATGCTAAAGACACAACATGCTACACTTCCAGTAAATTGGAAATACAATTATATATTATAACGTTACATTCACGTTCCATGAACCGTGCGTACATTTTTAGTAATGAAGCGCTTCCGCGCTTCATACAAAATGTACTTCGGTCAACGCTTTTACACCCCAATAAATTTACAAAAAGAAGCATTCAATTCTTAAATACAATATTGCTTATTTTAAAAAAAATTATATATTTGGTGGTGGCGTTGTAAGGGTAAATAGTTAATATATTTAGAAAAGAGCATACCGCCCTTTCCCCTTTTATGGAGCAAAACAATCGGTCAATAAACGTATTTTCTTCAATACATGGACATACATAGTATTTTAGACAATGTTGAAATAAAGAAATGATAATACCGACGTTTATATCTCAATTAAAAAAGACAGGAAATATGAAAATAAAAATCAAATCTCACCAAAAGATAAAATCCCTATCAACTCACCAATTCACGATTGATCCTATAAATACAAAGTGTTCGTGTAATAAATGTCCAAATAAGCAACAATTCTTGAAGAACATGTCCTCAATTTTGGACGGTAGGCTGCGATAATAACACGTGTTTGATTAATCGCAATCAACACTTGTAGAGACGAGCATGAATAAAAAAAATATTAAGTGTTTGTCTTAATATATACAATAACAAGACAAAATCTTTTTTTCATAACATTTCATTCACTTATGAAATAAAAAAATCATTCTTTTGATTCATTTATATTGTTATTGAATTTATATTTAAGTTGTCTTCAAATCTATCAGGGGCGGATCCAGTCATTTTAAGATATGGGTTCCCAACCCAGGAAAAAAGGGGGTCCAACTAGTTTCCGTTCCGTTTTCCGTTTCCGCCGTTTAGCAACACCCGTCCAACTATATGTCCCCATTCAAATACATTGATCGTCCAAAAAAGGTGGTTCCAACCCCCGGAACCCCCTCCCCCCACTGAATATTGAATTCATGTATTAGGCAGCAAACGTTCGACTTTTACCATTTTTTAAACGGGGAATGTGGGGGGGGGGGGGGATGTAATGGTACATCCTGCATTTTTTCATCAAAATAAAGATCACAGCCTGTTTATTTCAAATCAATTGAGCCCCCGCTTTCCGTTTCACACTTAAAAATCAACTATACCTTATTTACCACAAAAATATTTCTTTAATATATTACTTTTAAACGAAGTTAAAATTGAGAATGGAAGTTGCATTTTAAAAGTCTCAAATGTGATAACATAAATCTTTTACTTAAAATGGTTCCCTTTTATTTTTATCAAATTAATGACTTTGAGGCCATTTAAGTTTCTCAAATGTTCAGTCTTGCAAAATGTAATACTTCTTCCTTGTAACGTCGGATAAGTCAGATACAAAACAAAAGTAACAAAAAAACAGGCCGGAAACAACCTGCCGTATATTTTTTCTGCACTTGTCAGGTCAAGGTCCACTATCGCAACGGACCTTGACTTGACTACTCGTGCAGAAAAATTATCCGGCAACGGTTGTTACCGGCCTGTTTTTTTTGTTACCTTTGTATAGTATCTAATACGTATTTTTCGCATTAAAAACGCCAAAATCGAGCTACAGCCGATAATCGTGCATAAATTTACGCACGATTTTCGCATGATTACACGCACGAAAAACATGCGTATAGATCTCCAGCTACATTGTACGTGCGAATAACATATACCCATGACAATCATGCGTTAATCAAAACACATGATTGTCGTGCGTAATCATGCTAAAACTATGTAGTGAATTCTTTTATTTTTATTATCATATGGCTTTGATTAGTTCTTTTTTTTAATGTTTTGACAACTTTGGGTATTTTCTATTTACATTTGATATACAAATATAAAGTGAAATTTAAAAAAAAAATATATACTTGTAGTTTATAAGTTGATATTTATGTCACAGTTGTATTGCTTGAACTTTCGATGGAACAGTCAATATATACTTTTATATACATTCATTTTTAGGCGATAAATTTTATCTGCATTTCCTTATAGTCACCTCGTGTCCAACTAAAATATGTTTCTAATTCAATATACACATACAAGGATTTCGGTAAAGAAATGTCAGCCATACAATAAATTGTTGTTACATGTTAAACAAGGTGATTATTAACCAACTAAGTACATTATTGCCAAAAATGACTGGTTATTAAAAATAACATATTTTCTGTAATGGCCATGTTTTTCTGTAATGGCCCTGTTTTTTCTGTAATGGCCCTGTTTTTCTGTAATGGCTCTGTTTTTCTGTAATGGCCCTGTTTTTTTTTTTTTCTGTAATGGCCCTGTTTTTCTGTAATGGCCCTGTATTAATGCCGGGTTTGTCTGTATAAAGCACAGTTAGGGTTTTTAATAAAGTTAATAAAATTAAGTTGTAAAGAGTATAATACTTTTTTGTATTTTATTTAATTTAGTAACCAGCAACCAACATTAAAAAACCATATATAGGGATCACTGTTCCTCCTGTTTTTCAACACATAACTTCTGTCAACTTAATATCTTCGATATTTGGTATATTAACACATACACTTTTATTCAGTTGGTTAATAAATGTATTAAGAAATGGGTGTTTTTATAATGGCTCTATTATGTGTCCTCGGTCAGTAATAATGGCCTCGGATGTCTGTAATGGCCTCGGCGTTGCCTCGGGCCATTACAGACTTCCTCGACCATTATTACAGACCTTGGACATATAACAGGGCCATTATAAAAATACCCATTCATTAATACTATAATATTGATGATAATTCTACGTGGATACTCAAGAGTACAGCAACAATATCCCAAGTATTTCAGTGCTTGCCTCTACATAAATACATAAATCGGATGAGGTGAGCATGATAAACACATGATTTTCTCATGTACTTAGCTTTCATGCGTAAATCATGCGTTTACAATATATGCAATACAAGCATGTATTTATTACGTGCGAAAAGCGCATGTGAAGATCGTGCGTTTAACGCATACTTCAGATAACGCATGATTTTCGCACGATTCACACATGATAAAACCGCACGTAAAGATCATGCGATTTACGCACACTTCATATTTCGCATGATTTACGCATGATTCACGCATGACTTTCTTACGGTCTTCGTGCGTATATCATGGGTGGCACTTTTGCCAGTGTATACAGGGGGCGCTCCAGTCATGCTTCAATGATTCCCTATATAATCAACCAAATTTTTCCCACGAAAAGGGGGGGGGGGGCCGGGCCCCCCAGGGCCCTCCCTGGATCCGCCTATGGTATATTATCTCATCTTATATAATACAATTTTAACATCTTAGTATTGTGTGTGTTGCTCGAGCTGATCTGGCTGTGATTTAACATCTTAGTATTGAGATGATTGTATTCATATTTATATATATGATTTATATCAACATTATTGTGTTAATTATCAAAATCATTGTAAAAAATACTTTGCTCAAAAGTCTTCATGGGCCCGTTATTTATAATTGGAATAAAAATAGATTATCTTATCTGATCTTATGTTATCTTATTTTATAATTATTATACATGTTATA
Organism: Mytilus edulis; assembly: GCF_963676685.1. Lineage (NCBI taxonomy): Eukaryota > Metazoa > Mollusca > Bivalvia > Mytilida > Mytilidae > Mytilus > Mytilus edulis. Next base: position 4,376,315 of record NC_092345.1, read on the forward strand.
TACATACAGAGTACAGACATCTTTATGCACAGGAAGATAAGAGAAGACAAATTAGCAGTTCAAAAAATATTAAAAAACGATTTTACTACTTTGAAAAAAATGATGGATGCGATCGATAATAACGGATCCGCATTTGTTGTTATTATGCAGGATTTTTCTTTTGACACCACACAGATCTATAGATGTCTAAAGTTGTAAATTCCCCCGAAGTAGAATCATGTTATTACGAATTCTATTTATATCACGATTATACGATCAATACACACGAACCATGTACAAAAACAAAACACGTATGTGTGTAAATTGTACGATAAGTGGAATGTTCTGAAATGTATGTATTTTTTTGTTTTATTGCTTGCTTTATTTATAATTTATAAAATAGACAATACTAAACAATCATTCTATTTTTTGTTTATTATCTTTCGTCGTTATTCGTTATTCATATAACTACAATAATATATATAGTAAATTGATCTGCTGGACATATACTTTTTTGGATAAAATGTTTAAATAATTTTCAGTTATGTTATGTACACAGGTAGAGTCATGTAATTCAACAACTACACACTGAAGTATAAATTAAAATGCATTGATCGTCCAAAAAAGGGGGTGGAACCCCCAGGATCCGCCCCTGGACCTTTGTTTCACATTATGTTCAATCATAGATGTAATACCCATAGATAAAGTTCGCCAAAAGTTCCCCACTGTTCTCTATTGTTAGATACAAAGAACCATGACCAAATTGACTGTCTTTGAGGTATTACATCTATGGTTCAATCTAATTGAATTTATTTTATATAATAATTAGATTGAATTATGTTCGTACGAGGCTTGATATATCTTTATTTATAGAAATAATGTTTATTCATAAACATTATATACAGAGACATAGTATTAATTTATAACCTTGATAATATTTTAGATTAAGTATACTAATCTGCCCCTAAGTTGTGATTACAACGAGGAGTGTTTTTAATCTGCCACAAATTCTGATTACAACAATTAAGGAGATCTTTAATCTGCCACTCAAGTTCCGATTACAACAAAGAGGTCTTCAATCTGCCTCCAAGTTCTGATTACAACATGGAGGTCTTTAATCTGCCACAAATTCTGATTACAACAATGAGGTCTTTAATCTGCCACAAATTCTGATTACAACATGGAGGTCTTTAATCTGCCACAAATTCTGATTACAACAATGAGGTCTTTAAGCTGCCCCAAGTTCTGATTACAACTAGGATTGTTTTTAATTTGCCCACAAATTCTGATTACAACTAGGATTGTTTTAATCTGCCCCCAAATTCTGATTACGACAAGGAGGTCTTTAATCTGCTCCCAAGTTCTGATTACAACAAGAAGGTCTTTAATCTGTCCCAAGTTCTGATTACAACAAGGAGGTCTTCAATCTGCCCCCAAATTCTGATTACAACATGGAGGTCTTTAATCTGCCACAAATTCTGATTACAACAATGAGGTCTTTAAACTGCCACCCAAGTTCTGATAACAACTAGGAGGTCTTTAATCTGCTCCCAAGTTCTGATTACAACTAGGATTGCTTTAATCTGCCCCCAAATTCTGATTACAACAAGGAGGTCTTTAATCTACCCGTAGTTCTGATTACAATTAGAAGGTCTTTAATCTGCCCTCAAGTTCTGATTACAACAAAGAAGGTCTTTAATCTGTCCCAAGTTCTGATAACAACAAGGAGGTCTATAATCTGACACTTAAGTTCTGATTACAACAAGGAGGTCTTTAATCTGCCACCAAAGTTCTGATTACAACTAGGATTGTTTTTAATCTGCTCCCAAGTTCTGATTACAACTAGGATTGTTTTTAATCTGCCCCCAAGTTCTGATTACAACAAGGAGGTCTTTAATCTGCCCCCAAGTTCTGATTACAACTAGGAGGTCTTTAATCTGCCCCCAAGTTCTGATTACAGCGAGGAGTGTTTTTAATCTGCCACCCAAGTTCTGATTACAACAAGGAGGTCTTTAATCTACAACCAAGTTCTGATTATAACTAGGAGGTCTTTAATCTGCTCCCAAGTTCTGATTTCAACTAGGATTTAGTGATATTGTTTGCCTTAAATTACTGGAGAATAAAGGCCTTTTCCCCTGGGGAAGAGTCCCAATTTGAAATAAAAATGGCTTAAAATTATTCCCAAAAAGACAACTTTTTTCCCAGACAGGGCAGTCACAGTAGTAATTGTGCGTGAATACAACTGAAAAACACCCATTTAAACATTTTTCATGCCTAAAATGACTATAAGTGCAGATTTGAGGGTCTATTTATGTATCATCACTGACAATGAGGGGTCTTATTTCATATGAGGGTTTTCCTCTTGAAAGGGGGTCTGCAAATCGAAGATCCAGCCAAATTCATGGTTAATAATAAATTTCCCAATTTGATAAAAATGACGCATATTTTCCCAATAAAAAAGGGTAGAGGTAGTTTTGAAAAAAGCCAACAATGTCACTGACAAAGTAATAATTACAGATCTGTTGTCAGATTGATATGTCATCAAACAGTCGGTAATTCATTAGGTACTTCTGGTGTAATGGTCTCCATCATATGACAGTTCTTGTCCGTTCGTTTTTGATGTGTTTTGTTATTTGATTTTGCCATGTTATCATGGTTATTATGGACTTTTCGAATTGATTTTCCTCAAGTTCAGTATTTTTGTGATTTTACTTTTTGTTTACACAGTCGGTAATTCATTAGGTGTTTCTGGTGTAATGGTCTTCATGAGTTGTTTACATAGTCGTATGAAGCAGAATTCTTACTCAACCTCAAAAAAAAAAAAAAAAAAGTTTAAAAAGTTCCTTCTCAAGATCTCTTATTATATATTTAGATATATTGTTGGTGTCCTGTTGTTCAATAGTATTCATTTACAAGTGTGGGTGCATCTCATATATTCCGGTGAATCTGGGTGCATCTTATATATCATGTATATCCCAGTGAAACTGAAATTAAGGATACTGCCAAATAACAGGTCTGCCTTCTATCTTTAAAAATCTTTTTCGAAATTAATACAGACGGATGACTTTCTAAATGAAAACAGCGTTTTATAAGTTTGGTGAGTCCGAAGCACTTTTATCAACTTACTGATTTATCTTCACCAAGCTGAAAATATTGAAAGCTGAGGATATTTAAACACTTGAGGAGTTATATATGTCAAAAGAGACGGACAAAATCTTCTAACTAACGATCAATTTAACCAGAGGAAGTTGATGCTAGCTTTTATTAGTTTCTTTATAGTATTCGTTCCCACTATAAAAACTTTATTTTTCTAACACAAAAGCTATTCATGGGAAGAGAGAAGAACTAAAATCGACACTATCTACAAGTGGTATGGTAATCCTCACGATTCGATGTGTATGTTTTTCAGATCACGATAGCCATGTTTTCATTGTTTTAGATCTTAAGTTACAAGAATATTCGTATATTCGAATTTTACCGACAGTTTACGTAATAGTTATCCCATTCGGACTTGGTGTGTAATAATAATAATAATAATAATAATAATAATAATAATTAAAACCCAATTCTTCAGAGAACAATTGAAGGTCTTTCCACCTCGATAATAAGAATGAAATTTAGAAAACGATGTTAGAAAATGTCACTCCTTGTTGATGTTATGTGCTAAATCAAACTGATATATATAAAAAATAAGATTCATATGATTGTGCAGAAGACTTAATAATGAACCTGAAAGATTTTTTAGCAAAGGTCAAAATCTAGAACGTCAAATTGTCCTTGGACCTTTACCTCAATTTTGAGGTCATAGGTCAGTGATCTCAAATCAAAAGACCCCAGGTCAATCAATTGTATGGTTGTGAAGAAATACTGATTTCAAATACATAAGGGGACAAAACTCCTACAAGGGTTGACCAAAACACTTTTACTCAAATGGGTTGCAGTTGCGCCTTATTGTAAACAGTTTTTTGGAAAACACATCACATCATTGTTTGTTACAGTTTCTTTTGAATATAGATTACAAGCAACGTTCTAAATTTAGAATATGACCTTGACCGTCAACCTTCAACCTTGACCTCAATTTCAAGGTCATATGTCCGCGAACTCAAATCGAAAGACCCGAGGTCAATCACAAATCATACAATTGTTAATCTCACAAAAGGCCTTCACACATTTAAATGAATAATTCATATAACTATCAATGCATATAGAACAATATTCAATAGATACAAATGTATGTACACAATTACAAATATATATACACAAGCATGAAAACAGACTGTAGAACTAGCATGGCGAGAATGTCCTAAAAAAACTTTGTCTACTCATGATAAGTGTTAGTCTCGATTACCCAGACGCATATTTAAATATAGCGTCTGGGGTGATTAACCAGACTGGTCAAAAATTTATAGGGGGCGTAACAAATAATTAAATATAGAACATATCTATAAATAGATTTTCCGTTATCCCCAATATAATTTAAATAAAAAAAGCATCAGTCAACAGTGTAGTAGTAAATGTACATGACATTCCTGTAGCTCACTCTGTGTTGGCCAACTTGCTGAATGGGAAATTTTAATATCAACGTGAAGTAAAATAAATAAAACTGCTCACAAACAATTTCACACGTATTCCTGTTCTCAGAGTTCTTGTCTGAAACTGAGTGATGTATAAAGTTTAACATATATATAATACAGATCTAGAGTCAAAATTAAGCTTTAATTGGCCGTACTTTATATTCAAATTTCGGATATTTTCATCTTTGATAAAAAGTATTTTATATAAGTTTTACTCTTTTTATTGTCATGGTTTTTATCCAAGACTTGATCATTAACTACTTTTCTAGTTATCGGCCGGTTGTGTCAGCCGTGATTCCCCCGTTACCTGGGTACCGCAGACAGCGACACCCAAACGCCTGCCTCTTTTTATTCTGAGGTTTAGTTACGGCCCTATGTAAATACTTCAGCACTCGTCATAGGCGGATCCACCCCACCCCCATTTTTTTCGTAGGAAAAATGTGGTTGCTTATGTAGGGAAACTCTGTAGCATGAGTGAGCGTAGTTCCCCTCCCTAATAACAAGTTTTGGATCCGCCACTGTTCGTGTATAGAGGATACCACGCTCTCTGCACGCTTAAAAATGTGTCCGTAGGTGGATCGTTATATACGGCTTTAATCTATATATTTCTGCTTCTATAGAATATTATTATTGCCCTTATTTTTTAGTGAGTCATAATTTCTCCAACCTTCCCGAACGGGCTATAAATTAGGACCTCCTTTTTATAATTATTGTTAATTTCTATTCGTCCTGAACATTACCATTATTTACCACAAGACGATGAAAAGGCAACCCAAGATCAAACTATTCTTATATTATTGCATATCTGTCCACTTTATTCTCTTATCTTCATACCATAAAATACCACTATTTTCTATTCTTTGTATTGCATCACATCGTCCTAAACATGCATGAAATATTTGTCACTGGACGTTAAGCAACCAACCATCAGTATATTGTCACCGTTAGTTTATTCTTTATTTTTTTTATCCATTTTTTCCTAGTTTTGTCTCATCATTCTCATTTCTATAAATTCCTGTAATAATTTATGCTGTCCTATTTTTTTTTATATATCTGATGCACTTACCTTACAAAAAGGCACACATCAAATTACGTCTATGTAAAGAAAAACGTCTCATACAAATACTAAGAATGCATTTGGAAATTAGTATGGCGTTCATTAACACTGGACTAGTATATATTTGTTTAGGGGCCAGCTGAAGGACGCCTCCGGGTGCGGGAATTTCTCGCTACATTGAAGACCTGTTGGTGACCCTCTGCTGTTGTTTTTTATTTGGTCGGGTTGTTGTCTCTTTGACACATTCCCCATTTCCATTCTCAATTTTATATGTAGAAAACTCCCTTAAAACAAGTATAACTGGCAGTTTAGCGTGATCACACAACGAGCCAACTCAATTTTCATTTACAAAATTAACTGATCTTAAAACTGCAAACGACAGAATAGTCTGAATGTTTCTTAGCTGTTACACCAATAATCGCCTGATCCTTTTGGGAGAAAATTTTTAGGAACCAACCTTCACACAAAACCACTTTGCCAATGTAGCCCGTCTCCATGGAGAAATATAGAACATAACCAGTCAGTCATGAAACTCAATACTCTTTGAATGCATGTTTGAATCATGCACATGGAAAAGATGGAATGGGATTTTTGGCATAGTAACTTGTAAAAAACATAAAAACTCAGAAGTGTATTTAACTTCTCCAACTCTTATAAATTCCATCATGTATTAGCATGCAATAAAGGACAGCTTAGCAAGAACAATTACTTCTCCTGTGAACCTTTATTATAAAAATAAGGAAATTGGTATCATTGCTATACATGTTGTGACGAGGCAACAACCCAGCAGAGTTCAAATGACATGGATATACGCAAATGTGATCACTGCATGACCTTCAATATTAAGAAACTCCCTACCGTATACAATGTAGTCAACTATAAAAGGGCCTGACATGAAAATGAGATACAATTCAACCGTAAAAACTAACTGTTTAATTGTTCCGTATGATTTTTATTTTGTTAATACAAATCTAATTTCCCTAACATATCTCACAACAATGTTTCTTGATATTTGTTTCATTTAATCAATATACGTCTGTGTATTTTTTTTTCTCGCTTTGTGGTGGCTGTCAAAATAATGTATACCCAACATTTTTGGTACTGTGATTTATTCATACTGATTGATGCTTCAGTAATTAAAAAATAAATCTTTCAGTTTGAGTCTTGTTCTAATAAAATTGAAGCATGTTTATGATACAATCAAAATCCTGAATATTACATTTTTGTTTTAATTCTTCACATTTTACACATAAAATCTGTGTCCATAAATCATCATTGGTTTGTCTACAAAAGAAAGTAAATATTAAAATCATATCAAATTTTAGTCACCAGCATAGCATATATATGAAAAACAAATTGTTTAAAAAACCCATAATAGAAATATATTTTATAAACTATTGTCCTGGTGCAAGCTAAATCCCGCTTTAGGGTGCAAGATTATCTTGCTTTGTTAAAGACCCGACCCATTGGGCTGTTTACTGCTCTTTTGGTCGGGTTGCCCAGTGTCTCTTTGACACATTCCCTGTTTGTATGCTTTATCCAAACCATGCATGGATTTTTCTCATTGTTGAAGGCCACTCACATCCAAATAATTTGAACTTGGGTGGATATTTCTCATTGGTATTCATACCACATTATTTTATTTGTGTAATGTTGAGATTTTGGTAATTTTATCTTCACTTGTTGTTTTAGTTTACATGATAAACTCTTAATCATGATGATGGGTTCACTGGTTGCTGTCGCAGTCATTGACACCTCTTTTCATTGATGCTGAAAATATTGTTTAACTATCTTTTGTTTTGCAGAAAATCGAATGTATAAATCATTTTGACCGTTTAGTGTACTATGTAAAAAATGGCATCTTCTAGAAACACTTTGATTGTTTGTCTTTGAATGAGTAAAACATTGTGTATCTCTCCGCCCCCCCCCCCTTTTTTTTTTACACATATCAAGATGCAGGCTCCCTTATTTAGATAGATACAACAAACTTATCTCGGATGAAGGTGATATTTCGAAGTCATAGCAGTTTTACATCAAGTATTCATAAAGTTAACGACACTACACGTAAAAATGTATTTATATCGTATACGACTGTTCGAGTGGTCCCAGCAATTATAAACGGTTCGTTTTCGTTGCACGGACATGCATGAAAGAATATATTAAAACTACTCGGTGTATCAGGTTGCATTCTTCTTTAAGTTTTCCAGTTTTCCATCTGAATAAAGATGATTAATAACTGCATTGCAATTTATGTTACAGTGTGTGTTGTTATAACATCTTACCAAGGTTGGATGACATCATGTCGGCTGGTTTTGCCTTCGCGTCCATGCCCATGTACGCCATGCTGTATGGTGTTTTCCATAAATTGTATGTCGTCATAAAAATATATAAATAGCTTTAAACAACAATCGGTACACTCGGGCTTTTCAATAATATTATCGTAATGTCATTTCTTCCGAAGTCAATAACCAACTTCTTGGTTATTCGTCTTGGACATTATCTTTGACAACAAGCTAAAAAAGCCGATACAATTCCGAATGTCATAAATTACCATTTTTATATCACTTGTCATCCAGACGCTCTACTTTGAAAAATAAAGCGGCTGGATGATCGAGACTAGATAAGTGTCGGTCAAAGATCACCCCAATGGCCGGAGGCACACCAAGTCCGAATTGGATAACTATTTTACATCCCAGCTGTTTTATATTAGACGAAAACCCATTTACAATTCATAAAATCTAGTTTAGAACGCCACACAACCATTATAAAATACTTTATATATTACTTTATGACCCCGAACACGATGAGTAGATGTAAAACAATGTCAACTCGCCCCACCGGCCAATCGGCCCCACACTAGATCGCCAATTTATAATAAATCGCCCCACTCTTGTTTACCGACTCGCTCCACTTTGAAAGAGGCTAAAATCAAATTGAACAATCAATCTGGCAACTCACTTATTAACAAAATGGGTTTAAAGCCCACTGAATAAAGGTCTGCCAACTCGCCCCACTTTATAATATCTTGCTTCTTTTAAGTATGTTGAATTACCGAAAGTTGGTATACAGTCGTCCTGATGTAGTGGTATGTGTCGTGGGTTGATATGCTAAAGGTCTTGAGTTCGAATCCAAGCATTTACACTGGATTTATCTACGCAGATTTTGATAGATAGTCTTTTCCGTATGATTAATTATAAGTTTTATAGTGGATTTGACATTCCCGCCAAAATGTTACATGACAAAGGAAGACAATAACAATCAAAACCAAGGAGTCAACAAAGACTCACAAAACCAAAGTACATTTACATCAACAGTTATAAATAATAATTAAGAAACAACACGAACTCCACTAAAAACCGGGTGTGAAATCAGGTGCTCCTGAAGGGTAAGCATTTCCGTATACGGCACCCGTCGTGTTATTTCTTTGTTCAGTTCGGTAATGATGGAAGGTTATTATGACTGAGGAAGAATATCAGATATGATTTCTGACACACTTTTGTCATAATGGCCAATCAGCTCATGATGGCATCCGTAAAATTTCTTTAGTGATGACCATAATTTGATTGATTCATAGCCCTGTCTTAGCAACTTTTGAGAAAGCAGTATTCCTCGTTCAACAAAATCAACGTACTTTGAGCTAGCTCTAGAGTAAGTATCAATTGAGACACATACTCCATATGCTGGTGCCGCTGGGATGTTGCTACAAAACAAAACACAACATAGAAAAGCCTGATTAACACTTACCCCTTTAAAAACTGGGGATGATCTCAGCGGATCTGGAAGGTAATGCAGATCCTGCTCAACATGTGGCACCCGTCGTGTCGATTATGTAAGTATAAACTCGGCACTAAGTTTAAATCAGTATGTCAAACTCGGGGAGAAAGGGACGGCGGTGTGGTTACAACAATTAAAATATATCCGTTGTCATATTGGTCAGTTGATGGGTTTCTCTCGGTTTTAGTTTGTAAACTTTTCAATGTATATTGTAAAATAAAATTTTTAATACATGTATGTGGAAACCTTACCGCAAGGTACGGTACTATATCTCCAATTGAAAGTAGATATCTACGTGAGAATTTATCAATCAAACAGTGTACGGACATTATTGTTAAGCTATTAAAAGATGGAATTTTAGTTCTAGATATCATCGGAAACGTTAAAAGATGATAAATAAAATAAGACGGGTGTATATGATCAGGTATCATAGTATGTTTTCAGTGGTTCACCATTTAAAAGACAAACATTTTTACTCCCCAGATTAAAACAATTGTTAATTTATAGTTTCTGATAGCTACTTCAATTGAAAAGGCCAAAACAAGAAAAAATCTTGTTGGTAAAGAATAAAACCACCTCGATCGTCTCGCTGTAGCGTGGTCGCTTCCAGTTTATGGGGTCAGTTGTTGACTACACTGTCGGGTCAAACAAAACAAAAATATTCTTATAGTACTTATACTGCAAACTTAAAATCCTATTTTACTACATTTTTTATAAATTTTCAGGTCAGATGTAGTTCAAATATTGGTTGTAGGCGATGGCGGTGTTGGAAAAACCTCACTTCTCGTTACATATGGTACCGGATCCTTTCCCCACCCGTATATTCCATCTGTAGCAGATCTTGAATCGATCATTAAAACAGTAGAAGGACATTATATTAACCTAACATTAATGGACACAGGCGGCGGTGTAAGTATGTTACAGTTAATTTAATGGGACACATGCGGCGGCGTACGTATGATTACATTGAATGACATGGGACACCAGCGGCAGTGTACGTATGGTTACATTAAATATAAAGGGACACATACGGCGGTGTAAGTATGGTTACATTTAATGTAATGGGACACAGGCGGTGGTGTAAGTATGGTTGCATTTAATGTAATGGGACACAGGCGGTGGTGAAAGTATGGTTACATTTTATGTAATGAACTCAGGCGGTGGTGTAGGTATGGTTAAATTTAATGTAATGGAACACAGGCGGCGGTGTAAGTATGGTTACATTTAATGTAATAGGACACAAGCGGCGGTGTAAGTATGGTTACATTGAATGTAATGGGACACATACGGCGGTGTAAGTATGGTTACATTTAATGTAAAGGGACACAGACGGCGGTGTAAGTATGATTACATGTAACGCAATGGACATAGGCGTTAATGTAAGTATGACTACATTTAATGTGAATGGACACAGGCGGCGGTGATAGTTTGGCTACTTTTAATGAAATGGAACAAAGGTGGCGGTGAAAGTATGGTTACATTTAATGTAATGGGACACAGGCGGTGGTGTAAGTATGGTTGCATTTAATGTAATGGGACACAGGCGGCGGTGAAAGTATGGTTACATTTTATGTAATGGACGCAGGCGGTGGTGTAAGTATGGTTACATTTAATGTAATGGGACACAGGCGGTGGTGTAAGTATGGTTACATTTAATGTAATGGGACACAGGCGGCGGTGTAAGTATTGTTACAATTAATGTAATGGGACACAGGCGGCGGTGTAAGTATGGTTACATTTAATGTAATGGGACACAGGCGGCGGTGTAAGTATGGTTACATTTAATGTAATGGGACACAGGCGGCGGTGTAAGTATTGTTACAATTAATGTAATGGGACACAGGCGGCGGTGTAAGTATGGTTACATTTAATGTAATGGGACACAGGCGGTGGTGTAAGTATGGTTACATTTAATGTAATGGGACACAGGCGGCGGTGTAAGTATTGTTACAATTAATGTAATGGGACACAGGCGGCGGTGTAAGTATGGTTACATTTAATGTAATGGGACACAGGCGGCGGTGTAAGTATGGTTACATTTAATGTAATGGGACACAGGCGGCGGTGTAAGTATTGTTACAATTAATGTAATGGGACACAGGCGGCGGTGTAAGTATGGTTACATTTAATGTAATGGGACACAGGCGGTGGTGTAAGTATGGTTGCATTTAATGTAATGGGACACAGGCGGCGGTGAAAGTATGGTTACATTTTATGTAATGGACGCAGGCGGTGGTGTAAGTATGGCTACATTTAATGTAATGGGACACAGGCGGTGGTGTAAGTATGGTTACATTTAATGTAATGGGACACAGGCGGCGGTGTAAGTATGGTTACATTTAATGTAATGGGACACAGGCGGCGGTGTAAGTATGGTTACATTTAATGTAATGGGACACAGGCGGCGGTGTAAGTATTGTTACAATTAATGTAATGGGACACAGGCGGCGGTGTAAGTATGGTTACATTTAATGTAATGGGACACAGGCGGCAGTGTAAGTATGGTTACATTTTATGTAATGGGATTCAGGCGGCGGTGTAAGTATTGTCACATTTTCATATGTTTGAGATGGTAGACCTGACAAGATAAATCTGGAGCTTTAAGAATAATGCAGAAGGAGTTAAAATTGATGAGTTTAAAAAAACTGTTAAAGGCTAAAATTGTCTAGGGTTAAACTGGTTATTTAATTCAAATTGAAAGTGAGTACAATAATTAACTTCTATAAAAAAGTAGACTTATTTTGGAACAACCAAAAAAATAGAAAACAACAGGCATAATATGGACTCTGTATTATATTTAATTAAAAAAAAAGGGGTCGTTATTAAGAAAGGAAGATGAACATAGCAGTTGTGTTCAAATTACTTTCAATTTCCCCAGACAATACATGAATACTGTACGTTACAGTCTTTACTTCGTATGTTCTATTCAACACAGAGCAATTGGACTTCGATAATGTATCAAGTGTACGAATAGATATATCAGGTTTGCTCCATTTTCCAATAGACGGAGGAATAAATAATGATTTTTTTAAAGAGAGTATACAAAGGGGACTATAAAGTCATTGTCATTACGCAGTGGATAATCAGTTGTACTTTGTATAGTTAAGGGAAAAAAATCACAAACATATTGTTTTACTACGGGAAAATGAGATCTCGTAAGTGTCTCATGAATACATGTAACATCAATTTAATGGTGGACCCATTTGTTATTCTTTCATCGATTTCCTTTTATATATATATATATATATATATATACAACTCGTCTAAACATCAACCCAACAATGTTAGATCTGTAAATTTGCTTTCGCAAATTTTTGGTTCTTCCCTCGCCGAGATTCGAACCCATGCTACTGTGATATCGTGACACCAAATCGCCTGCACTGCAGCCGTCCCGCTAGACCACACGACCACCTGGGCTCTATATATATTTCTATCCTATTAGTTAATTTAAAAATGCTTTTTATACGACCGCAACAGTTTTAAAGTCGTATATTGCTATCAGGTTGTTGTCGTCGTCGTCGTCGTCCGAAGACACTTGGTTTCCGGACAATAATTTTAGTATTAGTGAATAGAAATCTATGAAAAAAAATATTATCTTAATAACCACAAAAGGAAGGTTGGGATTGATTCTAGGGGTTGCGGTACTAACAGTTGGGTCCCAAATAAGCATTTTTCTAGTTTCCAGACAATATTTTATGGAACGGTGTATGGATCTCTCTGAAATTATACCACAAGGTTCCATACCAGAAAGGGATGGTTATGATTGGCTTCTGGGGTTATGGCTCTAACCGTTTAGGAAATAGGATTAAAAAAAATGGGAAAACAAGGGTGTCCTGGTAAATGGACATTTACTTTTAAGTAAAATTTGGATTACCTCCCTTACACTGCTTTTAAATTATTAAATGGGTAATTATGGTTGCAAACTCCATTGGAATTTCATATTGAGATTTTGACCATATCTTGAAAGAAAGAATTGGGTTTTTTTAAAGGGGGAGAAATTGTGGGGGGATAATTTTTCTTAAAATTTCAAAAATTAATAGAAAATTTCTTCAAATATTTTTTTTTGCCAAAAGAAGGGTTTGGTAGGGGTAAAAAAAAATATTTTTTATGGGGGGGGGGAGGTCAATTCTTAACAGCTTAGTGTATTGTACACAATAAAAAAAAGGGGGGGTAAAATATTTTTTCAGGGTTGGACCTCTGCGGTCGTATCCAGCTGCGCTCGACGAAGCAATTTTTTCAAATCTTTGAGCTACCACGATAATTTGCATATATTTTAGCTTATATTGAACAAATGAATATCACATTTCCCAGTACAGAGCACAAATGATCTGGATTTGGGTAATTGTTTTTCTTCCTTTCCTCTTTCTCTTTTATCAATCAAACAAATTGGTTGGTTTATTTCAGGAGGACTACGATCGACTCCGACCTTTAAGCTACTATGGAAGTGATATCGTCCTGCTGTGTTTTGACATTGGTAATGAGTCCACACTTCTCAGTGTAAAAGAAAAATATATACCTGATCTTGATAACCATACACCTACCATTCCTCGAATACTTGTAGGCTGTAAATCAGGTAATTTATGTATGATGATATTAAAACACTAATGTGTACAAACTATTCCTCAAGTACCCGTATATTGTGAAAAAATTAATATATACCTGGTAATTAAAGGTAAATCATCAAAGATACAAGCTTGCTTAGCCTTATAATTTGTTAACACCAACCGCGCATTTTGTCTTCACAAGATTCATCAGTGGTGCTCAAATCAGAAACATTCAAACACAAATACATGTATAATGAAGTTAGAAAACATCGAAAAACAAAATATTGATAAAAACAAAAAGTTACATAATCACACGAAGGTTATGTTTGCCAATGGCGGGGAAAGCGTGAGTGCTTCAATTCTTTAAGTATTTTATAAAAAGCTGTTTTAAGATAAATCTACGCTACCAATAATGATTCATGTCATAGCAGGTTGGGTTGGTGATATCCTCGCAGACTTTAATTTAATTTACTGAATTTTTGTAGATCTTCGGATAACAGAACCGAACTCCTGTGTTGATAAAGACAAAACAGAAAGGTCTGCAAATGCTTTAGGACTGCATTATTTTGAAACCAGTTCAGTGAAGGGACATGGGCTGCAAACGTGCTTTGACAAAGCTGTATGTAATTAGTATAACTGGTTAAATTGTTAGACACTCATTCTACTCCTCTCCCTTATATACCATGCTTACAGCGGTAAGGAAAATATTGCCTTCGTCAGTGTTTGTGGATGGTTGTAATGTTTGTCATACTTTCAGTATATCACGTCTTGTTTAAGTGAAAAATAACTAATTACAATTTTATTTCTTCTTAATACGGCTAGAAATATTAGATATGTATGACGAATGCTCCAAACATTTGAGTAATTTAAAAAAAAAAAAGAGACCATATTAAAGTATGACAGAAAGAAGTGGTGTTTATTCATATCTCATTAACATATTGTCTAACTATGCATGTTAATTCCCGTTCAAAGCAATCAATCAATCAATAAAAATAAGTAATGTTTATTTATAATATAGATGCGTATTTGTCTAGACTACAGCAGATTGCCACAGAAGGGAAAACAAAAACTCTACCATAGAACCCCTAAGAAGATGATCCCTCCTGTCAAACCCATTAAAGGTAATCTTATATTTAAAACATAAATATGATAAAATTTTTAAGAATATTTAAATACCTTCAAGAATTTTCATCCGAATTTGAGAGTGATAGAAGATGCAGAACTGAATGCATTAATAGATTGATTAATTGATTGGTGTTGAATGCCACTTTCAGCACTATTATGCTATATCGCGATTATTAGTTTTTATCTGTGGAAAAATCAGAGTCCCCGGACAGAACCATCGACCTTCGATAGGAATACTGACAATCCAAGTCAGTTAAAATTGGAATCGAGCGCATCATTCACGTGCGGCTGAATGCATTAAAAGTCGAACATAAATTTGAATGTAAGTCGAACATAAATCTGAATGCATTAAAAGTCGAACATAAATCTGAATGCATAAACAGTCAAACATAAATCTGAATGCATCAAAAGTCGAACATAAATCTGAATGCATCAAAAGTCGAACATAAATCTGAATGCATCAAAAGTCGAACATAAATCTGAATGCATTAAAAGTTCAACAAAAATCTGAATGCATTAAAAGTCGAACATAAATCTGGATGCATCTAAAGTCGAACATAAATGAACTAAATGCATCAACATTTGAACATACATCTTAATCAATAAAGGCAACAGTAGTATACCGCTGTTCAAAATTCATAAATCGATAGAGAAAAAACAAATCCGGGTTACAAGCTAAACGGAGGGAAACGTATATAAGAGAACTACTACACAACAGCGACACAACACCGAAATGTAACACACACAGAAACGAACTATAATGTAACAATGGCCATTTTCCTGACTTGGTACAGGGCATTTCATGAAAAAATGGTGGGTTGAACCTGGTTTTGTGGCATGCCAAACCTCCCGCTTTAATAGAAGTGTTAATTATAACATTAAAATTACAACATTACACGACAGGGCTACAATAAATAAATGAAAGAAAATATAGGACAGAGAAACAAACGAATAATAGCCATCAAAAAGTAACAGATAACAAAATGTTTTTATACGCCAGACGCGTGCTACGTCCACACAAAACTATGCTCAGATGAAAAAAGTTTGAAAGCCATAACAACTACAAAGTTGAAGATCGCCGAGGACCAAAAGTTCAAAAAAGTTGTGAGGCCAGGGTTATCCGCCTGGAACAAAAACATCATTATTATCATGAACCATATTTTACATAACCATAAGCCAAATAATGTAGCTCCAAATACAGAAGAAAAAAAGCAACGACTATAATGCATATACATCACTTTCCTGTGTTAGGGGGGGGGGGGGGGGGGGGGGTTAGGGCGCCTACAGCGTTCTAATCCCCGCCATACGCTGCATTATGAACATGTCTCCAGTCCGGAGTTTGAACTAAGTGGTTAGCGTTTGTTGTTTCTCATATACTTGTTTTTCGTTTGTTATTTTGTAATAAATCTGGCTGTTGCTTTTTTCTCGTTTGAATTGATTTATTGCATCCAAGATTTTCAACCACAAGAGGGTTTTAGAGGCTTTTTACCTCAAAGATGTAAAATCCAAGCCTCCGAAAATCTCCTGTGCATCTTCGCAAAACAATAGTCCAGCTGGTCATGTAATTACTGGTGACCTTGGCATCGTTGCCAATGAACAACTAAGAGAGTTGTTAGCCAATGGACCAAAATATAGAATTCCCCAGCCCAACAACTGGAAAAAGAACTTCAGGTTACTGATTGATACAGACGAACAAGAACTGGACACTCTGTCTGAATGGATCAAAGCTATTCGATCATGCATTCAGAAGCGCATTCAAAAACTACGATGTACTATGATCACAAGAGTTACTAACCCTTTTAAGAATCCGGATGTTGTGGATGCTTTATCCTCTTTGCATGACAAATGTGTCGTTGTTCCAGCAGATACAACCTCCAATAATATTGTCTTCATATGTAAAAACTGTTATTTGCAATGTCTCCCAGCAGAGCTTGGAATAACTAGAACTACTGGTATTATCCTTCATATTCTTTAACATCATTTACCAAGGACGAAATTTTACAAAATCACAAATTTGTCCTTCTTTCTTTTGGTATCAACATCAAAGAAAATTTACTGTCATTATACTGGATACCAAAATTTTACAAAACTCCATATAAAGAACGATACATAGCTAGGTCATCAAAATGTGCGACAAACATCCTACGCTTTACCCTAATATTCCCCATGCTCAGTTCGACTTCACCATTTCATTAAACATGGCTTTTTAGCTCACCTGGCCAGGAACATATATATTAACGTTACATATACTGTTCCCAGACCTGGCCCAAAGGGCCAAGTGAGCTTTTCTCATCACTTTGCGTCATGCGTCTGGCGTCGTCGTCCTTCGTCGTCCGTCGTCGTTAACTTTTACAAAAATCTTCTCCTCTAAAACTACAAGGCCAAATTTAACCAAACTTGGCCACAATTATTATTGGGGTATCTAGTTTAAAAAATGTGTCCGGTGACCCGGCCAACCAACCAAGATGGCCGCCTTGGCTAAAAATAGAACATAGGGGAAAATGTAGATTTTGGCTTATAACTCTGAAACCAAAGCTTGAAGAGCAAATCTAACATGGGGGTTAAATTGTTTATCAGGACGAGATCTATCTGCCCTGAAATTTTCAGACTAATCAGACAACCGGTTGTTGGGTTGCTGCCCCTTAATTGGCAATTTTAAGGAAATTTTGCGGTTTTTTGGCTATTATCTTGAATATTATTATAGATCAACTATTAACAGCAAAAATGTTCAACAAAGTTAGATCTACAAATAAGTGAACATGACCAAAATGATCAGTTGACCCCTTAAAGAGTTATTGTCCTTAATTGTCATTTTTTACCAATTTTTCGTAAAATTTTGTAATCTTTTACAAAAATCTTCTCTTCTAAAACTACTGGGCTAAATATAACCATACTTTGCCACAATAATCATTGAGGTAACTAGTTTAAAAATGTGTGCAGTGACCCAGCCAACCAACCAAGATGGCCACCATGGCTAAAAATAGAACATAGGGGTAAAATGTAGATTTTGGCTTATAACTCTGACACCAAAGCATTAAGAGCAAACCAGACAGGGGGTAAAATTGTTTTCAAGTCAACATCTATCTGCCCTGAAATTTTCAGATGAATCCGACATTCGGCAGTTGGGTTGCTGCCCCTGAATTGGTAATTTTTAAGGAAATTTTGCGGTTTTTGGTTATTATCTTGAATATTATTATAGATAGAGATAAACTGTAAACAGCAATAATGTTCAGCAAAGTAAGATCCACAAATAAGTCAACATGACCAAAATGGTCAGTTGACCCCGTAAGGAGTTTTTGCTCTTTATAGTCAATTATTGATAATTTTTGATAATTTTGTAAATTTTTGTAAATTTTTACAAAATATTTTCCTTTGTAACTAATGGGTCAAGTTCATTATAAATAGTGATAATTGTAAGAAGCAAGAATGTTCAGTAACATAAGATCTACAAACATATCACCATCACCAAACACAATTTTGTCATGAATCCACCTGTGTCTTTTGTTTAATATGCACATAGACCAAGGTGAGCAACTTTTTCTATAAAAATGGGAATCGTAGATACAATCTTTTGTTTAGGGTTACAATAATTCATATTTTTTAAAGAACCACACTGAATCTACCAGAAAATATACTAAAGATGATATTATCAAAATGCTGGACATTTTAATGCTGGACATTTTGCTGGACATTTTAATGCTGGAAAAAAATGCTGGACATTTTAATGCTGGAAAAAAATGCTGGACATTTTAATGCTGGACATTTTGATCGACAATAAATTTGTTGAGTTTGGAGGATTTATATTTCAATAGACAGTCGGTATCCCAATGGGTACTAATTGTGCATCCCTACTGGCCTTACGAAATTCTTTAATTTTACTTTCCGATATTTTTATGATGTCCTATCATTGAATAACCTATATTTCAGTTAATAATTACATCTCGTATATCCCAGTGAACTTGAAATTAAGGATACTACTGATACTAGAAGGACTGCTTCATACCTTGATCTTTCCCCCCTATATAGACACAGAAGGACGACTTCACACGAAAATTTATGATAAACTGGCATTTGTCATTACGTCGTCTAATCTTTTAATTACCGAACGTGACTTATTCCTGATTGTGACTGTTTTGCTGAGTGTGAATTCACATTGCTATAAGACGTGTCATGGTACTTTTCTATCCAAAATTCATGTATTTAGTTTTGATGGTATACTTGTTATTCTCATCGGATTTGTCAAATGTCTTATCGTTTATAGTTGTAAATCTTATTTTTTTTTCTGTTGTATTCGTGTATAATGGTAAAGATAATTAATCACCCAGTTCATTTATTTTATTTATTTTAGTTTGGGTCAACTAAATTTAAACGATATATTTGGTTTACAGTTTGATTCATAAGAAACACCGACATATCTAGATAATACAATTAATTGCATTCGAAGTAAAGTGATATAACGAAAAAAGTTTTCTCTTTAGAAAAACCACCAACATTTGTTTGGGAAAAATCGACTTTTGCTGAGGACTGGCTACAGATGTTAAACAATCCTAAATATTCAGATGTTATGTTTCTGGTTGACGGAGGACGACATCAATGTGAAGGTCATAGTATAGTCCTTTCCTCGGCGTCAGAATTATTTTGTGGGATAATCAGAAATCAGGTAAGTGCGCAAAACGCTGACGCTGTTTACATTGTATGTGTTTATAACCTAGGTACACATTTTGATTTATGAAATTGAATGTATTTATTAGGTAAATGACACAAAAATACAAAAACAAACGTAGGAACACATTTAAAGGTAAAATGTTTTGGAAATTAGTTTCAAAAATATATATTGACCAAATGGAAATCTAACCAGTTACGTTGGGTTCGTGTTGTTTATTCTTTAGTTTTCTATTTTGTGTCATGTGTACTATTGATTGTCTTTTTTTCATTTTTAGCCATGGCGTTGTCAGTTTATTTTCGAATTTTGATTTTGACTGTCCCTCTGGTATCTTTCGTCCCTCTTTTACGTTAAAAGAGGGACGAAAGATACCAAAGTGACAGTCAAACTCATAAATCTAATACAAACTGACAACGCCATGGCTAAAAATGAAAAAGACAAACAGAAAAACAATAAAAACTACACACGACACAACATAGAAAACTAAAGAATAAACAACACGAACCCCACCAAAAATTAGGGGTGAACTCAGGTGCTCCGGAAGGGTAAGCAGATCCTGCTCCATATGTGGCACCCGTCGTGTTGCTTATGTGATTACAAATCCGGTAAATAGTCTAATTCGGTAGGTCATATTCATGAAAGGGAAGGGGATTGTAGTTACGACGTAAGGAACGTATCCGATATCATTTGTGAAACGGTTATTCCATAACGGTCAACCAACTCGTGATGGCGTCCGTAAAATTTACGAAGGGATGATTTCAACTTCACCATTTGGAACTCTTGGTTTAATAGCTTCCTTGTGAGCAGCAAATCTCTATCAAGAAAATCATGATAGGAAATGCAAGCACGGGAATATCGTATCAATTGGGAGATATATACCCCATATGCAGGTGATGCTGGAATGTTGCTACTTAGAAATGGAAAGTTCACAATTGGAAAGCTGAAATCATCTCTTTTGTCGTAAAGTTTGGTTTTCAACTGACCCTCATTGTCAATTTCTAGATGTAAGTCAAGATATGAAGCCGACTTAACTGTATCTGTAGTATCCTTTATCTCTAGTTCGATTGGATAGATGCGTTCTACATAGTCACCAAATTTTGAATTGTTTAGTGAAAGAACATCATCTATATAGCGGAAAGTAGAGTTAAAGGATATTGCTAACTTCTTATCTTTCTTCCTGCATGAAGTCAGCCTCATGATAATAAAGAAACAAGTCGACGAGTAGAGGGGCACAGTTTGTTCCCATTGAAATGCCGACAGTCTGTTGAAAAACACGTCCTCCGAACGTAACAAATATGTTGTCAATCAAGAAATCAAGCATCTTGATAATATCAGTTTCAGAGAATTTTTTGTTTGAATCAGAGTGATTCTTTACAAAGTAGGATTTATCCCTCCCTAAGACAAGATACTTGTATCTACGTTGGCCATTCTTTTTTATGAAGCAAAGTAATACCAACTCTTTCAATTTGTCTTTTAGTTTGGAATGTGGAATACTTGTGTACAGAGTAGAAAAGTCAAATGTTTTAATACTGTTACAAGATGAAAGAGAGTTAGACCACACACAAAACGGTTTCAATATCATCTGAATCGGATAATACGCGAGAGATAAAGTGTCTAAAGAGAATAGATTATCACTAGAACAGGACGACAGTTGTATATGATTTGACAAAACCGGAGCTATAAGCTATAGTTAAACTTGGTATACATTGTAGATAAATGTGGATGCTTTCCTATTGTGAAAACTATAATGGTTTATATATAATACTGTTACGAATATGTACTTAAAAAAACTACACAATATAATTATAAAAATTCGAATTTGTTATGTTTTTGAAAGAAATTTTGAATAACGACGAATACAATTTCTAATGATTGATGTGCTTGATTGTAATGTCCAGTGGCAAATATGTCATGCAAAACTAATATATATTATGAAGTTTCGTATAAAATAAGAACATGTTTCAAGAATTATTTTTATTCATTTAATTTTTTTAAGAAATATTCTGGTTTGGTCGGAACATCGGAAGATACGATTTCTGATAAAGTAGAGGGTATAGATACAATATTCTGCACCAAGCACAATGATGGTAGAAATATAATTACAATTGAGATCAATCATACATTTGAAGCTATTACATTTAAGCAATTGCTAACATTTTTGTATACAGGTGAGTTTTTTTATAAAGGTAAGTAATTCATACATGTGATTATTTATTCAGATCAGTAATTCATACATGTGAGTTATTAATACAGGGGAGTAATTCATAAACGTTAGTTATTTGTACAGTTGAGTTAATCATACACATTAGTTAATTGTACAATTGAGTTATTCATACACGTGCGTAATTCATGCATGTGTTATTTTGTTTTGAAAATTCAGTGAACTTCAAAGAAAGCAACGGTACTCATCTGGAATTTCAACAAATACGTTTCTTAAGCGGAATGAAAACGAGGACGCGAACAAAAACTGTATGTTTTTTTGATAAATCGAACGACTTTTCATCGCAATTCTATTATTGCTAAAGTGACATACAGGTCCAATGGGCCGGGTGTTAATACTAATTTAAAATTGCTATGTATATATAATTGTATAAATGTATGTTATGATGCACATGTCACATACATAAATAATTTACTTACTAAGTTACTTACTTACTTAATTACTTACTTTATTTTAAAATATATATTAGCTAATACAACTTATATTTAAATTACAACAAATCAAAAAGAAACTATTAGTCGTTGTTCTGCATTAATTAGCATTTCGTAGGTATTTTCAGCATCTATTTTCACTTAAGTTCCAATATCTGTTGCATGATTACAGATTGAGAAGAGGTTGAATTATTAAATTTCTAGCTGATAATGCATAAGCGATGTTCTTAAAAGCTGACGAAATTGAACCAGCTTGAATGCATCTAGCGAAATATTATTTCTTTATGCTACTTTTTTATTGATTGAAACAGAAACAAAAAGCAAATTCATTTCGTTGTCTTATTCGTAGCTTATTCCTCTTTAAGAATACAGATTGATAAGATCTTATAGACCAGAATTATTTTGTATAGACAAAACTATCTATATTTTAGGTGATCTAGGTACCATTCAAGAGACAAACAAAACAGAACAATTGACAGAATTACGTAGAGCAGCGGATACATTTAAACTACCATACTTACATGATATTTGTTTCAATATTGAAAATGGTGAAGAGTTTTTAAATGAAAGTATAGCCGAATACTTGAACTGGGAAACTGGTAAAAAGATGAAGGAATTATATTTTAATCAAACAACTGACTGTGATATTAAATTTGAAGTAGAAGGTAAGTATCAACTTCAGTAGCAAGGTTGTTGACTCTCAGGACTTTCCCCAAGTTTTGTGTTTAATTGATTGCTTCGGTCCTTGCTTTTAAGTTGTATTCGAGCGTCTCTGATGAGTCTTTTGAAGACGAAACGCGCATCTGGCGCAAAAATAAAATTTCAATCCTGGTGTCTATGATAAGTTTATTTAGTATATGATATCAGATAATTTAAATTTCACTGACATATTTCGTACTGTGATTGGAGGAACAACTTATTATTGCAAATGTATTAATATTATATCCAAAAAAAATAGCTTTATTACAATTATTTCTAAGGTAGACAAAAAACCATCATTGCGCGAAATACTCAACCTTTATCTTACATTTAATAACTGAATACAGATATCAGCCAATTTAATTAAGTCTCGTTGGTAAATAAGAAACCTTTAACGTGTAAAAAAACTGGTACTTAAATTAGTGCGGAGTATATATGTCTCTGATAAGTGCAATCAAAAAGACACACCTCCATAGTTAAACAAAACTTTATAATGATTAAAACCATTATGTTCTAATTTTAGGTGAACATATCACTGCCAGTACAGTAGTATTGTATTGCAGATGTCCAGTATTTGCAGATATGTTATCGATGGAATCTGAAAATGAAAACGTCGAGTCACCAGAGGTAATGAGCTTATTCAATATTATAGATTTTACCATACCGGTTTTATCGTATTTGTCACGTGTTGTATAAAAACATTTTCATAACAGCGTGGACAAGACCATTTGTACGTGTTATAGGTTGCGAGTGCTGCCTTGTAGCAGCATTAGCCTGCTCTTTTACGAAATCTACAAGGGTGTCTTTTACGTACAAGAGATATGGCTCTCTCTTATCACGGGTCAGCCATTTATCGTCCCCTTCCACTGAACTTTCATCGTTTCTGCAAGATCCTACTCGCAAATGTAGCTTTAGTAAATAAAAGTTAAATGACTTTAGTAATAAATAAATAGAAAGATAGATAAATAAATATCACGGTTGATTCCTTAATATAGGGAATAAAACAGATTTTTTCAATGAAATGCGAATGAAAATGAGGAATGTGTCAAAGAGACAACTCGACCAAAACAGCGAAAACATTGCTAAAACAACAAAATCAATTACCCACCAAAATAATATGTGTTCCTCAATCCACGTTAATTTATAGAACATAGTACTTAAATGAATGAATACATAGTATTTCATGATGCAAATAATTGTTTTATGTTACAGATACAACTGCCAGACACACATCTATGTAGTTTTCTTGCTCTCTTAGAATTCCTTTATACTGACCACGCTCCGATCTGTGATGTCAATGGTATTGGCCTGTTGCTTATTGCAGATAAATATGGAATATCAAAACTTGTCAACTATTGTGAAATTTATATTATTAACATGCTAGATAAACTGACCAAATCTTCCAGTGATTATGCTGCACAGGATATTATAGACGCTCTATTGACAGCTCAGGTAAATTACATAAACATCATCAGAAAACTAAAGTAGAGAGGCATGATGATTTTGTTTTTTTCAATTCAATGCACGTTTAATTGATTACCATCGTGAGTTATACAGAGTCGTTTGTTGTTGTAAAATCAAACAATCAAAATATTTTAAAGATGTAAAAGATTTGTTTTCTTGATTTTAAAATTGTTTTGTTACGTAAGTATATTCTTTTTACAAAGCTTGTGTGTAACCATAAGTTTTCAATTTTAGTTGATGCGAACCTTAATTAGAAACTTTTTAATTGCCAAAAATAATTGTCTGAGTTCTATAAGTTATATGATATAGGCTACTCTGTTTATGCACCTTTTTTTGTGTAAAAAGCGTATAAAATTTCAATTAACACAGGATTTCTAAAGTTTGTTTTAGTAAGCTCCCATTGAAAGAAACACTACAAAATCTACATAGTAGTCAAATTTTACGAACTTTTTTTTATCATAAAGAGGTATAATTCATGATCACAACAGTCATTTTTTGTCACTCATAGTAACATTCACCGTAACAGACAATTGAACAAGATGAACTCATTTGCTATTGAAATTGTTTTGTGTGGATTTGTAATGATAGAAAACTAAGTCAGTTGCTGTGGGAATAAAATCCTTTACAACATTGATGATAAGATTTCATGGTTGTTTAAAATGAAGTTGGTCCATTTTTCATTAAACTGTCATCGGAAGCTTTAGTCCCAAGTATAACGTATTTAATAAACTTAAGTATACTAGAGGGTGTTTTCCCAGAAAATCTTAAATTAGCTAAAGTAACTCCAATATTTAAAAATGGTGATAAACATATGCCAGAAAACTACAGACCTATATCAATACTTCCTACATTATCAAAACTATTTGAAAAACATGTCGCAAAACATTTTTATCTATATCTGTCAAAATATAAAGTATTACATGAGGCACAATCTGGATTTCGATCTAACCACTCATGTCAGACAGCCCTTACCAAATTAATTGACACCTGGCTCAACTGTATTGATAATGGTAATGTTGTAGGAACCGTCTTTCTAGATTTAAAAAAAGCATTTGATCTTGTTAATCACACCATTCTCTGCCATAAATTACATTTATACAAAGTCTCTTATCATTCAATGAAATGGTTTGAGTCGTACCCGTCTAATAGAAAACAAAGTGTGCTCTGGTAATACAGCCTCAGAATCTAAATGTATCAAATATAGGGTTCCTCAAGGGTCCATTTTAGGTCCACTTTTGTTTGTCTTATTGTCTTATTCATAAATGACATGACTTTAGAAGCCACTCATACAGCCATTGATATGTATGCTGATGATACAACACTTCATACATATGGAACAAATAAGGAAGAGATGGAAAGGGAACTAAATTACGATGCCAACACCATAAATAATTGGTGTCTGAACAATAGGATGGTTATAAATCCCTTAAACACTACTTCTATGTTGATTGGAAGAAATAAGAAACGGACTTTGCTAGGAAATGATATGAATATATGTATACAAGATAGCCCAATCACACCCGTTGAAATGCAGAAACTTTTGAGTGTATATATTGACAAAAATTTGGACTGGAAATTTCAAATTGACTATGTATGTAAAAACTTAAGTTCTCGTATCGCACTGCTATCTAGAATTAAGAAATTTTTGGATATACGTAGTAGAAAGCTGTTTTATAATGCTTATGTTCTGCCCATATTCGATTTTTGTTGCTCAATATGGGGAAATTGCTATGAGGATGGATACGACCGAACACAAATTCAATGAAGAAATCTTTTGCATATAGCTCATCTATACTTTGGAATAAACTACCAAATATAATAAAATGTTGTGAAAACCTGGACACTTTTAAACAACAATGAGTTGATTTCTTTACTTTAAATGATTTATAACAACTTACACAAATATTCTATTATATAGTGTCTAAAAATAGCAACAATCAACATTCAATCTATCTAGGTGTGGATCAGTTTGTGAATAAATTGATGCAGTTACTAAATTAAATTATATAAGTGTCTAAGAATGTAACTTTAACACACTAATGAGTGTTATAAAATTAGTTATATTTTATATGTTATTCACGCAATATTTCGCTAAACTAATTAGCGGGCGTGTGCATATATATATATATATATATATATGAATTTATTTTTCTCTTGTTCTACAGACAGTTTATAGTTAGTATGAATAGTGCATTTACATAATATGTTAGAAACTGTAAGCTTTGTAATATTTGTACTGTTTGTTCTTTGTGAGGGCCTCAAGGTAGATTAGCGAAAGCTAATTGAGTCACCCTCTTTAAATAAAGTCATTACTTACTTACTTACTTACTCAAAGATGTATTAATAATGTGGAAAGGTCATACATCTGACCCTAGATTCTGCGCATGCAACGTTATCAAAATCTGAGTAGGCGATCTTTATCATCAGAGTTGCAATGTACATACTGAATTGTACATACAACCAGTACACTATTGTTATTTCTAAATATCTAATTAATGTTGCATTGTACTCAAGTTACAGATTTTTTTCTTTCACAGGCTTGCAATGCAGAACAGTTGACAAGGTGGTGCTTCCACCATATTTCAACAAATTACGATAAATTTCAAAACACGGAACAGTTTTCTCAGCTCAGTGACCAAACCAAAAAACACATTGAAACAAATCGCTGGCCACCATTGTCCTATTTACAAGATTTTGAGAGATTTAAGCGTCGGAGGCAACAAAGAATATGCTCAGTTTTATAATAATGTGCAGTTTTATATGAACATTTCTATATGACTCTATTTATGCATTATTATTTATATTTAAATTTCCTTCCTCATAATAGCCTAAATATCTTTTATTAAAAAAATACGTAATTTAATCAAGTTTTTGTTCATCAGTTTATTTTTCACTGGACAACATTGAATTGTATAATTCAGGGCAATGCTATTGATATATGCGCATTTGCGACATTTATATCTAAAAACCTATTAAACCTGTCTAAACTAGTATATAAAGGTTCGTGCGAGACTAAAAAAGGTTCCAAAACCCAAATATATATATAAAAAAAAGAAAAAAAGAAGAAATTCGAAATCTATAGCTAAAAGGAATTAAAGAGGGGCGACAGATACCAGAGGAACATTAAAACCCATAGATCGAAAATCAACTGACAACGCCATGACTAACAATTAAACAGACTAACAGAACAATAGTACTCAAGACACAACACAGAAAACTAATGACTAAAGCAACACGAATCCAACCAAAAAAGGAGAGGGGTGATCTTAGGTGCTCCAGAAGGTAGATCCTGTTCCACATGTGGCACCCGTCTGTACAAGATTGTATTGTCAATAACGTAAACCATATTCAGCAAATGTAGATGTATGATGACCAGAGTTGTGAAGCTTTAATAAATTAACACTATGTTTCTTATTTTAATATTAGGAACACCTTGTTCTATAGTTGGTTTTTTTACGAACATGTTCAGAAGCTGGACAAGTTTTGACTCATTTCATATTTTAATCAAGTTATAACACTGGTCACGTTAGACATAAATCAAGTTGTATAGATTTTGTAATCTGCGATCAGTTACTGTCATGATCAATTCAAAACATGGATATCTAGACCTAACAATTCTCAACATTGCATAAAATATGGACATTCAGATTTTGCATTACAAAATATACGTAAACTTCAAAAGTTGTTAAACTTTTAATACAAAGTAAAAATTGAATTAAAAGTGAAAATTGCATATTTGAAAATGATTTCTAGATAAAACCCGAATGATCCAGTCATTATGTTGTTATATCCGTTATATGTTTTCTGTACAGTTCATCCTTAAGCATACACAGAATAAATTTATATATAAATACCACTCATCTTACTATGTTCTGAATAAAACAAACATCGGATTGCAGCATTTGTAGATTTGTGTGAAGCATATATTCTGACAGCTGTTTCTAATACGTCACATATATATGTGATGAATTATTTCTCAACACCATTTAAACAATTTTACAATGTAAATAAGAAGAATGCTTAAAAGAACCTTAGCACTCTCCAATACGTTTTTGTACATCTATAACCAAGCACTTAACCCAAAAAATATTTGATAAAACAGACGCCATTGCTGGTCTTTCATCCTCATTCAATCATTCGTGGTTTTCTGGCAAACCCCATTATGACTCCACTTATTACAAACAAAATGGCGGCAATGATGCTTAGTGCAAATGACCAGGACAGAACGTACTGTACATCACCAACTGGTTTGTGTGGTAATGGTGCCTTCCCTTGGCTAACAGATGCACCATAAACAATAGCGCCAATCAGGATTAAAACTCCTATAAAACAAATTTGAAAATTATAGAACCAACAGTAATAAAATGGTATGCATGTGATAGAGTAAGCGACAGAATTTCATTGTGCATAGTTGTTATTTATTTATGGAGACTGTCATTCTACAGATCTTTAACATTTAATAAACACATAATGTGTTGTCTAGCATAGAACTACCTATTGGGAAGATCTGTTGGTATTCTTGTAAGAAACTGTTTTATTGGATAGATCTGCTTGTCTAATTTGTAAAAATAATTTTATTGAATTATACATCTGTATGTTTACTGTGTAATAATACATGATACATTAAACTATTAATTTATGTTAAATTATGTCCAAAAACTTTGATTAATTTCATGATTTGCAAAAAAAAAACCACAATCTTTCGACACATGCGTCAGTATAACTTTCCCGCTTTTTATTGGGAGTTCTTGTTTCTACTGAATCTTGTGCGGTCATTGTTGTTGCTTGAAATGTTCGATTTTTGTTTCTTTTGGCATGCTGTTCTCTTTGTTTTTCGAATAATGAATGGTATTTGATTGTCTCATTAAATATCTTCGCCTGTTTTAATATGTAATCATCGACAGAAGAAGCCCTGGTATAAGCACGTGTTATGTATTATTCTGTACATTATTGTCCCGCAGGAGATAAATCTATTTTGGAATGTCTTCGCTATGCTTGTCATCAACTTGTACTGCGAAAACCAGTTGAATATACTTATACATAAACAAAACATCATTAGTAGTGCGACGATATTTATTTCAGTTTATAATGATGTTCAATCTGTTACATGGCATGGCGATGGAGTATTCATTAAACACTAAGATGTGTTAGACCTTAGTCGTATTTGGCACTACTTTTTGGAATTTTGGATCCCCAATGCTCTTCAACGTTGCACTTGTTTGGCTTTATAAATATTTTGATATGAGCGTCACTGATGAGTCTTATGTAGACGAAACTCGCGTCTGGCGTACTAAATTATAATCCTGGTACTTTTGATAACTAATTAGACGTATGTGGCTATATCCTCGGTAAAACAAGAAAATTATATTTCAGTGATTTCATATATAAAAAAAAGAAGATTTGGTATGATTGCCAATGAGACAAGTTTCCATAAGAGACCAAATGCCAAAGAAATAATTAGCTATAGGTCACTGTACGGCCTTCAAAATTACGCAAAGTTCATACTGCATAGTCGGCTATAAAAGCCCCGAAATCACAAATGTAAAACAATTTAAACAATATCATGAATGAAAAAAAAAAAATATGAAACACAGCAACAAACGACAACCACTAAATTACAGGCTTCTGACTTAGGAAATACATACAGAATGTGACAAGGTTAAACATGTTAGCGGGAACCTACCCCCCCCCCCCCCTTACATGGGACAGGGGTGTAACATTACAAAATCAGAACGAACTATAAATTCAGATAAAAAAAGGCTTCACTTATCAGATGGACACAAATAGAAATACAAAAAAAAAAAAAAAAGTAAAATTACAAAAATACTGAACTCCAAAGAAAATTCAAACAGGAGAGTATCTAATCAAATAGCAAAATCAAAAGCTCAAACACTGAAAAAAAATGGATACCAACTGTCATATTCCTTTTTCTTACATAGAAAATGGTGGATTACAGAATGGACGTGACCGGGTACTTATGCATCCCAACAACAAAAAGACTTAAAGTATAATGGACGTGACCGTATGTATGAATCCAAATGAAAAGTATATAACACTAATAGAAATTAACAGTTATACACTAGGTATACATTTAGATAACGACAAGAGACAATTGTTCTATGGATTCGTAACATAAATGACATCTGAACATTATACACACACTAATGCAATTATTACCTGAATGTTTTTTGGCAAATGACCAAACTACACATAGTATAATAAGTTTACTAGTACGGATTCGGCGATAATTACAAAGATCGAAACTGTGTATGTTGATGGTTTTAAGAGAATTCGATACTCAAAAATTATATTTTTGCCCATGATCACTTAGCTTTGGTTTCTCCGGCTGATAGGTATGCCATCCCTACCAAATTCCTTCATTGAGGCAGTAATGTTTCCGGGAGATCTGTCAGAAACGCATCGCTTTCTTTGAAAGAACCCTGAGTAAAAATCTGACACGCTCATAGCATGAAAAAGGCTACTCCAGTTTTCATCTACTCATATCTTTCTCATTGTGGCCATGGTCAATTGTATCCCACTTTTAAAACGTATTTGACTCCATTTTCTGTTCCATTTTCATTTTAATGTGCATCTCATCGATATAATATACTAGTATCTATTTACTGCTGCTATGGCGTGCTATATAAAAATGAATCAAAGAATCAAAAACTGATTGTTGAAAACAATAGACAGTATTCGCTAATAATCATGAACTAAAATTATTCAAATATAATTTAAAAAGAAAAGACATTCAAAATTACCTGAGAAAATGGCGCTACTTAAAGCTGAGGATTTGAAAATTTTGTTCCACTTTTCTGAATGAAGAAATGTGAAAAGTCCCATAAATACAAGAGCGCCACTACCGAACATCATCCCAATAACATTTAATGCCCTCACTGCCACTAACCATCCTGAAAATTAAAAAAATACGGAACTTTTAAAATAGCGATGTACATTATATAGTTTATAAATGTATTTTGCTTAAATTAGAATCATCAAAATCGCACGAAGAATGTAAATATCGAAAAGGATATAGGGAGCAACCATTTACCTTCAAGGGGGGTTATGGGTTTCTTTCTGAGTCAGAAATGTATTCGCGCCAAGCGCGAACAAATTTATTTAGTTAATCAATGCTTTAAAAAAAATCAATATATATAACACTATGAGATATGGGGGGAATCTGCAGTCACAATATTTTTCTTTGGCATTTTCCTGACCAGAATAATTTTTTTACTCATCAAATTGGGGATCAGAATGGTTTTTTTTTTTAGGAAAATCCATAACCCCTCCCCCCTTGAAGATAAATGGTCGTTCCCTTAAAACTTGCATCGTTGCGAAGAATATTCTTTGATCAGGTCTTTATATTTTATATATTACCCCGCTCGACGTATATTTATATTTCATATAAGAAACCTTTAATTATTTCTATATTTTGATATAAAAGAATTAACGTGCTTATATTGTAAGTATTTTATTGAATGATCAGTGATATTTGAATCAAATTTTAAAAAACGCGTGGCTCTAAGGAAAACGGAAGTCAAAAGTAATCGTCTTTCTAGAGCCAACCGTACAACATTCCAATTAAAAGTCAGTTTATTAAAAAAGGGGGATAAAAATGTATTCATTTATTGACCAAATCCATGTTTTTACTTCTATTTGGTAAGACTGACAAGGACAGACGGACAGACGCCCCCTATCACTTGTTACAATTGCTGTCACTTGCAGACGTGAAACATGTACTATTTATAAATACTAACCAGGACTGTGCTCACATCGTACAAACAATCCAATAAACTTGGAACAATACTTCCATAAGCCATGGGCCTCTGTAATAGTAATACGTCTTTGTGCTGTGTCCACAGTTAACCAAGTAAACACGGCCCAATAAATGGTAGTTATCGCCACTAATTCTACTATCCATCCAAGAAACAT
This sequence comes from Mytilus edulis, assembly GCF_963676685.1. Classification (NCBI taxonomy): domain Eukaryota; kingdom Metazoa; phylum Mollusca; class Bivalvia; order Mytilida; family Mytilidae; genus Mytilus; species Mytilus edulis. The sequence goes on from NC_092345.1 coordinate 4,408,778, forward strand.
AACAACCATTGCCACGGCTCCAACTTTCGACGGAGATTTTGATGGTGATAATCCATATCCGTCTTCGGAATGAGGTCCGAATCCGAACCAAAGTGGAATGCACATTTTGAATGAATATAATCCACTATAACTATATATCTACTAAGTATGCAATAACTACAGCTTCAGAAGAAAACTAATTGTATTTTGATGTTTACCATGTTAAACTGCTGATGAAAGTAAGTTACCTGCAAACATACTGAGGCTCTAAACGGGGAAACTACTGACAAGATTAACTATATTCCTTAAAAACTTAAGATGGGGGAAATCTTATAAATACTTTACGTGTACTTGTGCAATGTAAAGAATGAAACGGTAATAAATCGCATACGATGATAATAAAATCAATGTACTGTTATTGTCCCCCTTAATTAATTGTTATATTTCCTCAATCATATAAGAAGTTACTGTCGGGGATAGTTAGCAATACATTGATCATCGCATTCCGCCTCAGCTCAAAGGCTTTACATGACAACGTTATAGTAGATAGGTAAAATTATTCTCCGTTACACCCCCGCATACTTACATTCTTCATGTATGATACAGAATTAAGCGCTCACTTTACTGTCCAAAATAGAATCATTCAATTTAACTAAATATATCTACTGCACTACATAATGAAACATGAATTTATATTTCTTTTTAATAAGCATACAGATATCACTTGAATGAACATAGGTCATATATTTTACGGAATATTTAAGAATTTTGAAAGTTTCCTTGTTTCGATACTTCCAATATACTTTCATGTAGGTGTTTAATACTGATTGTTTTAAAAATATTTGTCCAAACTGCATCAATTTGTTTAAACTGGTCAACATCTAGATATAGACTGAATGTTGATTATTGTATTTTAGACCCCGTAACACTCGCAAACGTGTTTATCCCCTTAAACGTGTTCAATTCCTCTAAACGTGTCTATTTCCCCTAAACGTGTCCTTAAAAATTGATATCGCCCATACGTGTCTGATTTCATAACCCTCAAACGTTTCCGATAATTTTATTCGCCAAAACGTGTCCACTTTAAAACGCCCGCACGTCTGAAAAAAGATGTCGAGTCTTTGTTGGATCATAAATTATATAAGATAACAGCCGCATCCAAAAGACATAAATCCTGCAGTATTTAGAGCACAATTACCAGAAATTAAAAAAGTTAAAAGAAGAAAATTCAAAATTTATCAGCATTATTTTGTTAAACGTCAGTTGTTTATATTTAGCATAATTGAAAGATTGCATAGCAACATATAAATAATTCTTGACTGTTGCTTGCTTAATGTCTAGTGGCAAGTACTTGATGTATATTTAGAGCGAACATATAAACATAACTTTAGTACAGTTGAATTGATCATTTACTGAGAACAAATAAACTGCAGTGATGCCTTACTATATAAATCATGTATGAGGATATTGCACGACCGGCTTCTTGCAGAAGTGTTTTCCAAGTTGTTTTTTTTCAACAATTCTGTTTGTTTAAGGGCATATCCAAAAGTTTATTTTTGACGGTGAGAATTTTTTCCTTTGGAGATATTTCATTCTTCAATTGACAGAGAATCAAATTTTACCCAAAAAAAATATTTGTCGTCGATTTCGTTTTTGCAAAAAATACTGCTGAAAAATGAACATTTTTGCAATTTTGAAGAAAAAAACGTTTTTTATTTAAAAAAAAAATAAATATGATTTTTTAATCAGCATATACTTTATAATGGGGCTCAAATTGAAGCAAAATAGATCAATATTGTTAGAAAATTTTAAGTTTACCATTTAAAGCATTAATTCTTACTCAAATAAAGCCAAAAACGTTATGGTTACCCCAAAAAACGGCAAGAAATGAACATTTAAAATGCACATTTTTTTTTTTTAATGTTTCTAACGGTGTCGATTTGGCCAAAGTAAAGATATGTTATTCTTTGAAAAAATGTAACGTCATAACGTTTTGAAAAATATGTGTCACCATACTCGTTTTTGAGAAAATTCGAGTAATATAATATTGTTATATTTCCCCGCTAATTTTTCAAAGGCAGTGCGACGTTGTGACAGACAAATGTATTAATATACACTGTGACTTTGTTAGATAGTTGTCTCGATAGCACTCATATCGCATCTTATTATTTATAATGGACAGTAGCTGTACGAGATAACAATTCAGTTAACTTTACTATTGTGTTTGTCGAAATTGTGAAACATGCAAAACATGGAATTATTTTTTTTTAAATAGTCCCCGGCTCTGGTATCTTTCATCCCTCTTTTAAAACAAAAGTATTACACGTTAGAAATCCGTTTCTGTGTGTCGGTCTATAGTATAATGCAGGGTTAATTTTCATATTATATTTACATTTGATGTTTTTGTTCTGATTATTCATTTAATATGCCACTTGACGTCCGTCATCCATAATCATTATTTATTTTACCGTTACCTTACAATGAAGTGTTTTTTGTACACTGATTTATATTACAGTCTATAATTTCATATATCGAATTCAATAAAGAGCATGCACGTGAAATTTTGCAACCAAACACTTGTCTAAAATCTCACCGGGTGACTCCGGATCCGTATTATATATGCATGTTGCAGTTTTGGGATTATTTTTTTTATAGGCTTCTAGCTATAACAAAAATCTGTATGTTGACTCTTAGTGTTTTGAATTATACGTGTCGTTGGGTTGCTGTCGTATTAATGTATACCTTTAAAAAAAGGATTGATTGGGTAAAAAAATATTTACATCTCCTGGGGCCGGTTTCACGAAGCTATCCTAAGACATGTCATAAGACATATCTTAGGACATGTCTTATGATCCTCTTATGACTATCCTAGGACATATCTCAGACCTCGTCTCGAAGCTGTCTTAGGATCATCTTAGCAAAGACATCCTAAACCTGTCGCAAGTTCTTTAAATTTTCAAATATAAAATTGATCTACGGAAAAAAATCATGTAAATGTAGTATGTCTTACCATAAATTATTCTAAACGTATTGATTAATATAATGACATAAAAAATAAATATAAAAAAATAAAAGTAATTTATATATAAATTATCTTTAAACAATACATCAATATAAATATGAAATTTTCAATGCAAAATTAAGAAAAAAGAATATAAAATTATGACATTGTTTTGGTACAAGTGAGTTGAATTCAATTTCGACTTTATTGGTTATAAAAGGTAAAGAGATAAAATCGTGCCATTTTTATATCAATACATCGAATTTTCATTGTTGACAAATCCTGATAATCCGTCAATGTATATGTTTTAAGCAGGAACAGGAGAATAGATAATTAGATAATAATAAGATATTTTTTTTCAAAATTAATATAAAAAATGAGTGTAATTTATATAAATAAACGTATAACTATCCTAAGACCGTCATAAGACACCTCTCGCGTTGTCCTAACTTTATGACCAACTTTAAGAGATGTCCTAATTTAGGACCGCTTTGTGAAACCCACTTAGGACTAAGATATGTTGTAAGACCATCCTAAGACATGTCTTAGTCCTAAGACAGCTTCGTGAAACTGGGCCCTGGTCTGCTCCCGTCCGACAGTAACGTGTATATCTTTGCTAAAATAGGTGCGGCCGTTTAGCTGCTTGGATGTGTAAATTTGCAGCCTCGTTTAGTCGAAATAAAAATGTCGTATATCCGATGCATAGAGTAAGAAGAGTTTCGCACTATCTATAAGTTAAAATACCATCTAAATAAATGGTTGAAGGGATGAACGAACTTCGAATAAAATCTCTAAACAACAACAAAGGTCACATGAATATTCAAATAAGTCACATGGCTGATTTTAACACATCTGTTGCGCCTCTTGCAATTGTAGATGAAAAAACTTTGATTACCAAAACAGAACTTGAGAATAAACGAAACGGCCGAAAAAAATTGAAAGTAATTATAAATTGTGGCCATTTTTTTCGTGTGTTTCTGCGTTTATGACATATTTACAATATATGAGTATAAGCAATTGACACTACTGCACTCTACCTATTTTGGCTGCATACAATGTAACCATTAATTTAGACTACTACATCATTATTGATTATTCAAACAAATGAATTCAAAGAGAAAGATGCGGAAAGAAATTCTAAAATTTTAAAAATAAAATATAAATTTAAATTAGAATAACTGGAATAAAATTGAGAATGGAAATGGGGAATGTGCCAAAGAGACAACAACCCGACCATAGAAAAAAACAACAGCAGAAGGTCACCATCAGGTCTTCAATGTAGCGAGAAATTCCCGCACCCGGAGGCGTCCTTCAGCTGGCCCCTGAACAAATATATACTAGTTTAGTGATAATGAACGCCATACTAATTTCCAAATTGTACACAAGAAACTAAAATTAAAATAATACAAGACTAACAAAGGCCAGAGGCTCCTGACTTGGGACAGGCGCAAAAATGCGGCGGGGTTAAACATGTTTGTGAGAACTCAACCCTCCCCCTATACCTCTAGCCAATGTAGAAAAGTAAACGCATAACAATACGCACATTAAAATTTAGTTCAAAAGAAGTCCGAGTCTGATGTCAGAAGATGTAACCAAAGAAAATAAACAAAATGACAATAATACATAAATAACAACAGACTACTAGCAGTTAACTGACATGCCAGCTCCAGACTTCAATTAAACTGACTGAAAGATTATGATTTCATCATATAAACATCAGGCACAATCCTTCCCGTTAGGGGTTTAGTATCATACCATCATAACATATATGAGAAGAACATAACCCGTGTCATGCCAACAACTGGTTTTTGAATAAATGTATTTAGTTCAGATGCAAAGACCCTATAAGTGAACCAATATTAACGCCAAAATATGCAATCTTTAATGACCTGACAACAGTATCGTAACTATATCCCTTCTTAATAAGTCTATTCAAAGGTTTTGTTAGTTTTTGAGGTGAATACTGACACCTTTTTATTTCCATAAAAAATTGGATGTGAAATACCTGAACGTATAAGAAGTCTGCATGTTGAGCTATATTTACGAATGATGTCCTTATACCGATGATAAAATTTAGTAAATGTTTTGACTAGTTTGTGATATAGAAAACCCTGGTGTAATAATTTTTCAGTAAAACATAAATTTCTCTCGTTAAAATCTAAAACATTGTTACATACACGAGCGAATCGTACAAGTTGAGATATATAAACACCATAAGATGGTGACAAGGGAACGTCACCATCTTAAAATGGATAATTAACGATAGGAAATGAAAAATCATCTCTTTTATCATATCTTTTGTCAATATCTTTTGTCAATATCGGAGCACCTGAGATCACCCCTAGTTTTTGGTGGGGTTCGTGTTGCTCATTCTTTTGTTTTCTATGTTGTGTCATATGTACTACTGTTTTTCTGTTTGTCTGTTTTTCATTTTTAGCCATGGCGTTGTCAGTTTATTTTCGATTTATGAGTTTGACTGTCCCTCTGGTATCTTTCGTCCCTCTTTTATTTCCCGAACGGAGGCCCCGCTTTGGCACGGATTATATCATATTAGTTTGCAAAATACCAAAAGGACTATATTTCAATTTGCCATGAAACAGTAAAAGGAGTAGACGTCATTGATAGAGTCATAACCAAATAACGGAGGACACCTTTTGGCGTTTTTATGACATGGACACGATTTTGTTGGGTTTTTTTTTAATATAAAAATGAGCACGATTAGGCGTTTATAAAAATGACACACTTTACCGCTCTTTCACAGGTACACATGTTTTGGAGTTCAGTGACGTTATATGGCTTTGGCCATTTCAAATTATGAGCAATTTTCTAAAACTGTGGGAAATATTTATCGACTGTTTTTTTTTGACAAAATCGGGGAACCAAACGTGTATCTTTTGCTGCATCAAAATGTTCTGATTTCGACTGGACTTTAGTATTGCTTTCTTCTTTGAACATTTTAATTTTTATTTTCTCCATCTCTAGCCTTTCCCTCATTTCAAGTTCTGCCTGTTTTAATTTAAGTTCATCTTGTTTTAATTTTTAGTTCATCTTGTTTTAATTTAACTTCATCTTCTTTCTTCTTTCTTCTTTGTCTTTTATTGTCTCCATCTCCAACCTTTCCTTTATTTCCAGTTCTTTTAATTTAAATTCATTTTCTTTTAATTTAAGGTGGCTCACCCCAATAGTGACCCCCGGTAGAATTTTTTTATTTTCACATATTCTGTAGATTTTTTTATGCTGAATCCAAAAATGCAAAGAAAAAAGGGGATCACCAGGCTCGTTTTCTCCTCAAATTGAAGCGAAATGTGCGATTTTGACCCTATTTCCAAACATGCCCACCCTTCCAACAATAACCGTTACATCAAAGTCAAAGACTTTTAAAACCAAGTCAGTATGATTTTTATGTGAAAAAACATTAGAATTTGAAATGTAAACCTTTCCCTTGGTTGTTTTTGACTTAAAAATCCTTTTATTTTCAGATTAATGTCTAAATTTTGCATTTTCTAATTTTAGTTTAAGGCAAAAAATATTGGTTTAATCGATTTTTCGTAAAATTTCCCCGGTAGATTTTTTTTAAAAACAGATATGTCAAAGCTATGAACTTTTCGAACATTTTAAGGTAAAATAAAATGGGGGTCACCAGGCTTTTAAAAAAGTTACGAGCTTTTGTTTAACCCCTCTACCCCATAAGGTCTGATTTCATTGCACTCCATTAATTACTTAATTGTGAATTTTTTATTGATGGCTTTAATAAAATAATGTTTGTAATTATATCAATAAACGATTGGTGAATATAAATGCGGTTATCGTATTACTGTTTGTTATCAAAAAGTGAAATTTTGATTATTTTGGTGAAATACGGTAATTTTGTCTGGCGCGAGTTGCTTCCCTCTAATTTGGCGCCATTATCGGACCAGAGGAATTTCAAGGTCGCCATTGCCGAGCAGCATACTATATTGATGAATACGAATATGTACATGCATAACAGACATTGTGGCGAATATACAACGATGAAGGTAGAGTTATTACATAAGAAAACATAGATTTCGATATATTAGGCAGCCAAATGTTATCAGTATAACGAAAAATACAAACTTGGGGGTTGTCTCAAAATACTCGCTACTGTTGAAAATCACTGCGGCTGAAACCTTGCACGGGCTCAATTTCTGTTCTATGTTTAATATTATAGATCGTTATAGCTGGTATCTTATTTATGTGTTTATTTTACCTTTTACAGACAAGTTGTTAACATGTCTGGCCAGTTTGCAAAATATCCGTGTGCAAACGGCCGAAGAGGAAGGGATGACATCTACTGTCATTTTTACGCTACCGTTAGCAATGGTTAGTGTCAATGAATTAGTCTTTTTTAAGACATATTAGTCCGAGATTAGCCCCAGCTTGTCTGGCAAAACACCCGTTGGACGTCAGAGAAATCTCGGACTAGGGTCATATGTATGTGGGATACCCCATAACTTCCATCGGGACAGTTTCTACTCCTTGACCCCAACTATATTTCCCTTCCCATTTTACTCTAAAATCCCCCCCCCCCCCCTTTACTTCAATTCTTCCATCTCCTTGCCCCAAGACAACATATATTTCAAAGATACCCCCTTTTCCCTGATCCCTCATTCCCCTGTCTCCTTACCCCTGTCCACCCCTCTATTAAGGTCTGGGGTTTGATTGACTTCTTTATTTTCTTGAGAATATGATATAATTGGCCTAATTTGTAAATGATAAACCCTACAGTAGGAGGCAATTCATCTTATCGAAGGATTCATCTTGATCAATCACAATTTGTTTACCATTAACCCCCCCCCCCCCCCTAATTCTGTTAGGTATACAAAAATGTCTTAAGGTCTAGTAATAGAAGTATCAGGGTTAAACATGTACAGAATGCAGCCATAAGTATTTGTCACTTGAGATTTTTAGCGGTTCATATATATTGTATATAATATAAAAAAGAAGATGTGGTACGATTGCCAATGAGACAACTATCTACAAAAGACCAAAATGACACAGACATTAACAACTACAGGTTTATTTTTTGGTTATATTTTTTTTGTGTCTCGACTAGCTCATTTTCATTATTTTCTGTTCAGAAATTCGATATATATACATGTATATTCAATCAAATTAAATTATAAAAAAATATTTTATGTGTTCTCAAGGGAAAACAAAAATAAATGAAAACGAACCTATTATCAAATAAACACATATTAATTTAGACCATTTTAGTTCTTTTAAGGTTACCCTTGCATTGTCAGTCTTATCAAATAATAATAATAATAATGAAAATTTATAAAGCGCCCTATATAAAAAATAAAAATTACTCTAAGGCGCTGTACATACACATGGTAATTAAAACATATCAATGACAATAACAAAACATAAAAAAATACATCGTGTCAGATTCAAATACTGAAATAAAAAATGCCTACCATGAAATAAAAGGTCAATACGAAATACATGTTAAAACAAAGAATAAAAAAATAACAATATAGGATAAAAGCATGCAGAACAAGCAAAAACTCAATACAAAGAGTAAAAAAGCCCGTAAAAGAGAAAAGAATTCAATCTAATTAAAAGCAATACGATAAAAATGAGTCTTTAACTGTATTTTAAAACACTCTAGGGACTTGCATTGTCTTAAACTGTTCGGGAGATTGTTCCATAGAGATGCCGCTACCCAATCAAATTGTCTTTCACCGTACGTCTTCGTTCTCACTTTTGGAACGGTGAGTAGTTTTTTGGAACTTGAACGCAAAGATCGGTTTGGCACGTGTAGATTGACTAGTTCCCGAATGTAAGCAGGGCCAATGTCATTTTTCAAACTTGCATGTACCTCCCAAATTTGGTTTCTGTTCTCCAACTTCAGTTTGCCTCTACTAATGTTATGAAACTAATACACAATTAATGCATATATATATGCTTACTACCGGTACATTGTACCAACAAACACACATGAAGTTTGAATTTTTGGTGGGGTCGCTTTTACTTTTTTAGAGTTATGCTCCTTTACAAATTAAAAAAATGCTGAAATTTTGTTCCTTTCTTTAAGGCCAAATAAAATAATATGTGTGTTTCCTGTTTCATCTTTGAAAAAAATAGGGTAGGTAGGTAGGGATTTTTTTTTATTTTACCATTTTTTTTTACATTGAGTCTATGGGAGAGAAATCCTGACTTTAACAGTGCTTATTGAAAAATGACCAAAAAAACTCTAGGGTAGGCTATTTCTAAGCTTAAAATATAGGGTAGGTAGGGAAACAGGAAACACACATGCTTTTTTATTTGGCCTAACACAAGTTTGCTTCATCCAAATGTTCTGAAACTTATATGCAATGCTTACTACAACAACACTCAGATCAAGTACAAATTTGGGTGGTGTCACCCTTTTCATCCTTTATATGCAAGTGGCTGCTCATCTGTGTCCCATGGACACATTACCATTATGAACTAGTCTACATCTATATGCTTTTGAATGTCAATATAAATTGTTGATTTTCTGACAGAATTACTCTCCTATTTAATTTCAGGCTGCAAGTACATTTGTACATGTACATTGCAAATGGAAGGAGTGAGCTTGGAATGTTCAACTTTACTTGGAAACTATTGGCAAAGTACTGACAGAATTTCATGAGAAGCCAGTATCATATTCTAGTCTTGCAACCGGAAACTATGCGTAAAGTGCTGAAACTTAAGAACAACATTCTACATGTATATATGCAATATATGTTGCCACAATCCACTTAAGGAGCTAAGGAGCTAAGATCAACTATAAATTGGAACTACATGTATATGCTTTAGTGCTGTCAAAATCCTTTAAAAAAATCAAATCAAAAGGACCTACTTCACCTATATATATATAGCTACCTGTCCCAATGATGAATACAGATCATATATATGAGTCTACTCTTATAAATAAAACAGTGAAGGAGAATAAAAATAAAGAAAATATAGAGCTGATCAGCTAATGATTGTACATGATGTATAAATGGCAACAATTCTTACATGTATACTAGTACATTGAAATTAATTATATTAATAGATGTTTTATAAATTTGATCTCATAGATATTAGAGGAATAAAATCAATCACGTTTCAAAAATTTGATTTAGTTGAGCCTTTTTTTTTACACCAGTTTTCAGGACATATTATGGTATACCATTGACTGTCCGTCGTCAGCATGTCGCACATATACTCAAAAATAATAAATACTAATAGGTACATGTAGTAGTCAATATTGTGTAATCAATAGGTCATCTTCATGTATATTTGGTGTATAAAATGATTATTAAATGTCTTATCACAAATTAAAATATCAAATGAGAGGATGTGATATGATTGTAAATGAGACACAACAGACCAAATAACACAGAAATAACTATACCTGTAGGTCACCATATGGACTTCAACAATGAGTAAAACATATTCTGCATAGTTGGTTTTAAAGGTCTCGAAATGACAAATGAACAATTTAAAACATTTAAAATGAGAAAACTAATGGGTGATTTATGTACAAAATAATGAATGAATAACAAATATGTCTGTCTTGCAGGGTTTATCTGAACTTAACCTCATTTTCATGGACTTGTCTGTTTCTTGAATTCTAAATATGTTTCAAAATATTTGGTTGATGGGATGATTGTTACAGAGTCCGACATAGGGTGTTTTATGAAATTCTGCTGTGCGGTTTGAGAGGAGATGCAATGACAAACTGTTGCAGTAGTATATTGAAGCAAATAGGACAAAGGGGCCTTACTCCTAGAAAAAAAATGTAAATATGAAAAATATACTTTTGGTAGCGAGTGTCACCTTTGGCGAGAGTTTCAAAATAGGATTCAGATATACAATTAAACAAATATCTAATTTAAATTGTTAGATAGTTCATTTTATACATCTTATGTAATAATAACAATTTGTAAAACTAAAAATAAAGATTGTGATAAATGTAACTCATATTATCCAATAACATGTATGGTCAGCTCATACTGGACCATACGCGTATACTCATACGGTCCGACCGTACGCGTATGGTCGGACCGTACGAGTATACGTATACGGTCCGGACCGTACGCGTACGGTCCAAATACTCATATACACATGTCTCTGATACGGGTCACAAGTTTACCTGTTTTTGAAAGCTGTACGATAACATGAAGTTGTTTACATTGCTATCATTTGTTTACAGTTAATCGTTGCGTCATTGGCAAAACATTTTCAAAAATAAATATCCAAGACATCAATTAATTCAACTGGTATTTAAGTGAATTCAAAATATGATACGAACGGACCCAAGAGGCGACCGTGTAAGATGAGAATGCGTTTTGGGAGCGAAGCGGCACCAAATACCGTCGACGTCATACATGGGACTTTGTCAGTATTTATATATTCTTTTTTTTTAATGTTATGCTTAAATCATGTATATTTTTCTCCTTTTAGACTTTTATGCGAAAAATGAAGAAAGCACTGTGAATTTCTGACCGTTCGTATTTCCTGTTTTGAAGAACGTTTAGCCTCACTTGTTTACATCGTCAAGGGTGCTTTCATACACGCCCGCGTTCCAAGGTCGTCAAAGCTATTTTTGAGAAGACCCCTTAAAGCGACCGTTTCCAAGGCACTCGTCGTAAGAAACATGCGTTAAAATATGCGCATTGGTAAAGGGCCGAGCCACCTTAAGTTCTTCACCTAAAATTTCTGCGTCAACTAATTTGTCTATTGCCAATTTTTTTTATGTATATGAAGCTTTTCCCACTTCGAAATGCAAGCCAAAATTTGTCTGCCCCTATGTCACTGAAAAGCGAAACAGCAATGACAGCAACATCAGTATCGACTGTTTGAGTCATGACTCAGTTAAGTCTGTGTGTTTAACTGTATCAGACTGTTCAGACACATGCATCTTGATTCAAGTGTCAGCCTCTTCATGTAAAAATGGTGCTTAGCTTGAAACATCATCATTTGGTGGATAACACAAAATATCCTGAGCAATTGTTGCTGCAACTACATTTTCCTCAAAATCTATTGAGCAAGCTGTTGCGAATGAAAACTTAAAAGTTCTTTCTTAATGTCGTCATCTCTCAGAAAACTTTGCCAATTTTGAGGATTTTGTTTTGACTCTGGATTCGTCTGTGTATTCCCTTTTCCCTAAATGAGGCTCTTGCTTCTTATAACAAATGCTCATGATATTCTATCTTATCTTACTCGAGATGTATTTCAAATTTATCACCATGTTTACATTAAGAGGCTGACAATAGAATCATGGTGCATGTGTCTGATGCAATGCAATACGAACTTGCACGAGTCATGATTCGAATAGTCGTTACTGATGATGCTGTCATAACTGTTTCGCTATTCGGTGACAGGGGTAGACAAACTATGAATTGTGTTTGGAAGGGCAAAAAGCTTTGGATAAATATATATCAATGACCTGTCAAATGCACCTGGTAATGAGTGATTACACACACTTATTGTGATCCATGTCTTTACCGGTTGTGATATGGTTCTCTGATTGCTTGAAATAGTAGGAATTTGAAAAATGTTTTAGTACTTTAGTAATTTATTTTACATTAATCATTCTATCTAAAACTTATTTTTGAAATTTACGTCATATTGTTTTTTTTTGGGTTTTTTTTTAGCGGAAGTGTTATTCTAATATTTACAACAGAATAAAATTAGTGGTTTTGAGGATAACTAGAAGCCAATAGTTAAATGACAGACAAAAAAACAAAACATTTTCATTATATTTTGAAACTACAGGCTCTAAAGAGCCTGTCTCGCTCACCTTGGTCTTTGTGCATATTAAACAAAGGACACATGACAAAATTGTGTTTTGGTGTTGGTGATGTGTTTGAAGATCTTACTTTACTTGACATTGGTGTTGCTTACATTTATCTCTATCTATATAATTAATTTGGCCCAGAAGTGATAGTTGAAAATAATTTGTAAAAATTTACAAAAAATTACAAAACTTACAAAAATTGTTAAAAATTGACTATAAAGGGAAATAACTCGTAAAGGGGTCAATTGACCATTTTGGTCATGTTGACTTATTTGTAGTTCTTAATTTGCTGTACATTATTGCTGTTTACAGTTTATCTCTATCTATAATAATAATCAAGATAATAACCAAAAGCTAAAAATGTTTTCTTAAAATTACCAATTAAGGGGCAGCAACCCAACAAAAAGTTGTCTGAATGGTCTGAATAATTCAGGGCAGATAGACCTTGTCCTAATGAACAATTTTTCCACAGCAGATTTGCTCTAAATGCTTTGGTTTCAGAGATATGAATTAAAAACTGCATTTTACTCTATGTACTATTTTTAGCCATGTCGGCCATCTTGGTTCATGGGCGGGGTCCTTGGACACATTTTTAAAACTAGATGCCCCATTATTGATTGTTGCAGAGTTTGGTTAAATTGGCCTAGTAGTTTCAGAGAAGATTTTTTTTAAAAATTACTAAAATTTTAGAAAAATGGTTAAAAATTGACTTTAAAGGCTAATTACCCCTTAAGGGGTCAACTGACAATTTTTGTCATGTTGACTTGTTTGTAGATCTTACTTTGCTGTACATTATTGCTGTTTACAGTTTATCTTTATCTATAATAATATTCAAGATAATAACGAAAAACTGCAAAATTTCCTGAAAAATTACCAATTCGGGGCAGCAACACAACAACGGGTTGTCTGATTTGTTTGAAAATTTTAGGGGAGATAGATCTTGACCTGATAAACAATTTTAATCAATGTCAGATTTGCTCTAAATGCTTTGTGTCAGAGATACAAGTCAAAATCGACATTTTACCTCTATGTTCTATTTTTAGCCATGACGGCCATCTTGGTTGGTTGGCCAGGTCACCGGACACATTTTTTAAAACAAGATTCCCTAGTGATGATTGTGTTGAACTTGGCCAAGTAGTTTCAGAGAAGAAGATTTTTGTAAAAGTTAACGACGAAGACTGACGACGGACGCCAAGTGATGAGAAAAAAATTGATATTGCTATGTTCGCCATTTTGGATATTACCGGAAGTAAGATTTTTAAAGAGATATGTCTTATACATTTTATCCAAGAGAAGCACAAAAGAAAGGTTCCTGCACAATGTAATAATAGTAGCAATACATTAAAACACATTTCAATTACCCTCCCTAAAAATAAGCTTATTCTAGTACTATGTCCGCAATGTTGGATTTTTCCGGAAGTAAGTTTTTTCAAGGCATCTTTTCTATATCACATATCCAAAAGTAGTATATAACAAAGGTTGGTACCAAATATTATGTTAGCAGCATGATAATAACACCTTTTCACATACTAGCCTTCGATATAGGGATAACTTAAGTATGATGTCCGCCATTTTGGACTTTACCGGAAGTGAGACATTTTTTTCACATGCTTCCCTATCTGAAATAAAAGAGTAATAGTTGAGGAAGGTCTATGCAAAATTTCATGCTTGTAGCAGAATGTGCACAATTCGTCTGAAATATGCCTGTAGCCTCCGCACTATATTTTTTTTATCATATACACTATCTTGACAATTGAGCTATTATTATGAGGCTGACTTCATGCAGGAACTTCTTAGGAAGAAAGATAAGAAGTTAGCAATATCCTTTAACTCTACTTTCCGCTATATAGATGACGTTCTTCCACTAAACAATTCAAAATTTGGTGACTATGTGGAACGCATCTATCCCATCGAATTGGAGATAAAGGATACTACAGATACAGTTAAGTCGGCTTCATATCTTGACTTACATCTAGAAATTGACAATGAGGGTCGGTTGAAAACAAAACTTTACGACAAAAGAGATGATTTCAGCTTTCCAATTGTGAACTTTCCATTTCTAAGTAGCAACATTCCAGCAGCACCTGCATACGGGGTATATATCTCCCAATTGATACGATATTCCCGTGCTTGCGTTTCCTATAATGATTTTCTTGATAGAGGGTTACTGCTCACAAGGAAGCTATTAAACCAAGAGTTCCAAATGGTGAAGTTGAAATCATCCCTTCGTAAATTTTACGGACGCCATCACGAGTTGGTTGACCGTTATGGAATAACCGTTTCACAAATGATATCGGATATGTTCCTTACGTCGTAACTACAATCCCCTTCCCTTTCATGAATGTGACCTACCGAATTAGACTATTTACCGGATTTGTAATCACATAAGCAACACGACGGGTGCCACATGTGGAGCAGGATCTGCTTACCCTTCCGGAGCACTTGAGATCACCCCTGGTTTTTGGTGGGGTTCGTGTTGTTTGTTCTTTAGTTTTCTATGTTGTGTCATGTTTACTATTGTTTTTCTGTTTGTCTTTTTCATTTTTAGCCATGGCGTTGTCAGTTTGTTTTAGATTTACGAGTTTGACTGTCCCTTTGGTATCTTTCGTCCCTCTTTTAGCTATAGTTGTTTCAAAGAGGTCGGACTACTCTCTCGGGAGTTTCATTCATGCGAGATGGTCATTTAGATAAAATAGGTTAGTTTCCAGGAAATTCTCAATATCACAGTTTCTGTTTTTATTTTTCGTATAATGCAAAATGTTTGAAGTAAACACTATTTCTCAAATAACAAAATCCTAAAATAGTTTTTTACTGCAATTTAGTCACAATATTTTAATTTGTTTAGTATTTATACAATATATGTAACTTAGAAGGACTATCTCAAAACAAAAATTCTGTCCAAGTAGACATAAACATTTCAGCAACAAATTAATTCATTTTGGTTCAAGAAAGGCAACAGTAGAATACCGGTGTTCAAAAGTCATAAATCGATTGAGATAAAAAAAAAAAATAATAACGAGTTACAAACTAAATCCGCGTGAACACGTCAACTATAAGAAGAAAGCAGAGGAAAAATAGAAACACTAAAGTGCAACAAAAACAAACGCCAACCTCAATAGAAACAAACTAATTGATAACAACTGCCATGTTCCTGTCTTGGTAAGTTGGTACATTTTAAGAAAAATGGTGGATTGAACCTGATTATATGGCAATATTAAAACGCTAAAGTGACATAAATACAACACAAACACACGCAAGAACAGTCTTCACAGAGAAACGAACCAATAGATAATACAAAAGTCGATACAAAATCTAAACTGCAGAACAACAACTAACATCTTTCATTAACGACAGATAGTACAGGGCATCACAAACAGTGATGTATTTTTTTCAACGAATATATAATCTTGAAATTCATAAAATTATATTCGCAATATTAGTTCAAACAATTCTCATGAAAATGACGGTATTGAAAGGTTATTCTATAACTATATAGTCTACAAACGATAATACATAACACATTATCAAACCGACACCTGATGAATAAATCCATGAATGTTGAGTGTTTAAAGAGGCACTAGCTGTTAAATTCATGATCACCGATTTGACTCCAATTCTCATATTTGATTTATAACAATGTAAAACATTTATCCAAACTACCAAAAGTCTAAAATAAAAAGTTTACAGAGCATGGTGTAGATAATATATAGGTTCGTTTTGTGTGTATGTTACTGGCATGAAAATACGGATTTTTTGTGTTATTAAAATTTGCTGTTACAAAATGTTATAAATTATTATAAATAAAGGAATGTATCTCCCTCATGCAAAGCTCTGATTTCTTTATGGATTTGGCTATACTTTTTTAACCTTTTGGATTATAGCTCTTCATCTTTTATATAAGCTTTGGTTTTCAAATATTTAGGCCACGAGCATCACTGAAGAGACATGTATTGTCGAAATGCGCATCTGGTGCAGGAAAATTGGTACTGTTAATGTTATTAGTCCAGTTGCCATCTAATTAACTATCAATTTGACCTCAGATAACCATTTAAGTGATGTAAACATAAATAAAGATATGAATATATTTAACCAACACGTGCAATTGGATTTTCATAGGTATGTTTGATTTTATTTTATAGATAAAAAAAAATTATGTTTCTCATTGTTTTTAACCGTATAAGAATTATTTTATATGGATCGAATCAGTAATCAAATGATTTACCGTAGTTTCACTTTCAT
The DNA here is from genome assembly GCF_963676685.1 of Mytilus edulis. Taxonomy (NCBI): domain Eukaryota; kingdom Metazoa; phylum Mollusca; class Bivalvia; order Mytilida; family Mytilidae; genus Mytilus; species Mytilus edulis. The sequence continues at coordinate 4,425,772 of NC_092345.1, forward strand.
TGTTGACATTCTTTTTCTTTAAATAACCAGTACACGTATAATGTATGCGTTGTCAATCTCTAGCTAGGGTTAAATTGAAGTTCACATGAATACGGATTTAATGAGGTCGACTTATTCACTTGCAAGTGAATAAGTCATTATCAATGTTTCTTCGCTTAATTTAACAAAATTGAACCATTTTGGCTGCTATTTATTTTATTTTACTATTTCACTTTCATTATTTATTGAACAAAAAAATCTTACTTTTTATATATCTCGTAGCTAGTGCCCCTTTAAAGTATCGATACACGTCGTATAGCAATGCAAATTCACACTCTGTTTATAACTCTATTGAAGCAGGTTAAATAAAGGCAACAGTAGTATACCGCTGTTCAAAACTCATAAATCCATGGACAAAAAACTAAATCGGGGTAACAAACTAAAACTGAGGGAAACGCATTAAATATAAGAGGAGAACAACGACACAACATTAAAATGTAACACACACACACACACACACACACACACACACACACACACACAGAACGAACTAAGCATTAGACAAAATCCGATGAGAATAACAAATATAACATCAAAACCAAATACATGAATTTGGGATAGATAAAACGTACTTAGATTAAAAGTTATTCAAAAACGTGTATCGTTTTTAACTGTATCAAATTAACCTTAAGGTCAGTACGCTTATTACCACTGAATAACAGTTTTTTCATGTTTTTGGAAAAATATAAAAAATGTACATGTGTCTGTTTGTTATCAGTCTCATAAATATTCAAAAGTCCATAAATGTTAGTTTTGGATTTTTCGTCATTAATGACACAATTGCAGGGGAAGTTTACCGACCAGTTTACAACTTATCTTACATAAAATATAAACACATTTCAGTTTGAGTTATTCGGCTGTCCAATTCACTTTGTAAGAACATCCATTCTTGTAAACAGCGTAAAATGCTGCTGCTAGAAACACATATCCAATTACACCAAAATATCCACCATACACCATGAACTAAAAGTGAAAAAAGTTCTCAGAAAAGTTTTACTAATAATCCTTTTTCTAAATCGGATTTAATCTGGATATAGGTGATGGCAAAATAAAAGCATTGCTTTAAAGTTAAAAACGCCTTATACTGTCATTTTTATGAATTTCCTGTTTACAAAACTTTGAATTTTTCGAAAAACTAAGGATATTCTTATCCAAGGAATAGATTACCTTAGCCGTATTCGGCACAACCTTTTGAAAATTTGGGTCCTCAATGCTCTTCAACTTTGTACTTATTTGGCTTTATAACTATTTTGATCTGAGCGCCACTGATTAGTCTCATGTAGACGAAATGAGCGTCTGGCGTATTAAATTATAATCCTTGTTTTTACACCACTGGGTCGATGTCACTGCTGGTGGGCGTTTCGTCCCCGATGGTTTCACCTGCCCAGTAGTCAGCACTTCGGTGTTGACATGAATATCAATTATATGGTAATTTTTAATAAATTTCCTGTTTACAAAACTTTTAATTTTTCGAAAAACTAAGGATTTTCTTATCCCAGGAATAGATTACCTTGTGCCGTTGGCACAACTTTTTGGAAATTTGGGTCCCCAATCCTCTTCAACTTTGTACTTGTTTGGCTTTATAACCTTTTTTATCTGAACGCTAATGATGAGTCTCATGTAGACGAAACGCGTGCCTGGCGTATTAAATTATAATCCTGGTACCTTTGATAACGTTTTTTTTTTTTCATTTCCATAATACTATAACGGGTCTCCATGACTTTTTGTTACGGTCATGTTTGGAGTATGCTATTCCACAATCACATGTCAGGTGCACTTTTATATGTAGATATTTTTATCTACGTTTATTTTGTTTCCCAATGAGAAATAATTGTAAAACAAATCAGATACCTGCGCATTACAATGAATCCCGAATACATATATATTATTTCTTAACCAATACCTGCGTTCGTACATCTACATCAAGACCAGCTTTATCTACCACAGTGACTGTTAGTAATGTTTCAACGCTAAGGGATATGAACATGTTCACTCCAATAACAAAGCCATATCTCTGTTTGGTAAGCGACTTTGCAATCTGTAACCTTCAGAGAGAAAAGAAATGCATCGAATGGGAATCATGAATAAACCTTTACCATATTTTATTCTTTGAAGTAGAAAATTGCCATTATAAATTATTCCCGTTTACCAAACTTTACAACCACAAGCCATATGTGTTTGGACATGAGCGTAAACACCAGATTGTTTTGTATTATGATATCAATTTTCGTAGGCACAAACATGCTTATTCCTTTTCCGTGAACGATCAAGACTTAATACATATAAAATTAATTGATGTGGTCCTATGCCATTGGTGCGATAAAGCAATATAATTAGAAACCTAATACATACATGTAAGTTGAAAAGATCTCATCGGTTCCTCGTACACAAACAAATTAAAAATAAAAGGCAAAAGTGTTAAAAATCACAAAACGCGACTTAATGATTCGTTCCTATTGAAAGCTTTATTATATTATATTTACAGCTATGATTAAACATGCTTTTCCAGACCAAAATAGCAATTACATAGTAGCACTAATCAGACAAAAACAAATATTTAGTACTTCAATAATTTAATTCAAATCTAACAACAAACTCATTTATATCATATTATATCTATATAGCTATTAACCAATAACATACTGAAATACATATTTGAATTTGAGTTATGCATTCTATTTAACGAATGAAGAAAAAAAGGAAGAATTAAAGTACTCAGATATATAAATGAAAGACGTACGTTGCTAACGTAATTACTGTGTGGTACGTAGCTCTGAATGCACTATAAAATGCATAGCAAACCCAAATGCTAGTAGACTGAGCCATAATGATAAGTACTACTATATTGAAGAAGCATACAATGGCCATAGTTGTTTCAGAAATTCCTGGGCGGGACCAGTTAGTAGGCAAGAACCCAAATAATAACACGCTCAACACACCTACATAAGTAAAAACATAAAAAAAGATTTTAAAAAAATCACGATACAAAACGTTCTAACAGCGGTATGCTACTGTTGCCTTTATTTATAAGGAATCAAACATATAGTGGTACAGTGAACTGTTGTATATTAAAATCGAGAGGAACCTTGACGTTTACGAGTGTGAAATATATGAATATGAAACTTGATTTATGCATATTTAACCTTGTTTCTTCAATTTTAGTATTCATAAAATAATTAAACTCATCATAGATACCAGGATTAACATTTTGTATTTACGCCAGACGCGTGTTTCGTCTTCAAACGACTCATCAGTGACGCTCGAACCACAAAATGTTAAAAGGCCAAATAAAGTACGAAGTTGGAGAGCATTTAGGACCAAAAATTCCTAAAAGTATTGCCACAAAATACTGACACAAGTTAAATGGTATCATTAGGTTCCTGTGTCAAACTGAGATTTACTGTGTGTTTATTTATGCTACATTGGCTAGAGGTATAGGGGGAGAATTGGTATCTGACAAACCATTGTTTAACTCCGTCGCATTTTTGCGTCTGTCAGGAGCCTGTTGATTTTGCATTCTTGTATTTTTTGTTTAATTTTAGTTCATTTATTTGTTTTGGAGTATGACGTCCATTTTCACTGAACTAGTACACATTTTTATTTAAGGGCAGATTAGGCCCACCTCAAGGTGTGGGATTTTCTCGCTGCATTGAAGACCCATTGGTGGCCTTCGGCTGTTATCTGCTTTTTGGTCAGGTTTTTGTCTCTTTGACATATTCCCCATTTCCATTCTCAATTTTATTGTTGTCGTATTCATAATATTGTTTTCATACTTCTTTTTTTGTGTTTTCTGCTTTTCATTCAGAGAGGAAATACATTCATCTGAAACTTACTTATAATAGTTCCAAAGGCCTCTACTGCTGCATTATAAATTGTTCCCTTCTTAGCTGGACTGATTACCTCCCAAAGGTTCTGGATATAATTTGATACTTGCAGATGTCCACACGATGCGAAGGCCCAAAAACAGCACCAAATCAACACAGTTTTATCGGAATATAATGTCTTTAATTCTCTCAATAAAAACACGAAACCTCGTTTCAAAGTATTTTTATGGTCGTTCGAATTTTCTTCACTTGTTGATAATCCAATCTTGTTTAGTTCTATCTCAACAAAGTCTTGTTTATCGACATGTTTCTCTTCAGTTTGAAAAATATAAGAATGTTGCGATCTTTTAAAAGTCAGAGATAATATAAAAGCCAGAGAAACACTCACAAACGATATTATATTTAACTGGTGATAATCCATTAGGTTTAATGAAACAAGCAACTGTCCAGTCAAATAAGCAGCAAAACGACCAGCAAGAGTAGCAGCCCTTGTAAAACTTGTTATAATCTTGTAACGATCACTAGAAATCATTGCAAATAGATAGGCATAGTAAGCTACTTCTGTTGCTGACACCAAGCCAAAAGTTATTTGCATGAATTTCATTGCTAAAACGCCTCGTGCCCAAAGAAGCAGTGACCAAGTTACTATGTAGGCTACACCTATAATATATTAAGATTTGTTTTGACCTGCAGTGTAAAAATGACAAATCTACGAACAAAAAACATCGAGGCTACATTAGCACTCGTACTGTTCATCCGAAACAACTATATTCTAATATGTGACACTTTTTTAAACAGTAGAAACATTATCAAACAAAATAACAAAAATGCTGATAGTAGCCAGAGTTATAAATGGTACTAGTATAACAAATTGATAAAATAAAAAAATAAACATATCATGTTCGCTCAGGCTAAGTTATCAATCAGTTCACATGCAACGCTGAGATTTAAGTTAAATTGAGATTGAGATAACCTTGATCTTATATTAAAACTACATTATATTTGAAATGTCATCTTAAGGCCGAATTCAAAAAGGGGAAAACGGACAAATCAATCGTCATCAGTCAACGGAACAGGTGGAAAACAACTGCCATGCCTGTCTTTAAACCCTTTAAAACCCAAAATTTTAAAATATAAGAATGAAATAGGTGAAGCTGTTTTGAGAAATCATAAATGAATGAATTAATTATATTGCAATCCATCCTGGTTTAGATTCATTTAGCGCATCAAAACTTTTTACGGATGGCCGCATTCATGATTAGTTTTTGGGAATAACAAAAAAGACAAAGAAAATTGCCATGTGAAATCGCTCCAACTCTCTTTTATATATTTAGATGTCATCTTTCTATTTTGGCAGTGTTGATATAAGCGACAATCTACTGGATATTAGTTCGTTTCTTTCATTTGATACAAGAAATAAAAAAAATAACTTACCTCCTAGTGCCAACATTGGTTGGTATCGAAGGTAATCTGTGAGTAGGAATACGGGAACGAGCCATACTAGGTAAGCATACGTCCATACAGGATATATTTCATCGTTTACTTCTTTGATTGTAAGATTCTTCCATGGCCCGGTTAAATAATCTGACAAATAGGCTTCAGATGGTCGGTACTCCTTTAGAAAGCCATACAAACATACTAAAAAGGTCAACACCTTCCAGTCCATTTTCTGAATTTTTTAAAACAAAAGACTTGCATCATATAGGACCATGTATGTCTCTACTTATAAAATAATAAGTACAATCTTGATGCTTTCAATGTTGCAGAACAAATAAAATTTCAAATGCAATTTCAAGTGCAATTACAATTCCAGAAATAAATGCAGTGAATGATAACCTCACGGGAAAGTGTAAAAAAAGAAAACCGCACATACATATTAGGTGCGCTCAAACATTATTCATATAACATTTATCATATCTGCATGTGTTCTATCAAGCATATTAACAAATGTGAAATCTATGTAATCTAAGGGGAAATTCAGTTCAACACAAACTTTCACCGATGTAATGAACAATTTAAAACCCAAAGTTTCAACTACCTCAGGCGAAGTTGACCTCCACTGTATTTGACTATTATTTAAGGTCTTTGGTCATTTAGCACTTCAACTGTTTAGGACCTTATTCATCATTGGCTTTCAAATATTCAGCTTCGAACGTTCCTGATGAACGGTTATCCAGAAAAGCTTTTCGGACGCAAGAAATGAAGTGTTGTTCGCCAAAGTATGGTACAAAGGAATTTGATATGTATTTCAAAGTACAATGTACTACTCACATAATTTCACATCGATTCTTATAATATTGACCAGTTCCCTTTTAACATATTAAGCCTTCCTTAAAATGAAAGTTTTCCCTTTGTTGAAAAGAAGATATATTACCAGATAAAATCTAAACAAATATTATTATTTTTCAACACCGATATTAATACATATGTCCATGATAACAGTTATTGATTAAGGGATTTTGTGTATATAACAAACATGATCTACAGTAAAATAAACTATCTTAAAATATTTGGAAAATCATAAATCGATTGAGAAAAATAAAAATCCGGGTTACAAACTAAAACTGGGGAAAACATCAAATATAAGAGGAAAACAACGAAGTAACAGAAACACTAAAGTGCAAGAAAGAAAACAAACGACAATGCAACACACAGAAACGAACTATAAGATAACAATTGCCATTTTCCTGACTTGGTACAGGACATTTTAAGAAAACTGGTGAGTTGAATCTGGTTTTGTGGCTAGCCAAACCCCTCGCTTTTATGGCAATGTTAACTATAACACTAAAATGACAACAATTTATATGACAGTACAAATAAATGGAAAAACATACAGGACAGAAAAATCAAAAAAAGAAACAATTCAATAGAACATTATGACATACTAAAAGTTATTAAATGTACGTGTGTTTTGTCTACATAAGACTCATCATAACGCTCAGGTCAAAATAGTAGAGAAAGCCAAACAGAGACGAAGAGCATTGATGACCGAACATTCCAAAGTTTTGCAAAATACGTCTAAGGTTATCTGCCTGGGATAAGACAATCCGTAATATTTAGAATAACTCATACTTTTGCAAACAGTTAATAAAAATGACCATATAGTAGATACATATATCAACACCGAATTATGACTAGCTATATACAGAATAAAAACGAACACGTAAAACAACCTAGGTCAGCACATAAAAACTGCACAGACGAACCTCGCATTGTATGTCACCAAACTAGATCGAAGCACATAAGTGACGTCACGGGTAAATTTCTAATAATTCTATAAAATATTAACAACTGTAATATTCCTGTCTTGGTATCGGTATTTTCCGATGTAGAAAATGGTGGATTTAACCGTATGTTAAAGCTAGCTAAACCTCTCACTTGTTTGTCAGTCGCATCAAATACCATTATATTGATAATGATGTGTGAACAAAACAAACAGACATATCAGGTCAAAATGTCAAAAATAGGGGTACAGCAGTCAACCGTTACATTGTTTATAATCTTAATCCTTATAGAAGTTATCTCTCTTGTTAAACATCAGGAAAACTAAATGTAAAATGTATTAAAATTCAAATATGTCCTCTTTGTTTTGATATTGGGTATTATTAATCGAGAACAGTATGATTAAAACATTTTCTACTGTGGGTCAATATTGATTTTTCCAATGATTACATAGGGTATTACGAAAAATTAACGACGATGTTTACTTACGATGGGTCGTAGACATGTCTTATATCTCATGTCTAAACCAAGTCAGAAATATGATAGTTGTTAACTACAGTCTGTTTCTATGTATGTTGGTGTTTACCTGTGATGCAGTTCAGTGTTTCTGTACCTGTTGTTCCGTTGTTTTTCTGTTATAGCTGATGTGTTTCCCGCGCTTTAATTTTGTTACTTGGATTTTTTTTACTAATAAACAGCGGTTACAATACTGTTGCTTTTATCTATTAACATTCTTCACTATTAACATTTAAAGAATGTTAATTGATTGATTTATAATACTATATGAATTTTGAATTCCAATTATAAAAAAGAGTGGTCTTACATGTATTATACCTCCCCCTTTGCACTATGTAAATATTTAATGATACAAATTATCAGCTACAAATCAATAACTGTTAGCTTGACGCAAAAACATGTCTCTTTGGTCGGGTTGTTGTCTCTTTGAAATTTACCCCATTTCCATTCACATTTTTATGTATATTTTTAAATTTTAAATTTGATATACTTTGTGTTGGTCATTAAGGATGAACGTAGGTGAAATCAAAAAATATTCTAGAATACAAGACTGAAAATATAAGTCAGAAGAGCATCAATTTTGTAATGGCATCAAAAGGGTGACTCGGACTTTCCAATTATATTTGTCTTGAAGTAATTTGGGTCTAAAATCGAAAACAAAAAGGAAGTCGAGAATCTGCTTAAATTTTGGTAAATGACTTTTATAAACCATTAAAGTCTTACAAAAAAGAATAATGGGTGTTATGGGACCTAACTATTTTAAAAGTTTGTTTTGTTCACACATCGTTGTCAAATTAATATAATGAAATTGTATGCGACTGTCATACAAGCGAGATATTTAGCCAGCTATAAAACCAGGTTTTATCTACTTTTACGAAAATGCCTGTATCGACTCATGCATGTCATGATTATGACAGTTGTTATCCATTCGTTGAATGTGCTTGTTCTTTTTACTTTGTCAATTGCTTCGGACTTTCAGTTTAGAATTTTCTTTGGAAATCGGATTTTGGGGTATTTTTCTATTTTCAAGTCAAACCTCGGTTTGCAAATTCTGTGCCAAAAATTGGTAGCCACAATATCGATAAAATCAGAACCGATAGAGAGAGTGCTTTATATCGTTTCATAATAACACATACAGATTTTACTAAAATGATACTCATTAACGCAATATGAGTAAATTGTCCGCTCTACACTCATTCGAAATAATGATTTTTAGCGTGACATGTTTCTGTTTCAATGTATCAATTTGAATCCTACTGGTTCCCTGTGGTGCTTTAAGACCCCACAGTTCATATAGAAACACATGTCATGTGCCGACACCAATATCATTCATTGTACATTTATCAACAATTAACAAAACAACTTACCTTTGTGTTTCATCACCTATATACATACATAATGTGAATCATATATGAGGTGAGACTCAAATAAATTATTTGTTTGTTTGTTTGTTTGTTTGTTTGTATATTTACTATGTAAATATTATTTGGTAGATAAGATTGGGATGCATGTTTATACGTATCAATGAAAAGATACCTGCTCTTATATTTATCGTATGATAGTCCAAACATATGGTCCATCTATATTTTAGGGATAACCATAATCTATTTCAGCATGATGCTCCTCTATCCTTCCAACTTTTAAACACCACTCATAGCATAAACCTTTAGTTTTGAGATTATCTGAGTTACATGATAGTTTGGAGAACATGTCCTAGTCAGTGTTATTAGTGTTGGTGTTCTTTTGTCATAAAATGAATACATGCAATCATGCATTATTCAAATTATAACTGACCTATTGCGTTGTTTTTAGTAAATGTGAGGAAAAACAACATCAACATGAAAACTTTACTTTAAACAATCAACTAGAAAGTGAGGTCGAAGTATCCTGGAAACAACCTACTACATTGCAGTAGGGACATACCCTTTACCCTATCATATGAAGTTTACATATTTCAATTATACGTTACTCACGTGTATATCCTCACTATTCGGATTTCATTAGCTTTGTTGTTTAAACAAAATGATTCAACAAAGTTCTCAAGAAGAACGACTAAATTAAACACAACACTACTGGTCTAATTTGAGTACAAACATGAACGAAAAACAAATATGTAACACATCAACAAACGACAACCACTGAGCTACAGGCTCCTGACTTGAGACAGGTACATGCATACATAATGTGGCGGAGTTCATGTAAGCAGGATCCCAACTCCTAACCTGGGACAGTGGTGTAACAGTAAATCATAAGAACGATCGATTAAAACGGCTTAACTTGTCAGATGGATAAATAAAAATACATATAACAAAAACACAAGAGTGGACATGGCCTGGTACTTGTATATCCAGAGAACAATAAGACACTAAGTTCCTTTGGCACCGTCAAACCATGTTTATTTGTCCTATATCGTTCACTATCCTCGTATTTGTAGTGCTGTGTGGATTTTATTTAGCGTGATTTACCGTATAGCGGGTTATTTCTGCGAGTGTAAAATTTCTCGATTTTCATTGAATAAGTTAATAGTATACGAAATATTTTGGTGGATTCAAAACTTTTATCAATACCTTTGCATGTGCTGTCTTAAATTGGCGGAATTTATTTTCTGCGAAAATAAGTGAAAATTTGCACCCTGCGGAATAACCCCCGATACGTTTGTATTACTAGTAAGTTATAATGCTGTATACTGAGCCTGGAAAATATACCATCCTGATAAACTTATCTAACCTTTAAATAAACTTATTCTAAAAGGCTAATTATTCCACACTGTAATTAAATCTGTGATTATTGTTTGTATTGATGTAAATATTGATTTTGTTATCAATAAATTAAATACTAATATAAAAAAGAAGATGTGGTATGAGTGCCAATGAGACAACTGTCCACAAGAGACCAAAATGACACTGGAATTAACAACTATAGGTCATCGTATGGCCTCCAACAGTGAGCAAAGCCCATACCAAATAGTCAGCTATAAAAGGCCCCGATAAGACAATGTAAAACAATTCAAACGAGAAAACTAACGGCCTTATTTATATAAAAAAATTAACGAACAACAAATATGTAACACATAAACAAATGACAACCACTGAATAACAAGGCTGTTCTACTTCAGTAATAGATTAACTTAGCTGTATTTGGCAAGACTATAAGGAATTTTGGTCCTCATTTATGTCACTCCCCAATGCTCTTCAACTTTGTAATTTATTTGGCTTTTTAACATTTTTTTTATTCGAATGCCACTGATGAGTCTATTGTAGACAAAACGCACATCTTGCACAAATTAAAATTTCAATCCTGATATTTATAAGGAAATTATTTAAAACCATACTAACTATTACACAAATGCACCTTCATGGAACTATAATCTGTCAATGCTTATAGTTTGGCATTGCACATGATGTTGTCTGAATGCCAATGACGTCCCTTAAAAAAATACATTGGATGTTGGATGTGAACTGATTGATATTTTAGTCTTAGATGCATGGTTTTTTTCATTAGTAGTTATTGGCTATGCACTATCTGTCAGTACCTGCCAGTTATCTCAGGTCGGTACTTCCACCCATTGATGGTCTTTGGCTGTTGTTTGCTCTTAGATCATGTTGTTTTCTCTTTGACATATTCCCTATTTCCATTTTCAATTCTATTAGTGTCTTTTTGTTGTTGGGATGTATAAGTATCCAGACACGTCTACTTTGTGTTTTTATAAGAGGTTTTTCTATTTGTATCCATCTGATGTGGTAAGCAATTTTCAACTGATTTTTACAGTTTGTTCTGTACCAGTTTAGGGTAGAATTGAGAACGCACAAACATGTTTAACCCCACGACTTTTAGTATGTGCCTGTCTAAGTCAGGAGTCTGTATTTCAGTGGTTGTTGTTAGTTCATGTTTATTATATTTGCATTTCAGAAAATGTTTTGTTATAAATTAGGCCGTTAGTTTTCTCAATTATATTGTTTCACATTTTCATGTCAAAGCCTTTTATAGCTGACTATACAGTATTATTTTTTTCCTTGTTGTTGACACCTTACAGCTGACTATAATTGCTTATATCCTCTTCATTTGACCTTTGGTGGATAGTTGTCACATTGGCAATGATACAACATCAGTTATTTTTTATTATTATTTCTGATTTTAGTCATATATTTCTCCTCCTTTTTGCATAAAAATAAGTAAAAAAACACAAAATTTTCTTCAAATAGACTTTATCAAAAGAATGCAATTTGAATCAATCAAATATATAATTGTGTAAAATTTGCAAAATTGTAGATAAACAAACAAATATCTAATCAAAAACAAATTAAAAACTGTAATAATTAAAATAAGCACCAGCAATGACTACAATAAAATGTAAACAAACAATTCAAGAAATATATTTTTTCTGGTCTATCTAAATGCCCAAACCATATTTCTAACTTGATTTCTGAATAATACATTATAATTTGCTATTCATGCCTGTCCATAACTTTTCAAACTGTGAGTACTAATTTTACAACTATTATAACTATGATTCATTCAAGACACCTTTTAAAAGTCATCATTAAAAATTTAATAGATACAATAGTTTAAAACAAAAATAAACAAAATACAACAGAAAACGTCCACTACAAGCTATTATCAAACAGATCTTAGTCAAAAGATATTGTACAGAGTATTAAATAATACCATCCAGATTCCAGATTATATGAAATTGAAACAATCACTAACAAAAATGTGATTACTTAAAAAAAAAATGTATTTTCAATTTCATGAGCATTTGCAGTTATATCTTGGCTGCAAAAGGGGAAAATAATATTTATAGATTCTTTTATTACCAGTCATTGACAAATTTTAGTTTGTCATGCTTTCTTAACAGAAGTTTGTTTATCTAAATGGTTTTGAGAACCGATATACTGTTGCAATAATGATTTATTATACAATTGAAAGGTTGTTCAAAGTTAATGATTATTTTTTAATACATATCACTGACTTAAGTATTGTTGTTAAAATGGCAAGCATTTAAGAGATGTTTTTAAAAACTAATTTAAATTTTGTTGGCACACATGATTACTTGCTAAGACAAGGCTTTATAAAAATAACAAGTTTTGAAAGTTTTGAATTTTAAATCATGTTTTCTTTTGTGTATTCCCATGAGACAGTTTATTCTTTGAAATAAATGTTTTCACTGTGAGAGGAATATCAATAATTACCTCTACTACACCATTTATTTAACTATTTCATCACTAAATATTCATTGAGAATAATTTAAATCTGATTGTCTCCCTTTAAGACTTGTTTTGTTGTGATCTATATTGTAAGTTATATTTCAATGCATATCTGTCAAACAACAGAAACCCAAGGAGATTCTGTTCATAGTATTGAATTACAAAACTGTTTACATCAACATATTGACTAAATATCAAAAATATTTAAAACAGGTGATAAGGCTAATAATAATTGTATATACCTCAACCATATAATAAGAATTCATTCACAAGTTATTTCAAATCACACAAGAAAATATAACATAAATATGGAGAAAAATATTCTCTCTCTTTAAAGAAGCAGGTTGATGTATAAAAGAAAGGAGTAAGTTCGGTAAGGGCCATATTTGGCCCCAATTATAAAGTCCATAGTTACAAGACAATAAATGATTTAAGTTGACGTAAAGACATGAGAAAAAGTTGAACAGAACTATTTTTGTCAAAGTTTTATTCTAACACGCTGATTTTTACATCCCAAAAAGGTCAACATAAGGGATTTTTGTGAAATTTGACAAAATCAGCTGGATTTCAACCAAATAAAGGACCAGGAAACATAGAGCGCAGGCGTCGACAAGCTTAATATTCAAATGAGACATGTGAAATGTCTTCACAAACATTATTCTAAAAGATCATTGTTGTCGACGTATGCGCTCTATGTTTCCTGTCAAATAATCTATGGTAATTTATCTATTTTCATTGATTTTTTTGGTGAAAAATCAATATGAGTACAACTTGTGACGTCATAATGAAACGCAGAAACGTAAAATTTTCAACAAAATGGCTTATATCCTATCTAGTCAATGTTTTAGCTATAATTTATCGTGATATTGGTCAATAAATCCGAATTTGAAATTTACGTTAAAAAAGGGGGCCATTTTAGGACCTTATCGAACATACTCCTTTATCCACCATAATATGAAAAAATACTATATAAAAACAGTACTGTTTTATATTACCAAAAATGATTGTTCTGATTAAACTTCTAACTAAACATGCTAAAGACAATTTAATCACCACACCAGAATATCTGTATACATCTGCAGCATTTATCTTTAAATTCAATTATAAAGTATTTCAAATCAAATAACATCAATTATCTGTTCATCAATTACCTGAGGTGATTAAGATATTCATAAAATTACTATTGCAGCTTTTTAACTAGTTCTCCAACATTAATATAGAATCTTCTCCTCAGAAGCTTTTAACTGCTTGTCACACTGCAAAAAGAAAACATTTGTATAACATAGAGAATAATGAAAAAGATTAAAAATCTAAAAAAACAATTTAATTTGTAATTATAATCCCAGACCTAGGATGTGAGCAAGTATAAATTATAATCATGAAGGTTTTTTTTTTACCAGAACAGAATATTTTCCATTTTAGGAATTTTTATCTGTTGGATAGCAGGCCTTCCAAAAGTATTTCTGTACACCAGACATTTTTTTCAATCCTGTTAAGTGTTCTTTTTTAGACAATTTATTGGAAAGCAATTAAGGTAATCATTGGGAGCTCACTGGCAATGAACTCATACACAGATACTCATAGTAATTCATTTCACTGACAGTGTATAGTTTGAAGTGTGAAACATCATCAGACTATCATCACTAGGCTCTTTTAAAATGCAATAATTCTTATATGATTTGCATATCTATAAATACTTGTACTTGATTAGTCAGTTTAAATTTTCTCTTGGTTTACACTTCAATAAACCATGTTTCCGAAACTACTTTTGTAATCTATTCATGCGCGATACACATGCTTGCAGGGATCTCTGGATTTTCAGCAAATTGAAAAATTAAAAAACAAATGCATAACAATTGTTTCTATTCGTATGCATATATATTAATAAAAAAAGAAACAAAATAAAAGCACTTAAGCTTCAAAAATATATAAAATTATAATCTTAATAAAATTCCGCAAAATTTCATGAATGATTTGGCGACTTTACGTCATGGCAAAACACAAAGTTATACTGACAAATGAAAACTTTCAAGGGAATGATTCAATTTTGTTACTTGTACGCTTCACATTTGCAAAATTAGTCATTAAAATGAAGTTTTGGAGTTTTAATAGGTAATATTTATTTTTATATTCTGTTGTCAATATAGCGGCCAACTCCTTAGTTACGACCTGTCAATTTTGCATTTGATGGTAATTATAGTAGCCTTTACAAAATCAAAGCGCTGTAAGCGCTGAAGGCAGTTAACCAAAAACCAAGGCAACCGTAATTATGAAAACTGTGGCAATGTTGCCTCAACATTAAACATTCATATATAGTACATTCATGTTTATCTAATGATTTATTTATTAAGGCAAATAATTTATATGTTATCAAGGTTTCAAAAGCAATGCATATACGGTATCAATGTATATTTTTTATGGTGAATCTGCAGTGGTACAAGTTCCCAATGATTACAGTTGTTCTACTTGGTAGATAACCTTGGTTTTATTTGACTGCTAGAAGTTCAATTTGACTTAGTATGAACATGTAATAGTATGAATGGACTGGTTTCCCTGGAAAGAAAACTGAGTTTGTGTTCTATAGTACAAAAGTTATGAGACACGAATCAGACAAATGTTCACTACAACAGGGATCAAAGGTGAGGTCTGACTGACCTGCCCATAGTAAATGTAAATGATTTGTTATTTTGTCCCATACATATGAATATATATAATTTAGGGGTGGGGATCTCAATGGTTTTCAAGTTCTAAAACAGGTAGGGGTAGGCAGAGGATTTAGGGGGGCAGGGGGCCCGGCCCCCCCTTTTTTGGAAAAAATTTGGTTGCTTATATAGGGAATCACTGAAGCGTGACTGGAGCGGGCCCCTCTTAGGTCAGTTAGTGGGCCCCACTTGTAAAAATTTCTGGATCCGCCACTGGGGGTAGGGTGACCCTAGGGACTTCCCCTACATTTCATTTTATTTGTTATATTGTCCCATACATGAATATATATGGTTCAGGGGTGGGGATCTCATTGGTTTCCAAGTTCTCAAACAGAAGGGGTAGGGTGACCCAAGGGACTCCCCTATATTTCATTTAATTAGTTATATTGATCCATACATGAATATATATTTGGTGTGGGGATCTCGACCGTTTCCAAGTTCTCAAACAGGAGGGTTGGGATGACCACAGGGACTTCCACTATATTTCATTTGATTTGTTATATTGTCCCATACATGAGTATATATGGTTTAGGGGTAAGGATCTTGACCATTTCCAAGTTCTCAAACAGGAGGGTGAACAGTCACCTCAGGGACTCCCCCTATTTTTCATCTGATTTGTTATATTGTCCCATACATGAATATTGTACAGAAACCATTTACCAGACTAAGTAATAACCAGACTATTTCCTTTTAATGTGGGCTTGTTAGTTCCATAACAAGTTGTATTTAGAGAATAACTTCTAGAGAGAAACGTTATCTTTTGACATTGAATTCGGTTACCATTTGCCGATTACCAAACTGACGTTCGTAAACTTTCTGGGTATAATATAGTTCCGCTATCCATTTTCTTTAATACATGATATTCTAATAAAGTAGGGTATTTATTTGTTAGACTAAAATACTGTTAAGTTATTTGATATTTGTACGTATTGTTGATATTTAACCCATCTTAAAGTTAATACAAGTTGATTTTTATTTAACGAGTCTGTTATTCTTACAAAAACCTATACAGAACCAACCTTAGATCTACCGGAATACCGCAAAGTACCACGATACCAGAGTACCACGCTACCAAAGAAGGGTCACCAGTTATAACTTTAGTTCATATATACTTATACATTGTTATAAAACACATTCTTATAGCAACACACTAAGGGTTACACATTTATAGTTTAACATCAAAGCCTGACCGCTCGGTTTTCGTTACAATATATATGGTTTAGGGATGGGGATCTCGACCATTTTTAAATTCTAAAACAGGAGGGGTGGGGTGACCCCTAACAACTCTTCCTATATTTCATTTGATTTTTCATATTGTCACAAACATGAATATATATGGTTAAGGGGTGTGGATATCGACCGTTTCCAAGTTCTCAAACAGGAGGGGGTGGGGTAACTCCAGGGACTCCCCCTATATTTCATTTTTTATTTATTATATTGTCCTATACTTGAATATATGCAGGGGCGGACTCAGACGGGGGAGGGTTGCGGGCTTGCACCCCCCTTAAATTTGCAAAGCATGGGTTGTTCTCAGCTTAATAAAGAATATTCCGAGAATTTTACCTCAATTTTTTTTTTAGCCTGGCTCTGCTCAGCGAAAATTTAAGTTTGCACCCCTCCTAACCTAAAATCCTGGATCTGCCCCCTCATATGGTTTAGGGGTGGGGAGCTCGACCGTTTCCAAGTTATCAAACAGGAGGGGGTAGAGTGGCCCAAAGAATGCCATATGATTTACTTACATTAAGGTATATATAATATAGTTGCATTATTAGTGAAAAAAAAAGAATGCAACTTTCAGCTACTTTAATTGACCCTTCAAAATTGAGAAAAAACAAATAACCCCTCGAAATTGCAGTAAACTTTACACTTTAAAAGCATCTCACATGCATTATCATCATTTATCATTTATAAAGAAAATTTAGACTGTGACCATGAACATGTATATTGTTAGATATACTGTTCCCAGCTGTCACGTTGTATTGGATTTTTAAATTAAAATTTGTCAAAAAGTAATTTTGAGTTTCTGAATAAAATATTTTTCTGCTTTTTCTTTCTTTTACATATATCTTTTGGTTTACAATACTAGTGTTTATATTCATTTACCATGCATAGATGTATTTTTTCACCTGCTTGGATTTATTTTGTAAATGATCGCCAAACCCGGAATTACCCTTATCCGCTTCCGGAATCGGATCCGATTTTGTAAAATTTTGTCTTCACGGCCGCCATTGTTATGTGTTTACAATGTTGTTTTTGTCAATCAGATACGATTTTACTCGAATTTATACAATATTTGTCAGCGATTTTCTGTATAAAGCTAGCGGTTGAACAAAATGAACATCATCGTCATGAATAATAATGATAAAAATAAGTTTTTAGCTCGTTTAATTGGAGACTTTGGTGAACATGGTGAAAAGGTTTGCAAAGTAATTTCTTATTTTCTTTCAAATGTAAGGTGACTACGTCGGGCGTAGCTAGAAACCAACTATCCTAGTCGAAATTCCGCTTGCAGAAGTGGAAGGTCTCGGACCACCGCTAATTTGCACACCTGCCTCCAAAAAGCTACGAAAATTTCTTTTTCTAATTTGAAATTGCCGCCAACAGCATGAACAGTTGAAATTATTATATAATAGACTACTGACGTAGTTGTACTACGTATTGATGACAAACAATATTCCTACGACTTTTGTCATTTGGGAAATCTAAACTACTTGTCTTAAGAGATTTTCGGCGATTAAATATTTCATACAATTGTTCTTTGACATCTTAGCTAAAAGCACAAGTCATAATGAACTACACAAGGATTCTTAATAAGCACTACTTCCTATGTGTAACTTTAAAACTTTTGGATAAATCGACGATCATTTAAGGTTTTTCTGGTCATTTTTTTTGTAATCCAGAATAAAAAGTATTAAAAAAGTTTTCAATTAGTTATATATAACATAGTAGCAAGCTAGATAATAACAATGGCAAGTATTTCAGGATTTATTGGGTAGAACACAAATCTAGGGTGCTCGCATAATGCAGCTTAACTGCATAAAAAAATGTTAATCTAAAATTGTGAATTTTTGTTTTAAGCATTATAAGGATTCAACACATTTTTTCTAGAGATTATTGATGTGTTAACTGGGTCTCTAACTCACAAACTTTAGATAAAAGTCGTTTCTGAGTTAATCGCCTGGTTTACACATCAATAACCTCTAGAAAAAATGTGTTTAATCCTTATATTAACTCTCAAAGAAAATTTTACCTTCATTTCAAATCTATGAGATGATCAACCATAATTGTTTGGATGGATTGAAAAGATATCATTTGAAAATATTGGTAGCAATAGGACTAAAAAACAGCAATAAAAGCACTCTTCCTTAGCTTTTGGTGTGTGTTTTTTTGTTGTTGTTGTGCATTAACTCACAGTGATTTTGTGACATGGATGGATACTCCATATCCCTTTGTTTTTCTATTGTTGTGATTTTTATAAATTATTGGTAGATGTGTGGGACTACACAAAACTGTGGTTATATTTACCTGTTGACTTATAGCATCACCACATGCCATTCTAATCTTATCAACAGTAGCTGGGCATGGTAGTTGGTAGTATTCATCTTTCCCAGAATCCTTTCTGGCAGCCATTACTGCTTCCTCTAATGCTTCATGAACAGACACACCTAACAGTAATGGTGGTTCACCACATCCCTAAAATCAATTTATATTACAAATAAGAAAATTGTGCAAACTAAATAACTACCATCTGTGGTTAAATGTTTGTTTATGTGAAATGTATTTCTTTGTTTGACTTTCTACAGTACTCAACAATGGCCAACTTCAGTCATCACAAATATGTTTTTCATAATCAATTTATCAAGTATCTTTTCAGTGCTTTAAATGGAAAAAATAAACTAAAATATTGGACATAACTATTTATCATTAAATGATAATCAAAGAGTAAATTGCTCTGAGGGATACGATTGCCATTGTTTTCATTGATACATGTGTTAGTATTGTTTTCAAAATAATTCACTGCACATGTAAAATACTCGTAAAATGTAATTTACGTAATCTAAATAGTTATTCAACTTTAAAAATAGTATGGAAGAACAATATCAAATATCAGTTTCATAATGGTGACACATATATGAAAACTCCACTTCAGTTCTTATATGACAGAAATAGATTTATCGAAATTCAATTCTTTTGTTTTTTAATACCATTTAAAGCAAGACAATCTTAAGAATCTGAGATGTTCCTTGATGTTTAGAATAAAACGGTTGACGTGAAGGCTCTGAGTCAATGGTATAAGTCTACAGATTGCTTGAAAGCAATCGTATTCTAAAAACTATCAAACATTAACTTTCATATTTAATGGGCCATGACAAATGAAGACATTGTGTTCATTTCTAAAACTTAATTAAAGTGATTATCTTTGATCACTATTTGTAAACAAAAGTGTAATGAACAAATGAAAGGACAAACGTGTGTAGATCTGTATATAGCCATCTTCAGGGCAGGATATTTATTTTGACCCGTAGATCTGTATATAGCCATCTTCAGGGCAGGATATTTATTTTGACAAGTCGTTTGACTTTTTATTCTAACTTCACGATATGATAAATAACATATCTGATAAAGTTTATATATATCACACATACATATAGGTATCTTATAAAAGTATAAAAGATATCATATATAAAGTTTATATCTTGCCAATATTTTTCATATAAGATATCTTATATACTTCATAATATTTCTCATATAATATATAAGATATCTCATATATTAAATAAGATATCTTATATACTTTATAAGATTTCTTATATAGTTTATAAGATAACTCATATAGTTTATATAATAGCATATATATATAGAAAATTATAGGAAATATCTTTAATATAAACTATCTAAGATATCTTTAAAGGTTGTTATTTATCTTGATGAAAGAATAAATAGTAAAACTGCTTGCCATAAACAATCAATACATTTATACTGCAACTAGTTGTGTTTATTTCCTAAATATAGTAACATATCTATATTTTGTATAATGTCAATTTCATCATGGAACACTTTCTCCACAATCAGGGGTTCATTAAGGGATGAAAATAAGTTTGACACTTGTGTTACCAGGCACTTAATAAGCTATTAATGTATTAATTTAAGTTGCAGTATAAAAACAAAATTCGGTCAATGTCATAAAAATATAAACTTTTTGTACTTGGTCCAAAACTGGGGAAGGGCTTGGTAGAACCTCACCCTTTCCCAGTTTCTCAGCCTCATACAAAAAAGTTTATATTGTCCCGACATTGACCTTATATTGTATATTTCTAAAACCATTCCCTAAGTTTACATATCGACTCTTTTCATATGTAAAAAGGCCTTTTTTCAATGATGAATAAAAACAGATTTAGAGAAGAGCTCCTATTATCAAAGTCAGCTACACATATGTTTTTTGCATCCTTCACAATATTTCTTGAACTTGAACATACCTTTGCAGAATAAAGTGACTTTTTAAATCTATTGTCTTTCAACAATGTAACGTTAAGTTTTCTGGGTATGTTCCTCACTCCAGGGATTTTGTAGTCCAGAGGCCCTGAATTCTTGACTTGACCATTTGGTTTCAGGTAAACAGCTTCACTAGTCATTAATCCATATCCCTTTAATATTAAATATCTATAACATTATATGATAGTATCCCAAAAATATTTTTGATCAAACTTTATTCTATGATGTTGAATTCAAATTATTTACATTCATATTTAGCAATTTTAGTTTTTTTCATGTTACTGTCTAAGTTTTACTTATATGATGATATTGCCAATACTTCCAGTTAAATATCATATGTAATTTAGGTTTCAGACATATGTTTTTGTACATCATAATAATTTTTACTATGCATGCTTTTCCAAAGGAAATTGTGACATCACAATGCATTCTTAATAGCACCAAAACCCATGAGAGTCAGAGAACAGGATAACTTATTGAAGACTTGATGAATAGCTTTATGATTTATCTTATCAAAATAAGAGTTCAAATTTTACTAAATAAACCTTACATCTGTGTTCCATGTTTATACAATTTTCCCAATCTCTATTGAATTATGATAAGTTGTACCTGAATAAATCCTCCCTCTATCTGTCCAATATCTACAGCTGGGTTCAAACTTTGACCAAGATCCATAACAATATCTGTCTTAATTAGCTGAAATATAAACATGACTATCACAATTTGAAAATGGAAAAGAGTCAAAATTTTCTCAAAATTATCTTTCTAGATTTCAATGCACTATTGGTTGTCCCATTGTCTGTATAACTCTTCTCAGCTCTTAATAAAATTACATATCTCTGCTTTGTGACAGCAAATATGTTGACACAATCTTAATATCTTTGACCCAGACATATCAGTTATATCCTAATGTATGAACCGACTTTGATAAGTTTGGTTCTAATTATCAAGTCATCTTCTGGTTAGCTGGTGAAACAAAGAAAACACTAGTTTCTATCATGCAAAATATGAAAAACAACCCTATAAATCAATTATCAGGTTGTCTGCATATTGATATTGTAAGATACATGTATCAGCTGCTTTACACAATATGAATCCTTTTTAAACTTGTTTGCTGCGCTCACTCAACAAATACCTTCATATTGTGACTCACAGCTGAAATCTTACAATATTAATATGCAAACTCCTCTGATTCACAACAAATTTCCATAATCATAATCATTTAATAACACCATACCTGATGTTCTCCTGTTAGACAATCAATCTCCACTTCTGAACAAGCAGCATTATGTGTAAAGTACCATGTGAAGTCCCCAGTTCTCTTCATAACGTCAAAGTTTGTCGTCATTCCTGGTACCCTTATACAGATGGAAACAGTAGAAAGTAATGAACTATATAGTCGTTTGTTGCTGTGTTACATATTTGTTGAGGCCATAAGGTGACGTATACTTGTTAATTTCTGTGTCATTTGGTCCCTTGTGAAAAGTTGTCTCATTGGCAATCATACCACATCTTCCTATTTATATATACTCAACTTATACCTTTATCCCAGTGAGACAAAGAACTTAAGAAAATATTTCGGTCCAACTAAAAAGCGCCCGGGAGCGCCCGGGAAAGGAAAAAGCGCCCGGGGAAAAGAAAAAGCGCCCGGAGAAGGAAAATTAGCGCCCGGAGAAGAAAAGTGGCGCCCGGGAGAAGAAAATAAAAATATTTTATAACAATTTTTTTTTCCGTAAAAAATAACTTATCATTGCTTGTTTTGTCCTTAATATAAATGGGGATATGTACGATGCTACATCTTAAGTGTTGTTGCACTTTTACATTTTAGATTTCAAAATTGTATATAAGTAAGTAAATAAATATAAATAAGAGTATATAGAAGAATCATGAAAGACATTGTCCTCGATCAAAATGTATATTTTGTTATTTAAAAATAATCGGTGCCTGAGGTCTAATATTTTCGCAACTGCATGGTGAACACTTTTTTTATACAGATGCTGAGATAGATTTATTATATCATTTTATAAAACTAAAACTGCTTCAACATGTTCAATGGCTATGCTTATCAGGGTTTTAATGCTTAGACTTAAATTTAAACCAAACAGCTGTTTTTACCCCCTTGTTTTAACTACGGTACATGTATAGTACTGCTTTTTTTCATGTGCTGATTTATTATGTGTACCTCTTTTAATTTTTGATTAAATTAATATTTATCTGTGAAATTTGGGTTGTCTTATACATTTTTCATTTTGATATCGTTTTTGAAAAACATGTCTTTTGATGTCTTACATTTTATAAATCTTCCGCATAAACTGTGATCCATTGTTATCAATCTTTCGAAAAGTATTCATATATATATTATTGTTAAAATTGAAATATTCATACTTGTTTTTGTGCTTTATTACAAATGTCTATTATCTGAATTTGCAAATTAATTGTCTAAAATAAAAAAAAAATCAATTTTCATATCTTAACAAATTTGTCTCATGCCAATAAAATATCTATATATTTTCCCTGGGCGCTTTTTCTGTTCCCCGGGCGCTATATTTTCTTCTCCGGGCGCTTTTTCTTTTCCCTGGGCGCTTTTTCTTCACCCAGGCGCTCCCGGGCGCATTTTAGTAGGACCCAAATATTTATTCCCAAAACAAATGTCATAACATCACATAAAGGCAAAAAAATAAAAAAAATAAAGACGATATGTATTACATAAAGATTAATACATGGCCTTTTCCATATCAGCCTGGGTATCATCCCGAGACCCCCATATCAGCCCGAGACCCCCATATCAGCCCGAGACGGAGTTGAGGTGCTGATATGGGTCGAGGGATGATACCCAGGCTGATATGGTACAGGCCATGTATTAATCAATTTATCATATACTTCCGACAATAGTTTTATGTAAGGCAAATAAACTAATGCAATAACTAAAACAGTCCAACACTTCATAAAGAAAATTAAAATTATGAATTAAATATACTATAGTTGTCCAACAGCATCATTAACTCCTTATATATGTATGGTAACATATCCTAAGGAGGCATTTTGAAACATTGAAAATTTGGAAGAGTTTTACGATCATTACTACTCCATGTTTGTTGTACTATAAAATGATTCATAATTGTCAATGGCATTTGTTAGCAAGTATTAAACTATCCCCACAAAAGTTCCCGTAAATTTTGACGTCGTCATAAAAAACATCTGACGTCACAATGGAAAAGTAAACAACCGATACCGGAAACACTGGAAGTAACTTGCACGAGAGGCACTGATATGGGTTTTTTGCACGAGAGGCACTTGATATGGGTTATCAGCCCGGGTGGGAATATATGGCTTGTGCACTTCCGCCCATTACACATATGCAAAAGCTATCATATTAATGCTTAGTATATGATAAAACTTAATAAAAGGCAATGGTAAAATAAAACTGCCAATAGAGGTGAAGTTTTTGTTGTTGTTAAGTCATTGCGCATATAAAGAAAAGAAAAATTGTCAGTCAATTTATTCTGGGAAAAAAAATAACATAGGTGTGGGTTATTAAACTTACTTGTAATGGCCCATAACTGATAAACTGACTCTACTCGCTAAGGCTGCTCCAACCTACAGTTATAATATATCATTCTGATCATCTCTATTATACTTTCCTGAGTAGAAATAATTGTTATAAGGGTCTGTATGGTGCTTACAGAACAGACAATAGTGGTCAAAATAAATATTGAATAAAGAAAAATTAGTAAAATGTATAAAGAATAGATAATGTTGGTGGAGGCAAAAGTATAAAGATTAACTATGGAAAATAAAAGAATAAGACAATACAGTACTATTATAATTAGATAAATTAACAATAGACACTTAAGACTGACCAATCTACCATGAAAATTAAATCAAGGTAGTATGAAACCTGCCAGAAACACCTTAACCATACAATCATTCAAGTCAATAAATTAAATTAAGTTAATGCATTCCTCAGATCG
The DNA here is from genome assembly GCF_963676685.1 of Mytilus edulis. Classification (NCBI taxonomy): domain Eukaryota; kingdom Metazoa; phylum Mollusca; class Bivalvia; order Mytilida; family Mytilidae; genus Mytilus; species Mytilus edulis. The sequence goes on from NC_092345.1 coordinate 4,450,743, forward strand.
TAAACTTTAATTATTTTAAACAATCAAATTTTTTTTTTATTCTTCTAATTCTTTGGGTATACACTTAATACCCCTTTAACTAGTGATGGGGCATACAAAACAAGAACCTTCAATTTGCAAAATGGCCAAACCTTTAATCTGAATTCATGGAGAATTTGTGGCATTAATAATCATTAAAACCCCAACATATCTTTTCCTACATGTTTATTTGACAGTTCACATCTATTAAACATTTCAATTAAATATATGAAGGTGGTAAACATGGTAAATATAAACAAACAATTGGAATTAATAAACTGCTCACCCAGTCTTTAAAAGTACCACCAGGAATGGCTTCTCTAAAAGGTTTCAGCCGTTCCATTAAAGTTTCACATGCTACCTACAACATGACAAAATGTTTTAGTCAGATATAATAATATTAGAACCCTGCTCGTCTGAATCATAGTTGACTTGGATTGTTAGTTGACCCAGCAAAGGTCAAAGTTCTCTTTGGAAACTCCTACTCCCTCCATCAATAAAAACTGGTCCCCATGATGTGGTCATAGTGCTGCCAGTGGTGTCAAACACCAACTAACAATCAATCAATCAATAAAAAAAACTATAATATATGATAACTTAGGCCTTCAGTAGAACTTGGTTTTTAAATTATTTTAACTGTTATAACTGCTTAAAGCTTCTCTTGATCTATATATTGAACTTTGCACCAAAATGACAAATATAAGTAAAATAAAGGGCAACGACTACTATAATGGTTCAACTGACCATTTCAACAATGTTGACTTATTTGCAAATCTCTTCTTGTTGATTGTTTTTTTTTGCACTCTAAAGTGTCATAAATCTAATTTAGTTGAAGAAAAATTATGCTGTTGATGATTTTAGAATAACATGATAAAACTCCTACCTTTGTAGCTCCACCATTTATATCTGCTACAAAACTGCCACCAGATTCAAAAGTATTAGCCACAGTTGAGGAGGATGTTTCCCCAATCAGTATATCTGTGATGGGTATCTCCAGGACAGTAGCAGCAATCTGTTGGACCTTGGTATTGACACCTTGTCCCATCTCTATCCCTCCATGGGTAAGTAAAACAGTTCCATCTAGATATGCATGCAACAAGGCATATCCCTATATAAACAAAAAAAATATTTTAAAACTTTTAATTTCTTCAATACCATATATCTATTCTGTGTTTTTTCTAATTATTTATAATATTTATGAAGTGCCAGATTTCAGCAAGTTAAATAAATTCTTCATGCCAATTCAATTCTTATTTCATTTCACACTTTTGATTAAATAAACAGCAGGGCCAACTCAAGAACAACAAATCAGGAAGATAGTAACATACTAAAAAGGAGTTTTAACCTTTCTTGTTTATGAAATGTTATATATAGTTATCAAAGGTACCAGGATTATAATTTAGTAGCCAGACCAGACCAGACCAGACCAGACCCTGCCTGTTTCGTCTACATAAGACTCATCAGTGAGCTCATATATTTATATTTATATTTGTTACAGTTGAGCTCACTGATGAGTCTTATGTAGACGAAACAGGCAGGGTCTGGTCTGGTCTGGCTACTAAATTATAATCCTGGTACCTTTGATAACTATATATAACATTTCAAGTACAAAGTTATAAGTTTCTGACATTGTTATAAGTTTCATGACATTGTTATAAGTTACATGACATTGTTATAAGTTTCTGACATTGTTATAAGTTTCTGACATTGTTATAAGTTTTATGACATTGTTATAAGTTTTATGACATTGTTATAAATTTCATGACATTGTTATAAATTTCATGACATTGTTAAAAGTTTCACACATTATGCAAGACACAAAAGAAAGGTTGCTTATGAAAATGTGCCATAACTCTAGAAGGAATGTTAGAAAAATTATTAAAATAAAGATGGATTTTATATTTGCTCACTTCAACATTGTGCAAGAAAGGCATACAACAATGCATATTCCTATATAAATAAAATAAATATTTTAATAAAGCATTCCATTTTTAAACTCAAATTTCTAAAGACCTAAGTCCAATTGCATTAAAAAAACAATTCTCCAAAATCATTGGGAAATCATGTTTAATTTGCTACAACTGACTCTTTTATGCTAATTCATCCACAAATAATCCTTTGAACTGATTTGCCTAGCTATTAAGTAAAAGAAACTCCACTCTAACAAAACATAGTGCTTTTGATATTACTGATCATTACTGCAGTGTACTAATACAAGCAAATAAATTTACAAGCAGGAAACAAAGAGTGTCTACTATTTCTACTTTATAAAGTTTAAACCTCTAGGATAACGATAAAATACATTACCTGTAACATCATATTAACAGGATAACCTAAATTGAAAACAGTGGGTGTCATAGCAATACCACGCTTTTTCCATCTGTTCTCCCTTAAAAACATAAATAACATAATCACTTACCTAATATATTTTTAAAAACAATTAGTGATGATAAAAGAAGTGGATAGGAGGATAAATTACTGAAGCCAAGATTGATACACAATTTACTGTTTTCTTATTAATCTTGAATCAACAAGATTAAAAAGACTTTCACAAATAATTAAAAAGTTTTATTTACATTTTCTTACTTTTCTTAAAGGCATATGAAGTACAGATGAAATATTGACCAACCTGTTAAATTTTTCTATTTCTTTGACCCTGGTGTCGTAGTCTGCTTGTTCTTTACACCTATTCCAGCACTGATGTAAAAATATCCCTTCTAACTTCATATTGGCTAAAATAGTATCACCTTCATTTACAAAGTTAATCTCCTTCACCTATACAAAAAGTTAGAAAATAGTTACCACAATATGTGAATATACTCATCATAGATACCAGGATTGAGGACCACAATATGTAAATATACTCATCATAGATACCAGGATTGAGGACCACAATATGTGAATATACTCATCATAGATACCAGGATTGAGAAATAGTTTGTGTGATAGGAAAACAAAAACAGTAAGATAACAATACAACAATAATACCTTCTGTTCGGACAAATACATCTTTGAAATTCCGATTAAAATACAGATCATGTGAACATGTTTAGAACGATCTGAAAACTTTAGTTTCACTTTCTATTTTCTATTCTAATAACTTTTATATCAACAAATTAAATGGCTACCTCAAGATGTGAATCATTATGAAAAAACTAGTGAATCACAAAAGGTCATTTATACCAAAAGTAGAATGAAGCGTTTTCAGACCCTTGTAAGCATAGTTGTCTTATCTGATATCAATGATTTACCCATTGTGTCCAAGTCTGATCTGAAGATTTACCCATAGTGTCACATCATGTATCATACAATTTGTGACTTATAAAAGTCTTGACTTGCATGGAGACCTATAAACGCATGACAGATGATGCTTTATATTCTGTGTACAAACCTGTCTCTATTTGATGTTCACAAATTGACATACAATGTAAGTGATTAGGAACATATCTATTAAATTTTTGTTTGTATTCCAATTTTATATATATTACCTTATCCACTGACAGTCCAAGCTTGTGACTGATGGCTCTCATTATAGTCTCCATGTAAAATAATTTCTGTGGGTGTCCAAAACCTCTAAATGCAGTATTTGATGGGGAGTTTGTCCGACACAGTACACCATTCATCCTAGCAACAGGTATTTTGTAGGGAGAATTGTATGGTAAGGCACACGTCAAAACCTAAAATAATACAATAATAATAATATAAACAATTTGCCTTTTCAGAATCAGAAAGACTATGGGCAGTTCCATTGATCGTACTCCAAAATGAAAGTAACATTCTTCATTGGTTCAATTTCCATTGTTTAGAACAATTTTAAACCAATCACAATGTTTTGGCATACACTTTTGAAAACATTACCCTGCATGCATTAAATTCTCAGATGGCCAATTATGTATCTACTCAAAAGAGATTTGATTTTAAATTTTCACATGCTAGCCATAGGGACCATGTTAACTATGAAAATTTAATATAGAAATTGGAGAAATACAGTAAACTTTGGGAGAGTTTGGTATTCCAAAATATCGTTCAGTCATACTTATGTGTAACCTAATATTCAGATAGGACAATGGTGAGGTTGCTGCAAACAAACCTGCCACTTACATGACTTCTTAATAATCAATTTATATTATTACCAAGAAAGTTCAACTGCTTGACTGAAGCTTTTCAATAATTAATCATTTGACTGTCATCTCTTGAGGACAGATCAGCAGGCAGTCAAACTGTCATCCTATGTAAAAACAATCCTTATAAAACAATTGACCTTTGGTATGAAGAACCTATAGCCTAATAATTTAATTTTGGATGTAACACGTCTTCTGATTGGCTGACATCGTTTTGTTTATCAGCTCATAGACATAATTTTGTCATGTGACTGTGACGTCATCAACGTTTTTTCATGATTTACTCTGGTTTAAAATGGAATTAAGAATTAAATTATAAGAAATGACTGTAATATTTTTTTCTGCCTATTCGAAATAACATAAAAAATGTGGTGCACACTTTAAAATAACCTGCTAAGAAGTGTGCGCCACATTTTTTATGTTATTTCTTCATAGACAGAAAAAATATTACAGTCATTCCTTAAATGTTTTTGTATACATTTTATATATATAACATTTTACTACTTACAAAAAAGCTCAGGCCAAGATTCCACCCTGCATTTAAATAAACTTTCAGTTCTAATCCAAGTAACTTGCCCTCTTTTGTAACAGCAGCCTGAAACATAAAGCACATCTTTGCATAATAAAATACTTTTTATAATTCTTACGCTATTTCACTATTTTCCCCTTTCCGAAACATTGTAAAAAAAATCTCCTCATTGGTGAAGTATCTGTTCTCTGCAAACAATAAATAAGTGGAAATCTAATAATTATGTCCTATTTTCTTGGTTTCTTCTTAATTTCCTATTTTGCTACCATGCCTGATGACATAAAATTTAAAAAACACAACTTTCTGCAAATCTCTGAAAAGGTAAAAAAATAATGGAGAAACAGAATCCACTGGCAAGCCTTACTCTTTAAATATCTTAATTTAACTGTAACAAGTGGAGAAATATTGTAACACACTTGTTGCTGCTGTGTTATCTATATTTGTAACATGACATATTGCATAATGGACATTTTATCATTCAATAAAACCTTTGTCATTAAAACATTTCCCTTTATATTTCTATAGAAATCTATAAATATCATGAATGTAGCATTTCAAATTTAATCACTTTATAGAAAACTTCTGAGAATAATCCTACAATTTTGCCACCATAAATATCCTAATAAAATGTAGCAGCAATCTTGAGAAACGTATCACAATAAACGTATTTACACTTATTGAATTTAGCTGAACTTTGTCTACGAATGACCTTAGATATGCTCTGATTAACCTTCTGACATCAAGCAACAATCACTTTTTAATTGTGAAGTCAACTTTTAAATCGTGATTTCAAAGTTTACAGGAACTTGTGTGATCATACATAATGGGGGACAAATTTGCATACAATTTAAAATACATCTATTATCCAATTTTAACTTCAGCCCTTCAGCAGTTCATGAATAAATGCTTACAAATGCACACAATGGATCTACATTGATGTCAAATGATCACATGAGTGCAGAGAGTTTCAAACTTCAAGTCACCCTTTAAAAGTACTTACTTTAAACCATGTCTTTATAGGGTGTCTTTTTCCTGTTGATCTCATATCAAGGGCTCTGTCAAACACAACTCTTACTGGTCGCTTTGTTCTACAAGGATTAGAATAACATGCTAAGAAATTGGACTGATTTCTAACACTAACTATATGAACACTAAAATCACATAAGGATCAGTGGTCAGTTTCACTAAAAAACTTACAACAAAGATTACAATCAATCTTAGTCAAAAGTTTTTTTGTGAAATCAACCACTATTTCATACTCATTAAGCTACCTTCACAATATATTTTAAATGAAAGTCATACATATTTTCCATAATCTGATACAAAGATGGAAAAAAATCTTAGTTTAAGGAATACTATAACAGTTCAAGTATAAAAATTATCAAGGTTAAATCAAGAACATCAAAAAGCACTGAACATCCCTTAAATTCCATATAATTAACATAAATAAACAGATATAAAAATTGTATAACAAAGTATTGTTGCAAGAAACATTGCCTAAGACTATCACTATGTATTCATTTACTTTCATTAGAAACAATTTTCAAAGATTGAGGAAAACTTGTATTTTTATGGATATTAGATTTCATGGTTTTGCCAACATCAGTATACAAAAAGTGAGCCTATGGAAAACTTGTACTTTGCCTCTATCAATTCCACTAAAATCAGCATCCCTATAATAATATGAATCCACAGTACTCTATTTTATTTAATAATCTCTAAACCAAAACTTACTTCAATGCGGCCACAGCTGCTACACCTGATGGCATCAAGGCCTCAAAAGCTTTCCCTCCAAAGGCTCCTCCTTCAAACATACAATCATATCATTTAAACAAGTACAAATAAAAGTATGTTATGTGATTTGTTCTTATAGTATTTGTTTATGAATTAAGTACTAAAGCTTAAGTCTTGCACTTCAACCAATTGCAAAGGTTTCAACTCCAACTAGCTAAATTATAAACTTGGCTGTTATATCTAGGCCCTTTTTGTTCTTGTTTGTTCAGAAATGTTTTTTGTGATTGTCTTAACAATATTTTTGGTATCCAGCATATCTAGCAGAGAATATTTATGACTAAAAGCATTTCACATGTGTTATGAAAACCGTATACATCCACCTAGGCCATACAGTCATCTAGACCATACAGCAATCTACACCATGCAGCAATCATGACCATACAGCCATCTAGAACTTAAATTGACCTACACAATACAATCATCTAGACCATATAGCAACCCACACAACACAACCACCTAAACATACAGCCATGGAGACCATATAATACAGTTGTCTAGGCCATGTAGCCATTTAGACCATACAGCCATCCAGACCTTACTCTACCTAGATGATACAGTAATCTAGACCATACAACCACCTGAACATACAGCCAAGTTGAGTCAACTGGATCATGCAGTCGACTAGGTCATATAGCCATACATTCTAGACTACACAACCATCTAGACCATTCAGACATCTATACTATACATATACCTAGGTTGGACACTCACCTAGAACAAAAGTCCACCTTAATCTTTCAGCCATCTAGAACATAAATCCACCTTGACCTTTCAGCCACCTAGAACATAAATCCAACTTGACCTCTTAGCCATCTATCACATAAATCCACCTTGACCTTTCATCCATTTAGAACACAAATCCAACTTGACCTTTCAACCATCTAGAATATAATCCACCTTGAACTTTCATTAGCCATCTAGAACATAAATCCACCTTGACCTTTCATTAGCCATCTAGAACATAAATCCAACTTGACCTTTCAAATCAGGCATCTGGCACAAACACCCACCTTTACCATACATCTGCCTAGACCTCACATCCATATAGACTTACCAAACATGAAAACCTAAAGCCACCTAGTCCATACGCCCTTCTTGTCAATACTGCCACCAGTTAGATACAAGGAGATGTGGTATTAGTGCCAATGAGCCATATCTCCATCCAAGTCATAATTTGTAAAAGTAAAACATTACAGGTCAAAGTACTGCCTTCAACCTAGAGCCTTGGCTCACACCAAAGTTGACCAAACAGCAAGCTAGAAAGGGCACCAAAAATTACTAGTGTAAAACCATTCAAACAAGAAAACAAAATGTCTAATCTATATATAATCAATAATGCCACACTCACACTATTATTTTTTATGTATAGTGAACTGTGAAATTGAGGTCAAAACTCTAATTTGACATTAAAATAAGAAAGATCATATCATAAAGAACATTTGTACTGAGTTAAAGTTGATTGGACTTCAACTTCATCAAAAACTACCTCGACCAAAAGCTTTAACCTGACCTGACCAAAAACTATATCTTGAGCGGGGCTAACATACAAACCAATGAACAAACGGAAAAACAAATGAACTGACACACAGACTGAAAAACATAATGCCCTTAGGTAGGGTATATAAAGCTCTCAAAGTCACCTACACCAAACAATAACCAAGACCTTATAACAACATTGTCTATACAGCCACAATAACCTTAACTTACAGCCACAAAAACCTTAACTTACAGCCACAATAACCTTAACTTACAGCCACAAAAACCTTAACTTACAGCCACCTTATAGTCCAGCGGCTACAAGCATATTTCAGACAAATTGTGCACATCCTGCTACAAGCATGAAATTTTGAATAGACCTTCCTAAACTATTAAACTCTTTAATTTCAGATAGGGAGGCACTTGAAAAAATGGTACCAACCTTTGTTATGTACTACTTTTGGATATATGATATAGACAAGATGTCTTCAAAAACCCTATTTCCAGTAAAATCTAACATGGTGAACATATTATTAGAATAAGCTTATTTTTAGGGAGGGTAATTTAAATGTGTTTTAAAGAATGGCTACTATCATTACATTGTGCAGGAACCTTTCTTTTGTTTTTTTCATGGATACAATGTATAAGACATATCTCTTTAAAAACCTTACTTTTGGTAATAACCAAAATGTAAAGAAAATGTTTGTTTTTTTGGGGTTTTTTGCTTGTCATTAAACTTTTGTCTTCTAGTTATCCTCAAAACCACTAATTTCATTCTGTTGTAAATTTTCAAATAACACTTACGGTAAAAAAAAAACCAATATGGCTTAATTTTCAAAAATAAGTCCTCAATCCATATCTTTGAATTAGAATTTTAGACAGATTGATTAAAACAAAATAAAATTACTAAAACATTTTTCAAATTACTGCTATTTGGCTAAAAAAGCATGTTTATTCACAGCCACCACCACATGCAAACATAGCAGTGCAAGTGAGACCGGATTTTCCACATTAACAACAACCGCCACATCCTCTGTATCTTTATCTGTATCTGTATCTGTATGAATACGTTGTCGATACCAATTCTGGCTTAAATATAACGGTTTGAGAGAGAGCGCCACCGATTTATTGACTAGGCGTAAGAGCAGATTTGACACTCTCTACGCTTGATGCGCACACTACAGTGTCGTCTAGCTGATTCGACACAATCACTGTCTTTACAAAGAATGAGTTTGAGTATTGTGGCGTTTTGCTTAGTGGAATGTCAAAACACTTCTGAGTGATTCTTTATTTGCTTTTCCACAATATTTGTTGCGAGGTATTCTTCGAACTTCTTGGCAGTTATGTTTCTCTTAGGACATGCTTTTTTGAGAAATTCGTCTGGTTCAATAGCGGGATTCAGCCCCTAAACCACTTTGTACATAAATATCAACTTCTAGTTTGTTCGTCTTGCAATTGTCTGGAGGTATGGTAGTTCCAGTTGGGCAAGCATATTGAAGACACACCCGTCCTCTCTTGACTTGTAATCTATGGTGATAAATCTTGCCGATTGACGTTGTATCCTTTCTAGCTTATTTATGTTTGTTACTGTGTAGGGGTCCCGTACTATGGCTCCATATTCCATCGTTGATCTGACAAGCGAGATGTAAACTGGTTTTTTTTAAATCTTGTGGGCAGTATTTCAATTTTCTTCTTTAGAAGCCTAGTGCTGAATTTGCTTTCTTTGCCACGTTTAATATGTGGGTGGTCCATTTGAGGTCTTCCGAAATTTGTAGGCCTAGGTACTGGCTATGCTTGATTTGTTGTAGTATGTTTCCATTGAAACTGTAGATTGTATGTCTTTTGATTCTGATGATTAGGATGTAGCATTTTTTGGCATTGAACCGCATTCCTCAGTACATCCTCAATCTACAAGCTTATGACAAAATGATGAGGCCTTAGAAAGAGTTATTTAAAAGTGATCCTCTTTTTCCTCGCCATCCATTAGCGCCTGAACTGGGTAGCGTAAGAACCAATTCCAATCTGGTCCTCCTAAACACCTGCCTTAGAATATTGCACGTTTTACATGCTGGAAAAGACTAGACCAAGTTGAGGGAATACCCTCAATTAGTCTTCCCTTTTGCGCAAAAAGCTATTTTCTTGATTTGTTAACCATGTTAACCCCATCTGATAAGTTTGTGTGATCTTACAGTTAAACCTCGGTGATTTAGGCTCATCTCACATTCTTTATGTTAAAGTCACATCTTCAAATGCCATCAATGTCTCCCACGCAGTATTTTTTTCCTTCTCAAGCAATCAGAGAACCATATCACAACCGGTAAAGACATGGATCACAATAAGTGTGTGTAATCACTCATTGGCAGGTGCATTTGAAAGGTCATTGATATATATTTATCCAAAGTTTTTTGCCCTCCCAAACACAATCCATAGGTTGTCTACCCATGTCACGGAATAGCGAAACAGTAATGACAGCATCATCAGTAACGACTATTCGAATCAAGACTTGTGCAAGTTCGTTTCATTGCATCAGACACATGCACCATGATTCTATTGTCAGCCTCTTAATGTAAACATGGTGATAAACTTGAAATACATCACGAGGTAGATAAGATAGAATATCATGAGCATTTGTTATAAGAAGCAAGACCTACATTTAGGGGAAAGGGAATACACAGACGAATCCAGAGTCAAAACAAAATCCTCAAAATTGGCAAAGTTTTCTGAGAGATGACTACAATAAGATAGAACTTTTAAGATTCCATTCACAGCAGCTTGCTTAATAGATTTTGAGGAAAAGGTAGTTGTAGCAACAATTGCTCAGGGTGTTCTGTGTTATCCACCACATGATGATGTTTCAAGCTTAGAACCATGTTCACATGAAGAGGCTGATACTTGAATCAAGATGCAGGTGTCTGATGCAGTAAAACACAGACTTTACTGAGTCATGACTCAAACAGTCTATACTGATGTTGCTGTCATTGCTGTTTCGCTATTCAGTGACATAGGGACAACTTTGGCTTTCATTTGGAAGATCAGCCAACATTACCAGATATGGATTTGACATTGTCATTGATAGAAAGATACGCGGTTTTGTTGTAAGATCGAACAAACTTATCAGGTGGGGTAAACGAAGCAAGAAAACATGTGTTTTTGGAAGAGGAAATACTTATTGAGGCTATTCCCACGACTTGGTCTAGTCTTTTTCAGTAAGTAAAACGTGCAATATACCATGGTAGATGCAAATGAGTAACAAGCTTGGTATTGGTTCCTATGCCTACTAGTCCAGACGCTTATGAAGGGCGAAGGGGAAAATATGATCTATGGGAACCCTTTTGGACAACTCTTTGTGAGGCCTCTTCATCTTATCAGGAGCTTGCACATTATAGATGTAAGAAACAATATCACGATCTTTGTAAATTTGGAAAATAAGCTCTCTGATTGTGAATAAACATGTATTTGCGGCCATAATTTAGTCATTCTAAAGATGTTTAAGAACTTTACTGATTTTTTTTGTTTTAATCAGTCTATCCAAAACTCTACATCGAAGATATGGATTGAGGACTCATCTTTGTAATTTATGCCATATTGGGTTTTTAATACCGGAAGAGTTAACTTTGTATTAAAACATATAAAGCTGAATAGAATTAGTGGTTTTGAGGATGATTTAAAGCAAAAAAGCAAAAAGTCTAATGACCAGCTAAAAAAGAAGCAGAGAAGATTTTTCTAAAAGATTACTAAGATTTTCGAAAAATTGTTGAAAATTGACTATAAAGGACAATAACTCCTTAGGGGATCAATTGACCATTTCGGTCATGTTGACTTATTTGTAAATCTTACTTTGCTGAACATTATTGCTGTTTACAGTTTATTTCTATCTATAATAATTTTCAAGATAATAACCAAAAACAGTAAAATTTCCTTAAAATTACCAATTCAGGGGCAGGAACCCAACAACGGGTTGTCCGATTTATCTGAAAATTTTAGGGCAGATAGATCTTGACCTGATAAAGAATTTAACCCCATGTCAGATTTGCTCTAAACGCTTTGGTTTTTGAGTTATAAGCCAAAAACTTCATTTTACCCCCTATATTCTATTTTTAGCCATGGCAGCCATCTTGATTGGATGGCCGGGTCATCGGACACATTTTTTAAACTAGATACCCCAAAGATGATTGTGGATAAGTTTGTATAAATTTGGCCCAGTAGTTTCAGAGGAGAAGATTTTTCTAAAAGATTATAAAGATTTAGGAAAAATGGTTAAAAATTGACTATAAAGGGCAATAACTCCTACAGGGGTCAACTGACCATTTCGGTCCTGTTGACTTATTTGTAAATCTTACTTTGCTGAACATAATGGCTGTTTACAGTTTATCTCTATCTATAATAATATACAAGATAATAACCAAAAACAGCAAAATTTCCTTAAAATTACCAATTCAGGGGCAGCAACCCAACAACAGGTTGTAATATTCATCTGAAATTTCAGGGCAGATAGATCTTGACCTGATAAACAATTTTACCATTTGTCAGATTTGCTCTAAATGCTTTGGTTTTTAAATTATAAGCCAAAAACTGCATTTGACCCCTATGTTCTATTTTGAGCCGTGGCGGCCATCTTGGTTGGTTGGCCGGGTCACCGGACACATTTTTTAAACTAGATACCCCAAAGATAATTGTGGCCAAGTTTGGATAAATTTGGCCCAGTAGTTTCAGAGGAGAAGATTTTTGTAAAAGATTACTAAGATTTTCGAAAAATGGTTAAAAATTGACTATAAAGGGCAATAACTCCTATATGGGTCAACTGACCATTTCGGTCATGTTGACTTATTTGTAAATCTTACTTTGCTGAACATTATTGCTGTTTACAGTTTATTTCCATCTATAATAATTTTCAAGATAATAACCAAAAACAAAAATAACCTTCGGGCCAGGTGAGCTAAAAAGTTGAATATTAATATGAAAAATTATCAATATTTCTATGTACACCACATTGGATATCACTGGAAGTAAGGGTTTTAAACACATATGTCTGATACATTGTATCCATGAGAAACACCATAGAAAGGTTCCTGCACAATATAATGGTAGTACCAATACTTTAAAATACATTTCAATTACCCTGCCTAAAAATAAGCTTATTTTAGTACAAGTACGCCATGTTGGATTTTACCAGAAGTAGGGTTTTTGAAGACATCTAATCTATATCATATATCCAAAAGTAGTACATAACAAGGGTTGTACCAAATATTATGATACATTTGTAGTAGCATGTTAATAACACCTTTTCACATACTAGCCTTCGATATTGGGCTAAATTAAGTATGATGTCCGCCATTTTGGATTTTATCTGAAGTGAGACATTTTTCTCAAATGCCTCCCTATCTGAAATAAAAGAGAAATAGTTGCGGAAGGTCTATGCTAAATTTCATGCTTGAAGCAGGATGTGCACAATTTTTCACAAAGCCTCCGTACTATAACTTACAACCACAATAACCTTAACTTACAGCCACAAAAACCTTAACTTACAGCCAAGGAGTCCCCTGTTTGTGGGAGGATCAATAGAATGCTTACCAACTCTCCTGACTCTGACATTTATTCTGTTTCTAGGAATGGACAGCATGCTTGATATTTCAGTCTGCAGAGTAGAAAGGTGTTATTTTAAACCTCATTTCAACTAGAGGGGAGCTCATCAGTAAAGAAATATTAAAAGATCGAATAAAATCATCGTTAAAATTACCTGTTAGTAGCCACTTATCTAATGCATATTTTAATATTTTCTAACATTTAGTTTAAAAAAAAATATGATAGACAGGGAGTAAAATAGTAAAATACTTATGGTGATTAAAATTCAAAATGATTGCAAGAAATGTTTTCTGAAGCATGCAAAAAAAATGATTTATTTATACAAGATAAATGTATATATCTTGTATAAATAAGAAGATGTGGTATGAGTACTAATACAACAACTCTCCATCCAAGTCACAATGTATTAACCTGTATTTCATTAATAGCTAGTGTAGCAGAGTAAACTTATTTATAAGAAATACATGTATATATCATATATAAAAAAGAAGATGTGGTACGAGTTCTAATACAACAACTCTCCACCCAAGTCACAATGTATTAACCTGTATTTCATTAATAGCTTGTGTAGCAGAGTAAACATCCATCTCTCTCTGTTCGATCTTAGGTACAACAAGAGCTGTTTGTGGTTCTAGGTATAAATGTTCTTGAGCATGGCTCTCCACTTCTCCACATACGATCTCTGCTGCTTCAGTTATAGCCTTGTCCATGTCTCCTTCATCAATAGATAAACCAAGATCATAAAAAGATTTCTTTTCAATGGCTTCCTAAAACAAAGGAATACATATTTATCATACCATATTTGATATAAACAATAAATATTGTGGAGGTTAAAAGTGAGATATTTACGCTAATATAAACAAACACTTCTGTTTGGCAATAAGTTTTGACAATTAACAACTCATAAGTGGTGATGTCGACGTCGACAATGGTAATGTACAAACTAAACAATGTTGTTATCCCACAATAATCTCGACAAATTTTGGAATTTAAAACAGCTGACATACAAACTTATCTGATTGAAATAAGGATGCATGTCCATGCTTTGCTTTTATAGATCTTATAAGTCTCTGTTCTACTCTCTGTTTGGAAGGCCATGTTGGGATGCTCTGCTATTGTTGTATAAATGTATATATATATCCACTTTCAAATATTTGGCAACAGAAATTTCATTAATTCACTTCATATATATTAATTCAAAATATAGAGTGGAGCATGTCACCTTGTAAATAATGCACAGACAGAGAATATAAAAAAAAAAGATGTGGATTTTTTTTATCATAGACAGGGAAAAATACTAGTTGTGGTTAAAATTGAATATGATTGAAAATGATTTTTTTAAATAATGTATTTAAATATTTTAATTAGATAGATGAAATAAAAAAGAATATTTCTGAGGACAAGAATGTCCCCGCTCAAGCTCAACAAACTAAAATAATAATGAGTCCATCTATGTGTACTTTTCTCTTTTCTATAATCTTATTCAAAGGAACAGAAATCTTTCAATATCCTGCAGATAAAGAGGAAATGGATAATGGAAATAGATTTGATTTTATTTTTGATGTTTTAACGCCACTTTTAAGCACCGCATTTAGGTTATCTCCTGGCGGCCAGTTTTTATTGGTGAAGGAAGCCTGAGTGCCTGGAGAAAACCACTGACCTATGACAGGACAATGTAAATAGAAGAAAGTAATTAAAAACATACATATAATTCAAATCAAATCTTCTTTCAATTCTACAATAAATATAATATAATTTATCTATGTTATAAGTTTATCTATAATATGATTATAAGATTTTACCTGTTTTGATGATGTAGTCTATTACAAAATAAACAGCTGCGCCATGAGCGCATGATACGCCCGACATCTTGTGTGGAAGTTTTATGCAATAATCATAAATAGTTTCTGAGAAAGTTTTAAGCAGTTACCATTTATTGCTTTTGAGACACGGCAGGACATGTGAACTCCCCCCCCCCCCCCCCCAACCCTGGTTTTTTTTTTACAAATATCACTAAAATAAAATTTTGAATCAAACCAAAAAGTATACAGATCTTTAGATTAATATAACAAAGAAGTGTGTACAGTTTTAAGCAATAATCATAAATTGTTTTTGAGATATGGCGCGACATGTAAAAAAAAACCTCCCCTTTTTTAAAAAATACTCAATAACTCAAAAATGAAATTTTGATTCATCACCAAAAAGTATACAGATCTTTAGCGTAATATAACAAAGAAGTGTGTAAAGTTTTAAGCAATAATCATAAATCGTTTTTGAGATACGGCACGACATGTAAATACCCCTCCCCTTTTTTACAAAATACTCAATAACTCAAAAATTAAATTTTGAATCATCACCAAAAAGTATACAGATCTTTAGATTAATATTGCAAAGAAGTGTGTAAAGTTTTAAGCAATAATCATGAATGGTTTGTGAGATACAGCGTGACATGTAAAAAACCCTCCCCTTTTTTTACAAAATACTCAATAACTCAAAAATGAAATTTTGAATCATCACCAAAAAGTATACAGATATTAAGATTAATATAACTAAGAAGTGTGTAAAGTTTTAAGCAATAATCAAGAATCGTTTTTGAGATACGGTGCGACATGTGAAAAAAAACACACCCCTGTTTTAGTTACAAAGTGCCGTAACTCAAAAAGTTTAAATCTTATTTTCACCAAAAAGTATAAAGATCATTTGACCATCATAAAAAACAACTATATTAAGTTTCATAAAATTTAGATAAGTCGTTCTCAAGTTACGGTGCCACATGTTTACGCTGGACAGACGGACAGACAGACAGACAGACGGACGGACGGACGGACACCGGACATTTGTATACCATAATACGTCCCGTCAAAATTTTGACGGGCGTATAAAAAAGTAAAGTAAAAAAAAGTACTGAACTCGTAGAAAAATTCTAAACAGAAAGTGCCTACGCAAATGGCAAAATTAAAAGCTCAAACA
Organism: Mytilus edulis; assembly: GCF_963676685.1. Lineage (NCBI taxonomy): Eukaryota > Metazoa > Mollusca > Bivalvia > Mytilida > Mytilidae > Mytilus > Mytilus edulis. The sequence continues at coordinate 4,467,234 of NC_092345.1, forward strand.
CATCAATTGAATGGATAACAACGGTCATATTCTTGACTTTCTACAGTCATTTGTTTATGCAGAAAATGGTAGATTAAACTTGGTTTTATATTTAACTAGCTAAACATCTCACTTTCATGACAGTCACATAAAATTTAATTCTTACATCAATGGTATAAATAGCCTCCAAATCTTCATAATCAACCTTGACAAGTTTGGCTGCCTTGCTAGCTATCTCCCTAGTGTCTGCCAATACAGCCCCAATTAACTGGCCATAATGTAACACCTACAATGGTATAAAAATAAATATAAGATGCAGAGAAACAACAAAGAGGCAAAGAAAATAAAAATTAGTAAAAAAATATGTACTAAATTCAAGAATATTGAAATCTTGATGCAAATATGCAAGACAAATATTAAAATATAAATCTAATATCTGACACACAATAATGTCTTATGAACATCTGAATGATCTTATTTGGTAGATTTATGATACTTTTTTATTTTCAAATTCAAAGGGCAAACTAGAGGATCTAAAGAGCCTGTGTCGCTCACCTTGGTCAATGTGAATATTAAACAATGGACACAGATGGATTCATGACAAAATTGTGTTTTGGTGATGGTGATGTGTTTGTAGATCTTACTTTACTAAACATTTTTGCTGCTTACAATTATCTCTATCTATAACAGTACTTTCTGTGGAAAATGTTATTGAATATATATCTTCAAATTTTAAGAAAATTGTTAAAAATTGACTATGAAGGGCAATAACTCCTTAGGGGGTCAATTGACTATTTTGGTCATACTGACTTATTTTTAGTTCTTACTTTGCTGTACATTATTGCTGTTTACAGTTTATCTCTATCTATAATAATATTCAAGATAATAACAAAAAAACAGCAAAATTTCCTCAAAATTACCAATTCAGGGGCAGCAACCTATAACAACCGATTATCCGATTCATCTGAAAATTCCAGGGCAGATAGATCATGACCTGATCAACAATTTTACTTCCTGTCAGATTTGCTCTTAATGCTTTGGTTTTTGAGTTATAAGCCAAAAACTGCATTTTACCCCCATGTTCTATTTTTAGCCATGGCGGCCATCTTGGTTTGTTGGCCGAGTTACCGGACACATTTTTTAACTAGATACCCCAATGATGATTATGGCTAAGTTTGGTTAAATTTGGTCCAGTAGGTTCAGAGGAGAATATTTTTCTAAAAGATTACTAAGATTTACGAAAAATGGTTAAAAATTGACTATAAAGGGCAATAACTCCTAAAGTGGTCAACTGACCATTTTGGTCATGTTGACTTATTTGTAGATCTTACTTTGCTGAACATTACTGCTGTTTACAGTTTATCTCTATCTATAATAATATTCAAGATAATAACCAAAAACAGCAAAATTTCCTTAAAATTACCATTTCAGGGGCAGCAACCTAACAACAGAATGTCCGATTCATCTGAAAATTTCTGGGCAGATAGATCTTGACCTGATGAACAATTTTACTTCCTGTCAGATTTGCTCTAAATGCTTTGGTTTTTGAGTTATAAGCCAAAAACTGCATTTTACCCCTATGTTCTATTTTTAGCCATGGCGGCCATCTTGGTTGGTTGGGCACGGCACCGGACACATTTTTTAAACTAGATACCCCAATGATGATTATGGCCAAGTTTGGTTAAATTTGACCCAGTAGTTTCAGAGGAGAAGATTTTTCTAAAAGATTACTAAGATTTACGAAAAATGGTTAAAAATTGACTATAAAGGGCAATAACTCCTAAAGTGGTCACCTGACCATTTTGATCATGTTGACTTATTTGTAGATCTTACTTTGCTGAACATTATTGCTGTTTACAGTTTATCTCTATCTATAATAATATTCAAGATAATAACCAAAAACAGCAAAATTTCCTTAAAATTACCATTTCAGGGGCAGCAACCCAACAACGAAATGTCCGATTCATCTGAAAATTTCAGGGCAGATAGATCTTGACCTGTTGAACAATATTACCCCATGTCAGATTTGCTCTAAATGCTTTGGTTTTTGAGTTATAAGCCAAAAACTGCATTTTACCCCTATGTTCTATTTTTAGCCATGGCGGCCATCTTGGTTGGTTGGCCGGGTCACCGGACACATTTTTTAAACTAGATACCCCAATGATGATTGTGGCCAAGTTTGGTTAAATTTGGCCCAGTAGTTTCAGAGGAGAAGATTTTTGTAAAAGTTTACGGACGACGGACGACAGACGACGGACGCAGGACGACGGACGACGGACGCCAAGTGATGAGAAAAGCTCACTTGACCTTTCAGGTCAGGTGAGCTAAAAACAGCAAAATTTCTTTAAAAATTACCAATTGGAGGGCAGCAACCCAACAACCGGTTGTCCAATTCATTTGAATATTTCAGGGCATATATATATTGACTTGATTAACAATTTAACTCCTTGTCAGATTTCCTCTAAATGATTTGGTTTCCGAGTTATAAGCAAAAAACTGCATTTTACCCCTGTTCTATTTTTAGCCGTGGTGGCCATCTTGGTTGGATGGCCAGGTCATCGGACACATTTTTCAAACAAGGTACCTCAAAGATGATTGTGGCCAAGTTTGAATTAATTTGGCCCAGTAGTTTCAGAGGAGAAGATTTTTGTAAAAGATAACTAAGATTTACGAAAAATGGTTAAAAATTGACTATAAAGGGCAATAACTCCTAAAGGGGTCAACTGACCATTTCGGTCATGTTGACTTATTTGTAAATCTTACTTTAATGAACATTATTGCTGTTTACAGTTTATCTCTATCTATAATAATATTCAAGAGAATAACCAAAAATATCAAAATTTCCTCAAAATTACCAATTCAGGGACAGCAACCCAACAACGGGTTGACCGATTCATCTGAAAATTTCAGGGCAGATAGATCTTGACCTGATAAACATTTTTACCTCGTGTCAGATTTCCTCTAAATGCTTTGGTTTTTGAGTTATAAGCCAAAAACTGCATTTTACCCCTATGTTCTATTTTTAGCCGTGGCGGCCATCTTGGTTGGTTGACCGGGTCACGCCACACATTTTTTAAACTAAATACCCCAATGATGATTGTGGCCAAGTTTGGTTCAATTTGGTCTAGTAGTTTCAGAGGAGAAGATTTTTGTAAAAGTTAAAGACGACGGACGACGACGACGACGGACGACGGACGACGGACGCCAAGTGATGAGAAAAGCTCACTTGGCCCTTCGGGCCAGGTGAGCTAAAAAGGAGGATAACTGATTATTTTACTTGTGAGTTTTATCACCAAACAAGTTCAAAATGTTCCAGCACTAATGATCAATAAATCTTGTTGAAACGTTGAAAAACAAGAATGTGTCCATCAAGGGTCCGGAAACAGTCATATTTGCCAGTCTTGTCCTAAACTGAAAGTGTTTGTCCTAAACACGGAATTGGGATTTAGGTCAAATTTTATTTTTTAACAGAAATAATTTCGGTCATTTCGTTGAGATCAAGTTTCTAAATCACCATTTTGAACTTGTTTTTGTCCTTTCCTGTAATAAAACTGCCACCTCAATATAGTGTTATAATCCCGAGGGCCCTCCTAATATATAACTATATGGGCGTATGACATTTGCGCCGATTTTCTAAATTTTCATTCTTTCATTTGCGCCAATTTCATTTTTTCATTTGAGCCGATTTTATATTTGCTCCTTAGGCTAATTGGATTTACAGGTAAGAGAATACTTTTACATGTACTATACCGTGAAGGTATATTGGTAAAATCTGGTTATAAACATAGGTTTTAGTTAATTTTGATACATATTGTTCTGAACTTTGCTGTAAATTGATGGACATATTGCACACTGCAACGATCCGAAGAGTCAATTCTTTAACCATCGACGTCCATACACATAAGTACGTTAGCCAGACAAAGAAAAGATGGACTTCGTTAGAATTGACAATTACAACAAATATAGAAGAGACGAAATCACAAGAAAGGAATATATTAGATGTGTTGCCTATAAATACTCAGCAAGAACAGATTATGATTTTAATGTATTCCGTTTTTATGGATTTGAATGCTGTAAATAGATTTTCAATTCGTCATTTTAGTATAAACCAGAGTGCTTTTATCCAAGGTTTTTACTTCTTGATTTTAAAGTATGTGAATATAGTGTACAACTGGATGACGGAAGAGGTCTATAATGATAAATGAAAAATAACATGACTTGGATGGAGAGTTGTTTCATTTGCACTCATACCACATCTTCTTATATCTATTCACCTGTAATTAATCTGTAAATTACCTGTAAAAAATTGGCGTAAATGAAAACAAAAATCAGCGCAAATGAAAGAAAAAATTTGCGCAAATAAAATGCAGATCGGCGCAAATGCAAAACGCCGAACTATATTAATGCCTCGGGGAAGTATTGGCTGATGATCGCTAATCTCTTTACCTGTGTGTTTAATTGACACCTGGCTTTTGATCACAAGCTCAGAACTAATATTATGAAGAAATTAAAATTCCATAACAACTGTCTTCATTATTCAAATACTTTTCAGCTAAAACAATTGTCAATTCTGATTTAAAATTAAATTTAAAGTCATTATACAGTATGGTATTTTGACCCCGGGGTCATTTTTCCCATATGGTATTTTGAACCCCCTTGTGGTTGATAAATAGTATTGCAGATAGTCTAATTTACAATTTGTTGGCTATCATTTTTTTTAATTTGAAGTTTTTAGTAGGGGTTCAATATACTGCAGGGGGTTCAAAATACCATGGCTAGGCAAAATTTTCAAAACATCTTTTCCATCATGTTAAATACATACAAACTACTTATTAGAGTATTATTACTATGTTAAGGAGTTAGAATAGCTAGAATTTTTTAAATTCAAGGTCTATAGTTGGGGGTTCAATATACTGCAGGGGGATCAAAATACCATATGACACGGGAAATGAGTCTGGAATTGTTCATTTTAGAATTTTGCAAAACATCCAGTTTCAAAATCGAAAGAAACGTAAGCTTTGTCTAAGAAATTTATCCTTTTGAGTCATTAAAATAGTTTCACTTTTAAACTGCTGCCTTCTCTAAATTGCACTTGAACGATTTTAGGAAAATGGTAGGAAAATTCATGAAGTAAATGCGATGCAAGCAACAGTAAAACAAGTTCATTGAGGCTACGAGTATGAGCATACTCAGTTATGATATTTTGACAATCTTTTTTTGAAAAAGGGCACCAACTTTTAAGTTATCTCAAAATGACTTGAAATTAGGTGAAAAATTTTTCTGGATCCTTGGTTTCCATAGTACGCAGATGCCCCAATTGCACTATCATTTTCTATTTTCAGTGGACCCTAGAATTTGGGTCAAAACTCTTATTTGGCATTAAAATTAGAGAGATCATATTACAGGGTGACAGGGAACATGTGTACAAAATGTACTTAGTTTCAAGTTGATTTGACTTCAACTTCATCAAAAACTACCTTGACCAAAAACTTTAACCTAAAGTGGGACGGATGGCCTGGGGCATAAAAAAAAAACATAACTAAATGAGGATAAGAGAACTCTACAATCTACTACTTACTTCCTCTTCAGCAAAGAGTGGTGTATCATGTATCATAAGGCCAAATTTATTACACCCTGGAATATCTTTATGACATATATAGTCTACCACTCCTGGCACAGCTAAGGCTTCTGATGCATCAACGTTCAATATTTTAGCATGTGATCTTGTGCTGGTAACAACTGCAGCATATAGTTCATCTACAAACAAAGTCAAACAAAAAATCTTGTTAACTCTTAAACAATGCCAACACTGCTGATAAAATTCTTAGACACTATGCTCAGCTTACACAATCATACTTCCATGTTTTATGAATCCCAAAATCTGGATTCAAACCCCTAATTTATCATATGTTTTGAAATGTTCACATCATTATGAACATGTGTATTAAGTTTCAAGTTGATAATAAAATTGAGAATGGAAATGGGGAATGTGCCAGAGAGACAACAACCCGACCATAGAAAAAAAACAACAGCAGAAGGTCACCAACAGGTCTTCAATGTAGCGAGAAATTCCCGCACCCGGAGGCGTCCTTCAACTGGCCCCTAAACAAATATATACTAGTTCAGTGATAATGAACGCCATACTAATTTCCAAATTGTACACAAGAAACTAAAATTAAAATAATACAAGACTAACAAAGGCCAGAGGCTCCTGACTTGGGACAGGCGCAAAAATGCGCAAAAAAAAGACTACAATTTCATGCAAGGTTTACTACTATACATTCATTATTAATTGTTGGATACCAATGTTCATGGATATGATGGGTACAGATGAACCACTCATCAAAATGCTCATTCAAAGTTCAAATTTTCCTTCCTTAAACCACAAAAAATAAATGAATCACGGGGGGTCAACTTCCTATTATTGGGTATACGGGGATGTGCCAAAAATATGGGTCATAATTTTGCAAGATTTTATATAAAAATGGCCCTCCTTTTTAATGACATCCTATATTAAAATGCATTTACGTTTGATAACTATACATTGATTCGGGGTATGATCTACATATCATATATAAATATGCTTTTGAGAATCATACATTATTAATGGTCAATTATTATATTAAATTAAATCAATTCATTTGAAAGTTCACCTTTCAAATAAGTTCCCAAATGAACCCCGGTGAGTTAGTGCTTATATAAGCATGGCTCATATTTTAAATATTGTATATAAGTATAGGTCATTCTTTCTTAAATATTTATATAACTATAGGTACTGAATTTCAGTGAATGTTATATTAAAATGGGTACGTTTTTTGAGACAAAAATGGCACACCCCTACCAAGAAAATATCGAAGTTACCCCCGTGAAATGAATCCACCGTACCTTAACCAATTCTTATTAACCATATAGGAGACAAACTTGTGGATTCATTATTATTTGTTGGATACCAATTTTTGTGGATTTTGTTGGTACAGGGGAACCAACAAATTTAAACGTTCAATGAGTTACAAATTTCTTATAGGAATATGATACAGACTTTGCCAAAACCCAGAAATCTAATATCCATGAAAATGCAACTTTACCTCAATCAACGAAAATTGGTACCCACAAAAATAAATGAATCCACAGTATCCCATATTATTACCATCATAATAGACTTACTACTAAACTTTGGCATATCATCAATAAATACAGCTTCTCCAGCTACAATGTACTCTGATCCAACATTAGGGACTGGTTTCCATACAACGTGTTTACCATCATCATCAGGAACGTCATAGATTTGGATACCAGTAGATGGGTCTATTTTAAGTTTGTCTGCAGCACTGCTTTCCCTTAAATCTTTGTCTTGTATCTATAAATTGTTAATGTAATCATAAATATGCACTATTTGAAATAAGGAGTTTTGATCCTAAATGCTTGATAAGAACTTTGATGAGGGTAGTAAAGGGGGTACCTTCATGACGTATAACAGTAAAAATTCTTGCCAAATGACGTTAAAGCTAATTTTTAGTGCATGACGATAAAATGTACATTTTCTTTTAGACAATAAAAAAATTAGCTGAATTTGACAAATCATGCTATTTTTTTCCCAAAAATAACGGTAACGATAGTTATTTCAGACATCTGACGTATCACGATAAGGATATTTGGGGAATCACAATAAAATTTTAACCAATTTGATGCTAACGTTAGCCAAAAATAACCATTTGACGTCTGACAGTAAAGGGCATTACCACCATCTTTGATGGTAGGAAACTAATTTTGGTGACACATTAGCAAAACAACAAGTGATTCATTAAACCTGTAATTCCTAGTTTTTAACTTGCTCATGAATTTTTGACTTCCTGTTTACAGATATTTATTGAACGTTTGAAATCCTGGGTGCAGACTGGTTTGTGGTAAAACAAATTAAAATTAAAACAGCCCTCCTCTGCCAAAGTCTGCATATAAATCTAAAATAAATTTGTATGTCATAGAACATTTTTATTTGTGGTAAACCTTTACGTTACAAATCTACAAAATTTTGTATCCCAAGAATAATAATAAATCCACAGGATTCTGATTTGAAATTCTTATTCTTTTGGTTTGGTTTGTATCCCAGGAATAATAATGATTGGTAAGTATGAAATTTCTGATTTGAAATTCTTGTGTTTTTGGTTTGGGATAAATTGAACACTTATTACCTTCAAACTTTTGTTCATCTGTAGAGAAAATTTATACAGAAAACTAGCAGCTAATGTTGTTTTGAACTTTAAATCTTCCCCTTTCTCTATGCTAGATAACTCTGTGATTAACTTGTCAGTCACAGAACTGAAGTCTATATCTTCCCATTTCCTGGAAAATGAAATGATAAGGAAAATAAAGTCATAGAAAAAAAAAAGTTTGAAGTTTTATCTCCATTTTTTGTCACCATAGGGAATTTGATTTTCGAAGGCAGATCACCATGTATGTGGGATACTTTTCCTTATCCGTAATTGTGATTCTGCAACAATTGAACACAAAACTTGAACTATTGATGTTATACAGCAATCACTTTTCTTTTGTGGCATCAGACATTTTTTTAAGTGAAAATATTATGGGAACATTTTTAATGTCCAGTAATGGTGTACAATTAGTGATAATATCTATTTAACTAAAAAAAGAGGTATATTTTATAGCTGACTATGCAGTATGCAGTATTGGTGACATCTGTGCTTTGACCTATAGTTGATAATGTCTGTGTCTTTTGGTCTCTTGTGAAGAGTTGTCTCATTGGCAATCTTACCACATTTTATTTTAATACATACTTTTTTTTAACTATTTGCTTTACAAAGTCCATGTCCTTTTTGAAACAATTTTTTTTAATGGTATGATAAGAAATTTTGCTTAACATTTTCTTTGTCAAATATAAGAATTGGTGTTGGTCATCTAATTTTTGAGTTTGACATTTTTGCATGTATAAAGTCTCATCTCTGATTTTAAATAAAGATATCAAAACATAAAAAAAGAAGATGTAGTATGATTGCCAATGAGACAACTATCCCCAAGAGACCAAAATGACAAAGACATTAACAACTATAGGGACTGTACGGCTTTCAACAATGAGCAAAGCCCATACCCCATAATCAGCTATAAAAGGCCACGATATGACAATGTAAAACAATTCAAACAAGAAAACTAACGGCCTTATTTGTATTTAAATTTTTTTTTAGCTTATATCTATTTACAGCAGTTTATATGCAAGCCTTTATATAAATGCATATAAAAAAGTGTTCAGCGAATCAAGCAACTTGTTAAATTTGCTATATATTAGAGCATAAAATCTATTCTGATAAAGGAAGAGACCGATTTCATTGGTCCACAACTCCCCCTTAACCATACAGTTGGAAATATTTATGACATAGAGTATATACATGTGGAAATGTGTAATTCCTAAAGGAGTAGGTTCAGTAAGACCCCTTTTTGGCCCCAAAATATAGCAGTTTTACAAAATTGTGAAATTGTAATCTTTTGGTTATTTATTGGAAAGTAGAATGCTTCTGCTACATAAATATAGGCTGTTTTTGACAATACAATGTACATATATCGGGTTCTGGCATCATTAAGTCATGCTAAATTACTGAAATCTGCACAATTTGTGCATTTTAGTTAAATTTTAGACGGTGTCCGTCTAAAATGAAAGTGGCCGCATTCGTGTTCATTCATAATATTGAAATGTAAGTTGTATTTGACGATAATACATAACATATATAAAGGTTGAGGATGAACACGGATGCGGCCACTTTCATTTTTGACAAAAACCAACTGAAAAGTGACGTTATTTGGCATATTTGATAGATTTTTCATATTTAAGCTTGAATCGGAGCGTTTTTAATGACTCAATCAGTTAAAATCTTTCCCAAAAATTAATCAAATCAATTGAAATAGACACTTAAGTGTTTAAAAAGTGTCCAAAATCTTTCGTTAGATGAACCTGAAATTTGAGGCCAAAATCGGTCCTTACCGGACCTACTCCTTTGTCTTTGAAACAACCTTTTTTCCACAGAAAACACCAATTTTTGAGAATATACCCAAATTCCAAGACTGTTAATATCAATCTGTGTCTTATACGCTATGGTCTACATACTGCCCTAGAAATTTTAAAACTTTTTGTTTCAACACTTGCCAAATGATACCACTATATAGTGGACATCTTCTAGTATAAAGAAATAATAAAAATACTGTACATACTTTCCTTCTAATTCTGATTCCGCTGACTTGACAAAAACAGGCTTTTTATCGATATTTCCTAAACATATTCTGGCCTGTTTAACCACATGACTGTCTGGTTTAAACTGGATGCATATCCCAGCATTCAACACTGCATAGTCAAAACCTCTCCTTCCTGGCTGTTTAAAGAAACTCACATACTCCTCCTAAAGTAAACAAAATGCCATTAAACCACAGTCACAATCAAAGTATTTGTGTGTACATAGCGTATTACCTAAGATCTGGCAGACATAAAACTAATCAATACCGATAAGTTAATTACACATAACAAAAGAGGTCATAACATTCATTGGATTTAATTTAATGACCATTAGTTTGATATTGTTTATCTTTTAAATAGACGTTACTTATTATCTACAGAAAATAATGCCCATTATTACCTTAAGGGGGTTCGCGGGTCTAAATCATTTATATAGGATTTCTCTATATTTTTCTATAAATGAACTTTATCTTATAGTTAATAGAAAAATAAAATTAAAAAATGGGGTCACCGTTCATTTGCGCTCACAATCTGCCTTCGAAAGAAGCATACATCGTTGTAAAAGTGTTTTTTTTTCTGTTGAACTAATAGGAGAAATAAAGGTAATATTGAAATAAAAAAAAGAAATTTATTACAGAAATCGCTCAAATTTTACCATTATTTAGTTTAAGTACAGCATATATCGAAATTATATTAAAAAATATAGGTCACCGATGAGTTAAAAGAGATATTTCAATTTTAAAGCCAAAAAATGGCATTTTTCCACCAAAGACAAAGATAATTTGGAACTTTTTCCATGATGTTTACATTTCAAAAGTCATCTGGGGCCAACACGAATTAACTGTTTTGAATGTTTTTTGTACCATATGATAACGTAACAACTACAAAAGGTAATAAATAAAATTTGTAATGAAAAACAAATGTTTAATTTTTTTCTGAAATTTTTATATCCTCGAGCCTCCTTAATGGCCCATTAATCTCGTGAAGAGAGGACTATTTCAGTCAAAGTATTTCATTGATGTTTGTCATTAAAATTGAGAAAGGAAATGGGGAATGTGTCAAAGAGACAACAACCCAACCATAGAGCAGACAACAGCTGGAGGCCACCAATGGGTCTTCAATGTAGCAAGAATTCCCAATTAATCTTTATTTCAATAGCATATCTTACAAAAATATTAATTATTTTCTTACAAAAAGTAATGCGTGATTTTAATGGATTCATGAGATTTACTGGTTTGTTAGTGGTTTTAAATGGTATTGACCCCTTTGTTCTATTTTTAAAACCATGGCGGCCATGTTTGTCGATGGATAAAAAATTCTGATAAAATTCATAAACTAAATTCTAAAGGAACATTCTTTTAAAGTTCAGAAGTATTAGGCATAATAGTTCCAGAGGAGAAGATTTTTAAATGTAAGTAAACTTGATGAACAATTTGTGTAAAATTGTCTTTTAAGGTAAATAACTTCCTAAGGGGTCTATTGACAATTTTGGTTATATTAACTTTTTTTTTTTTTTTTTGTAGATCTTACTTTGCTGAACATAATTGCTGTTTACAGTTTATACTTATCTATAATAATATTCAACATAATAAAAAAAAAATGCAAAATTTCCTTTAAACTACCAATTTAGTTGCAGCAACCCTTAAATGGGTTGATCAATTCTTCTGAAAATTACAAGGCTGAAAGATTTTGACCAATTGAAGAACTTAATCTCCATGTCAGAATTGCTATAAACGATTTGGTTTTTGAGATGTAAGCCAAAAAACTGCATTTGACCCCTTTGTTCTATTTTTAGCCATGGTGGCATTGTCAATGGATCTAAACTTTGGATACAATTTATAAACTAGATACCCTTAGATACATTTATTTAAAGTTTGAATGTATTTGGCCCAGTAGTTTTAGAGGACAAGATTTTTTAAATAGTTTACGACAACGACAGACGACGATGGACGCCAAGTGATGGCATAAGCTAAAAAGGTTATTTTAGTACATTTGTGTCTTTGGGTGGTTGTCATTGACATTTTATCATACAAATAGAAGTTACAATTTACCTTAGATGTCAAAGGAATACTGATTGATGTCATAATTTCGGCTGTTCCAAATCTCCCAGGTCCATTCTTCAGGAATGTATCATCAAGTCTACAGCTTATACTTTTCTGTGTGTTATTTTTATCTGTATAAAATAATTACAAATATATTTCATCAAATAATTTTCTTTAAACATTATCAATGATATTAATACTTTTTTTTTAAATCTGTGCTTGATTTAAGCTGAATACTTATTTAATTAAAACACATATCACTTATTCTGAGTGCTTTCATTATTTACTGAATCATAATGATTTAAAGGAGAGAGATAAAGTGAGTTTCTGAAAGAAAAAAAATAGTCCATTAGGTAAGTTTTTAACTGGTTATAACAGAAGAAACAATTTAAGCTTAATTCCTCTAATTTTAAAAACATCTTTAGGATAATTAGGAAAGTACAACTCACCAAGATACAAAAAGTTAAGTTGTGCTCCCATGGCCATAAGTAATGTCTGTAAATCATGGTTAGGAGCCTGGCTCATGATATGTCCTCCAATTGTCTGAAAGAGAAAATGTTATTCAACGGTTATCATACAATATATTTTCACTACAAATAATTGTCAAACTTGCTAATTACCTAACCAAATATATATATTGGTAAGACTTTCAGTAGTAATAAGGACAAAAACACATAAAATGAAACCTGTCATGTGTAATAGCAAGAACAGACAATGTAAAATTTAAGCATTTTCAACTTCCTCTCTTTTCAAAATTTGCATTGATTTGACTTTGTTTGCAAGAGTTGTCTTTCTTGAAAGCATATTCATCACAACTCAAGGAGAAGTATATTTATGACGAGACTGATCATAATTAAACTTATGCAGCACAACTTTTGTCTGCTTTTACTAGTTATCTCCCATCGACCCTTCTTTTAAATTTATAAATCATTAGTATTCACTTTATTCGATTAATCACATCTGCTAGAGTACTGTAAATTCAGAAATTATTGCGAGGTTTTTTATTATTGCAAAAATTTTGACATAGTTAACGTTGTAAACGCAATAATCTAAACTCACATTTTTTCTCAAAATCCTAAAAATTAAAATCGCATTTAAGTCAAAATCGCAATAATAAATGCAAATAATAATTTCTGAATTTACAGTATATGGTTTCATGTATAAAATTTTTTATTTAGTTTTTCATTAAGCATAGAAATTGGTTTGTTTTTATTAAAAATATGTTTTAAAAATCAGCTATACAAAAAATGAGAATATAATTACAAGATGGAAGATAACTCTGGTCATGCATTACAGCATGCAACAGTACAGAAAATCTGTTATAAAGTTTACAAAAAAATATAAGAAAAAAACCTTACAGCCATATTTCTGATCTGATCAGCACCAATCCATCTTAAACCATCTTGTAAAGCATCAAAAGTTCTTAACTGGTTCTCTAAAAGTTGCAGAATAATGTCAATAAAGCAATGACTAAAGGATAAAACAAGGGATGGAAAGTAATTGAGAGGGGTTCTAGATATGATTTTCTTAGTCTATTCATACAATTTATAGTGAAACAGCACCATAGATAAATAAAGAATGCTGTTTCTTAGCTATGGACATCAATGACTTTTAAATATTGTATTTCATTTACTACTTGACATTTCAATTATTTGGCTGTACAGAGACCTATAGTTGTTAATTTTTGTGTCATTGGGCTTTTGTGGAGAGTTGTCTCATTGGCAATCATACCAAATCTTCTTTTTTATATGAAAGATCATAAGGACTGAAAGTTAACTTTTTACCATTCACACCCTTGGCTTTATCATTAAGAGCCTGCTCTAGACTTCTCATGGTAACTGCAGAGCCTATGACAAACTCTGTATCTGTCACCTCTACTGTACAAAGTTCAGGAACATTTGATCCACAAATGATTGTTTTTGATTTCATCTGTCCTGTTCTCAGCAAAAACCCTATAAACAAACAATAAAATTGAGAACAGAAATGTGTCAAAGAGACAACATTGTGACAAAAGAGCAGAAAATGTTTAATAGTTTACTGTAACAAGGTGTTTTTCTCACTGCTGATACCCTTTTAGTGCATTGGTAGCCATTACACTGTTTCAAAGGTCAATGGTCTAACATAAGTATTTATGTTCAAATCAATTTTATCAGAAAACTGGACAATAGGTAAACTGATCATCGCTGTAATACTTTTATTACCTATTAAAAATGATGATTAGAACTGTAGATCACTAATGGGTTTATCAATAATAAATGCATTTGTCCTCTGTTTTTTATATAACAAGTGCAAAGTTTCTCAACATGCTCAATGCAAAACTAATTTTCAGGTATTAATGTAAAGCAATAGAGCAAGATTTATTATGAAACTGTTGTGATATTTTAATATTTCAGTGGATAAAGATGACATTGATTGTCCAAAAAAGATCATCTAGCTAATTACCAACTGAAGTGCAACCCATCAGAAGACAGGCATCAGGATTCTGTTGCTTAATCTGTAACAAGTCAGACAGGGAACCAGGTCTGTACCAAGAGTAGTCCCCCTTGGTGAATACAACTGAAGATTTTCTGTATTCTTCTTTTACCTGAAAAGTGTTAATAAAAATAAATAGAAATTGTGGTTTACAACAGCTCTGAAAATAAATAATAAAATTTAATGAACTTATAATTATATAGGGTTATTGCATGAATCGTTGGAAATATTGTCCGAGTAGAATTTAATATTACTCGAGCTTGCGAGTGCAATATATGTTCTACAAGGGACAATATTCCCCAATATTCATGCAATAACCCTTTTATTGTATAGCAATATATATTTTAAAGTAAGAATTGGTTTAAACTAAGAGTTTGACATTGATGACGTCATGAATTTTGAAGATATATTGCACTAAAGTGGGGCGCTCATATTCGCCGTTGACACAATTTCGCTGTTTTATGATTTTGAGGTGTAAAAACTTCAAAGGATGGTTGAAATTGAAGAAATATGCCGGTAAATTATATTTTTATAACAAATATTATAATTTTTGAAAATGAGACCAAATTTCGGCACTTACCACAAAGGAGTGAAAAACGGACAACGATTTTCAGCCAATTTCCTGAATGAAACAAACGATTTCAAAGAAGTATTAATTTTCTTTAGTAATTCTTTTGACTGATTGCCCTAAATTTCAGTTTTTTTTTTTACACCTTTCAAATGTCTGCTATTATAAGTTATATGGTTCGCTACTGACCCCATACGGATCCATAGAGGGTTAGTAAAATCCATAGGGGGTGAGGCCTGAGGCCGAGTCCCCTTTAAATTTTATTCACCCTCTATGGATTTGTAGGGGGTCAGTAGTTAACCTTATAACGAATTTATCGGACGCTGGACTTTTTCTGCTGCGTTTTGTTGAAAAATAAACATGAAACACAACAACATTAATAGATGACGTTGCCATTAAGGCGTCATCAACCCCATATGAAACTTACTAACCCCATATGGTCTCATAGGGGGTCACCACGTGACGGCATTTAACCAATCACAACGTGATAATTCATCTGTGGTTCGATAATCATCTATAATGAAATTCATTTGATACATATTGACTTAAAGCTGCAGTTATTTAGTTTTAAAAAGATGTGTAACAACGGAGAATATGTGTCCGCCGTTGACAAAACATCAGGAAATTTCAAACACCCTTTAATCCAACATTTCAAATGATTTTTCTCAAAACAAATACGTTTTAAAGCTAAGAATATTTTGCATTTGAAGTTATCGTCATATAGCAATATCAGTACACTTCAAAAACATAAAGACCTGAACATAAACTGAAGAAAACATGGAAAGATATGGCGAAAATGAGCACCCCACTGTAGTGAAATATTGGAATTTATTGCACACTAACTTTTGGTTACTTTCTGTGGGAAATATTATATTGCTATGCAAAGAAATTGATTTATTGCATTAAAAATACATTTATTTGTTTAATGTGTCTCAAATGTATGTCAGTCCATTATTTATGGTTTGCCTTTTAAATTAATCCTTACAACCATATATTTAAACATACGAAAGAATACAATTTAAAGTATCTCAAGGACTTTGGTCTTATATAAACTTGTGTTCATAGTTTTTTATAGTTCCTTTCATTTTCTACTTCATTTGAATGAAAAAGCCATTTGTCAAAGTAATACAAAGATTATCTTATCAAAGGATTAAAATATCCAGACACTGATAATAAACTCATGCCTTATTCATATTTTTTAATTTATGTGTTGTTTTGTCTATCGTTGCAATATTATTTTAAATTTAAATTCTTGGACAAGTTGTTGTACAAGTACTACAATAATGTGCAAACTGTATGGCTGCCTCAACTGAACTATTGCAACAATGTACAAAACTCAATATTAAATAAATGAGACTTTCAAGTCAGGAATATGACAGTTGTTATCCATTTGTTTGATGTGTTTGAGCTTTTAGTTTTGCCATTTGACTACAGAAGTTTGCTTAAACTTTCCTTGGAGTTTTTTTTGTTTGTTATTTTACTTTTTATTGATTTAACCATCTAACTGTTCAGCTTTATAATTCCTTGTACCTGTAATTCTGGCGGGAATATAAAGCTCTGTGATGGATCTCTATTCTGTTCTGTAACTGTTTTTGTTTCAATGCTTGAATCTGTTGAATCAGACTGCTGGCACAGTCCTAAGCCACAGGGACATGCCTAGAAAATAAGAAAACTTTGCTTTGCAAAATACACAAAAAATATTTTCATGAAACGTGTTATTTATACAAACAAACACTATGGTAAACTATTTAGTGGGTTGGTTCATGTTCTCTATATTTGCAGTTCCAAAAACTGTATGAAAATTTAACTTTTTAAGAAAATGCACAGAATGGCTGTTATAAGAATTATTTTACTTGTTTCTAATTGTATAACACTTAAAAACAGACATAAATGGATATATCCTTAATTGAATGTTTAAATTTTAACAATACAGATATGTAAAACGAGCGCATGATCTGCTTTTTTTTTTTAGAAACTACCAGGTTAAACCATTATTGAGTTCAAATAAAGTAAAGATCACATACAAGACTTCTTATATCATTCTCACCTGAAATTGCAGTAATTTACACATTTTTCTCTCAAAAATAAGGAGACTATTTCACAAACTTGAATTACCTTTGAAGCCTGTTTAAAAGCATCAATAATTGGTCTGTATCCTGTACATCTACATAGATTACCTGTAAAGGTAAATCAATACAAGGTCAAATGATGGGTCAAGAGAAAGATGCACACATTGTTCTGCTAAGAATTCCCAGACTCATAATTCTAAATATGGAAAAACCAAGAATTGAGGCTCTTAAGAGCCTGTGTCGCTCACCTTGGTCTATGTGAATATTAAACAAAGGAAGCAGATGAATTCATGACAAAATTGTGTTTTGGTGATGGTGATGTGTTTGTACATCTTACTTTACTGAACATTCTTGCTGCTTACAATTACCTCTTTCTATAATGAACTTGGTCCAGTAGTTTCAGTGGAAAATGTTAGTAAAAATTTGCAAATTTTATGAAAATTGATAAAAATTGACTATAAAGGACAATAACTCCTTATGGGGTCAATTGACCATTTCAGTCATCGTGACTTATTTGTAAATCTTACTTTGCTGAACTTTATTGCTTTTTACAGTTTATCTCTATCTATAATAATATTCAAGATAATAACAATAAACTGCCAAATTTCCTTAAAATTACCAATTCAGGGGCAGCAACCCATTAACGGGTTGTCCGATTCATCCGAAATTTTCAGGGCAGATAGATCCTTACCTGATAAACAATTTTACTGATGTCAGATTTGCTCTAAATGCTTTGGTTTTTGACTTATAAGCTAAAAACTGCATTTTACCCCTATGTTCTTTTTAAGCCATGGCAGCCATCTTGGTTGGTTGGTGACCGGGTCACCGGACACATTTTTTAAACTAGATACCCCAATAATGATTGTGGCCAAGTTTGGTTTAATTTGGCCCAGTAGTTTTAGAGGAGAAGATTTTTGTAAAAGCTAACGCCGGATGACGACGGAAGACGACGACGCCGGACGCAAAGTGATGGGAAAAGCTCACCTGGCCCTTTGAGCCAGGTGAGCTAAAAAGCATCTGTCTGACAGATCTGAAACAATTATAAATCATCACGACAAAGGGGCTGAACAAATACTAAGTCATTCTGTTCAGAAGTTACTGGAATTGTTTTCATAAAAATGTTTGTTTTCATTGATAAAATTGAAAACAGAAATGGGGAATGTGTCATCTTTTTGAAAAATTCAAAGTATCAGATACCACTCATACCAGAATGAGATGTTTAAGAGCTCCAAAAAGTACTTATCACCTTAATGCTGCTGAGTAGAGTAGCATGCATAAGTTCTAAAATAGACAAAATATTATGAAATAGCTCTGCCTTCAACTTAAAAGTAAGACACACCTTCAAGAGCTCTCTCCATCTGGTCAGCTGTAGGCTGTGGTACATTGTGGAATAATGTATACATTGTCATTACCATTCCAGGTGTACAAAATCCACACTGAAGTCCATGGGAGTCCACCAAACTTCTCTGTGAAAACAAATCTTTGGTTTGTGATAAATTTTAGAACATAAACTATTATGCATCTTAGCCCAGTATAATGAAAATGCAATACTCTGTAAAACCATGAATATGATGACTAGCACTTCCTTTGACACAAGAAAACATTATCCATACTGTTCACTAATTGTTTTATTTTCAATTCATATAGTCTTAGATCTTGATAAGATTTTCATACATTTTGATACATTCCTTTATACATGTACAGTGTGTATTTATAAATCCAAGTACCGGTATACATATGTAACTTAATTTGCCTATAGTTAATGAACCAATACAGACTTTTATAGTCAGACAAATATTTATAGTTATACAGGCCATATAATTTACATGCAAAAGCTATACAACTGTATACCAGTATACAAAATATCTTTGTCTTACCTTATAAAAGCTTAAAGGCATATATGGTAACTTATAGTTTACCTCTTTGTCATTTGGTCTGTTGTTGAGAGTTGTCTCATTGGCAATCATACCACATACCACATGATGGCACATCTTAGTATTTTTATACCACATACCACATGATGGCACATCTTAGTATTTTTATAATGTGTTTTATTCAATCTGATCTAACCATTCTATTAGACTGAACATTGAATTTTGTTTATCCTTACCATGTTTAGCAGGTTTAGCACAAAATTATTTTTTCTCTGCCTTTTTATTACATCTTTAACTAAATCTTAACTGGATGTGTAGTGACTGATATTTTTAGGATAATAAATCATAGTTTCTTTGTCAGTTGGATTGCTTTGAATCAACTTTCAGTAAATGTGACTATTCCTAGATCGCTTGCTGTCTGTCTTTTAAGTTTGATATTTTTACCGCAATAGCATATATCAAATTGTTGGATTTCTTCTTTGAATAATTGTTTCACTTGATCATGTCCTGGCCTTGTATAGCAAACAATAATATTATATGGTTCAGATTTTGATTAATTTTGAAGGATGTAGACAGGCCCTACAAGTGTAGACATCATCTTCCTTTATTCTATGGTGGATAATGTTAACATAAGGGAGAAACCATTTTACATCAAGGGGTGGGCTGGGGTATGGTTCTTTTTCTGAGCCGGATTTTTTTTCAAATTTATTTAGTTTTTTTTCGATGTTATTAATCCAATTATCTTTTTCAAAATTTTACATCATAAGGTATGGGGGAAATCTGCATACAGAAAAGCCCTCCCCTTTTTGAAGTTAAATAGTCATTCCCTAAGCAATCATACCTCATCTCCGTATTTGTATATCCTACCTGAACAGGATGTAGTCCCTTTACTGTACTTCACACACCCTCTATATCCTACCTGAACAAGATGTAGTCCCTTTTCTGTACCTCCCACACCCTCTATATCATACCTGAACAGGATGTAGTCCCTTTTCTGTATCTCCCACACCTTCTATATCATACCTGAACAGGATGTACTCCCTTCTCTGTACCTCCCACACCCTCTATATCATACCTGAACAGGATGTAGTCCCTTTTCTGTACCTCCCACACCTTCTACCGTTGTCACAGCCATACCATGTAAATAGCATATTGGTACTAAACAAGCATTGACACAGAAATGGCTGCAAAAACTAAGTTAAGGATTCTTACGTAAACAAGATGTGAAGTTTGAAATGACACTAATATATAAGATGCATCTCCTGGCTGGAAAAGTGTATCATTTGGTTTCATTTTTATTTGTGGAATATCAATTTATGTGGATTTTGCTGGTAACCGTTTAAAACAATCAAGGAGGTACATATTTTCTATACTACATGTAGGTTTGATTGAACTAGAGCTGAAAACTTTTATTGTGCCTTCAGCTGCTGTCAGCTCTTTGGTAGGGTTGCATGTTGTCTCTTTGACATCCCCCCCCCCCCCCCCCCCCCCCCCATATGCTAAAAAACTCTGTCTTTCAGGAAGTTGTAATAATCAGTAAAGGATACACTAATTTGTTGTCTATCTTTTGAGATATCATCACTGTACATGATCCACATCCTCCTTGCTCACACGCTCCTTTTGTTCCAGGTAAAAATACTAATTAACTGTTAAGGTAAAACCTCTCAATAAAATAACAATTCATAACAACACACAGGATCAAAATATTAATTTGCTGTTAAAGTAAAACATCTTCATAAAATACAAATTCACAACCCACAGCAAATAAAAGAGGTACTGTAATTCATCAAACCTTTCATTTTAAGGACAATGATTCAAATCCTAAAACATGTCTGTGTTATTGTTTGATGTTCATATCAGCATTGTAAGTCTCCTTCAATATAAATAAGAAGATGTGGTATCAGTGCCGATGAGACAACCCTCCATCCAAGTCACATTTTATCAAAATTTAATAATTATAGGTCAAAGTACAACCTTTGAGCTTTGGCTCACTCTATAAAGAAAGCTATAAAGGGCCTTAAAAATGACTAGTGTAAAACAATTCAAACATGTAAACCAATGGACTCATCAATATAAATAACGAAAAATACCAACGAACCATACCAACAAATGACAACCAACGAACAACAGGCTCCTGACTTAGGATAGGTGCATAAAAATGCAGCTGATTTAAAGGTTTTAACAGCGCCTTCAAACATGTTTAACTCTGCCTAATTCTTTATGTCAGGAGCCAGTAGTTCAGTGGTTGTTGTTGGTTCATGACCATCATATTTGTTTTTTTGTAAATTGTTTTAATAGTTATAAATTCTGCCATAAGTTTTTCTCAACTAAATTTTCTCATATTTTTTATGTTGGGGCATATTTTGGCTGACTACAAGGTATGTTTTTTTCTAATTGTTGAAGGCTGTATGGTTACCTCTATTTCTTGACGTCCACTTCATTTGAAATTTGGTGGATATCTGTCTCATTGACAATCATACCACTAATTATCTTTATATATTCATTTCTAATTTCTTTATATACCAAAATAAACTACATTTTCAATAAAGTCAATATAACTTTTATATGAAATAGCTGTACTGTAACATCAAAAATAGAAAAGATTGGGGTCTGACCATAAATAAACTACCACTTAACCTTTGACATCAGACTATAAATACCTGTGTGTAAATATTCAGGTTTACAATTTATAACAGAAGGGAAAAGATTATGTAATGAATGATAATTATATCATGTATAGTCACATTAAATGTTTTAAATTTAAAGATCAGACTGTTTTTCTCTACCAGCATTGACCAGTATATAAGAAGGAAGTTTTACAGAACTATATTAGTTTTGACACATTTATTTTTCATTTTTTTACATATCCATTTATGTAATTGTAACTAATTGGATAGCAGTTTAAGCATCCTGTTCATTCTAATTGTACTTGATGCTAATGGAACTCAAAACTTTCAATAAGAACTTTTTAAATGAATCTATTGTTTGCATAATGCTGATGTTATTCAGCAATACCATAGAATTCTTTGAATAATGTGACTCAGATAATAACAATTACTGATATATGTGAAACTACCAGTTTGCAGGTAACTTTAAATCTCCTTATATAAGCAAAAAAGGACTTGTATAATGTTTAAATAAGTGTAAGTGTACTGGAATATCTATAAGTTTCATTACGAATTGCTAGGTATCAACTCAAGTACTAAAATAATTTAACACCAATATAACAATGAGCCTAAAAAGTTGTCAATATAAAGGTGGTATGATTGTCAAAGAGTTGTTAAACCCTTTTCTTCTTGGTAAAAACTGTCTTTGTGTTAAATAGTAAATTTTGTGAATGCATATGGATGATCTAGTCATTTGAACAAGTCATAATAGTATGATGTCATTTGTCCTATTCCACTCCAGCTTCAAACTTTGAAAGCAGACATTTTAAAATTTCTGTACTCTTCAAAGTGTAATAAAATTAAGATTTTTTGAGAATGTGGCACATTCGGTATTAAGCAGTGCCATGCAGAGTTGCACACAGCTACTTTTTGCTTAAAATGTACAAGTCTCCACATGCATGCATTCATTTTGATCAATTAAATCATTTTCATAAGATATCAAATTATGTAAGCTAAAAAATCTTTTAATGTAATTATTTTTACCTTTACTGTAAAATATTTATTTATCTTCTTCAAAGATTTTATCTGTTTAACTGAGACTACTCTACATACCATATACATTTTTGTAGTAGTAGCAGTGTTGAACAACACAGAAATTTACACTTACAGTGTATAATTTTATAACAGTAAATGTTTTGTTATCCAAACAATTTGTGTGATCTGCAGGGGTGGATCCAGCCATTTTAAAAAGGGGGGGGTTCCTAACGCAGAGTAAGGGGGGAGTTCCAGCTATATGCTCCCATTCAAATGCATTGATCGGCCAAAAAAAAGGGGGGTTCCAACCCCCAGAACCCCCCCCCCCCTCTGGATCCGCGCCTGATCTGTACTTAACAACAAAAATGACAACAGAAATGTATCAAATTCATTGATGTATATTTAAAATGTAAACAGAAATATTCTATATAAACACGGAGTGATTAGCACTGGTACAGAAACACTCCACATAAACACTGAGCCTTGTGCATTTTGTGGTCATAATTGACCAAGATTGAAATACTTGATTTGATTTTTCAAGCACATATTTTGTACTCGTGACTACTTATTGAAGTTAAAAAACCTATGGCCCGAGTAAAAAGCACTGGTAGAGAAATACTCCACATAAATACATGTACTGAGCCTAATGGTCCTCAGACTTTCGAGCACAATTATCATACTCAGACTGAGAAATCAACCAATCAAATACTTGATTTGATTTTTCAAGCACATATTTTGTACTCGTGACTACTGAGTCAAGTTTAGGAACCTATAGCCTGAATGAGTAGCAGTGATACATAACTAAAGGCTCTAAAGAGCCTGTGTCGCTCACCTTGGTCTATGTGCATATTAAACAAAGGACACAAATGGATTCATGACAAAATTGTATTTTGGTGATGGTGATGTGTTTGAAGTTCTTATTTACTGAACATTCTTGCTTCTTACAATTATATCTATAATGAACTTTGCCCATTAGTAACAGAGAAAAATATTTGGTAAAAATTTACATAAATTTACCAAATTAATGAAAATTGTTAAAAATTGACTATAAAGGGCAATAACTCCTTAAGGGGTCAATTGACCATTTAGGTCATGTGGAATTATTTGTAGATCTTACTTTGATGAACATTATCGCTGTTTACAGTTTATCTCTATCTATAATAATATTCAAGATAATAACCAAAAACAGCAAAATTTCCTCAAAATGACTAATTCAGGGGCAGCAACCCAACAACGGGTTGACCGATTCATCTGAAAATTTCAGGGCAGATAGATCTTGACCTGATAAACATTTTTACTCCTTGTCAGATTTCCTCTAAATGTTTTGGTTTTCGAGTTATAAGCCAAAAACTGCATTTTACCCCTATGTTCTATTTTTAGCCGTGGCGGCCATCTCGGTTGGTTGACCGGGTCACGCCACACATTTTTTAAACTAGATACCCCAAAGATGATTGTGGCTAACTTTGGATTAATTTGGCCCATTAGTTTAAGAGGAGAAGATTTTTGTAAAAGATTACTTAGATTTATGAAAAATGGTTAAAAATTGACTATAAAGGGCAATAACTCCTTAAGGGGTCAACTGACCATTTCGGTCATGTTGACTTATTTGTAAATCTAACTTTGCTGAACATTATTCCTGTTTACAGTTTATCTCTATCTATAATAATATTCAAGATAATAACTAACTAGAGGCTCTAAAGAGCCTGTGTCGCTCACCTTGGTCTTGTGCATATTAAATGATGGACACGGATAAATTCATGACATAATTGTGTTTTGGTGATAGTGATGTGTTTGTAGATATTACTTTACTGAACATTCTTGTTGCTACAAATATCTCTGTCTATAATGAACTTGGCCCAGTAATTACAGTGGAAAATATTTTCTACAGATTTACAAAAATTTATGAAAAATGTTAAAAATTAACTATAAAGGGCAATAACTCCTTTAGGGGTCAATTGACTATTTTGGTCATGCAAACTTTTTTGTAGAGCTTATTTTGCTGAACATTATTGCTGTATACAGTTTATCTCTATCTATAATAATATTCAAGATAATAACAAAAAACGGCAAAATTTCCTTAAAATTACCAATTCAGGACAGTTACCTAACGGGTTGTCCGATCCATGTGAAAACATCAGGGCAGATAGATCTTGACCTGATAAACAATTAAACCCTGTCAGATTTGCTCTAAATGCTTTTGTTTTTGAGTTATAAGCCAAAAACTGCATTTTACCCCTATGTTCTATTTTTAGCCATGGCGGCCATCTTGGTTGGTTGGCCGGGTCACGCCACACATTTTTTAAACTAGATACCCCAAAGATGATTGTGGCCAAGTTTGGATTAATTTGGCCCAGTAGTTTCAGAGGAGAAGATTTTTGTAAAAGATTACTAAGATTTACGAAAAATGGTTAAAAATTGACTATAAAGGTCAATAACTCCTAAAGGGGTCAACTGACCATTTTGGTCTTGTTGACTTATTTGTAAATCTTACTTTGCTGAACATTATTGCTGTTTACAGTTTATCTCTATCTATAATAATATTCAAGATAATAGCCAAAAACAGCAAAAATTCCCTAAAATTACCAGTTCAGGGGCAGCAACCCAATAACGGGTTGTCGGATTCATCTGAAAATTTGAGGGCAGATAGATCTTGACCTGATAAACAATTTTACCCCATGTCAGATTTGCTCTAAATTCTTTGGTTTTTGAGTTATAAGCCAAAAACTGCATTTTACCCCTATGTTCTATTTTTAGCCATGGCGGCCATCTTGGTTGGTTGGCCGGGTCACGCCACACATTTTTTAAACTAGATACCCCAATGATGATTGTGGCCAAGTTTGGTTTAATTTGGCCCAGTAGTTTCAGAGGAGAAGATTTTTGTAAAAGTTAACGACAACGGACGACGACGGACGACGACGACGACGGACGACGGACGCCAAGTGATGGGAAAAGCTCACTTGGCCCTTTGAGTAGCAGTGATACATAAAAACCTGCTACTTTTTCAAAAATAGATAACATCAAGAAGTAGAGAAAGGATACCAACTCTTCTGAGATACTGTAGTAATGTTGTCTCTGGACTAGGAGACTCCTCTTCCACCTGTTCAAATAAATATACCATACATACATTTTGTGTATTACCATGATAACTGTGTAAAATTATTAATTCTAAGTTCAAATGACATTCTAAAAATTATGAATAATGTGTGACTTCATCTGAACTAACATTCTGAATTTGTCTGAACGTATTCTTATCAATTTGTCAAAATATGTCTAAAGGAGCTTTATCTGTCAAACTCATTTCCACTAATTTGACTCAAATTCTAACATTTAATATAAAACATACTGAAACGAATTTCAAAATTACAAAAAGTCTAAAAGAAACAATGTATGGGCTTGCTATAATGAATCATCATTTCCGACAGATTTTAGACTAGACTATCCATCCAAATACATTGAAATATTTAACCTCCAAAGACTGCATAAAACAACCAAATAAAATATATACATTTATAAATACAAATTGCTAGCTAGAACAGGCATTTGAATTTTTCTTGTCTGAAATGCTGTCCACAGGAAGACATATGTCACACACTAAACTGGGTTAGCATGGTTAGTGCTAGGTCTTGTAAAGTACCATTTTTAGGTCTTTGATTTGACTTGCTGCTTTTAGAATGATAAATAAAATTTAAATCAACTACAAAACAAAGTACAGTCCATGAGTGTAGATACAAAAATAATGTGGGTGTCACGACAAAATACAGTAACTGCAACAATGAGTAATAACTAGAGGCTCTAAAGAGCCTGTGTCGCTCACCTTGGTCTATGTGAGTATTAAACAATGGACACAGATGGATTCATGACAAAATTGTGTTTTGGTGATGGTGATGTGTTTGTAGATCTTACTTTACTAATAAAATTGAGAAAGGAAATGGTGAATATGTCAAAGCGACAACCACCCGACCATAGAGCAAACAACAGCCGAAGGCAACCAATGGGTCTTCAATGTAGCGAGAATTCCCGCACCCGTAGGTGTCCTTCAGCTGGCCCCTAAAATATGCATAATAGTACAGTGATAATGGACGTCATACTAAACTCCGAATTATACACAAGAAACTAAAATTTAAAATCATACAAGACTAACAAAGGCCAGAGGCTCCTGACTTGGGACAGGCGCAAAATTGCGGCGGGGTTAAACATGTTTATGAGATCTCAACCCTCCCCCTATACCTCTAGCCAATGTAGAAAAGTAAAAGAATAACAATACGCACATTAAAATTCAGTTCAAGAGAAGTCCGAGTCTGATGTCAAAAGATGTAACAAAAGAAAATAAATAAAATGACAATAATACATAAATAACAACAGACTACTAGCAGTTAACTGACAAGCCAGCTCCAGACCTCAATTAAACTGATTGAAAGATTATGTCTTCATCATATGAATATCAGGTACAATCCCTCCCGTTAGGGGTTTAGTATCATACTATCATAAAATATATGAGAAGAACATAACCCGTGTCATGCCAACAACTGTTTTTTTAGAAATAAATGTGTTTAGTTCCGATGCAAAGACCCTATCAGTGAATCAATGTTAAAGCCAAAATATGCAATCTTTAATGACCTGACAACAGTATCGTAACTATATCCCCTTTTAATAAGTCTATTTAAAGGTTTTGTTAGTTTCTGAGGAGAATACTGACATTTTTGTGCTTTATAAAGAATATTTCCATAAAATTTTGGATGTGAAATACCTGAACGTATAAGATGTCTGCATGTTGAGTTATATTTACGAATTATTTCCTTATACCGGTGATATACTTAAACATTCTTGCTGCTTACAATTATCTCTATTTATAACAGTACTTTCTGTGGAAAATGTTATTGAAAATCTTCAAATTTTAAGAAAATTGTTAAAAATTGACTATGAAGGGTCATAACTCCTTAGGGGGTCAATTGACTATTTTGTTCATACTGACTTATTTTTAGTTCTTACTTTGCTGTACATTATTGCTGTTTACAGTTTATCTCTATCTATAATAATATTCAAGATAATAACAAAAAAAACAGTAAAATTTCCTCAAAATTACCAATTCAGGGGCAGCAACCTAACAACCGATTCATCTGAAAATTCCAGGGCAGATAGATCGTGACCTGATCAACAATTTTACTTCCTGTCAGATTTGCTCTTAATGCTTTGGTTTTTGAGTTATAAGCCAAAAACTCCATTTTACCCCATGTTCTATTTTTAGCTATGGCGGCCATCTTGGTTTGTTGGCCGAGTTACCGGACATATTTTTTTAACTATATACCCCAATGATGATTATGGCTAAGTTTGGTTAAATTTGGCCCAGTAGTTTCAGAGGAGAAGATTTTTCTAAAAGATTACTAAGATTTACGAAAAATGGTTAAAAATTGACTATAAAGGGCAATAACTCCTAAAGTGGTCAACTGACCATTTTGGTCATGTTGACTTATTTGTAGATCTTACTTTGTTGAACATTATTGCTGTTTACAGTGTATCTCTATCTATAATAATATTCAAGATAATAACCAAAAACAGCAAAATTTCCTTAAAATTACCATTTCAGGGGCAGCAACCCAACAACGAAATGTCCGATTCATCTGAAAATTTCAGGGCAGACAGATCTTGACCCGATGAACAATATTACCCCATGTCAGATTTGCTCTAAATGCTTTGGTTTTTGAGTTATAAGCCAAAAACTGCATTTTACCCCTATGTTCTATTTTTAGCCATGGCGGCCATCTAGGTTGGTTGGCCGGGTCACCGGACACATTTTTTAAACTAGATACCCCAATGATGATTGTGGCCAAGTTTGGTTAAATTTGGCCCAGTAGTTTCAGAGGAGAAGATTTTTGTAAAAGTTAACGACGCCAGACGACGAAGGACGACAGACGACGGACGACAGACGACGGACGACGGACGCCGGACGCCAAGTGCTGAGAAAAGCTCACTTGGCCCTTTGGGCCAGGTGAGCTAAAAATGTGTCATATAAACAATTCAAGCTTTGAACATGTTGAAAAAAGGTTTATTAACAACATACATGTAAAGGGTACCAATTTTTCTGCACCTGTTGCACATTATATCTATTAAAATATTATATTATATTATAATATTATTTCTTTATTCATCCTCAGGATTTAAAATTTTTTAATTACCATTTTGTTAGAATTCTTTGTTAAGTTTGTACTTCATTTATATTTTGATATTATTTTAAGGATATGGTAAACAAGGGAAGTAAATTTATATCACCAGATTTCAAATACACAGAGCTTATATAACATAATGGCAGTCACATGTAGCCTGCAGTAAAAGAAACAAGCTGTCAAATGAAGCCATTTAATTATAAAAGTTCTTTGATTTTCTGTAAAAAATTTCCTTCACAGGTGACACAAAAAAAATATTATTTAATAATAAAAAAGAGACAGACAGATTTTTGGGTATGAAACTTTGAAAAAAAATTGAAGATTTGAATTATTATTGAACATGTTGAAAGGGACAGACAGCTTAAAAATCTGGAGAATCAGAAAATCACATGTCTGGGTATAAGTTTGAAAAGTGTGCCAGTTTGCAAAGGGACATTTTGTACATGTATTATTTGACATGGACTCAGCGATTCACAGAGCACCAACTAAAAAGGATAATAAGAGAAGACATTGACAGTCATCTCTATTCACTTTCTACCTCAGCTTAAAGATTTGATGCCAAATACTTCAAGTTCAATAGTAGTAATGCACTATAACATTCATGAGTGCAGATGCATCAAATTCAAAGTTTAAGTGCCCGTTTGCCTAAGAATCAGGCAGTGGTGAAAACATGACCAAAAAAACCCACCCAATTTGACATTGATTTCAGTTCATAATATGTAGTTATGCACAAAAATAACATTCATTTTCGTTTTCTGTTCTGGTAATAGAAGATACAATTTGGTTGAAATGCACTAGAAATTATCGAATAAGGGGAGATAACTCTGTTCTAACCAATTTTCTAACCGAGTTATTTGATATTACCAGACACACACAAACGAAAGACTAATAATTTTTAACTCAGGATGATGGTTAGTATTAAATAACATGATTAGCTCAGTGGGTTTATTCTGATCATGTTTTGATTTTTACCTAAATTGCCTGCTTCTTACAAAGACTAGCACTTAATACCTGTCAGTTGTAGGTCTTCTTCTTCTGTATGTATATACTTCCAATTATGGAACACCTCCGCAAAGGATATTATCCAGACGGAAGTTAATTAAAACTTATATTGTATGCACTAAAAGTTTTCAACAAATAACATAAAAAAATTTAGATTCACTGTACACGGATAAAATCTAAACTATTTAAGGACTGATAAAATAATTTACGCAATTAAAAGGTAAAAGTATCTATAGGCCTTTAATATCAATATTTATTTTTAAGATTTACTGTACACAACTAAAATCTAAAAATATAGGGTTCTTTATACCAAGGATTTGTACTTTGTCTTACTATACAAATCCTTGTTTATACAATGTCATTAACCATGTTAATAGTACACTGCAAGCTTTTTAGGAAAGCTAGCTAGTTATTATTAGCTACATGTACATAAACACTTGTCAGGCAAATTATGCATATTCCCATAGATAGAAAAAAAAGCTTGTGGTCACACCAGATGATTGTCAATGAATTGAATTGAACAGCTAAATTATAAAAAAATCTATGACGCCTTCCTTGAAAGCCGAAAGCCTTTCAAGACATCATAATTATTTAGACTTATATATAAATGAGCAAGTTTTACTGTCATTACCTTTCTTCCATTTATAAAGAAGACAAGAGAATGTTTTCCCATGTTCGTCGTTTCCTCGTCGTCGTCTCTTTCTTCTTTATCTTTCTACTGTTGATATAGCATCAGCTAGAAAAGGTTATCTCCATACACGTTCAATTGCTTTTACTCAATGATCCTGAATATTGACCTTTGATCTCTGATCTACCTATCACTGTAATGACAGGTCCCGACAACCACCGAAGGCCTAAAGCGCGGGAAACTGTAATGTTTAATATAACCAGAGACATATATATATATACACATATGTCTCTGATATAACCAGAGACATATAATATGTATTATTATATGTCTCTGATATAACTCATAACTCTTTTTAGAGTAGCTCTTGTATGTTTTATGATGTTGTTTTATTGACTATTTGTATGTTTTATAAAATGCATTGATCGGCCAAAAAAAAGGGGGTTCCATCCAACCCCCCGGAACCCCCCCCCCCCCCCCTTTGGATCCGCCAATGTTATATCGGTTGTTTATTAAATACTTTTTATCAAAAATGACAACTATATTGGCGTTTTTCAATAAAACCGTACTTTCTTGTCCAAGGCATTTTAAAAAAAAGTGTTCGATCATTGCAAGTATTATTTTGTGCAGTCATTGAATTAGATTTAACATTTTTAAGCAAAGAAACAGTTTATTTTTTAGAAGGATTGATGAATTGATAAGATATTGATTCCTGAATGGCCTAAAACAACCAAAATGGCAGACCGCTCTAAAATATCGTAAAAAAATGTAGCCTGAAATAAATGTTATTTTTACTTAATATAAGTTCTTTAATCATTCAAAAGTATGTTTAGAGCCAACATATTTTAATAAACAGCTTTAAACATAGGATTTTTAATTTCAGAAAGGTGTGTCACTGACAAAATGTCCACTACGAAACGAAGTCATTAAAATTTGCTAATAAACAGTTTTATAAAATCAATGTAATTTTTGTTAGCAAGAGATATAAACATTAGGGTCTTACAAAAGAAATGATGCTTTTATAACGGCAATTAAATAGTTGGTAAGAAAAATTGAACACATCAAATGGGCCAGAGTGATACCGTATTTTTGTTAATGTCCACTACGAAACGGCTGAAATCTCCTTCAATACAATAAACAATATCGGAATCAAGTACCCAAGCGCCTATAACAATTCTGATAAATTACACAGCCTCGAAAAATATAAACTGAACAACACGAACAAAAAAAACGGCCTGGTTCCGGCAAAGGTCACGTACATAAACTGAATAGGTTTATTGATATACTTCAAGTCAATTGAAAAACTTTAAGTCAACGGAAAAGGCGTAAGGGATATTCTAAAAAGAAGGCTCGAAGACCGTCTAACGGTCTATCTGCTTACTATGTGTAATGATTGTGGTTTAAACTTTTTGTAGTCTCCCTTTAATTGTCTCGGATTAGTATTTTCATAATTAAATGTTTATTTTATTGTAACGTGTACACAGGGTAAGCGTGTCTATTTCAATTTAGAATGAGTACGTTACCAGTTTGATACTGGATCCAAAATTGCTCTATTTACAAAACATATAACAAATAATCTTTATTCAAATATATACGTCAATGAACCAAAATATGTACAACTGCTCTTTGCAATCTTTAATAAACTATCTATAAACTATTCTACTTAAAGTATCTATATACAACTGGTACAAATTTGTACTCTTACAAATTTGTCCTTGGGTCAGGAACAAACTTGTCCTCCTGGTACAATAATGTACCCTACAAGTTTACACACTTGTCTTTGTTCCTCTTGTACAATTATGTACTTTACAAGGTGGTCACACAGACTCACACTTGTCCTATACGGTACAATACGGTTCCGCTTGTAAATATACAAATCCGTATTTATAACAGGCACCGACCTGTTCTTTATTACACTTAGTAATAATATATAATATATACGAGCGAGCGATCTCCAATATCAACGTACCGTGGTCTAAAGTCTACGAAGACTTCTAACAATCGACCCTGAGCTAGGATTCTCTCCTGCTTATATACCCCGATGGGAGCTGTACCATTCTTGAAGGAGGGGTGTTCTACCAAAGTGTCTCGTTACTCGTATCTGAGTTTCCTTCGGAACACCCCTTCACATTTGACCTGACCCAAAGTTTACCCGCGAAACATCCAATTCTTTACTATGTTTTATTAAGGTATATATATAATGCATAAAATAAGGCTTCTACCGAACTGTAACCAATATAAACAATCTAGCCTTAGATACTAAATCATCACATAACCCACGCCTCAAAAACACATGCGTCCCGCATGTCTAAAACTAACTTTTAAAACGGATAAAACATTGAAGTACTATATAGCCATATGAATTCAAATAAATGTACAAAATCTATTTAACAATGTAATCTGCCATCCAAGCTGGTTTTCGCCTTGTACGACGCCCTTCATAACTAATTTCTTGCGTTTCTTCCTCAGGCAACGTTGACTCATGAACAGCAATGTCTTGTGAATAAGAGTCGTTTTCAGCTGTATCATTTTCAGTGTCTAATGGAACAAAAGTGTTATTATCTGATTCTGTCCTTAATGTCTGTTTGTTCTTTTTCTTAAGTCTGTCGACATGTATGACTTGTGGTTTCCCTCTGTATCCACAGTCAACTTTATATGTAAGGTCACCATATTTGTCGAGAATTTTGAAAGGACCTTTCCAGAAACTAGTCAATTTTGAAGACATCCCAGGTTTCTTTACTGGGAAATAAACGTACACCTCGTCATCTTTTCTGAAATCTTGGTATGACAATTTGAGGTCGTGATAGTGTTTCTGTCTTCGCATTTGCCCTTTTATTTTACCTCTGACAAAACTGTGGGAGATTTCTAACTTTTCCTTAAGCTCCCAAGCCCATTTATGTGCAGGGATATCTTTAACTGATGGTGGCATTTCATACATGATGTCTAAAGGGGTTGATAGTTCCCTACCTAACATGAGACTATTTGGCGTTTGTCCAGTCGTCTCGTGCTCGGATGCCCTATATGCCATCATGACGAAAGGAATGTATTCATCCCAGTCTTTCTGGTTCTGTTCCACAAATGAACTTAACATTGTTGCAAGAGTCTTATTAAACCTTTCCACCATACCATCAGATTTTGGATGATATGGAGTTGTACGTGTTTTCTTAATGTTTAGAATACAACACATCTCTTGAAACAACAAACTTTCAAATTGTCTACCTTGATCTGAATGTATCCAATGAGGAACACCAAATCTTACAATGACTTCTTCAACTATAATCTTAGCCACAGTCTTAGCTTCCATATTTGGCATGGCAAAAGATTCCGTCCACTTTGTGTAGTAGTCAGAAACTACCAAGATATATTTATTACCACTCTCTGTTTCTGGCAACTCACCAAGGATATCTGTAGCTATCCTTTCCATTGGCCCATTAGCTTCAACTAAAGCCATTGGAGCTCTTTTGGACTTTTGTGGACTTTTTCGCTTTGCACATTTGTCACATCCGTTTATGTAAGTTCTGACGTCATTTTGTAATCCAGGCCAATAATAAGATTGTCTAATTTTTGCCAAAGTTTTATGGATACCCAAATGAGCAGAACATTTATCATCATGGGAAAATTGTAAAACCTTTTTGCGTTCTGATAAAGGAATGATAGCCTGCATTTTTACAATTTTGGTTACAGGGTCTTCAAATCGTCTGTAAATAAGTCCGTCTCTTAACTCTAAGTTGTTCCATTGATTCCAAAGTGATCTCAAGAAAAATCCCTTATCAGAAATATCTTTGTAATCAGGACGTTCATCTTTTTCTACCCATTCTGTCACTATTTTCAAGTCATGGTCATTATTCTGAATTTCCTTTAAAGACAGATCATAATCTTCACTGTCATCATCTTTGTCATAACTATCATCAAAACGGGTGATAGCATTAACAGTGTCATATTGGTCTTTAGTCTCAGTCTCTTTTTCTAAACCAGAATAATAACCGCATTGTTTACAAGGAATGCGACTAAGTGCGTCTGCATTCCTATGTTGCACTCCTGGCCGATGTTGAATTTGCATCTCAAATGATCCTAATGTCTCTATCCATCTAGCTATCTGTCCTTCTGGGTTCTTAAAGTTAAGTAACCACTTTAATGATCCGTGATCAGTTCTAACCGTGAATTTTCTACCGTAGAGATATGGTTTAAAATGTTTAACAAAACAAACCACAGCAAGCAATTCCTTGCGTGTCACACAGTACTTTCGTTCTGATTTTGAAAGTGTACGACTAGCATAAGCTACAACATGTTCAAGCCCTTCATCAGATTTCTGAGTCAAGACAGCTCCGACTGCCAAATTGCTTGCATCAGTATCCAAAATGAATTCTTTGTTAAAATCTGGATATGCAAGAACTGGTGCGTTTATTAATTTACCTTTTAATTGATCAAAAGCCTCTTGGCAATCTGAAGTCCAAACAAACTTAGTTTCTTTCTCTGTTATTTTGTGTAATGGTTTAGCAATGTGGGCAAAGTTTTTGATAAATTTTCTGTAGTACCCACAGAGACCTAAAAAGGAACGAACTTCGGTTATATTTGTAGGGGTGGGCCACTCTTTAACAGCTTTAATCTTATCGGGATCAGTGGAAATTCCTTCCTCAGAGACAATATGTCCTAAGAAACGAACCTTGGTGGTACACAAGGTGCACTTCTTCGCCTTCAGCTTTAAACCAGCCGATTTAAGCCTAGCAAAAACGTCTCTTAAATTATCAAGCATACCATCTAGTGTTTTTCCAAAAACGATTATATCGTCAATGTAAACCAGACATGTTTCCCACTGCAAACCAGCTAGTATGGTTTCCATCAATCGCTCAAATGTCTGTGCAGCGCAACACAACCCAAACGGCATGACCCGAAATTGAAATAAACCCCTTCGCGTTGCAAAAGCGGTTTTGTGTTTGTCATTTTCGGCCAGCTCCACCTGCCAATATCCTGAACAACAGTCCAGAGTACTATACCATTTATTTCCTGCTAAATGATCTAACGAATCGTCAATCCTCGGTAAAGGATACGCGTCTTTATTAAGGGTCACACTGTTTAAGCGTCTATAATCTACGCAAAAGCGATAACTGTCGTCCTTTTTCTTAACTAAGACTATCCCTGCCGCCCAGGGACTGTGGGATGGTTCAATAATCCCTTTTTGTAACATTTTGTCAAGGTTGTCATTTACTACCTTGTTTAAATGATAAGGTGTACGACGAGGTGGTTCTTTAAATGGCCTTGCGTTTCCCGTATTGATTTCGTGTTTTACGAGATTGGTCCTTCCCAAGTCAACATCAGAAGAAGCAAACAAGTTCTGATTTTCTATCAACAAAGATTTTACTTTTTGTTTATCTTTCGAAGTCAATTCATCTGATGTCCTGTCTAACAGATCTTGTAAATCTGGTCTAAGTCCGTCATGTTTCTGTTCATTTGAACTAATATTACCATCTAGTACTTGATCAACACCAGACATTTGGGCTATAGTTGTACCAGGATAGATTGTCTTAGGATCTAGTTCTGTGTTCATTAATCTAACAGGGACTTTTTCGCCTGACCTTACCAACGTTCTAGCAGTCAAAATGTAGTCTTTCCCTGCATGCTCGTTTGCTTCTAACAAAGCATTGTCAGCAGGTAATTTCTGACCTTCTGCTAAACAAACCGTGCCATTAATGACAATTTCTGACCTTGGCGGTATGACAACCGCTTCTGAAGCAACCACTCGGTAACAGCCTATTGATCCCTGAAAACACAAATCTACCTTAAAATCCCCAATACAAAAGTGCCCATTCTTAACATCAATTAAACAATTATGTCGTTTCATGAAGTCTAAACCAAGTATACCAT
This sequence comes from Mytilus edulis, assembly GCF_963676685.1. NCBI lineage: Eukaryota > Metazoa > Mollusca > Bivalvia > Mytilida > Mytilidae > Mytilus > Mytilus edulis. Next base: position 4,503,766 of record NC_092345.1, read on the forward strand.
CAACTTGCAGATCAGTCACAACAGCTTCAGATTGCAACATATTTGGACCGAAATGCAGATTGAACCTCCCTTTTCCACGAAGCTCTAGCTTATTGCCACACACTGACCTAACAGTTGTCTTAACTTCACTTAGATATGATTTATCTAATGGAGTCAACATATCGTATAACTTAGAAGATACCAATGTTAAAGTTGCTCCTGTATCAACCACAAACTTGGCTTCAATGTTTCCTACATTTAGTTTGACATACATACCAGCATCTTCAGATGCTGTTGTAACCGCACCTTCATTTATCTTACGGTTATTTTGTTTCCTAGTTTTCATTAATGTTTTTACAGACCCATCCCCCTTATTTCTATTATAATTGTTCTGATTTCTTCGGGGTAGGCGACAGTCCCTTGCTAAATGACCAAATTTGCCACAATTGTAACAACCCTTATTTGTCCTCTTACTTTGGGTATATCTAGTTTTAGCATAAGAAGACCCCACATTTGTACCACTAGTTTTTAATTTTGCCATTTCAGTCGTAAGAGTACTTAGACTTTTCTCCATTGTTTGCATCCATGATGCAATGTCTTTCGTTGGTGAGTCACTTTTTGTAATCTTTTCTTCCCTATCGAACTCGTCATCATTCATAGTCTGCCGTAAATAACCTCGTCCCTTTCTTACTTTATTTTCGGCTTTATTGTACGCCTCTAGTTCAACAGCAAGTCTTACGGCATCATTTAAACCTTTCGGTCGCGATTGTTTTATTCTAAGCCGCATTTCCGAATCGACAAGCGCGTCAATAAACTGCTCTTTCCCGAGAGTTTCACGTACATCCAATGGGGCAGTAGAATATGCCAAGTTGGACAATCTTCGAATTGACTGGCCTAATTCGGGAAGTGATTCGCTGGCTTTTTGACGTCTTTCTTTAAACTGAACTCTATATAACTCAGTTTGACTAGAAGGTGCGAATCGCTCTTCAAGTGCGCTGACTAAATCGGAAAAGTTTTGTCTTTTCTCACTTGGTAAATCTCCAAGTACAGCCTGTGCTTGTCCCATTAACGATACCGCTAAGTATAACCCTTTTCTATTTTCCGACCAATTATTTACAAGTGCACACATTTCAAAATGGGACAAATAGTCCGTCCATGATGTGCTACCATCATATTGACATGGTTTGATTTTTACACCAGAATTATCTGTGTTACCAGTATGTCGGTACTTTGATTTGTCAGTTTTGTCTATTTCCCTAATGTAACTAGTATCTATGGGTAAAGGCAAAGTATCCCCTTCCTTCAAATCAGTTTGGGAAAATTTTACAGTTTTGTGCGTATTCGGGTTGTTGAATGTTGGTAAATCAACTTTTTCATTATCTCCCTTTCTTGACAATGAGGACCCTCTTGATCCCAGACCCGAATCATTTCTTGATACAATATTATATTTTGGACGAACACCCTGATCTTTTGGTGTTGACGAAACAAAACTGTTTCTATAAGTTGTTCCTTCTTCCATATCATAAATTTGTTTTGTGTACTCGTCGATTGTATCATCAAAAGACATGTTTGTACTTTAATTTGCGGTTTAACCATGCATACAATATAATAATGTCAACACAATGTCATAAATGTACAGTGTAATAAATGTCAATCAAAAACTTGCCTGTACCACTATCGATCGTTAATCCCTAATGTAAATAATAATCGTAACTTAACCGTGGGAAATTTAAAACGTTAACAGGACAATTTTGATCTGTGCAAAAGTGAACAGTTTGGACAAAAACGATCTGTGCAAAAGTGAACAGTTTATTCTCACAAGACAGTTTGGATATAAGTTTATAAGATAATCAAATTTGGATATATAATCTTTCACTATGGATTTAAAAATGAACAATTTGGATCCCAACGCTAGCCACCAAATTATGTAACGTGTACACAGGGTAAGCGTGTCTATTTCAATTTAGAATGAGTACGTTACCAGTTTGATACTGGATCCAAAATTGCTCTATTTACAAAACATATAACAAATAATCTTTATTCAAATATATACGTCAATGAACCAAAATATGTACAACTGCTCTTTGCAATCTTTAATAAACTATCTATAAACTATTCTACTTAAAGTATCTATATACAACTGGTACAAATTTGTACTCTTACAAATTTGTCCTTGGGTCAGGAACAAACTTGTCCTCCTGGTACAATAATGTACCCTACAAGTTTACACACTTGTCTTTGTTCCTCTTGTACAATTATGTACTTTACAAGGTGGTCACACAGACTCACACTTGTCCTATACGGTACAATACGGTTCCGCTTGTAAATATACAAATCCGTATTTATAACAGGCACCGACCTGTTTTTTATTACACTTAGTAATAATATATAATATATACGAGCGAGCGATCTCCAATATCAACGTACCGTGGTCTTAAGTCTACGAAGACTTCTAACAATCGACTCTGAGCTAGGATTCTCTCCTGCTTATATACCCCGATGGGAGCTGTACCATTCTTGAAGGAGGGGTGTTCTACCAAAGTGTCTCGTTACTCGTATCTGAGTTTCCTTCGGAACACCCCTTCACATTTGACCTGACCCAAAGTTTACCCGCGAAACATCCAATTCTTTACTATGTTTTATTAAGGTATATATATAATGCATAAAATAAGGCTTCTACCGAACTGTAACCAATATAAACAATCTAGCCTTAGATACTAAATCATCACATTATGTTCAATTTTATCTAGACAGTGTAAAATACAAAGTATCTTTATTTTATTTTTTTTATCTTAAAAAGTATTTACATTTTATGGTATTTTTTTTATTTATATCTTCGAAAGAGATGATCTTTTATCTTATTCTTGACTAGGTGAATGGCAGTCAAGGTTATTAAAAACTTCCATCAGCATCAGTTACTTACCGACCGTGCAAGGGCTGTATAGCCAGTCAAGGTCGTTAAAAACTTCCATTTGTTGTCAGTTACTCTTAGTGTATAAATGAGCCGGCAGAATAAAGATAAAAAAGTGTATCACTGCCACCATTTTCTAAATACCAGATCGTAGAAATGATTCCACTTATTAGATATACAAAGATGTGGTATGAGTGCCAATGAGACAACTATATATATATTCATCCAAATCCATCAAATTTACAAAAGTAAACCATTATAGGTCAATGTACGGCCTTCAACACGGAGCCTTGGCTCACACCGAACAACAAGCTATAAAGGGCCCCAAAATTACTAGTGTAAAACCATTCAAACGGGAAAACCAACGGTCTCATCTATATAAAAAACGAGAAACGAGAAACATGTATAAATTACATAAACAAATGACAACTACTGTACATCAGATTCCTGACTTAGCACAGGTGCAAACATTTGCAGCGGGATTAAACGTTTTAATGGTACCAAACCTGTTATGTTAATTACCAGCAACTACATAGGCATTAGTTTGATACGATTTTCTAAATTCTAAAACACAACGCGAAGTATATAGTTACATTTACTTTTTATCTAAGTCTATTTTATTTTCATTCATTTGACTTTCAATACATTTCTTTTCCATTTTGTTTACGAACAATACTTTTGAACTAGTTAATTTCATTTCAAACTTAACTCTTGAAATACAATCCCTTTTCATTTTATTTAATAATGTTTTATTTGAATGTTGTACATTTGTGAATGAATTGTTGAGTTCTATATGATTTGTGTCTCTATTCTGCCAAAATCTGATATCAGGTATCCCGTGGATCGAATAGTAGCGAAGTACTAGCCACTTCACGTTATCGTCACCGACCCCTCCTGCTACAAATGGTGCCGTGACCAGGATATCTGATCCCTCAGTTTTGGTTTGAATGTTTTTGTCATAAATTTATTTTTGATTTGATTTTGTTTTAAATTTTGATTTTGAAGTTTGAACAGAAACCTTTACTTTTGATGGTTGAAGTACAATATTATTTTATTAAGTTTGAAGCAGATATGTTTATTGATGTTTAAGTCTTGTTGAAATCTCGTTCTGGACTAATTTCCAAAACATGTGATACAATTGGAAAATAGCAATGAACTTAATAAATATCATAATAAAACTAAACTCTGTGAAAAATTGTATATGTACAATAAGAAATTTTTAAGTTATAAATTTATCAAATTTTATTACCAATCAAGGCAGTCTCTTTAGACAAAATTTTGAGAAAATGGCTGAGGGGTAAAAAAAAAATGATTTTACCAGAAACACGGACATTCCATATCACTTTTTCTTTTTAACTAAGATATGTATTTTTTTTCAATCATTTATAACAAAGAACTTGAAATAATATGCATTTTGTTCTAAAAACAGAGAAAAATCACAAAATTGACAGCATGGTAAATTTGACACGAAAAAGCATCAAAATATGATAAAAAAACCTCTTATGCTAATACCTAAAAATAGGGTTTTTTTTAAGTTGAATTTATTCAGATTGATCCACTTCATCTTATTGAAACTATGAAAAAAAGTTTAATTTTTGGAACTGTGATTTTTTTCACGATAATAGCCCAAAAAGTGGTGAAAATTGATGAAAAATGGGAAAATCATCAAATTGGGTACTTTCAAAGGGCCGTTTCAAAAAAGTTTATTTCAATCTGATTTTGAAAGCTGTTTTTCTGAGTTCTATTTGATTCGTGTCTCTTTTCACCCATGACAACCATTTCACGACAGGCATGTCGTTACAAAAAATCTGGCATTATAGTTAAAATATTTGCTAACGAATAATGCCTATCAACTCTAATTGTCTTTAGTTTCTATGTTGTGTCTTGTGTACTATTATTTGTCTGTTTGTCTTTTTCATTTTCAGCCATGGCGTTGTCAGTTTATTTCCTTTCTATGAGTTTGACTGTCCATAAGGTATCTTTCACCTCTCACCTATTCAACTGTGAACAAGGATGAACGTTTAGCACCTCTCACCTATACAACTGTTAACAGGGATGAACGTTTAGCACCTCTCACCTAATCAGATGTGAACAGGGATGAACGTTTAGCACCTGTCACTTTACTAAAGTACAAATCGGGAATAGGACAAATTCTGGAAAATTACAGAGTAGACAGCTCCGTAACTATAGTTACTGATATAATGCATCCTTGACCAATATTAGATCAGATACTAGACATTAGACAATGTAATAAAAATATAAATTTCTGATGTTGCTATTCTCAAAAATCACGAATACGAATCGCCGCAAACAAGTTTGACTAGAAACAAAATCGAAAATATGTTGAATTATATTAGAAGGCAACATACTGATATTTATATTTGTCTTTGTATATCTTTAACCTTTATTGTTTATGCTTAGTCCATATTTGGTAATATCTTTTTGGCGTGGTTCAGTATTTATACTTTGGATTTGTGCTAGGGTCTATTTTTGTATTCTTTTCTTACAATTTTGGTTATGAGCATTGTGTGTAGAGTGTCCCCATACCTTTTAGTTTATCTTTGTTGAAATAGTTGTATGTCTTTATAGTGTGGTGTACATTTTTGTGATTTTACTTTTTACAAAAGAAAATGCCTGATCCAAGTCAGGAATATGACAGTAGTTATCTATTGTTTTGATGTGTTTGAGCTTTTGATTTTGCCATTTGATATGGAACTTTCCGTTTTAAATTTTTCCTAGGTATTTAGTATTTTTGTAATTTTACTTTGTATATATATGTTTTAAGATATAAAACAATTTTGGCTGCTGCACTTCAATTTTTTTTTTATATTTTTATATTCTAAGTTTGTTTGTTTTTCTCACACTTTGTTGGCACTATAATGAAATTGTATGCGATTTTGACTGTCATACAAGCGACAATTTTTTTTAAGCTACCATTAAAAGCAGTAACAATCATTTCTTTATTTAGAAAATGGTGGATTAACATATGGAAATTTATTTACCAAGTGGTTTCGTTTGATGTGTTTAAGCTTTTGATTTTGCCATACGTTTGGGGATTTTCAGTTTAAATTCTTTTCCGCTTCAATTTTTTGATAATTGGATGTTTGTTACATAATCTTTCTGTGTATTTATTTACTTCGTGGGTATCAATTTTCGTTGATTTAGTAAAAATTACGTTTTCGTGGATAATTGATTTCGTGGTTTAGCAATATCTGTATACAAAACCTATATAAAATTTGTAATGCGTTGAACATTTTAATTCCTGGTTCACATGAACCCATGAAACCCACGAAAATTTGTATCCAACGAATAATAATGAATCCACAATTAGCCCCAAGCCTGGGAATTGGCGAAACAGTATATCATAAGAACGAACTATGATAATCTGTTAAAAAACATCTTGTTTTTTAAATTAATTTAGTCATCATAAGGATACAAATAGAAATACATGTAACAAACATATGTGGACGTGACCGGGTGTTGGTACATCCAAACAACAAAAGAAACCACTTAGTACAGACCTGAAAGTACTCACAATTACTAACAGCTAGTTCAAAGCCAATACAAACTAATTTTATCATGCATCTAAGTCGAAATTATCAATCAGTAAAAATCCAATATCATAAGGGTTGAGTATAAAGAAGTCATAAACATTCAGTGAGAATGAAAAAAATTTAAGTCCTTTTTAGCCTTCCTATATTTGTACATGAAATTGTTCCCATTTAGAAACATGGTTAGAATAAATAGCAAAACAATAACTGCATGACTACATGAAAAAGATTGATCCCAAACCCTATCAAAAATTTCAACAGATTATCACAATGACAACTAAAAATGAAAAATAGACTTGGTTTATGTCTGTCATATTTCTGAAGCAAATTGCTTTGTTAAGAATTAGGCCGTTAGTTTTCTGAATAGAATTGTTACATAATTATATTTCATATCAGGCGCCTTTTGTAGCCGCATATAAGGTATGTTATTTCTGTCACGGTTAAAGGCCGTACGGTTATCTATTATTTTGTAAATCCCTTCAGTTGAATTTTGGTTGAAAGTTGTCTCATTGGCAATGATACCAAATCTTCTTTTTTTTTTAAATTGGTCGAAGACTAGCATTACTAATTCTATAAGAAACGGTACAAATTAATTGAACTTATCGATAAAAATTGTGATTGAATTATATTTAAAAATCTGATTTTTTTAATTAGAAAAAACCACCATATTAGCAATGCAATTTAAAATACAAAAGCTGTAATATCGATCTTCAGTAATATTGTTGATAGTACAGATTGAAATAAACAACATTAAATATTCATAGATTCTACAAACGTTTCCATTTGGGATTGTTGAATGAATGAATGAATTTATTTGCAAAAAGCATTTACATGATATGGCAATCAAAATATATATATGACATATATGACACATTGGTAAACAGCAGAAAACAACACACAAAGTTCAGTAAGAATTTGACATCTCATTTTCCATGCTGCCTTGATATAATTACTTAATTTTATAGTTACAGTTTTATTGGCAGCTTTTAATAATTGATCCAGTTTATAAATATTTCGCCAAGAACAAATTTCAAAGTATTTTGGTAAACAATGTCACTTTACATGTCTTTATACAGGACAAACTCAAACAAAATGATATTCGTCTTCAGCAACGATCATATTACAACAAAGACATAATCGTAATTCTGATGGAGAATATATCTACCAACTTTGATATCCAATTGAAGTGTCCCACTACGTAATTTTGTAAGTAATCGAACATCACAAAATCCAATCTCATTTGCGCCACAATGTTATATTTCATTTGCGCCAAATAAAAAAACTTCATTTGCGCCATTTCACAGGTAATTCAAATAAAATATAACCGAACAGTTGAATATTCTTTGCTGTATCTTGAATAAGATTTGTTTTTACAGTATTTCTTCTGGATGATTGTTCATACTAATTTCTAATACAGAACTGAGGTTTAAAATTATAAAATGTTTATAAGCTTGAGGTGTATAGATGGACGTTGTCAGTTCAGAGTCCAAATGAGGAAATAAGTCTGTATTTTTTATGATCACACATACGGTATATAAAAATAGATATAGGAAGATGTGGTGTGAGTGCCAATGAGACAACTCTCCATACAAATAACAATTTAAAAAGTAAACCATTATAGGTTAAAGTACGGCCTTCAACACGGAGCTTTGGCTCACACCGAACAACAAGCTATAAAGGGCCCCAAAATTACTAGTGTAAAACCATTCAAACGGGAAAACCAACGGTCTAATCTATATAAACAAAACGAGAAACGAGAAACACGTATATATTACATAAACAAACGACAACTACTGTAAATCAGATTCCTGACTTAGGACAGGTGCAAGCATTTGCAGCGGGATTAAACGTTTTAATGGATCCAAACCTTCTCCCTTTTTCTGAAACAATAGCATAACATCACAACAAAGAAAAACATACGATAAAATATCAATTGGCAGACTTAACTCAATCAAAAAATAGCCTATCATATGCATCATATTAAAAATCGTTTAGGTGTTCCATAAAACTTGCAAAGCCAGAATAACAACTGATATGGACAGAATTATAAATTTACTATAGTGTATAATGCATACAACTGTCTCGCAATTTTACTACTTTTTAAACATGTTCAAAGTAAAAGAACTGTGTTTTAACGAAGTTTTAATATACCTTATGTATGATTTCAAGATGCCTGAATTCTGAGGAATATGTTTTATTATGCCAAAAAAAAACTGTATTTATTTTTCAAAGCGTTTTCTGAAAGAAAAAAAAAATAATATTTACCTTTATTTACCTGTATTGTTGGCGCAAATGAAAGGTTTTATTCTTGGCGCGAAAGCAAAGCACCGAGACACAGGACATTATATCACTGGCAGCAAACAGTGACACTAAAGTAACGAGAACACATATACCAACTAACCCTATACATTTGGATGAGGTACGATCATCGTGGGCCGATAAACGTTTGTTTCTCGTTGATGATAATGTTTTCTTATCGACAGTAAGTTCCTTTTTTATTCTTCTTTTCATTTCTTCGACTTGAATATCAGTTATAACATTAGTCTTGTTGCTATATATAATACCTTTGCAGGGACACAGCGATTCAGCTGAAATATATGTTTGTAAAGATATATTAAAGTAATAGAAATAACTCTTTTAAACACCAAGGAAAACTGATATAGTTTATAACACTTAAGAATTACGAAAGAAAGTTTTTTAAACTGACTTCATCTAAAAGAGGGACGAAAGATACCAGAGGGACAATCAAACTCATAAATCGAGAATAAACTGACAACGCCATGGCTAAAAATGAAAAGGACAAACAGACAAACAAGAATATACACGACACAACATAGAAAACTTAAGAATAAACAACACGAACCGCAAATGAGTTTAACTGTGTGTATTGTTGTGTGTGTGTTTATTGTACATTGGCTAGAGTATACACTGAGTGCTTCATTTCATACATATTTTATTCCTTTTCAATCATTGTCTTGCTAGAGTAAATGTGCCTGTGTAAAGCTTTCCTTTCTATAAATTAACAATCTATGATACACCTTGTTTATTTGTTTAGTATATGTCATGCCCCCTTCGTTATTTCGATTCTACATATATATATATATATATATATATATATATATATATATATATATATATATATTCTGTGACTGTATATTACATTAATTTGTAGGATCCTTTACTATAGATAATTTAGCTGATCTGTAACAATAACATCTTCATGCCTTATATATCATGTACTGTAGTACGCCGCTAGATTAAAACTAACAAGGAAAGGTAACACACGGCCAGCGAAAGCTCTTTTTTGAGAGCCCAGGTGGTCGTGTGGTCTAGCGGGACGGCTGCAGTGCAGGCGATTTGGTGTCACGATATCACAGTAGCATGGGTTCGAATCCCGGCGAGGGAAGAACCAAAAATTTGCAAAAGCAAATTTACAGATCTAACATTGTTGGGTTGATGTTTAGACGAGTTGTATATACATTATGTACACAGCCATGTATCACCATCATTGATGGCGATCCGATGGATACATCTGTTGTAGAGTTGTCATTGACTCAGACGTACTTATAAATATAATTATTTTCTGTGACTGTATATTACATTAATTTGTAGGATCCTTTACTATAGATAATTTAGCTGATCTGTAACAATAACATTTTCATGCCTTATATATCATGTACTGTAGTACGCCGCTAGATTAAAACTGACAAGGAAAGGTAACACACGGCCAGCGAAAGCTCTTTTTTTGAGAGCCCAGGTGGTCGTGTGGTCTAGCGGGACGGCTGCAGTGCAGGCGATTTGGTGTCACGATATCACAGTAGCATGGGTTCGAATCCCGGCGAGGGAAGAACCAAAAATTTGCGAAAGCAAATTCACAGATCTAACATTCTTGGGTTGATGTTTAGACGAGTTGTATATATATATATATATATATATATATATGTAGGTCAAAACGATAAAAACAAACTATGGTAGGTACAATACATGTGATTGAATAATTCATTTTATTCAAATGCTGTTGTTCTCCTCTAATATTTAATGCGTTTCCATCAGTTTTAGTTTGTTACCCCGATTTTGTTTTTTGTCCATAGAGTTTTGAACAGCGGTATACTACTGTTGCCTTTATTTAACAGACGAGATTTGGATGTGTTCTATTTAAGCATTTCCATGCACACATACAGTTATCTCTGTCAACACATACAGACATCATATACCAAAGGGATAATTAATAGTTATCAAAGGTACCAGGATTATAATTTAGTACGCCAACTTATAAGTTGAAGTAAAACAGATAAGACAATTGCAAAAGCGAAATATGACTGGGAGACAAAAATGCCGTACAGGCTATCGTTTCACAAAGATTCGTACGACTTACGTTTACGATTAAACTTACGTTAAGCGTAAGATTTTACCTGCGAGTGTTTCACAAAGGTGATCGCAAACGTAACGTAAACGTAACGTAGACTTACGATAATAATGGAAAAGGGGTGCTCTCTTTGACAGCCGCGTTCATGTCTATAAAAAGAATCGTTCTTTCAAAACCAGGAAGAACATTCATACCATCGTATTTTGAAATAATTATCAGTTTTTTTGTTAGTATAGTAATGAGGTTTAGTGAGGTAAGCATGATAAGTGTCCAATCTAGTTTTAAGAAATTTTTTGCTTTGATTTTATTAGAAAATTGACTGGCGGAGGTTGTTTTTTTCATGCACGGTCTGTTTTTGCTATTGTTGAAGAATGATGAAGTCATACAAAAAAAAAACCAGTTACATTCATTGGGACTTTTTTACTAGAAATTATAAGTATCTTTGAATGTTATTTATGAACAGGTATAAAATGTGTTAAGCATTGTGAAAGTTTCTAGTGCGTGTCTAGGTTGTTTTTTTGTCAAGGAGAAACCCACTGGCAAAACAACAATCAATTATGGAAATGTAAAAAGTATGTGCATATTTTAATTTCATATTTTATAACGCTATGCGGTGCATTTGTTATTGTATCATCCAAAAAATAGTCATCAGGACATTAGGAAAGCATAAGATAGATAAAAGATGTGGTGTGATTGCCAATGAGACAACTCTCCATAAGAGACCAAAAATAACAAAGAAATTAACAGTTATAGGTCACCGTACGTCCTTCAGCAATAAGCAAAGCCCATACCGCATAGTCATCTATAAAAGGACCCAAAATGACAATGTAAAACATTTCAAACGAGAAAACTAACGACCTGATTTATGTAAAAATTGAACAAAAAACAAATATGCAACGACAACCCCTGAATTACAGGCCGACATGGGACAGGCACATACATACATTTGGCGGGTTTAAGCATGATAGCGGGATCCCCCCTTTTTAACCTGGGACAGTGTCAAACATAACAACATATGAACGAACTATAAAAATCAGTTGAAAAAGGCTTAACTCATCAGATGGACTAAAATTCATCAGATGGACTAAAATACAAGTGGACGGGTACTATTATTATATTTATTAGTATTATTTGAGCGTGGAAGCAATTTTTAAGCAAGAACAACTTAAGCTGAGATTGCTGTTCGGGGTGAGCCAAGGCTCCGTCTTGAAGGCAGTACTTTGACCTATAATTATTAACATTAAATACATTTAATAAAGTGACCGCTGATTTTTTTCTCAATAAAATCAGTGGCTAAAAATTACCCGTTTTCATTCGATTTCCTTACTTAAAGAAATATCAGTATTGCTGGATCCTGGAAGCAATTTTTATGCAAACAATTATTATCTGTATTTAAATTTTTTTTTGTTAGAAATCAAACTGGTAAGTTAAAAAATACATATCGTAAAGCAAGATCATAGAACGAAAGATTTTTTTTTTATCGAGGACCTTGAATTTCAATATTATTGAAAGCTGAACAGACATGTACATTTTGTATATAACTACAACCAGGGACTTTCTATAATAGTATATACTTAGTATAGAAAGTTCTTGCTACAACGAATGGGAGTGTTTATCTACTAACGTATGAACATAATACTCTCGTAAGATCGGGAGACAATAACAAAAATGATCCAACAGCTGATTCAGCGCGTAACGAATTTCCGATATCATAAAAGATTCCCCCAAAAAAGGGAACTTCCTCTGCTTAATTGAGCCCCTAAATAAATTTGAATATTGTTATATGTGTTCTCGTACAAAAACTGAATAACACTGAGACGGACGGCTACACGAAAAAAAATTAAAGAAAAATACTGAAACGGTTCACTATCGATCAAAAATTCGGAAAATTACAGATATATCACGTATCATGATACAGCTGTTAAGGAAGCTGGCTTGTCAGGTTTTGGATTTTTGTCAGATTTTCAGAATCCTCTGGTTTTATCCATTTGAATGCCTTGAAAAAATTTGCCGGGTGACCCCCTTTTTTCTTTTTGAAATTCTTTAACATGTATAATGATAAACCGATAATCTGTAAATTAAAGTCTTATAAAATTTTAATTACTTTTTAACAGTTTTTGAGAACTTTAACTTGTCAATGATAAAGCTATGAAAAGTCAAGAGAAAATATTTTCCCGCTAAAATTTCAATGGCTCATATCTCGAAAACAAGCACGATGACCTATATATATATTTTTTGCTCTTTGGATTCCTTTATTAAAGTCAAGTAACAGTAAGTGAACGCCGTCTAGCGGATGCCGCGAAATATTGCGACGTTTTGTACGAATTACGTCCCTTTGACCAGATTTTGCAATGTTAAAATTTCAACCGGCGACTTTTCAATGGGACAACGGTAAATCTGACGGAAAGTATGTATCTTCTAGGAGAATGAACTTGTTTGCTAAAATTGAAGAAATGCTACAGGATTTTGAAAATGAATATGAAAACAGTCATGAAGACGACCTTCAAAACGAAAATCAGGTGTCTGAGTTTGGATATCTGCCGACCAGTTAAAACAAGTGTGAAAACTGTTGATCACTGTTGCTCACCACTATTTCTACATAATTGTGATGAGGAAAAACAGTGCGGTCTCGACAGTATATTGAACTCTGACACAAAATAACACTTTTTATGTCATTGTTTACTTAAACTAACCAACAAATATGCAGAAATGAAACTTCTGGTGAAAGGGAAATATATTTAGACCATTTTGAGTCAAAATTCACTTGTCTATGAGTTTGCGTTAAAAATTCAGGATTAATGCGCTTCATAGTACACTAATTTAAGATTTCCAGAAAACAGGGAGTTATTTTGGTAGTACCTGTGTTTTCAAGATCAGAAATTTCATATAAGACTTTAAACATTGGTTGAAAATTGGCATGTAGAAAGGTGGTACATGTACAATTCAGGATATACCTGGTTTCCTTGAAGTTAAACTTAAGGTAAAATATTTAGATAGCTGTGAAAATTGCAAGATTCGGTTGAACAGATAGGGATTTTTAATTGGTGGTTTGACACCTTTATTTTCGTTTTCCTCCCAAAATAACACAAACTGAATAATCATAAGAAAAGATGACAAATGCGACTATACCTATATAGAACACAGAGGCAAGATGATTAATTCATTGTAGAAGGAAGAGAAGCGACACACAAAATTAGGTCTTCTCGTTTATAAGTATAGATACTCTAACTTTTCTTTTACAGTACTTTGTATATCCCCATCCCTGTTTCACTTGAATTATTGTCAGCTTATTCGAATATGAGCATGTTTTCTGGAACGTTTGAAATAAATGCAATTCATCTAATGTTTGAATGTAAATTTACACAATCATGTAATTATAAACATTTAGCATGTTTTAAAAACAAGAAGAAAGGTTTATAAGTGCAACACACGGTATTTTTGGACAAGAAATCAATTTTTCTTATACTTTTAAAATTCAAATGAAGTAAAACAAGAAATCAATCTGGTTGACGCAACAATGACAATCTGTTACACAGAATAATAGTGGTGCATTTCTTTCCAGTGGGTCTCAATCAACACTGATTTACAGAAATCTTGGTAAGAATTTAGTCTTAGATGCTTGATTTTTTTATTATTTGTTATTGGCTTTAAACAAGCTGTCAGTAACTGCGTGTAGTGGCGGATACAGAGGGGGGCATGAGGGCGTACGCCCCCCTTTTTGCTTGGACTTAGACTAGACTTCGTAAACTTTGCCATTTCCCGTGTATTTAATTTTTATGAGACATTTCTTTTCATATACAGATTTTTTTTCGCCAGTATTTACTGATTATTTCAAAAGTAAAACTACAAAATACTGAACTCCGAGGAAAGTTCAAAACGGAAAGTCCCTAATCAAATGGCAAATTCAAATGATAAAACACATCAAACGAATGGACAACAACTGTCATATTCCTGACTTGGTACAGGCATTTTCAAATGTAGAAAATGATGGATTGAACCTGGTTTTATAGTGCTAAACCTCTAACTTATATGGCAGTCGCATCACAGTAGAGTGATTCGGTATGGTTGAGTTGACCAGTTCGTCGAAAAAACGTCACTCAGTCATTTTGAAATTCAAATTACAGGAACACATTTGCAATTCTGAGCATGAAAAATCATGACACCTTCAAAGCGACAAAGGAGTGAGCAAGAACGTATTGACTTCTATTTCACAATTCAACCAAAAAAAGTTATACACTATTATAATCTCATGAAAAAAGTTCCACATTAATATTATTTACCTACGAAATTATGTTTAACTCCAAACGCCCGCACCTATCTTAAAATAACATAGCTGAATAATTATCCCCAGTCAGTATAAGCTCTGGATAGATTTAAAGTGCAAGGTTCGAGCCATTGTTTGAGGAGGCAGTCTGAGATCTGAGAGTCTGGCCGTATTTAGATTGAAAACAATAATCTTGTCCACTTTTTGGCTAATAGAAACGAAAATTTCCAACAGAATAATATAGCATTAAATGAACATAATAAATAAAAAACGGGCGTACTTTTTTCGGGACGGGGGTTTGCATGAACTGATATATCGAATACTTTTATCAAGATCAGACTGCAACCTGCCTGCTGGTGTGGCCTTTATGTCTCCATTTGTCGACCGTCATTCACAAATTCGGTGTGTATCTTGTTTACAACAAGAAATCTGTGAGTTTATGCTAACTTAACATACAACAAGCGAGAATTGTCCATGTCAATTTTTTACTGACAAGTCCCACATCAAATATATCAGTTCATAGCTTTTGACCCATACTATAATTTTATGATAGACAATTTATGTATGGGGAGAATACAACATCAAAAATGTCCAACTCTCAATCCCCTATTTTAAAAATTATCACACCATTCGGAACAATTAAAAATATTTTCAAAGTATCGAAAAGGAAAGGAACCACATAAATTAATACTGGTCATAAATTATCCGCTGCTGTCAGTCAGTCATATAGATGACACTAAACTATAATACATTTAAATTTTTAACCTTCTTTACGGTCGGAACAATAATTTAATATTCATACAACAGTTTTTAGACTATAACAACTATAACACTATAACGCCCGCGCCTATCTTAAAATAACATAGCTGAATAATTATCCCCAGTCAGTATAAGCTCTGGATAGATTTAAAGTGCAAGGTTCGAGCCATTGTTTGAGGAGGCAGTCTGAGATCTGAGAGTCTGGCCGTATTTAGATTGAAAACAATAATCTTGTCCACTTTTTGGCTAATAGAAACGAAAATTTCCAACAGAATAATATAGCATTAAATGAACATAATAAATAAAAAACGGGCGTACTTTTTTCGGGACGGGGGTTTGCATGAACTGATATATCGAATACTTTTATCAAGATCAGACTGCAACCTGCCTGCTGGTGTGGCCTTTATGTCTCCATTTGTCGACCGTCATTCACAAATTCGGTGTGTATCTTGTTTACAACAAGAAATCTGTGAGTTTATGCTAACTTAACATACAACAAGCGAGAATTGTCCATGTCAATTTTTTACTGACAAGTCCCACATCAAATATATCAGTTCATAGCTTTTGACCCATACTATAATTTTATGATAGACAATTTATGTATGGGGAGAATACAACATCAAAAATGTCCAACTCTTTCACTTAACAGCAACTATTAAATATACATGCCCCACGTCAAGAACCGTTTAAAAAGTGCATTTTACACTTATTTTATATTTTTTAGCCAAAAGGCAAGTTTGGGACATTAATACTAAACTTAGTCTTGTACGGTAAGACTAGATATCCCCTATTTTAAAAATTATCACACCATTCGGAACAATTAAAAATATTTTCAAAGTATCGAAAAGGAAAGGAACCACATAAATTAATACTGGTCATAAATTATCCGCTGCTGTCAGTCAGTCATATAGATGACACTAAACTATAATACATTTAAATTTTTAACCTTCTTTACGGTCGGAACAATAATTTAATATTCATACAACAGTTTTTAGACTATAACAAATGAAAAATAAACAAAAATGATGTTTCACGATCATTAATCCATCGCTACATTTTGTATTCTGACGTGTTTGTTTTTTTCTAATGGTGTTTTCTTTCACGTCCGCAATTTTGTTGAAAGTTTCGATGTTAAAAATAGAACACAAATCTTTTTAATAGATACATGTATAAATAGTTTATGGTTTAAAGAGTTATACATGGAATATTATCCTAATAAAAGAACATTCAGTGGATCCTTAAAAGAATTGTCTTACTAGTAGTGATTCGTATGGTTGTCTCCTCAAAGGAAATTGTTCTATATAAAAATTATATATAATATATGGGTAAAAATTAACCGAATAAAAAAAAATTGTCTTGTCTTGTCGAAATCCCGAACTTTAAAAAATGAAATCCAGAGGTCCCGAATTTAAAGTAATTTAAAATAAATCCCGCCATCCCGAAATTCGAAAAAAAGAATTCCCGGATCACGAAAAGATTAATTCCGAAATCCCGTATTTAAAAATACTCGATCCCGGAGTTCCGATCCCGCCCCCCCCCCCCCCTTTCCCTCATTTGTGTGGATGAACTAAATAACAAAACAAACATTTACGAGTCATGTCTCAGCCTGTGTGCAATTGTATTTTATTTTTTAAAATTTTTTTTTGTGTTTTCTTTTTTTTTTTTGGGAGGGGGGATTATTTTGGTAGGCATATTAAACATTAATTTGTACATCTGTTTTTAAGTTATATCTCAATCTCCGTAAAAAAAAAGTACACTCTTCATGTATGAACAAAACTTTTGACGGTCTCCACCTGTATATAAAGATTTACTTACTATAAAAATCCTTGACCGAGACAAAATGCGTAATTATCATTTTTTAAAAGAATTAATATATGGCGAAGATGTATGAGATTTTGAGACAAATATAATGAGGAAATAGTTCTCAATACAACAAAGGATATATCTCGTATTCCACAAAAGATTGTCGATATTCTTTATGATATAGTATTGATTTTGATTTATTGCTGATGTTTAACGCCACGTTTCTCTATCTTTGACATTTTTCTTCTAGTTTAGTATATTTACCACATGTATCTGCTAGCATCCGTATAATTCGAAAATGCTCAAATTATAATATAAAAACGATTGCCTAAAAGTTTGCACTTGTAATCGGTAGGGGTGGGGGGGGGGGGGGGCAATGAAATGTTTTCAAAATATTTCAGCAATTCTGTATACAATGAACACACTATTTTTTACGTGGAGATGCATACTCAAGAGACAACCTACCGTGCGCTGCCTATACAATAAAAAATTGTAATATTTTGACACAGAGAAAATAATTTCGCTCGGGCTCATTTCTTAAAAAGTCTTAAGAAACCTCAAATTAAAAAAAATAATGTACATGCTTTTTTTTTATATAACTGAATGGATAGTTTTCATTATGTGCATATACTTTTTTCTTAAGAAAATTCTTTAATTTGTTCATATTTAAAAGAAGTTTACTTTATTTTCATTGCTTCCTTCCAGGAAGCAATTCCCCGACATATTTTCCGTATGCAAAGTGACCTCAGTGTGACCCATCTCATAAAAATCCGGTGATCGCAATACGCATGAATGTCCTTAAAATAAACTATTATCTGATTGTACATGTTAAATACATGCTCAATATTCATGCTTTTTGTTGATTGTTGACAAACAGGTGACAATCGTTTATATTTAAACTTCGGCATCAAAACACGAACTTTAATTACCTGCCATATTTTCACAACAACACTGACCGATTGAAAAAAAAATGACGATTATACGAAATTTATGCGAAAAAAATGATAAAATCGTGCACAGAAGACTAGTAAGTTTATGACGTTTGTATGCATTAGTTCAAGAGTTGGAATAACATTATTTTTACTCGTTTATTATGACTTTAAGATCCCAAATTCTAACTTTCAACAAGATCTTGACTTCGAGGAGAGTATATTTATCTGAAGCTGAAATGGAGTGAAGGATTTTTTGTTTGTATTTGAAAGATAGTTGAATTTATTTTCTTTCATCAAGGTGGGAACTTGAAAAATCAAAGAAATTCTAATGTTTCCTTCCATCCACTTGAATACTTAAAAATAAAAATCTCGTCACCTAAAAAAAATAAAATTAAAAATGAATTAATTAAACATATTTAGGATTGGAAAATTTAGGATTCTTACAATTTTCTTAATTTGAAAATGAAATTTGATAAGTAAATTTATAGACATAAACAATCCCATAATGGCAAAGTGAACTAAGATAGTTTTCAAACCTACATATATTATAAAAATCCAAGCAGGTATTGAGTACGGGGTTGAAGCATACATTTTATACCTAAAAAAAACGCGAACCTGATAGAGGGCATGACAACTGTGTAATTAGTAAATTACATTGAAACTATGGATTGATACCAATACATTCATGTACTTATAAATGATTGTTTTCTCAATTTTTGGACTGTTATTTGTTTTAAAATAATCGTAATATATATTCAAAAATGTCTATCAATAAAGAACATCGTCCTCCGCTGTAGTGTTTAACCGCAGTACATGCATTGATAGATGGGAAAAAGGGGGTGGGGGAAGGGGTCATAACTATGATTGTAATTTAATATCTAAGTGACTTGACATATCTATGTATTTATTGTTATCTTCATAAAGTCCGTGTAAAACATGAGTGATAAATGTTGTAGAACTAGCAAATAAGCTTTTATAATTTTCTTTTTTTGCTGAATATTTAGTACACAGTTAGTACAAGCACCGTGACACGACGTACCGATCCCTCTCTCTCCCTATCCGGGCTCCGTATATATATAGTGCTGTGCTAGCGTACTCACTTCTATGTTTTTATGGTCAAATATTTGGACTATTGAAAGTTAAGTTAAAGGAAAAAAAGTCAAATGTACTGGAAAATACGATTATTTCAGGAATTTAAATTTTCAGTTACTTATGATTGGGACAATATAACATAAATACATGTATTCTAATGATCCAATGACACTTATTTTTCTTTAAGATAATGTAATGTTGTTGATTTTTACAAATTGTCGACAGGTTAAATCACTACGATTTGACTTACGACTGCCTGTTAATACTCGTAAGTTTACGATCAAACTTGCGATAAAATTCTACTTACGATTGTTTATGAAACGGTCAAAAACTTACGATTTGACTTACGACCGACGTACGATCTAAGATTGTCGTACGATTCTTTGTGAAACGATGGCCAGAATACTAAACAGAAAATAAGGACTGAGAAAAGAAAAATGAACCCAATACAACACAGGGAAATCTTATGTGATTCAAAGGGGTAAACAAAATGGCAATCAATCGTTGAATACAATGAAGATATACGAACATTTTGATCTTTCGCTTTTTTCGTCCTATTTCCGATTGTGATATTTTAGCAGAGTGTGAATTCGCATGGCAGATGATGAACACATATTTAGCAGGAGATGCTTTTTCTGTCGAAACAATCAGCTTAGCTCCATGTTTGAGCCTCTTGGATTAGCTCAAGCTTTTTTGCTATCATTGAAATGGGAATTGTACGCTGCTCACTATATTTTACGATTAGTTGATTATTTACAAATTTTATTAGACTTTTAGCCCTGTTCTCTTCCTCAAAATAAACAAATACAAACGGCAAAACATTATAGAAAACCAGACGTAGTAAAAATTATGAAGATAGTTTTTCTGAACATATGAACAATTTATTTTACCAACAGATGTTTGATCATAGTGCTTCTTTTTGACTACGGTCAAATAAACTCATCATAGATACTAGGACTAAATTTTATATATACGCGAATACATTTCTTCGACTGTAATTAAACTTTTATTACCAACTGTGACAAAAGTCTATTTTATCCTTACTTGCAACATCCGTTCTGCGTGTTTGAGTAAGTATATTTGCAAAGCTACTCTGTTTAGCTGTCGGATCTTGCGATATAGTTTCTGTGACTAATGCGTCAGAGGTCTGATGACTACTTACTCTAGCATTTATACATTATAGAAATTAGTACGGTGACCAAGTAAGGAAAAGTCGCTTATTTAAGGAGTTTAATCGTCATTCGGACTATACGGCTATAAATCACAGTATTGATAGTTCAAAGGTTTCACTTCACAATTTGACTTGTCGTCAAAAAATCGTACGGTGCAATTTTTGTAAAATGGGCTTTGAAGTTCGTTCCCTTATTTTAAAGAAAAAAAATACTTTTAAAAGATTTTAGGCCTACATTCTTAAAGTACATTCGTGATATGCTTTTTGTTATTATATACATTGTTGTTACACCTTATTTTAACAATTTCAAACAAAGTTTTGCAAAATTAATCCGTTATTGAAGAGTTTTTGTAAATATTGAACACTACGAGTATTTTTCACTTAATTAATACGTTTCAATTCATTTCATCATTTATTTTTTTCGCAAAATGTAAAATAATCAACATTTATATGATATTTCAAAAAAAAAAAAAAAAACCCTTTATTAAACAACAATTTCAAAAGCCTTTATCTCAGAAGCATTATTTTGACTTTTGCATTGAAACAAAATATACACTACAAAATGAAGATACAGGTTTTCCTCTTGAAATTCGACTTTCGAAAAATATTGAACCGGACCGATACTATTATTTTAATCTATTATAATAAATGATATTTCGTATCACATAGATTTTTCATGGCTAAAATTTGTTCAATTCGATCTTTTTTGTTAATTCATAAAAATGACCATATAAAAAAAGCAACACATGTGTTTTAATTTTGAAAAGTGTATCGTGTGCAAGAGAAGAAGTACTGAATCACTTCCTTTACTGTAAAGAGTAAACGTTGCTTCTTAAGTTCTGTTGAAAGACTTAATGATGGAATCTGCCAGCAATATGTTGAAGCGTATGGTTCTTTTGTTGAAATTCATGATTTGGTGAACCAATTCGATTCTGATGTCTTTTTTTTCACTTTCCCTACCACCCTTTGGCCCATCACTCACAACTTACACCAGTCTCGCATTGCTTTTTTAAAATGTATAAATGATAACAAAAAAGTAAACAAATTGGTGACCTTGCAGCTGACTATTATAAAAATGTGACCCTATGCTTTTCTCTAGCGCACCCAGTAAGCAGACATTTTTTTACCGCTGCGATATGAAAAACTCAACAAAGTTGTCTGCTGAAAAGGAAAGCCGCACAAAGACTACAGCTTCCATCAAATTGTATCAGATTATTGAAGGGAGAAGGATTCCTGACTGGAAGAAGTTTTTTTCTGTTCAAGAAAATCAACAGGCTCTCCGTAATTTCTTTGGTAGTTTTTCTTCTTCAAAACTATGACAAATCTCTGTCTACCTAATAGTGGGTTTTACTCAGCCGGAACGTTTGTAAATCAGAAATTGTAGAAGTTATTTCAGACAATATAAATGTTTATTGTAAAGGACTGTCGTAACTTGGTTACCACTCAACAAGGGCCAATACTTGTATGATAATTAATGCCTTATACTTTGACATGAAGTTAACAGAAATGGGAAAGAGCGACAGAATAATCATACGGACCTCTGATACGGGTGTGACTGTTCTGTGTCTTCACTACTACAAACGGATGACACATAAAATTCAGAATTGAAATGGGGAATGTGCCAAAGAGACAACAACCCGACCATAGAAAAAAACAACAGCAGAAGGTCACCAACAGGTCTTCAATGTAGCGAGAAATTCCCGCACCCGGAGGCGTCCTTCAGCTGGCCCCTAAACAAATATATACTAGTTCAGTGATAATGAACGCCATACTAATTTCCAAATTGTACACAAGAAACTTAAATTAAAATAATACAAGACTAACAAAGGCCAGAGGCTCCTGACTTGGGACAGGCGCAAACATGCGGCGGGGTTAAACATGTTTGTGAGATCTCAACCTTCCCATATACCTCTAGCCAATGTAGAAAAGTAAAAAGTAAACATGCATGCTAGTTGTAGGTGCAGATGGGGAACATTAGCAGTATAAAAAATAGTTAAAGATTTTTTCCCATTCACCAACTACGTGCTTGCTTTTCCCCAACTGTAACATCTAGAAATTAAAAATGAGGGTCGGTTGAAAACAAAAATTTACGACAAAAGAGATGATTTCAGCTTTCGAAGTGAACTTTCCATTTCTAAGTAGCAACATTCCCTTCGTAAATTTTACGGACGCTTTTATAGCTTGCCTTGTCTGAACTGTTATGAAGTAAAAAATATTTAGAAAGACACGAGTGTTTATAGATTGTGTGTATTTGAAAACATCAATTCTACAAATGAAAAAGAAGATTATTTTTTTTTACATATCTTCTATTGCTCTATGTGTTTTTTATACTAAAAAACACAAAAGAAGTCAAAGCTGAATCCAAACATGTTGATGATACTATTTTCAGAAATGCTTCACAGAATATATAACAATGTATTCATACTATTTTAAATATGCGTGTTTATCAGCTTTACATCTAGTCCCAATGGGATATGGAAAATACTAAGGATTTTGTATCCAAGACATAGATTGCATTAGCCATACTTGGCATCAGATTTGGAATTTTGAGTCATCAATGCTCTTCAACTTTGTACTTGTTTCGCTGTATAACTATTTTGATCTGAGCGTCACTGATGAGTCTTATGTAAACGAGACGCGCGTCTGGCGTACTTAATTATGAGCCTGGTACCTTTGATAACTATTAATTGCAGTTATTTATATTATACTATGGTTTAAATCTTTGAAATTTAGAAAGAACACAGATAGCACAATTGCAAAAACGAGATTCCACGAAGAGACAACGCGTTCTTTAAACCACTTAAAAGAAAACCAGGACTGACCAACAAGACCCTAGTAAAACATCTCACATGATCCGTACAGATAAACAAAAAAACAACTAGTCGTGTTACAAGATTGTACTATTTGGTTAACAACGAATTCGATAATATAACTTTCGAGTTAAAAAAAAATAAACGGAGTTGTGGGAACGTCAATTGATACCTTGTTAATTTCACCCATTGTGTCTCTTTCACAATTGTAACATAATAACTGATTGTGGATTCACAAGGCAGGTTGTCAATGTATAAAAAGAAAAGCTTTTGCCGTCAAAACACACGTTTGAGGTCAATTTTAGCTCATTGGATTCCGATATTTTGTTACGCTGAATTGTTTTCTTAATGTATTGATGACATATGAATCTTGATAAATTACTTTTGCATTCATTTTTAATAGGTTTTTTTTCGTTTGAATGTATGTATTTTAAGTTTTATAGGAATAAGCAGGACCAGACTATGATTTACAAAGTCCTTAAGTATCAAAAACAATGAACGGTATTTTTATCCATACTTGACACATCGGTTCTCTGTGTTGATACAAGAGGAACCATTTCGTTTTCTGTGGTCATTGGTGTAGAGCTTATGTCGTTTTCTGAAGTTTGTAAACCCAAAGGCGATAAGCTTGTTATATCATCTGTGGATGTCTGTGTGGATGTACTCTGTTTCACTGTAGGTTCTGACTTCGGTTGACTTGATAATCCAGCACCTGTATATGATAAAAAGAATACAAGTAGTGATGGGATATAATGTAAACCAACAGTCACAAAATGATATCACATTTCATAAAGATTTGTTCTCAGCAGCATGGACAATATTGAACTATTACTGAAATATTTAATTGGCAGTACCTTTTTCAATGTCAGAAATGGCAATGTGTAGTCTTTATTCCGACTGAAAAGAAAGTGGCGCGAAATGTTATAGCAAATAATTCAAGATAATCAATTGTATGTTGTCAACTGGTCTCTGGTGGAATGTTGTTCTCATTGACAATGATTATACAACTTATTTGTTCAATTATTGAACGCGATTCATTTAGGTAGATACGGTTGTTTAAAAATTATGCAATGCATCCTCAATACACGTTCTTCGATCTTAATTCGAAAACATCAATTGAACAAATAAAAATTTAAAGAAGATATCTTTTTAAGAAGCTTAGGATAGATTTGGTTTTGTCCAAATTGTTTTCATAAGGTCAAAAACGAAGCATAAAAGAGATCAAACATGGTCGCAGTATAAATAAATAACCGGGAGTTAACAGTTTTCCAACTATATTATGTATATTTATTAGCTTGACCCTTTATTCAAATTGGATACGTCTGTTGTAACTATTTCTATCATATTTTAAAAGGCTGGCTCATCACAGGTGCCACCACAATTGTGAGAAATACACTGATTTTGCGTTTGACATCTGTTTCTCCATGTTGTGGTTATGAAACATAAAAGAAGACTGAAAGTAAAATATTTGATTTTTCGTTTGATGGCTACTCTTAACTCAAAACAAACTGCAAGTCGGGTGTAAGTGGTTGATGTTCTCCATTGTAATGTGGGATATTTTTCGTAGTATCCGTTTTTATGTGTTATACAACCCAAAATCATGCCATTTGGAGTGCCACCGAAAAATTGGATAAACGTTAAGGGCAGTACTTTGTCTTACAGCAGACTCTTCGGTTCGTCAAAATTCAAGGACCAAAACATTCATGGGGTTCTTGTTGCTTATTCTTTAGTTTAATATGTTGTGTCATGTGTACTATTGTTTGTCTGTTTGTCTTTTTCATTTTTAGCCATGGCGTTGTCAGTTTGTTTTAGATTTCTGAGTTTGATTGTCTCTTTGATATCTTTCGTCCCTCTTTCACATTTAACCAATCCTGACAATTTTCTGTAACAGTTCATACAGCTTTGTGTACGCATATTCACTGGTGATATTCACCCTAGTCTTTGTAGGGTTCATAGTGCTTAGTCTTTGGTTTTCTATCTTGTGTCGTGTGAAAAGACAAATGAAACTTTGTAAATTTTATTTATTATGTCCCTTTCCGGATTGAAACATTTTCACTGAGTGTTGATTCAGAAGGTTAGAGATGCTTTCGCCGTCAACACACTCTGTTTAGATCAATTTAAGCTCCTTCGATTTTGATTTTCATCTCCCACCTTTATTAGTATATGTTTGCTGGCCTCTGTGTCTGTTCGTCTGTTCGTCCGTTCATTCGTCCGCCCGTCTGTTCCGCCACAGGTTGAAGTTTTTGGTCATGGTAGTTTTTGATAAAGTTGAACTCAAGTCAACTGGAACTTAGTACACATGTTCCCTATGATATGATATTTATAATTTCAATGCCAAATTAAAGAGTTATCCCGACTCAATGGTTCACTGAACATAGACAATGATAGTGTGAGTGGGGCATCCGTGTCTTATAAACACTTTTTTGTTGGTTATTTCGTTGAGTTTTCTTCTAAAGCGATCAAAAAGATCCAAACATTGATATACTAATATTGCCCTAATGTTGTCCTATTTATTCTCTGTTTTAGTTTATTTTATTCTGTGTTTTGAAGGAGTAAGCAGGACCCCAATATTATTTTACAAAGTCATTTTAAAAGTATTCAAAAACGACGACAGGTAATTATATGCATACTTGAAACGTCTGTTTTATGTGTTGTTACGGGAGGAAAGGTTATCTTCTCTGTGGTCATTGGTGTAGAACTTATGTCGTTTTCTGTACTGTGTTTAATTGTCGGTTCTGACTTAAGTATTTCTGTGATTAATGGTTCAGAAGTCGGTTGACTTGATAATTCAGCACCTGCACATGATCAAAAGAACAGAAATAGTGATGTTATACAATTCAAATAAACAGTTACAAAATGATGTCACATTAATAAAGATTTTTTACAGCAGCATGGACAATGACTTTGTATTTGTTTGGCTTTTTAACTGTTTTGATCTGAGCGTCACTGATGAGTCTTATGTAGACGAAACGCGCGTCTGGCATATTAAATTATAATCCTGGTACCTTTGATAACTATTGAACTATCACTGAGAAAATGAAATAGGGAGTTATCTTTTCCAATGTCTGAACTATCAACGTGTCTTCTTCATTCCGATTAAAATAAAGTCGCGCGAAATGTTAAAACAAATAGTCAAGTCAAGATGATCATTTGTATGTTGTCAACTGGTCTCTGGTTGAATGTTTTCTCATTGGCAAATATTAAATACACCTAACTTTTACAATTATTGAAGGGATTCATTTAGGGTGTTTATAAATTATGCAATACATCCCCAATATAACAAATGCGATTTGGTATGATTTCAAATGAGACAACTCTCCAAAAGAGTCCACATTGACACAGAAATTAACAACTATAGGTCACCGCACGGCCTTCAAAAATTAGCAAAGCCCATAAAGCATATTCAGCCGTAAAAGGCTCCGAAATGAAATGTAAAACAATTCAAACGAGAAAACTAATGGCCTTTTTTATGTACAAAAAATGAACGAAAAACAAATATGTCACACATAAACAAACGACAATCACTGATTTACAGGTTCCTGACTTGAGACAGGCACAAACATACAGAATATGGCGGGGTTACACATGTTAGCGGGATCCCAACCCTCCCCTAACCTAGGACAGTGGTAAACTTGTATTTCACATAAAATCGAACTATAATAATCAGTTAAAAAAGGCTCAACTCATCATATGAACAAAAATACAAGTGGACGGGGCCGGATAATTGTACACCCAAACAGCAAAAAGACACTAGGTACAAATCTGAGAGTTAATTGATGTATAATTGATGCCTGTACCAAGTCAGGAATATGACAGTTCTTGTTCATTCGTTTTTCATGTGTTTTGTCATTCAATATTTTTGTGATTTTACTTTTAACTGACAGCTAGTTCAAAGCCACTAACAACTAATAAAACAAAATCATGCATCTAAGACTAAATTATCAAACCGTACACATCCAACATCCACTGGATTAAGTGTAAAGACGTCATAACAGTCAGAGAAAATGCATATGCATATATAACATACTAGTAATATTTAGCTTGCTTGTAATTTACTGACAACAAAATCAATATTGATACCAATAAATACAATAATCAATGATCTTATTACAGTATTGAATTGGTAACCTTTTAGAATAAGTTTATAGAGAACTTGTAGGATAATTCTAAACAGAAAGTCCCTTAGGAAATGGTAACTTCAAAAGCTTAACGTATGAAACGAATAGATGAAAACTATCATATTCCTGACTTGGTACATGCATTTTGTTATGCAGATGATGGTGGATTATACCTGGTTATATAGCTAGATAAACCTCTCACTTTTATGAGAGCCGTATAAAATGTTATTATATTGACAATAATATGCAATCAAAACAAACAGAAATGATAGGTAAAAATGTAAAAAATAGGGATAAACCAGACAACATTGTGTTATATCAACATAGAAAAACATAAAGGAATATAGACAAAGTTCATTAGCAAAAACGAAAGACAAGAATTTAGACATTTACCATAGCAAAATAACACAATGAAGGAATGTATCAAGTACCAAGCCATGTCAAATTGATATTACCAAAAACCGACTAAACAGTTAAAGTAATACGGTAATTTCCAAAGACAAATAAAAGAATACTCTTACACGTTATTCAGATTATAAACATCTTCAGTTCCTAGAATTTAGACGTGTATTTTTTAGTTGGTACGGAATATTTATCAACAAGCTCTTTTTATCTTCCGATAAACTTTTTTTTAAGAAATGGACGAAATTTTTGACATACTCCTGCTTTCACAACTTTCGGCTTAGACACTGGAAACAAAAGAAAAACAAAAACAAATATTACAGACATGAACCAATGACCAGCGCAAAATTACCGGATCGAACTGTTGACCGGAACAGATATATAATGGTGTTTGATATCACCAAACTTCCTCCTAACCTGGGCAGTGGTATACAAATACAACACATAAACACACTATACTAATCAGCTGAAAAAAAAGCTTAAATAATCAGATCTATACAAAGCAGAAACACATCTTACATAAGACACAGACCGGACTTGGCAAGGTATTTGCATACATTTCCCACAATAATTAAAGACAAAAATCACAAATCACAGATCACAGATAAGAGTTAACTCGCTGCTAGTTCCAAACCAATAACAACAAACAAAATAACATGTATTGATGACTGGAATAAACAGTACACAATTCAAACATATTAAGTGTAAAGTCTTTTTTTTTTTTTTTTTTTTAACACTTGAATATAAATTTATTGCACTAAAGCTGTTAACAATAACCTTACCGCTACAGCTTAAACTGTAAGTGTAAAGTCATTAACAGTCCTAGAAAAATATGATTTTGTGCATTTGATATTAAAAAGAAGATGTTGCATGAGTGTCAAGTCAGGAATATGACAGTTGTTGTCCTATTTTTTAATGTGTTTTATCATTTGATTTTGCCATTTAATTATGGACTTCCTCGAAGTTCAGTATTTTTGTTATTTTACTTTTAAGACAACTCTCCATCAAAGTCACAATGTTTTAAAAGTTTACAATTATAGATTAAAGTATGGCCTTAAAACCGAACAACTAATTATACAGGGCTCCTAAATGATTTATGTAAACATAGCTATACAAATTATGATGTGATATTAGAATAAAAAGATATGGTATAATTTGCATTGAGACATTTTATTCCTTTTGAAATAAGGATTTATTTTTGCATATCTATGGAAGAATTTAGTAAAGGTTTCACAAAATCCTTGACTTACTTACTAATTTACCAGTAAAACATAGTTTACACTCAGTAAAATATAAAATGTTACTACAGACACGGATAATTCGAACGAGCTGAGATAACAATTTCATAGACAATTGGTAATACTTTGTTCCAGAATCTTACCGTTATCAGAACAAAGAAAATTGCGTTTTGTGTCACATTCATCACTTTCGAATTCCCTCAAGTCTTTTGATAAACGAAAGCAACGGTATGTCTCCGTGTTCATTGGCTGGTCGATGCCCCATCTGTCATACGTAAGAAGGGTGCCGTCTGTCCAAAGAAAAGCGTCTTTTCCAATATCGTAATATAATCCGATGAATATTTTTATCTCAAGTGATCCACTATAATATAAAAAGAATTGGTGATACTTTAACTGTTTAGCATGGATATTCTATGTAAATTGATTTCACTATATATTGCATACTGATGTGATTTGCTTTTATGCCCCGTGGTCATAATGTTTTCTGGTCTGTGCGTTCGTCTGTCCGTCCGTGCGTCCCGCTTCAGGTTAAAGTTTTGATTAAAAAGTTTTTGGTCGAGGTAGGTTTTGATGGAGTTGAAGTCAAATTAACTTGAAACTTAGTACACATGTTCCATATGATATGATCTTTCTACTTTCTAATTTTCACGCCAAATTAGAGATTTTCCCCCATTTTCACGGTCCACTGAACATAGAAAATGTTAGTGCAGATGGGGACACATTGTTGTTGTATTGTATTTTTGTCTTTTGTGTTGATGTTGTTGTTTTTGTTTGTGTGTTGTTATGTTGCTGTCCGATCGTCTAATACTTTAAACATCACCCATGGCATTTGATTTTCTATTTCATTCATAAGCTTTCAATTTATAAAAAGACTGAGTCTGTGCTGACATTGATAAATGACTTCATGTTTAATAGAATATAACAGAAGATACCGAAGGGACTATACAAATTGAACGTCGAAAAAAGTACTAGCGCTAATATAACTTAAAAAGAAACACGACTAAAAAACCAATAACAAACAACAAAACATAAATCAAAAACTATTTTAGCAACACGAATCCCATGAAAAAACCTGAGAAGTCTTACCTACTTCATGATTGTTTGATTGAAAAACATACGTGTCCTTAACGGTTACATAAACGTGAAGAATGAAAAAAATCAATATCATTTTAAATTGTCCATCACACCCCTTGATAACCTGCCTGCTTATGAAGTTGATACTGATTTTAAGTTATAAATATTTGGTGATTAAGTTATGAGTATTGAAGAAAATATTCAGATAGTTAAGGCTGTTAATGGGTAAAGTAGTAGTAGTTTCTCGCTATTCAATGGTTATGAAACATATCAGGGTCGCAAGACAAAACTGATCGAAACACATCAACTCTCAGAGGAAAATAACGGATTAACGGAGACACTGAATCAAACAAAAACAAACATCAACATACATCAACATACATCTAAACAAAATATAAAATCTGCTATATTCCAGATGTGGTACAAGACATTTTAAGAAAAAAAATGGTTGTTTGAACCTAGTTTTATGGCTAGCCAAACCTTCCACTTATAAATACATAATAAAAAAAAAATTTAGATGTATAGTGAAAACTTTTTTTAGTCTGAAACTAGCTGAACTTGCTTCTTTCTATATGTGTTTTTTTAAATTTTATATTGAAATTCTGGCCCAAACTGGCTGAAAAGTAGACAAAAGTCATTGATTGATTGATGGTTACTTAGCGTCAAATGGCAAAGATAAAATTGAAGAAAAAGATGGAAAAATAAAAGACAATCATTGATCTTTAAAAAAGCTAATAAATACTCCACTGTTCTATATCATTCAAACTACCGTTTATTTGTTTGTCATTGGAACCACTATTTGTTTGTTTGTCTGTTATATTTTTAAAGTATATTCTTCATTGTTTTTTCTCAAACTTAAATGAATCAATTTGGTTAACTCACTTGCGTTATTCCTGTAGTGCGATAAATTATTAAGTACGTGCATGATACCAATTATGTTGTTTTTGCAAAAAAAAATTACTTATTAAAAAATGATATGTACCAGCTGACAGTTTCACGCTTCTTAATCAATATCGGAGTTGGTTACTTGAAATATTAGAAGATTTGATTTTTTTCAACTATTAGAAGCAATTTCCCGTCTGCAATGAGGTAGATTTAAATTGAAGAAATTTTGTATTTTCAGTATAACTCTGTGTGTGTGTTATTTTGTTTGAACGTAATATATTGTGTTCCTTAGTTTAAATGAGAGGGTTAATTAGCTTTGCCTGTTGCCTGATCCATGCAGTTCTTTTTTTTTTTTAAATAAAATTAACTAAATAAAAAAAAAAAAAGAGGATTGTTTCGAGTGCTCTTAAATGCCAACGTTAATGGTAACCATTTGTTCCCTTCAGTTGATTTCCTTCAAAGCTGAACTAAACACATAGAAATACATGTTAATATTGAAATGAAATATACCAATGATACATTGCATATTCTGAAGCCAATTGAGACATAAACGATAGACGATTTACGTAGGCAATGCATTTAAATGAAATATTTTTAAAACTGTAATTAAACCAAACACTTATTTTCATTTTCAGTTTTCCTCGAGTGAGGATAATCGTTATAAGGTATGGCGAGTAATCTTGCTAAAACGATGGAAAATAAATCCGCATGCATTATTCGTTTCATCATTAAACAAAGATTCGATCAAATGTAACCAAACATGTTATCTGTTTGAACATTTAAACAGAAATTTATATTCTCAAAAATCAATGTATCAAATCCTCTTCTTTTGAAGAAGTTGAGGTAGGCTGGAATAACGGTGATTTCGACGTCAAATATGTAACAAATAAAGGCAACAGTAGTATATCGCTATTCGAAATTCATAAATCGATAGAGAAACAAAAATGTGTCCAAAGTACACAGATGCCCCACTTGCATTGTCCTTTTCCATGTTCCATGGACTGTAAAAATTGGGTAATAATCAGGTTTGGCATTAACATTAGAAAGATTATACTATAGGGAACATATGTACTAAGTTTCAATAAAATTGAGAATGGAAATAGGGAATGTGCTAAAGAGACAACAGCCCGACCATAGAAAAAAAACAACAGCAAAAAAACAACAGCAGAAGGTCACTAACAGGTCTTCAATGAAGCAAGAAAGTTGATCGGACTTCAATTTCATCAAAAACTACCTTGACAAAAAAAATTAACCTGAAACTCCCACTTTCATTTTCTATGTTTAGTGAAAAGTGAATTTGGGATCAAAAGTCTAATTTGGCTTTTAAATTAGAAAGATCATATCATAAAAAACAAGTGTACTAAATTTCAAGTTGATTGGACTTCAGCTTCATCAAAAACTACCTTGACCAAAAACTTTAACCTGAAACTCCCACTTTCATTCTCTATGTTCAGAGGACCGTGAAATTGGAGTCAAAAGTCTAATTTGGCTTTAAAATTAGAAAGATTATATCATAAGCAACAAGTTTACTGAGTTTCAAGTTGATTGGACTTCAGCTTCACCAAAAACTTTAACCTGAACGGACGCACAGACGAACGGACAGACGGACGGACGGACGCACAGATGAACGGACAGACGGACGGACGGACGAACGAACGCACGAACGAAGGCACAGACCAGAAAACATAATGCCCCTCTACTATCGTAGGTGGGGCATAAGAACAAATCCGACTTACAAACTTAAATTGAGGGAAACGTATCAAATATAAGAGAACTACGACACAACAGAAACACAACATTAAAATGTAAACACACACAGAAACGAGCTTTAATATAACAATGGCCATTTATCTTTTAACACAAATATTATTGTGAAAGCATTAGTTTCCCCATTATAATGATATGGTTTAGCTTGAATTTTATGAATCATAGTTACAAAACTGTGTGAAGGTGTATTACAGTTATTAGTTTAGTCTCCTTTATTTGTGAAATATCCGTTTATGTTTTTAATTACTTACAAAATTATAAAAAAAAACCAGAGCAGGTAGATGAAAAATAAACTTGTAAAAATGAAACGATTTCAAAGTAATTCACAATATTTCCTCAAAACAAATGGTACCATACGATTCAAATTTATTGTTTTGTGTAATTCGGCATGTTTGTCTAAAAATTAGCCCGATAATAAAACAGGTTAAACTAAAACAAACAATGCAAGTGATCAGTATGCTGGAGTATTTATTGAATTTTTAAAGTAACTCTTTCCATTTGGTTGTCGGCATTCCTATGGGTATTAGCTGTGTATCTCCTTTGTTTTTGTATTCATGGAATTGTGTTTCTTTTGCTTGTATCAATTTTAACATGGCAAGTTATTTAATCATTGTGTGTTGTTTTTGTTGGACGTTCCTGGTTCGGGTAGATGCAATATGTTCTACAGGGTGGATTATTTACCCTTTTATTTATATTTTACTCAATTTGTACTTTATAGGAAAATAAAGGCAACAGTAGTATAACGCTGTTCGAAATTCATAAATCGATTGAGAAAAAAAAACAAATCCGGGTAACAAATTAAAACTGAGGGAAACACAAATATAAGAGGAACACTATGACACAACACAACATTAAAATGTAACACACACAGAAACGAACTTTAATATAACAATGGCAATTTTCATGACTAGGTACAGGACATTTTAATAAAACAAAAATGGTGGGTTGAACCTGGTTTTGTGGCATGCCACACCGCTCGCTTTTATAGCAATGTTAAATATAACATTAAAATGACAACATTACTTGAGAGGACTACAATACAAATAAATGGGAGAACATGTAGGACAGAGAAACACACGAATAATAGCTAACAAAAGCTACTAGGTTTAACATTTAATACGCCAGACATGGGTTTCGTCCACACAAGACTAAACAGTGATGCTCTGATGAAAAAAGTTCGAAAGTCAAAACAAGTACCAAGTTGAAGAGCATTGAAGACCAATAATTCCAAAAGTTGTGCTCAATTCGGCTAAAGTTTTCTGCTTGGGAAAAGAATATCCCCAGAAAAGTGTTTACTATATACTGTATGAACTATCAACTACAAAAACATTTGTTAATGACGACATTGTCAAATTTACTATCAACTACAAAGTTTTTCAGCTGGATCTGAATAATTGTCACATTATCCAAAAAACATTTATAAAATACTACCAAAACAAATTAATTAAACAAAATCCCATTCATAAAC
This sequence comes from Mytilus edulis, assembly GCF_963676685.1. Classification (NCBI taxonomy): domain Eukaryota; kingdom Metazoa; phylum Mollusca; class Bivalvia; order Mytilida; family Mytilidae; genus Mytilus; species Mytilus edulis. Next base: position 4,538,356 of record NC_092345.1, read on the forward strand.
TCAAATAAAAGAATATAGATGATAAATAAAACACAAACAAAAAAGATTAATGTTAACTTGTATTTATTTTTACAAATTTTAAAGAAAATGCTAGACGTTTACAGACAAAGTTTTATTTAACAAAAAAAAAAGATATGGTGTTATTTACAAAAAACATAAAAGGATATGGAAGTAACTATAGGTCACAGTTCGGCGTTCAACAATGAGCAAAACCAATGTATAATAGTAAGATATAAATAGACAATGCATGACAAATGAAAATAAAAAAATAATAAACAGGCTGCAACTAACTAAATGAAAAATCCTGACTTATAGAAATACAAATCTAATATACTTACATTTTACTTGCAATATAATCTTTGGCCTTGGTGTAATCTTGCTCTGTTTTCAACACAGCAAGGGACATCCCTTGATCAGAACATTTAGTTTGAGCCTCATCCCAAGTAAGTATTATGTCGTCATACAAATAAAATGCTGAAATAGCAAAAGGGTACTATCATATATAAAACCAATGCAGCTTTAAACAGTTTTGTATTTAACGAAACCACAATTGGTAACCGGGTTTAATTGTTTTAATTGAATTTTGTAATTATTTTTTTTAGGGGGGAGGGGAGATTTTTGAATTTTAGATTTTGATCTTTTTTAGTGTACGATGAATTAGATTTAAAAATTATTTTTTAACACGACAAAATACAATTAAACTTTAAATTGAAATATCTTACCTGCTTTAGAACAAACCATGAATGTCATTAATAAGAATAAAGAATGGCCCATTTTCATCCCAACTTGGGATGTGTTTTAATGTAAACGGAAAAGTGTTTGCTGTCTTTATATATTCTTAAATTTAAAAGAAGACAAAAATAGCTCTCCCTTATGTGAATTTTATCAATTCTGTCTATGGAATTCATATCATTTGTTTATTTAAACCAAAACGGATATGCTAAACAACTTTGCATTCTTACATTGATCAATGTAAAAGTGCTCTAACAACAGAATTTTATGTCATCATCGAATTTTAATAGACATATATTATAATGCCGAAGAATAAACAGCATTGTATGCTATATATGGTTTTATGAGTCAAAAACTACAAACAAAATAAAAAGTTTGGACTTTTTTTGAGATAGTATGTCCTTATTTGAAGACCGTACTTTGACCTATCATTATCTACTTTTTACAGATTGAGACTTGGATGAGGGGTTGTCTCATTGGAACTCACAACATTTCTTATTTCTTTTTATTGTTTCTTCATTGCAACACAATTTGTGATAAACTCATCAATGATACTGGCATCGCAATTTAGCTGACTTATTTGTCACATATAAAATTAAATTGAAACGTGTATGTAGATTAGGATTTTGTTTTACTTTATTACTTAGACCTCCAAGAACCCCATAGTACATGGATAAATATTGTTTCTTTGGACTGTTACAGCGAACTGAGGGTAATATACAATATACTAATGAAATTCTGGGTAACTTATTAGTCCAGCGTAACTTTGTAACTAGAGGTTTTTATTATGATTCAAATGAAATACGTCCTTATAGTAAAACAAAAGATAATGGTTTCTAAGAGCATCATATTTCCATAGATTGGGTCTATTTCTAGTGATCTGTTCCGTCTTCCAAAAAAGAGTATACGTGATAATTGAACTGACAATGAATATGCAATACCATATGAATGTTGACTTCAAAATATACTAAACGACTTTAGAAACGCAACACCTAAATAAATCAGACTTTATCAAATAAAATAAATGGTATATTACACAAATTCATGGTATATACGAATATTTAATCAATCTTTCAATGTTACAGACAAAATTAACTGTCAATCGAGAAACCAATGACGTAATGTTTGATGTCGAGGTAATGAGGTACACATGTAAATCATGTAAATCATCAGTATCGGTTGTGGCCACCGTTGTTTCGTAGAACAGCTTCTAATCTTGTTCGCATTGATTGACAAAGGTTTCTTACTGTTCTGCGTGGGATGTTTTGCCGTTCCGGTTGTAGTTGTAATGCGATACCAAATTCAGCCGGGGTAGTCGGCGGATTCGGAAGAGAACGAATGCGTCTGCCTAACTCATTCCACATGTGTTGAATGGGATTTAAGTCTTCGAAAGAGCAGGTCATTCAAGAATATCTACTCCATCCAAATTCAAAAAGTTTTGAGTCAATCTATCGGTATGCGCACGTTATCATTATCATGTTGGAATGTCAATTGATTTAACTGTCTATGACGTCGTAACTCTGGAACGACAACTGGCTGCAAAATTTCATCAATACAGCATCTAGCTGTTAATGTACCATTGACAATAACCAACCGCGTCCGAAAATTTGTGTTAATAGCACCCCATACCAATACACCTCCGCCATCAAATATGTATCAAAGTATATTCTTGTTCTTCCGTCTGCAAAACTGACATTGAACCGTGATTCATCGGAAAACACCAAGTGATTCCAGTTTCTCCGCTGCTGTTGCCTGGCTCATTGCTGTCGATTTCGTCTATGACGTGGAGTCAAAATCATTCCTTTATAGGGTCTCCTACAGCAAATTTGACGACGTCTAAGGATACGGGATACTGTTTTGGGATATATTGATCTGCCATGGTGTCCAATTAAATCGTTTGCGGTTGACGTCGACGTCGTGAATCGATTTCGCAAATGACGTAGTCTAATGGCATTTTGTTGGCGTGGCGTCGTTACTTGTGGTTGGCCGGGTCTCGGACGATCTTTTGCTGTTCCTGTTTATCTGTGGCGTTGAAATAAACGACTGATTGTTGAGTTGCTTACATTAAAATATCTTGAAACAGCACGTTGACTCATTCCTGCCTGTAACATTCCGATAGCTTGATTACGTCTTTCATCACTGAGTCGCGGCATTGCGAAATCCAGAGAAGTTAAATTGATTAAAAGAAGGCAAAGAAAGTAACGCATCTTTAAGATTAGAAAAAAAAACGGTTTGGATTGGGCAACAAGCCCTCTCCACAAAGCAATGTACACTATTTTACATTCAAACAAAGCAACACATACACAGACATAATGACAACACATAATTAATTTTTACAAAATACCTCTTAGCTGAGTGGAATGAGAGGTTTAGCGCTATAACCAGGTTTAATCCAGCATTCTACATTTAAAAATGCCTGTACCAAGTCAGGAATATGACAGTTTTTGTCCATTCGTTTTTTATGTGATTTGTTATTTGATTTTGCCATGTGATTATGGACTTTCCAAATTGATTTTCCTCCGAGTTCAGTATTTTTGTGATTTTACTTTTTTCAACTGAGGTTAAAAGTATAACTATTTTAAGAATGCTTCAAATTGTAAACTAAGAATTTATTTATTTTTTAAATAAAAAAAATAAAAAAATGAATTAAAGATGAAAAAAGTTCTCATATTCTAGGTAATAAACTCCAACATTGATTTGGAGGTCTCACAGTAAATTAAATGGTCTACAGTCAGCTATTCAAAATAATAAATTTAATAGCTCATTTATAAAAACAACATGTTTGATATCATGTACTTTTTTTTGCTAAATTGTTGCACCTGAAGAATAACGACAGTGAGTAATAACCAAATTGATACATTAAAGAATCATAATGATATAAAAAGAATTTAGAATGTTAATAAGAAGAAAAGAAAAAAGAGATTTAAGAAACTAAGGATATACAAATTGAATATAGAAATAATATAGAAATAAAGGTGCAGTTATTAGTTTTTATTTTTTATGATATTAATTTCAATGTACTGTCCTTTGATTTTTAACTTTTGTTTCAATTTTTAATTATTTTTCAGCTCGTTTGGGTCTAGGAGCTTAAATATAAAATATAATACAGACATACAAAGTAAAATTTTATTTTGTTTTGGACTATAAAGTACATTTCATTATACAAATCTCTCTGAATGTTTTAGGTATTCATGAGCAGCCATAACTATCTGCACATTGTCTTCAATACTCATATCTTGATCATCAAAAAGTATTAACTTTAAATCAATATCAACTCCATTGGCAGACAGTTTATCAAGGAATGTGATCCTGTCAAAAGTGTATGATGGACAATCGAAAAAATAATGTTGATTGTCTTCACATTTATATAAACATTTAGGACAGGATTAGGTGGTTCTATTGTCGTCTGCATGGTGTTGTTTTTGTGTTTTGTTTTTGCGGTTGTGGTCTGTTTGGCAGCATTTCATGATTGGAGACGATCCAATAACGTTATTTCGTACGCATGCAATTTAAAAAGTGTTGTATGTTTATTTTATACTCCAATCCATTATTTGTAAAGCATATCTGTACATTTCAGTTGATGTGAACTCTTGAGAAGTTCTTCTTACAAAAAGGAAAAAAGACTCTGTTTTATGAAAGAGAAAGTCGATAAGTTTATTTATGTTTAAATGTACATCTTCATTTAACGAACCACAACCTAGTAAATACTTTTTAATGACCAGGGCAGCGTGTTTTGAAATGCCTTCATCACTTGTCAAGCGAATCCGTAATAGTACAAAAATGTCACAATTTTAATACGACATTAATAACGGCAGCAGTAGTTAACCGGTGTTCAAAAGTCATTAACCGATTGAGAGAAAACAAATCCGGGTTACAAACCTGAACCGTGCGTCACACATCAAATAGAACAGGAAAACAAAAAAACAACAGGAACACAGAATTTACATATGAAACATCTATTTTGCTAAATACAGATATAAGACCGTCAAACATTTCGCGTTTAAGTTGACACAAAGACATATTGTATTTGTCCACACAACTACGATGGTGACTGTAAAATGTATGTAGTGTTAATGTCAGTCGTGGTAAGTGTCTTGAGCACGAAATACTAATATCATTATAGTATCGAAAGAAAGTTGGCCTATGAAAAAAAAACTAAATCCGGAGTGTTATTAAGCTTACACACCCTGGTACTCTTTCTTTTGTTTTATCCGAATGTTTAAGGTCGTAGATCTTTATAAAGACACAAATGTCTAAACATCGCTGACATGTTCGTATCAACCATAGCATTCAGGAACGCAGTTAAGTGAAATATTCGAAAGCCAAGAAGGATTATGAACCTTAATCAGTTAACAAATAGGTCAAAATGATGTCATATGAGACACAACAGATATTGAATATTTATCGAATTCTGCTGAGTTTTAAATAGAATGAAATTCAAAACAGTGTGGCTGTGGCCATTGATTGACACATTAAATTTATCCATTGACTGGGACAATTTAGGTGAACGTTTGTATGTAACGACCACTGCTCACTATGTACTTTTTAAAGACACTTAAACTATGGGGTCACCAAAGGTTCTCCACACCTTAATAAAGTAATTCGAAAAAATAATCAGAAATAACACGATGTTTTGATTTATATCAATTATATAAATCAAAACCTAAAGGTTATTCCTGATTAATTTTTAGTATTATTTTATAATTAAAGGCGTTAAGAAACCTTTGGTGACCCCACAGTTTAAATGTCTATCGTAGGTACGTCGTGAACAGTGGTCGTTACAGACAAACGTTCACGTAAATTGTCCCAGTCAATGGATGAATTTAATGTGTCAATCAATGGCCACAGCCATACTGTTTTGAATTTCATTCCATATACAACAAAATTATCAACAAAGATGATCAACAAAGATGACAAAACATCGGAAATACTTTGATGAACAATGTTTGAAAATATTTAACAGTAAAGTCACGTTTACGTTTAATTGAGGGATGGTAATCGATTGACTTTTTTGTAGGACAAAAACAAAATTTAAATAGTTCAATGTTAAGTAGCAGCTCATGGTACTAGAAATACTTTTTTGAAATACGCAGTTTTGTAAATATACAGAATACTTAGGCCTCACTTAACAGATCAATTTAGTAGGGCAAAGAATAATTTATTAGCGTTTTATGAACACAATAAACATTTCTTGACAAATCTTACGACCAAAATCTACGACCGTGGTCTACATGTATAATGCAAAAACGTATTATTCAGGTGTCCTTTTATATATTATACATCACGCTTGATTGATAATAAAGAAATTACTGTTTATTGTAGACTACTTTATACGCGTGTCATACTTACCAAAAGGTCACATACAAAGACAAGTTATGTAAACAAGCATATTTTCATCATAATTTTTTTTTTACTGCATACGATTGATGTCACTGACGAGTCTTATGAAGAAAAGATAACGCACGTCTGGTGAATCGCAGTTTAAGCCTAACTATATACGCTCAATGTTATATTAGTAAAAACTGCAAAGAAACTTTAATGTCGTTATACATGCATAAAGCATGGGAACTATACCATAACAACAGCTACTACTACCGCTTCTACTAGCCTTTATTTTACTACTCCTTCTACTATAATGAATTGATTATGATATAAGTATAATTATTATAAGAGGTAACATTATTTTAGCATCGTTATATCATTACATCTGTATCTAATTACCGTTTTCTGATAATTAAAACTATAATTTTAGCAAATTATTAAAAAAAAAATATTATTTCGAAAAAAGGATTCGACTGCTACATGATACAGCTGCTGTAAGGAAGATATTTATGTGATTCAGCGAAGTTAAGAGCATTTGTCATTTGTGTATTCAAGCTCTTTAAAAACTATTATTTCCAATAATGAGGAAAAACGTTAATTTTTTAAGGTAGAATTCGCCAATAAAGGTTTAGATGCGGTAAATATTAGCAATATTTTCCATCAAAAATCTATACAAAAAACCTGATTACTTCAAAAGTAAAGCTACATCTGTTATTTCTTATACTTACACCAAGTCTATTGAATCCAAGATTTTCAACCACAAGAGAGTTTTAGAGGCCTTTAACCTCAAAGATACGAAGTCCAAACCTCTGGATTGCTCCTGTGCATCGTCACAATACAATTATAGTCCAGCTGGTCATATTATTACTGGTGACCTTGGCATCGTTACGAATGAACAACTAAGAGAGTTATTAGCCAAGGGACCAAAATATAGAATTCTCCAGCCCATCAACTGGAAAAAGAATTTCAAGTTACAGATGGATGCAGTTGAGGACTAAGCAAGAAAATGGGTAAAGCGCGAACCAGACCTGGACACTTTGTTCTGAATGGATCATGCATTCAGAGGCGCATACAAAAATTACGATGTAATATGACTACAAAGGTTACTAGCCCTTTCAAGAATCCAGATGTTGTGGATGCTTTATCCTCTTTGCATGACAACTATGTCGTTGTTCCAGCAGATAAAGCCTCCAATAATATTGTCTACATATGTAAAAAACATTACTTGCAATGTCTCACAACAGAGGTTGGAAAAAATAAAACTACTGGTAACCCTACATATTCTTTAACATCATTTACCAATGACGAAATTTTACAAAATCATAAATCTGTCCTTCTTTCTTTTGATATCAACATCAAAGAAAATGGAGAAAATTTACCTTCATTATACTGGATACCTAAATTACACAAAACTCCATATAAAGAACGATACATAGATGGGTTGTCAAAATTTTCGACTAAACATCTTTCTTAAGTTCTAACTACTATTCTTTCTACAGTTAAAGATGGGCTTCAAAAATATTGTGATGAATATATTCTACCAGTGGTGTTAACCAGATGTGGATTCTCAAAAATTCGAAAAATCTACTGCTTAATCTTCGATCACAATCTATGCAATTTTGCAGCAACATAACGTCTTTTGATTTTTCTACGCTATACACTACTATTACCCATGCTCAGTTGAAAGATCGACTTCACCATCTCATATCAAAACAGAGCTTTTTCTATAAAAATGGGAATCGTAGATACTAATTTCTTGTTTTGGGTTACAATAATTCATTTTTTTCTGAAGAATCACACTGAATCTTCCAGAAAATGTACTGAAAATGATATTATCAAAATGCTGGACTTTTTGATCGACAATATATTTGTTGAATTTGGAGGATTTATATTTCAACAGACAGTAGATATTCCAATGGGTACTAATTGTGCACCCCTGCTGGCGGATATGTTTTTGTACTCTTATGAAGCAGAATTCATTCAGAACCTTCTAAAAGACAAAAAGGAAAGGCACCTTGCTTAATTACTTTCCGATATATTGATGATGTTCTATCTTTGAATAACCCATATTTCAGCCAATACTTACATCTCATCTATCCCAGGCCAGCGAACTTGAAATTAAGGATACTACTGATACTATAAGGACTGCTTCATACCTTGATCCTTTTCTCAATATTTACGCAGATGGACGACTTCACAGAAAAATCTACGATAAACGGGACGATTTCAACTTCCTAATTATCAATTTCCCATTTCTCAGCAGTAACATACCCTCTGCCCCTTCGTATCGTGTTTACATATCACAATTGATACGTTATTCTCGTGTTTGTTTACACTATACGGACTTCATATACAGGAGTGTGCTCCTTGCACAGTTAACCAAACTTTTTGATGAGATGCGATCAAGACTGTCGACACTACAGAATAAAACAGAATCTGGCATATGTCTAGTACAAAAATAACAGAAAGAATACCCTTTGCTGGTATCTGGAGGTTTTCATGTTTGTATACAACTCTAAATATATGTACATCTATTGTTACAACTATAACACATATGAATATAAAGAACGTTATCTGAACACACTTAACCGCAATATATGTATCCATTTCTTCTAATGGATAATATCCTGAGTATGTAACATTGCAGTAGGTACTATTAGTACTACACACATCCATGGCTACACATGTAATGAAGTTATACACACATCTATGTATTATACTTCAAATGTCATGAAAAGAATTAAAAAAAGATTCTGAACTCCAATGTAAATTAAAAAAATCCATAAAAATGACTCAATCAAATGTGAGACGTTATCAACCAACGACACAAACGGAAAACAACAACCATCAAATCAGAACTTAATTACGGCCATCAAATTAGAACTTAATTACGGCCATCAAATCAGAACTTAATTACGGCGTTTTTTAATAACTGTCATTTCTATTATGTGGAAATAACTTACATAAACGTAGACCGCACAATATCGTGACTTTTCTCTTCTATTGAATACAAGCGATAATATACATAAATAATCAATGTGTATAATGCAAACTAAATGCTTTAACACCTATCGGATTTGGAATGATCCGCCTTTTATGTAAAATTAAGGAGGTAATTATGTTTGATATTTCTTGTTGCTGCTACTTGGCAATCAACGTTCTTGTAAAGGCCAATTTCTTGTTTAGAATTGTAACAAATTTCGTTTTGCAAATTTATTGATTTTTGATGAAACTAACCTAGGTACATTGGTTATTTTCCCCATCATATATATTCCCTGAAAATTAAGAAATGGGTCACGACAATTGTGTAAAACCTAGATGTTACAATGATTGTTTTCTATATTTTCACACCTATGTTTATATTTTTATGAATGATTTGGACATTGTTATTGGTATAAATCTTATGATGATTGCATTTTCTTTGTAGTCAGTCTCATCTTACTGTTTATACTTTGGATCCAGTCACTTCACTGTAACTTGGAATATTTTGGAATAAACTTCAGGCGTGAATTGTGTTATATTCATTACATGTACGACTGATATTAGTGGGAAATATTCATTGACTTATTTGACGAATATGAGCAAGTCACACAAGGAAGAACCCAGTCTATTAATGGAATTTGAAAGTGAGGACACAGAAAAGGTTGACCGCAAAATAGATCAAAATATAATTTTGAAAAGTGTGGACACAGAGTTAGGAGAATTTGTACAACCAGAATTAAATATGGATAAGAACTTTGAAACAAATAAAACAGATGAACAGGAAGAACAGAAGACCTATGAGGCGATAGGCGGAGCTAGACCAAGAAAGTATACCGATAAAGGTAAAAAATTTAGTGAAGAACAAATAACCAAATCCTATGATGGATTGAAAAGATTAAGTGAAAAAATAATAAGACTGATTTCTGATAACGAAACATTCGAGACAATAAGATTGCGGTATGGAAATTGGATGCAGTAATATGAACAATTTCAAGTACGAATCAACAGCGACAACATGGACAAAAGGTTTCAAATGTATGTGATGTGACAAAAAATGCACATACTGAGATGCGCTGTTCCTATTGTGAAGGTACACATGTTTTAGACAAATGTAAACGATTTATAGCTCGTCCACGTGAAGACCGAATCGCTTACTTGAAATCTAAGGGATATTGTTTTGGTTGTCTTAAGAAAGGCCATATGAGTAATAAATGCAATAGGAGACTCAAATGCTCATGTATTTGGTTATGATGTTATATTTGTTATTCTCGTGGGATTTTGTCTGTTGCTTGGTCCGTTTCTGTGTGTGTTACATTGTAGTGTTGTGTCGTTGTTCTCCTCTTATATTCAATGTGTTTCCCTAAGTTTTAGTTTGTTACCCCGATTTTGTTTTTTGTCCATGGATTTATGAGTTTGAACATCGGTATACTACTATTGCCTTTATTTATTCATATCCAACATATAATTCATTTTGATAAACTGAATGCCCTTGAGCAGGAAGATTACATGAAAGTTCATACTACAAGAGATACTTTTCTAATGAACAGTCAATTCAAGATACAATAATATCTCAATGCAAATCCAGTGAAAGTGCAGGCAAGTGTTCATGGGAGATAAGTAAGAAGTGCGGGCAGCTCAGCAGTATCTTCAAAACGACTTGAAGTCGAGGGAAAAAGGATTGAGCTTGAGGCTAAAAGACAAGCAATGAAACGTAAGCGAGAACTTGAAATGGCCAAAATGACATTACAGTTAGATGAAGATGATCTTCAAATGCAAACTGATATAGCTGTAGCTGATGCAAAGGCTATCATATACGACAAGTTCGAAAAGGGTGAAATTGACCATGTTGAAACTCCGAAAGTAAAATTTGGAAATGTTGAATTGAAATCAAAACCTTTGCAAAGTACAGTACAGGCAGCTATCGAAACAGCAATTTTAAATCCGATGGCAAAAATATTTCAACCAGTTAAAAAGAAATCAGATATTTTAAAGGAAACAAGTAACTTAGATTATGTGAATCTATCGTCCGTCAACATGATCAAAAACACTTCTAAACTTCCGAAACAAAATGTTCATGAATCTTATGGACCAACCCATATCGACAATACAACATCTATGCCGATTCAAAGTTTGACGATAAATCCGAACATTTCTGCAGAAACAGCTTTTCAAAGTATGGTCCAACATTTGAGAAAACCTACGCCTGAAATAAGGAAATTTAATGGAAACCCATTGGAATATAGGGAGTTTTTAAGACAATTTGAATCAAAGGTTGTTTTGAACTGTGAACAAGATGATGAGAAGATGAATTACCTCGAGCAGCTGACATTTGGAGAAGCGCATAAGGTAGTATCTAGTTACAGTCACCTGCCAGGCGATAGAGCATATAAGGCATCAATGCGTCATCTTGAAGAGCGATATGGTGATACAGACGTGATGGCCTCAGCCTTTATTAAAAAAGCATAGGATTGGCCAAATATTAAATCAGGAGATATTCAATCTTTGGATGAATTAGCATTGTTTTTGGTTGAATGTCAGTATGGCACGGAGAGTATTGAAGCCGGACGCGTTTTAGAGTACTCTGAAAATATGAAACGTCTGATGTCAAAATTGCCCTTCCATATGCATGATCGCTGGAGAAATGTTGTTTTTCGTGTAAAGGATTCACATAGAACAGTTAAATTTAATGACTTTGTGAGCTTTGTAAAAGCAGAAGCCAAGAAAGCTACAGATCCGACATATGGCAACATCGCCATGAATTATTCAAATTCTAGAAGTACGAATCAACAGCGACAACATGGACAAAAGGTTTCAAATGGAAAAGAAATGTCCTCTCAAGATTTCTTCAAAACTAAGCAAACTGGATCCATTCGTCGACAAAGATGGATTGCTTAGAGTTGGTGGACGATTGGAGCGATCGGATATTTCGTACGAAATAAAACACCCTATCATCTTGCCTAAGGACTTACCGATATCAAGACTTATTATTGAGAACATTCATCGTTCAATTGAACATTTAGGAAAAAATTCAATCTTAGCCATTCTTAGACAAAAATATTGGATATTAGGAGCTAATACTATTATTGAAGGCTTAGTGTCTAGATGCGTCAGATGTAAGAAATATCAAGGAACATGCGCAAAACAGAAAATGGCAAATCTTCCGAAAGAAAGACTTCAGGCTGATGATCCGCCTTTCACAATAATTGGAATAGATTTCTTTGGACCCTTTGAGGTAAAGCAAGGAAGGAGTGTAGTTAAAAAATATGGTGTGATTTTCACATGCCTGACTATTAGGGCGATACACCTCGAATTGGCATATTCATTAGACACTGACTCTTGCATAAATGCTATAAGGAGATTTATTTCGAGAAGAGGACAGACAATGGAACAAACTTTGTTGGTTCAGAAAAGGAACTAGGAGAAGAAATAAAAAGATGGAACTTTAATCAAATACAGGAATTCATGATTCAGAAACGCATTCAGTGGGGGTTTAATCCGCCGTCTGCATCACACTTTGGAGGTGTATGGGAACGCCTTATTAGATCAGTGCGTAAGGTATTCTATTCAGTCATGCATGAACAGAACATTCGCCTCACTGATGAAGGACTAATGACTCTATTCTGTGAAGTAGAAAGTATTCTTAATGGACGTCCGATCACAGAAGCGTCAGATAGTATTACAGACTTAAATGTATTGACTCCGAATCACTTGATACTTCAACGTCCGAGTGAAAGCTTTTCACCTGGTGTGTTCTCTAAGACCGACAGCTATGTCAGCGATGGAGACAAATTCAGTATCTCGCTGATCTATTTTGGACTTGATGGCGAAAGGAATACTTACCTCTATTGCAGTGCAGAACAAAATGGACAAAACCGACAAGAAATATGCAAGTAGGAGACATAGTTCTCATTTCCGAAAATGCACCGAGAAATTCGTGGAACATGGCTCGAGTGGTTGAACTAATCAAAGACAAGGACAATGTTGTTAGAATTGTCAAAGTGAAAACCGCAAATTCTGTGTTGATGAGACCAATTGCGAAACTGTGCCTTCTTGTAAAAGTTGACTAAAAAAACCACAGCTGCCACCAAACTCGTGTTCATATGATAGACATTTGAAGAACATTTATGATATAATTGTCTTTTGATTTATTCTTGGTAATTGTGTTCTAGATAAGAACCCAATTTAGGGGCTGTTATGTAAAGGCCAATTTCTTGTTTAGAATTGTAACAAATTTCGTTTTGCAAATTTATTGATTTTTGATGAATCTAACCTAGGTACATTGGACACTTTCCCCATCATATATATTCCCTGAAAATTGAGAAATGGGTCACGACAATTTTGAGCCCTTTAATTTTGAATAATATAGAAATATCAGAGTCTAACAAATAAGGTATGTTGATTTTTACATTTATTATATGCATTTTGTGATAATATGAAAGTAATTTAACTATTTCAATGCCGTTAATGTGAACTTGAGACAATGATAAATATTATCAATCTGATAATTGTTTATTTTCGAAAATACGAACTTTATTCATTACTTGTGTAAAACCTAGATGTTACAATGATTGTTTTCTATATTTTCACACCTATGTTTATATTTTTATGAATGATTTGAACATTGTTATTGGTATAAATCTTATGATGATTTCATTTTCTTTGTAGTCAATCTCATCTTACTGTTTATACTGTGGATCCAGTCACTTCACTGTAACTTGGAATATTTTGGAATAAACTTGAGGTGTCAATTGTGTTATATTCATTACGACTGATATTAGTAGGAAATAGTTTTTCTTTACCTTATTAACCTCCTTTTCCTTGTACGTCCATTATTGTAAACTGACCTTAAAATATTTGACAAGAATCGTCGTCTAATAAGTTTTGTCAAAAAGGAAAAGTTGTTGACCTTAGATAGATCTGGCAATAAGTTTTAGGTCATATAGCTCGTCAGCTGGTTAGGTTCTTGTACATTTTTGTTTTTTAAATATTTAACTTTGAGTATTTCTGATGATTATAAATCTTTTTAAAAAAATTTGTCAACTCTAACAGGCGAAGTGACTTTAATTGGATTTGGTAAGTATTTTAACTGTTTTGATTTTTATTAGTCTGTGGTTTTTAAATGCTCGACAATGGGTGTTCTTGATGGTGTTAAATAGTTATCAAAAGTACCAGGATTATAATTTTATACGCCAGACGCGCGTTTCGTCTACATAAGACTCATCAGTGACGCTCAGATCAAAATAGTTAAATCCAGACTTTCTTTAAACTCCTTGATCTAATTAGATGGCTTTTGCTAGCATTTGAGGTCCTTTTTAGTCATATATTATGACTGTTACATTTCTAATATATCTTGCTTAATATTTGAATTTTCTACTGAAGTTAAATCCAAAGAATAACTTGGATGTAGAAAATAAAAGTTTTGTCTTTTTCTTTTTTAGTCATGGCATTTCAGTTTATTTTCGACTTTGAGTTTGAATGTCCTTTTGGTATCTTTCGCCTTTCTTTTTGCATGAAAGCATTAAAGTCCCTTAGACAACGTTTACCTTCGATTCATTTGGTTATTATTTTAGGTCCTTTTTGGTCATATAGGCCTTCACTGTTTTGTTTATTTAAAATACTTGAGTTTTCATGATAAAAATATTGCAGAAAAGGGGCTTCGGAAGTATTCAATTTACAAAATGTTTTCATTTTTACAGTTAGATTTGGTACAACGTTTTTGAATTCAAACCTCAACTTCCTATTTTATTTCCAGATGTATTGATCAGAGCGCCACTGTTATATGTAACTTGGATGCTTTTGAATCTCTTCTCTGAAATATGAGCATATGGAAACTCAACGCTAAGGATTTATAAAAAACAAATGAAACTGCCAAAAAGTACATAGCTAAACTTATCTTAGAAAAAGACAAACAAACAATAGTATATGTCTTCATCAGAACGCATTACATCGAATATCTTAAAAGCAAGGATGTATAAGAACCGAAACATTTCAAGATGAATATGACCATAGAGGACCTTCAAATGCTCTTCAACTTTGTGCTTGTTTGGCTTCATAACTATTTTGATCTGAGCGTCTCTGATGAGTCTTATGCACACGAAACGCGCGTCTGGCGTATTAAATTATATTCTTGGTACCTTTGATAACTATTTAAACAACTGAGTAGATGCCACTGCTAGTGGACGTTTCGTTCCCGATGGTAACACCAGCCTAGTAGTCAGACTTCGGTGTTGACATGAATATCAATTATTTGGCCTTTTTAACTTTTTTAAATTCGAGCGTCACTGATGAGTCTTTTGTGACGAAAAACGCGTCTGGCGTATAATAAATTTAGTCCTGGTATCTATGATGAGTTAATTTATATGGTCATTTTTATAAATTTCCTGTATCAAAACTTTAAATTTTTCGAAAAACTAAGGATTTTCTTATTCCAGGAATAGATCACCTTAGCCCTATTTAGCACAACTTTCTGGAATGTTTTGTTCTTAATGCTCTTCAACTTTGTGCTTGTTTGGCTTCATAACTATTTTGATCTGAGAGTCCCTGATGAGACTTATGTAGATGAAACGCGCGTCTGGAGTATTAAATTATAATCTTGGTATTTTTGACTATAAGAATATTGACGACCAAACAAAACACAAACATAAAATGACATCCTTTTGAATTGTTTATGATAAAGCTATATGTAAGGTGGGTACATAAAAGTCAACTTATTGGTTAATGTAATGTCAATAACTTGCTTTTGACGTCTCATTTAGATGTTGAATAAGTAGTGTTACCGCATTTATGTCATACCTTGAGAATGATAATTGGGCTGTCATCCTTTTGATAATCATAACATAAAGGATGATAAATATTCTATTACTTCTGATGATCATTACATTTGTTTTCACCGAATTTTAAGATCCATCTATAGTGATTGAATAACAAAAAATAGCTGACAAGTGCAACTTACCCATAAAAAAAACACTTTTGTTATGTTTTATCTGATTTGTTAATACAAGTAAAAATCATCCAAAAGGAGGCTGGGTTGTTGGTTGCATAGGATAATTTTCTGGAAAGGAAGAGTGATATTGAAAAATTGTAATTCTCAGTAGATAGCAACCATTGAAAATTAGCATAATTAATTATATACGTTATCAGTTACGCTCATTATACGTTCACTGTCATCGACATTACAATTTTTGTCATTGATCAATATCCTTCGGTAGTTATTTGGTGTTGCTCTGTTATTCAAAAGTGTTTGCTCTTTAAAATATATGTTGACCTTGAGCTTTAATGAAAACAATATCATTTTTTTTTTCGAAATGCGCATCTTGTGGATACCATTTGATTCTGCAATTTGCTTAAGGACATTCCGTTGAGAATTTTCCTCGGAGTTAGTACTAATGTTATATTATTTTTTTCGTATCTTTTTGTAATATTAGAAATACCAATAAGTCAACATTTGATTACATAATGCAGTTTGGGTTAATTCATTATGATGGTAAGCAAATCGACAATTACAGTCCATTGTACTGAAAGATTGATGTATATTAGAGCAAGTTCGTACTTTTCATGCTGCAGGAGTCTCGTAATAGTAAGCTTCTGAGCTCACGTTGCGTGAAAAAGTATGATATTCGAAAAAAAACAATTTACAATAGGAAAGATGATTTTAACAAACTCGCGCATACGATATCGTTTGATTTTAAATTTCGTGATTTCATTTCAATTACAACATGTACAATGATATATAAAATAAAACAAATTGCCACAAGTTTATACATATTTTCATATTAAATGACTCGAGTTGATATCAAACAAAATCTAACAAACTAGGAAACATATAATTAGCTTACAGTAAATCGTGATTCATTTTCATGTTGTTCTTAACGAACCCATTATTAAGTATAATAATATACCATAAAAATGAATAGAGATATTTTAACGCTTATTAAGTCTTTTATGACGTCAATGACTGATATCTGACTCCATGCCAGTTCTGTATTGTTTAAAATGGATACTGATCTCCCAATGAGTACACAAATGTCATTTGAATATATGATAGACTGTTGAAAACTTTTTTTTGTAAACTAATATCAACCGATCGAATTGACTTAAAATGGATCCTCATTTTTTTGTTTTGGTGTATATAGGTGACATTGTCGATGATATTCATGTTGGAATTGGAATATTCACTGATGATACTTTGTTGTACTAATAGTACTGCAACTGACATCGAAAAAGACGCTTAGTTAACGAGTTTAATGGTCCGGAATAACACACGGCTGCAAATTGTTTTAAATGATAGAATAATATCTATATTTTAATATCCGTCTGGTCGAAAAAAGTTTCTATGGTTTCTATGGTCACATTTTTGTATTTTATCCCTTTAATCGGGGTACCCCTCAATTTAGGGTTTTGGGTAGTTACCTTAAAATCCAAAAACATATTTTTTGGTTAAATTTCCTGCTATTTTCGTGAATATTTTCTATGCACATATCATCAAGGATCATCGGAATGATGAAGACATACAAATGTAACTATAATACCATCCCCGAGTAAAACTTCCAAACTTAAAGTTGGTTGTTTTTTTATATAGAAATTTAACGCGTTTTTATTTGAAAACGAGAAAACAAATTATTGCGATACTGCATGCAAATTTTGTTGGGCAAATGCCAAACAATTTGGTCAAAAACTCAAAAGTAAAAACATCACTTATACCTTTTTTTTATTACGGAAATTTCCAATCCGTCATTCAGCTCCACCATTTTTTTCCCCTTCACAATGAATTTGATAGTTTCGATGTGATTATGTAGATTTTGTAGGAGAAATTAATTTGTTTTTCAGTGATTTGAATATATATAGTAGTTCTTTCGTGTATTTTCTTTAAATAAGTTATATTTTTGTTAATAAAATTTTTACTTTTATAAAAGTTAACCAAATCCTTCGGATAAGAGTTTTTTTCCGGATAATGACTATAGTTGATATGGTGTGAAAATACATTGTATGTCAATGTTTAACCTCAGAGCAATTATTATGCATGCAAGTGGTCGGGAGAAAAGTACTATTAAAGTTTCGCTGATATTTGGTGTGTGACAAGGTGATGCTACACCCAACTTCTCTTGATATTCTGCTTTCCTTGTGCGAATCATCAGTGATGTTATGCCGGAGACTTGCACCAGAAGGCAAAATGGTTGCGTCTTTAAATTAGGTTGATTGATTGATTGATTGTTGGTTGCTTAACGTCAAGTGGAACATAGTGCATGCATGTTCAGGACGAGAACAAGTTAACAATAAAACAATAGGTAGGTCTTGTCATAATAGAGGCCATTCGGGATGATGGTCAGGAAAATTTTGACTGCCATTGGAAAATGATGGTGTACTGGATTGGAACAGACATTTCCATTGCAACAGGCCACCAACGGACCGCTCAAAGAGTTGTTGCAAGGGTTCTTAACTTGCAAAGAACGTGGCACTCTCTTTACACGAGGCATCGGATTAAACGTCCCCATTCTGACCGGACGTGACTGCGAACTTGATTCATCCCGCACAGCCAAACGGACGCTCGTTTTACTGCCGGTCGGGAGAAGACTAAGTGACCATATTTCGTTTCCCAAGTCACCCTTGGGGAACTTTAAATTAGAAACAACAGAAATCCATATATGTGATCAAACTGATCGGAATCTATCCTCACAATCTGACACTTTTATACGATCTCGAGCTCAGTTTCCGCCTTGTAGTTTGGATATGAAAACAGGTTTTTTATGTAAAAGAAAAACCTTTATAAAAAACCGAAACTACACTAAACTGAGTCCTCTAAACATGTTGACATTCTTTTCAGTTGTGCTAATTAATGTGAGTAATCATTTATCCATGCATTACCAAGTACTTATTGAAGTCAACACCTGTGCAATTAGGTAAAACAGTTACTAAAAAATTATATAGAATTTGAACTTGCTGTCAGTTCATTGATAACGATTGTTACTGATGATCTTCCATAAGAAAAAGCTTTTCTCATGTAGCACATCCTCTACATATACCGATCACTTTTACCCAAGATTGTCTCTGATGCTTACCAAACTGCCAAACTCAAGAACTAACTAGATATTGTGACACCTTACAATTCAGACACAGTGGGGCCAAGGGATATGAAATATAGAGTTTAGCTCTGAACTCAATATAGGGGATGCCATATCTGCTTCAGGAAAATGAAATTCTTTGTTAAGACTTTCAGAATTACACCTAGATGTGTCTGTAAATATCAAGGATACATTAAAAGAAAAACAATTACTTCACCCTGCCGTCAGTGCTCTTTTGAGCTGTGTCCTCGTTTTGGTATTTCTATGGACATGATGCCCGCATAGCTTCTTGATAGATATAGGAAGATGTGGTATGAGTGCCAATGATACAACATACCATCCAAGTCACAATTTATTAAAAGTAAATCATTATAGGTTACGGTCCGGTATTCAACACGGAGCCTAGGCTCTTAAGTTCATTTGTTAGTTAATTGATGAAAAATAACACAAAGGCACTTCTTAACCGTATATTGTCCCTAAAGATAACAAAAGTTCGTAAATGTATTGCTATTACAAAATCAATCGTTTCTATAACAACATTCGCCCCATTACATTTGGCATTGGCCGTGCATGTATATCATGCATATGCATATGGGAATATGGGTCACGAACATTGATCGAAACTGTGTACTCACATTGGTTTTGTGTTTCCTATGCATAGGTAAGACTATATCTGACGAGTTTGACCGAATCAAGACGGTATTAATACTCCAGATGGCATTTGTACTCAAAGACTGTGTTTGCTTTGAACAAATCCTGTCCTGCGCCGAACTTGTTCTTGTACAACTTTAGAAAATTGGCATTACATTGTGTAATTTTTCATCCTTCCCTTAAAAAATTGATTAGTTCGTTTTTTTACCAGGATTATCCCACTAAGACAATGTTCATGCACCAAACTGACTTTGTTTTACACTCAACCAAACCCCTTATCAAGGCAAGTAACACTTCTGACTTTTTTTAAACGTCGCACTCGCCTCGGGTGACTATGGTATAGTTTGTGTTACAACTGATCTGTCCAGACTTTGCAAATAAACAATATATATTCAGCTATAACTAGATACTAGTTTCCACAAAATACACAACTTTTAGATGCAAAATTAAAAACACTGTTTCAGCGCTCGGATTTTGTTTTTTTCAAAGATAGAAAAAATATTGAAATAATTTGAAAAACTGGTGTTTTATAGTTTAGAAAACAATTCTGTAATATACTGAAGTGAAACAATATACACAATATGAAAGTTTATGGATTTGAAAAGGTCAAGGCCACTTCTTCTTTTGCTATGTCATACATGGAAAAAAATCAGAAGGTTCCATATCAACGCCATTTTGTAATGGCAGCTCTTCATAGAAGTAGTCAAATTTGTCGTTTTAACATCTTGTATATCATATGCTTATGATTGAATCGTTTTTGTAGCATTCTATTGAATAAATATCAGAAAATTTCTTCTTTCTGTCCTTGTAGTTGAAATATTCATATTTTTAGGTCTGACCTTTGACCTCAATTTCACAAAATTGTGACCACTCTGGACATTTACGACCCAACTTTTCTTATTGTACACTTTTTCCTCTATCCGTCGATATATAATTCGGGTGTGTGTTCTTCCGGACCATTAAAGTTTCAAAAAATGAACTATGGTTGCAGTACTATAAGTAGGTGATAATCCGACTTAAGTTGATGACATACTTAACAGTGACTTGAGCAAATATATGATTGATCTCAGAAATTGTTTGTACAATTGTAGATAATTTTTAGGGAAAATCTATAAGTTGAACTTTAAATTTTTAATAAAAAATCTTATTTAAAGAGTTAACATTCTAGAAAAATTAATGTTAATGTTTATTTGAAATAAGAAAGAAAGTGAAATCATTCATCGTTATATTATAGTTCGTTCCTGTGTGTATTACATTTTAATGTTGTGTTTTTGTTTTGCTCTTATATTTGATGCGATCCCTCAGTTTTAGTTTGTAACCCGGATTTGTTGTTATTTCTCAATCGATATATGAATTTCGAACAGTGGTATACTGTTGCCTTTATTGATAAATACAAAAAATTAAAGTAAAAGATATCGCGAAAAATACCAGAAGAACTTGTTAATAATCTGGATAGTTCTTTCCTGTAACACTAAAATTTTGGAAAACGATACCTTTTTAAAAGACAATGTGACTCTTTTTTTCGTACCATTTCTTTAATCTAAAATATTACAAATATTCTTAACAGTAAATGCATGAATACAAATACTATAGCGTTGGCGTACACTATTGGAATGTTGACAGTGTTCCCAGATAGAAGGGTGTACATCTTAATCCATCAAAAGAAAATTTATTTTGTAAGTTTCATCATACCTTTGCAAATTATCTAGGATAATATTATACTTGCACCTCCCTATATTGTCTTATGACCAACCAAATACAAGATTGAAATCTTATCCTGTAAAATCGTTTCTTATAACGTCTATTAATACTAAATTATATTAATGTATGTACATGTACTATATACAGTATTTACACCAATAAATAGAGAGAAACAAGAAGCTGGTGTTAATTAGATAAATGAACAATGTTACAATATTTTCAATTATTTTAACCAATGTAGCTTTTTCTTTGAACAAAAAAATTAAGTTCATATTTTAATGAAGACATCAGTTGTGGAGAATTTGTCTAAAGATGATATTGTTTTAATTTGTCAATTATTTAAAAACGTGATTTTATTTCACATATGAACTGACGAAGGAGAAACGGTGTCGTTTTTTAACTCCTTTGATAAAGCATCTGAAGTCAACTTTGACTTGGAGATAGTTTCCGGATCAGTATGTTCCTGAATATTTGAGAACTTCTGGTATTTCTTCTCTTCTTTAAATTTTCTGGCGGTATTTTTGGCATCGATCAAGTAAAAAGGACACAAAACTACCGAAATAGCAAATGCCGTTAAACACATGATACAACCGTAACTGATTCTTAATGTTCCCAAGAAATCAGATTTCAAACCTGTTGCAATGGCGATCATCAAACAGTTAACTGAAATTTAAGGAAAAAAACAATAAAACAAATATCATATTTATATTACTGAGACATGTGTGGTAAAATTGTTATTGCTAAGATTTTCCCAGTAACTTCACATTTTTATTCTGCTGTTTTTAAAACCACTGGATAAATTTATTTATAACAATTAATTAAACTTCATTAGTGATGTTGTTGAACGATTGTCTGTATAAAATTGAGAATGGATATTGGGACTGTGTCAAAGAGGCAACAAACCGACCAAAGAGCAGACAACAACAACAAACAATTATTTATCATCATATGTTTATACCAAATCCCCTATTTAGGTAGTTGAATGAAAGGTTAGGCCTTTTATAATAACCTACATTGTTTGAGAGTTGTTAAAAGCTGCAAGCTTTCCTGTAGTTGCTTACATCTAATTGATGTGTATGTGGTTGATAGTTGTCTCATTGAAAATCGTATCACAGCTTCCTTTTTAATACTAATGCATGTTTGATAATGCCTTACGTTCAGGGGAAAATAAGAACTATGTATTAAGGACAATATTATGTAATAAATGCAATATTAAAATACACAAATATGTTTTAGACAAATACACCTGAGTCGTACTAGCTAACATTGTAATAATCAGCTAGACATTCAATAAACCTTTACTATTTTTTTCTAAATTTCTTGTTTCCCCGTTGTTTGATATAACAGAGGAATGCGCCCCCTCTTTTTTTGACCCCGGTACTTGAGGAACAATCAATCAAATATTTAAGGAAATTTTATATTTATGACTTTTGAGCAGCGGTATACTACTGTTGTCTTTATTTGTATATCCAAAGTGTTCTTCTTTATATGGCACTGCTCTTTACATTGTTTTACGAAATTCGATGAAAATTTAAAACATCGGATACATCAACTGTATACATGAAGAGTAAATCATGTATGTGTTTACGCGGGAAAATAAAGATAAGTGAAGTGACCTTTTAGAAGAGCGGCGGCGCTATCATTTTATCAGGATTATATTACCGTAGCTGTATTGGTATAAATCTAGAAGTTTAAGGATCTCAATACTTTTTAACTTCCTACTTTATTTGGTCTTTTTCTTTTTTATTTATCGAACTTCACTGATGAGTTTTATTGTGAATGAAACACAGGTAATGCGTTCAACATTATTTTGGCCTTCTTTTCTTATGTTAATCAAACGTCACTGATGAGTATTTTGTGGACGAAACGTAGGTCTCTCGTACAGCATTTTTGTTAACCCTGGTATCTATGATGAATTTGTTAATCGCGATAGAACTTTCATGAACAATTTTTACCAGATAAGATATACTTACAAGTAATAAGGTCAGCAATGACAACAAAGAACTTGGTCATTCCGACAGCCCTCGTGCTTTTGATACAACAGGAGCAAAAAGTCATCGATACTATGATGACAAATATGGCATATGCCACTATTCCTATTGAGAAGGAGGCTTGGAACAGGAAAAACAATATGTCTGAAATTTTAAAAAAATATATAGCTTGATGAATACTCTTTTTATTAACTATCCTCGGTTTAACGGTGAGTTTGTGTTATTTTTAACATACAAACATAAACCTACCTATTTTCGCGCAAATTTTATATCGCGTTTAGCCCTTTCTTACCGTGGTTCTCAAATTTACTTGTTGTTCATGTAGATAGATAAGGAAAAATCCAAGTTTTCTATGTTCGCGTTCCTGATTTATTCTCGAAATTCGCGAAAATAAAATCGCTCACGAAAGTAAGTTGGTTTACAGTATTCCAATGTCAGTTCCATAATTAAAAGTATTACTCTGGTCCGATATAGGCTTTCGATTTTTATTTTAAAAACATTTATGACAAGACAAATCTTCATTTTCATATAGCCAGAAGATTTGACGTATTACTTCGTTTTAACTGAGGCTTTAATTTTTCAAGATAATATGACCTACTATTATAAAATACAAAGGGAAAAATCTTAACCAAAGAAAAGAAACACATAGTTCGAAGAACAAACTAAATCGAATGTATTAATCATTCAGAAAACTAAAATAACCGACAAGGGTTGATATACAATGTTTTGATTACTGTTAGTATTTTAAACTGCTATTCGTTCATCACAAAGGTTCCCATTGCCATTCACAGCGGATATTTTACAAGCCTAGAACTGCTTAACACTGTCAATACATAAAACGTTTACAATTGTCGTATTCAGAGTAAAATTTTAAAAAATACTGAACTCCGAGGAAAATTCAATCGGAAAGTCCCTGAAAATGAAATATTTTTGACCATAAGATACGTGCTATGTTCAAATGACACAAAAATAATATAAGGTTTTGATTTTGCAGTTTTACAAGACACTCTCCGTTATGCCTTTCCCCTCTAGTTTGGTTTATTTTTGTTATTTTACTTCTTACTAACCTTTTCCTTGAATATCTCTGCAGTCCCATTCTCCCTCCGACTCACGGGCACACATTTTATGTACCCCAAGGTCTCCAGTAACTCCATTATGTCTGAACTTAGTCCAAGCTGGGTAGAAATACGATACAATACAGAGGACTAAGCCTCCAAGCGACAGCAGAAAGGCTATGATTCTCAAACACGTAGACGCAGGCTTCTGTGGTAAGCAAACCATTTTCTTTTATTTATCTAGTTCAACAAAATTGTTATTAAATATTACTTTCTATATAATTAAACACAATTGAAGCAGTCATGGAAAACATTAACTTAACATTGAAGAATTCAATTGTTTTATTGACATGACGTCTATTCAAAACTATAGAGTGAAACAAAAACTAGATAATAAATCAAGTAGAGAACATTTTAGTATTTGATACGTATTTCACTTATTGTTAACTGTCCCACTTTTACAAAACGTTTGATTATCCAATAAGAAAGCTACGATTGACATGCCTCTTTTAATAACTATATCTCTTTTAATAACTATACATACGTATTTGTGTTGATGTGACCGGATTTTTATAGAACTACAAATCATTATAATTTTTTTTACTTCATATATTAACGTTGATGCAGGGAGTTCTGTAATCAACTTAAAAACCGATCTCACATTTCAGAAAATGCAAGCATTTTGTTTGATTCCGTGGCATATTTTTGTTGTTCGTTTGTACTTTATTATAATACCAAATTTATAGTTAAGCACTTTTCCTAGATTTTTAATTTATGCACGTTTACGTTCTAAAATACCAGTTTCAGTAGTAAAATATAAAGATATACGTTTAAGTATGTTTGTAGAGTTTTTTTAGTATTCAAATAGTAAAGGAAAAAAAATTTTTTTTTACTGTCCATGACGTTAAATACTAAACCCTTGGATGTGTTTTAGTTGATTTAAATCGCTGATGCATGATCTTTTATTCTTTATTGTTTTCAGCTTTTAACTAGCTGTCATTAACTGTGAGTACTCTCAAATTGTACATTCTTGTTAATTTGACCTGTTGATACTATTTGAAATGCGTTTTTGTTATGTAATGTTTACTTATTCAGGGTAATATCTCACGATTTTTTAATTTGACTTGTTAATTTATTAATAATTTGTACTTTGGTATTGAAATATATATATTGTAAACGCACATGCTAGAAAAAAATGACAAGTTGAACAAACGATTGTGACACATTGTTGACTGTTGTATTTTTGACATTTTTAACCTATTATTTCAGTTTGTTTTATTTGTCAATATAATGGAACTTGATGCTATTGTTATACAAGTGAGAGTTTAAGATAAAATAAACAGGTTCAATCCACCATTTTCTACATCAGAAAATGCCTGTACATAGTCAGGAATATACTTGTTACTCATTCGTTTGATGTGTTTGAGCTTTTGATTTTGCCATTTGATTAGGGAATTTCCGTTTTATATTTTCCTCGGAGTTCAGTATTTTTATGATTTTACTTTTTATTCAGTAATATAACAATGTAAACTAAAAATGACACAATACAGAACACAACATTCAAAGGGAACAATATAACATAAGTCAACCAAACATGAACATAGCACTAACATGTTTAACCCCGCTACATTATGTATGCATGTGCCTGTCCCAAGTCATGAGCTTGATTTCAGTGGTTGTCGTTTGTTTATGTGTTACATATTAGTTTTTCGTTCATTTTTTGTACATAAATTTATTTTTGTTATTTTACTTCTTACTAACCTTTTCCTTGAATATCTCTGCAGTCCCATTCTCCCTCCGACTCACGGGCACACATTTTATGTACCCCAAGATCTCCAGTAACTCCATTATGTCTGAACTTAGTCCAAGCTGGGTATAAATACGATACAATACAGAGGACTAAGCCTCCAAGCGATAGCAGAAAGGCTATGATTCTCAAACACGTAGACGCAGGCTTCTGTGGATCTCGTTTGAATTGTTTTACATTGTCATTTGGGGCCTTTTATAGCTGACTATGCGGTATGGGCTTTGCCCATTGTTGAAGGCCGTACGATGACCTATAGTTGTTAATTTCTGTGTCATTTTGGTCTCTTGTGGACAGTTGTCTCATTGGCAATTATACCACATCTTCTTTTTTATATTTGATAGTTAGTTTCATTTCCTATGATACCCTTTCCGAAAGTCCATTTGTCTCCGTACTCCAAGATCTAAAGTATGTGACAAAGTGGTTAGCTTTGCTAAAAGTTTGTACCTCAATTGTTTAAATTACATTTTCATTTTTGCTGGTGTGTTTTGTACGTATGACTTTTTGTGTTTCTTTGGTACATATGACGTGACTTTGTACTTTTAAAGATCCCGCCATTATGTTATTGTTCTATTGTATTTTAATATGTTATTGTTCTAGCGCTATAAAACCAGGTTCAATCCACCATTTTCTACTTTTGAAAATGCGTGTACTAAGTCAGGAATATGATAGGAGTATTGCCATTTGATTAGGGATTATCGGTATTTTTGTGTTTTTACTTTGTATCTCCATTATGCTTGATCTAAATATAGTTAGTATTATAATTTTAATTTGTTGATCTTTGTATCTCTTTTATGATTGGTTAACGTTTGTATCTCATTTGTGCTTGGATAATGTTTGTTGTCTCCCTGTTGTGATAAATAATATAGTTATAATACCTTATTATATTCTAACCATTCGGTTCCTGTACTTAAATCTTTCAGTCCTCTATGGATTGATTTGACATACATAAATAAGAAAGCAATGAATGAGGTTGTTACATTTGGTATATGCCTTTTGTGCTTCTTTGTTTGTTTTATTGTGATAAAGATTATAACACAATGTAGATTGCTGTACCCCAATTATTGACATTTGTACCTGCTATATCTGTTTTGTCCACGCATCGTTGTCAATTTAATTGAATTTGATGCTACTTTTTTACAAGTGAGAGATTAAGCGCTATAAAACTAGGTTCGATTCACCATTTTCTACATAAAAAAATGCCTGTACCAAGTCAGGAATATGAGAGTTGTTGTGCATTCGTTTGATGTGTTTGAGTTTTTGATTTTGTCATTTGATTAGGGAATTTTCAGAGTTAAGTAATTTTGTGATTTTACCTTTTGCATTTCTCTAGCATATATTTTAATGATTTTTTTAAGATGGCGTTTTAATCAAATCTAATAAATTGACGTCTTTGAAAATGTGTTTGAACTTGTTACACTATTGATTTATTTTATTAATACAACTCGTGATCATACTCTAAAACAGTGTATCTTTAAAAATCGTCTGTATCTGAATTTTCATCTCGATAAAGCTGTATACAATTTAAAGTTGGTACAGGCAGAGCTGTTCGTGATGGTTGTTGTTTGTCTGAGGAAATATCATCATCCTTGTCCTCATTATCTTCAAAATGAACAGATTTTCTAGCTGTTAAAGATCCATGACTTTGATCGTTGTTAAATTCATTCATGCCTTGGTCCATATTTCTGGTTATCTCATTCTTTTCGTCCATTTCTTCGCTTGTTGTTGATGAGTCGTCTTCGCTCTCGTAAACTGATTGGTCATGCTTATCGGATGTTACAGATATAGGTGTCGAACATGCTGAACGACCTGACGAACACATTTCATCGTCCTTAAAGAATTCACAATTCTGTATGGATGGTGAAACGGAAAGTGATGGCGCTTTAATATCAGTCGTATCTTGGTCGGATGCTACAGGTTCACGAGTCAGACATGCATGATCCGGAGAATCAAGTTCTTTTTCTTCTATTTCTGTTTCCTGAACATATGGCAGGACGTGGGTTCGAGGTGTTTCTGATAGATTTTCTGGTAGTGGTGTAACTGGTTGTAAATATCGATCTGAATCTGCTGGCAATAACTCATAAAAGTCATCATCAAAATCAGGAGTAAAGCCTTCATTGGTGAAGTATAAAGATGTTGCAGGTTTAAGCGGAACTAGAGTACGAGAAGGTTTTAGGTTAATCTCTTCCAATGCCTCGTCATTTTCTAGTTCAGCTATAGCTTCATCGGCTTCCAGCTCTAAATCGATCAATGTAGGTTCCATCAGAATCGGGGTAGGTTTGTATGGAAGAAGTTTAGGCGATGTACTAGATTCTTCCTCAATAATTTCATTGACACTAGGCTCGCTAGGTTCACCATGTCTGACGTGTTCACAGAATTTAGTTGTGTCAGACCAAGCAAACGAGTCTTCATGGCGATAGGATTGTGGTGGAGTGTTAGCGGAGAAAGGTTTGTTTTTCATATTTCGGTTATTATATTTCATTCCGTCCGACCAGGCAAATGTATCCTCGTGCTGATAGGATTGTGGTGGAATGTTTGGTGAGAAGGGTTTCTTTTTGATATTCAAATCTTTAGCTTTCATTCCATCCAATATATAAAACGGACAGAGAATAAGCGCAATAAATACAGAAATCACTCCAATAATACCACTGTATCCCAGGCTAGAATTGTATTCTACCTTGCTCTGAAGAATCAGGAGATGGGCTATTGCAACAAAAGTTCCTGGAATAAAGGGAAGAGAAGTAAACCGAGAGGAAGGACACAAACAAAATTCAGTTGTATAAAGATTTTTGGTGAATTTAGAATGTTATTTTTGTATTGATTTGTAGGGGTGGGGTAAAAATAGTGATGGTGTAAAATTGTATAAATAGTATCAATCATAATCATATCATATATAATAAAAAAAATATTGAAGGAAAACCCATCATATATACCAGATTGCTTTAAGATATATAGATTTAATCGAATAGTAAAAAATATATCTGGATGAAACGTTTGGTTTTTTTTACCTACGAGAAAATCATAAAATTGAAAATGTCTTTTTGAAATGATCTACTTTTTTTTAACGTTGTAGTAAAGAATCTAAAACTGCTGCGATTACCATTATTTTCATTTATTAGAAAATAAAACATATTTACAATTAATTTTCTTTTGTCGCATACATTTGATTATGATTACAAAACCAATAGTATGTTTGTCCGTTAAAGTGTGGTTGTTAGACAGATCTTACCAGCTGATAAGGCACTGATAAATGCTAGAAACTTGATTCCTTTCAACATCTTCCATTTGTCTGAACAGAAATGTGCTAGTGAAGCAGATACACAGAAACAAAAGTAAGCAACTAAACCAAGACATCCTAAAGGTTGGACTGTCCTAAGTATGTTATCTGAAATATTAAAATGATTACTTTTGATATAAAAAAAAAGCGGATTTGTGTTGTGTTATGTAACTTAGAATACTAAATGCCAGTACATTAAGTAATTTTACTGCTTTACTCCCCTGCATGTGTAAGAATGATCAATTTATACTATAATATATGTATATCGCTCAAAAAGTCAAAACTTGGAATTGATGAAACCAAATGGAGTGAAGAGTCTTCATTCTATATTTTGAACTTTCTTCAGCAACTTTAGATATTTCCATTTAGGTTTATTGTAATGTCATTCCTTGCTGTTCAGTAATGATGACATCAACGTCGGTACATATCACAATTTATATCAAATGTAATCTGTAACCAGACTGAGTTTAATTTACTGGCTTTGTAATTGCTGTTAAGCATAAACAGTATATACAAAATTCACGATGTAATCATTGAGATTTTTTTCTTTGTTTTTGTGTCCCCTTTTTTCTGACAGTTGTGAATATATAGCTTCATACATTGGACCCTTATAAACTATGTCTCATCCTAGTTTACCAGTGCAAATTATGTAAGCCATACCTTTTGCTACCAAAGCACTACAACCATTTTGACCATCTTCCAGACAAATTTGAAAGAGACCTGATGTTCTCTTTACGATACCATCAGAATACACAATCCATGCAGGTGTAGCAAAACATGCCACGTATAAAATAAAGCCGACATATGTAGCAAATAATTGGATAGTCTTAGGCCTCAGTAAACGTTTATTACACTCCATAATATAGCTTCTAATAAAATATATATTTTCTTCCGGTATTAAAATAAAGTAAATACGTACTATATAAGGGTCTGGATAAGAGAGGGACCTTCAGTTGCTTATTCTTTAATAATTTAGATCATTTTCTCTACTCTTTATTTATTTTGTCTATTATTCTCTATTTTGCACACATTTATTCTCTATTCTTTATTTTATGTTGTTTGTTTTTATGCTCTATTCTGCATATTTTGAAAATAATTCTCTATTATGTAAACCCCATCCAGACCCTCTTACTTGTGCATTCATAGGAAAATGACTTTGTAATAGGTTTTGTTTTAAACAATAGTATTAATTATAAATATTTCTTTATTTGTATAGAAAATTACGTGAAATTATTATTATATTGCAAATTAACGGTTATAAGTTACAACAATAGTGAATCAACTTCTTTTTAGAATTTTTTTTTATTTTTAAACTATAAACATTTTCAAACTCTTAACTTCCGCTCAGTACCATAGAAATAATTTGTAATGAAAATGCCCTTGTGCAATTTAAAGAAAGTCAACAAATATTTTGGTTTGGAAGTTTTGCATTACCTATAGAAACCTTATAACAACGGGATATCACATCCTAATTTGTAGTAGGATTTTTTGTTGAAAAATCTTTGAATATTGTCTCCATTGATGCTTACTTTGCTTAATCCTGTTGCCCCTTGGTGGAACATAGGCCACTAACGAAATTTCTCCACCTTGTTCTGTCTTTTGCTAGCCTCTCCAGACCGTGCCACTTGTACCCTTCTTTCTCCATCTCGGCTGCAACATTCCTTCTCCAGGTGTATCTTGATCTGCCCCTGCTACGCTTTCCTTGTGGGTTCCACTATAAGGCTTGCCTTGTAATGTTAGTTTTTGGCTTCCTCAGTGTGTCCTATCTATTGCCATTTTCTCTTTTTAAACTCTTCATCAACTGGGGATTAGTTGGTATTTTCCCAAAGATCTTTGTTTGATATCTTCCCAGGCCTTCTGATATCAAGGATGCGCCTGAGGCAGTTGTTAATGAAGACTTGAAGTTTATGAAGCAGGTATTTTGCTGTTTTCTAAGTCTCAGCTCTATATAAGAGTATAGTTTTTACGTTTGAATTGAACAAGCGTATTATGGTCTTAAGCGTGATATTTCGTGCTTTCCAGATTGACCTCATCATGTAAAATGCAGTTCTGGCTTTGCCAATTCTGGTCTTTACATCTTTATCTGAGCCGCCAGGATTATCCACTTCGCTTCCAAGGTATGTAAAGGATACCACTTCTTCTAATGCTTGGGTGTTAACTATCAGACTTGCTTGGGACTTTGTGTTTGACTTTATCACTTTGATCTTGTTATGATTGATGGAAAGGCCCGTTTCTGCTGCTCTCTTTTCCATTGATACTATTGATAATTGATTTTTCTTGAAAATAAATTAAAAGAGTACGGAAAGAAACAAGATGGACAGATAAATCTTAAATAAACTGTCAACGCCATGGCTAAAACTGAAAAAAGACAAACAGACAAACAATAGTACACATGACACAACATAGAAAACTAAAGAATAAGCAACACGAACCCCACAAAAAACTAGGGGTGATCCCCGGTGCTCCGGAAGGGTAGGCAGATCATGCTCCACATGTGGCACCCGTCGTAAAGTATGACTAAACAAGTATGACAATATCGTTATGAACACTTTCGATCCTACATCCTATAGATATTTATGTTGGCATTGTAAAAAATCATGCTTTTCTCTAACTGTTTAAGTTTCAAATTCATTTGATGTGATCTAATTGATAGTTAATTTTTAGAAACATGACTTATGTATTAGTTATAATTGGCTTTCCACAGTTTTAATAAAGTTAAGTACTATGTTATCGGTTCAATGTGAATTTGTTTTGAATATTTATGAGTTTTGTTATGTGCGTAGTGTCGATCTGATCAGTTAAACCTTTTCCAACTAACTTTTAAAGTTCGTTCTTGTGTTGTGCTTGTCACAGGTTTGGGGAGAATAAAGTGTTCACGGACATCTAGAGCCCCGCCACATTATTGGTCTGTTTGTCCCATGCCTGGAGCCAGCATCTTCGCTAGCCAAGGGTACGATCCAGTCCTCTCCTCTCTGCAAAGATCCGTACCCTTTTATATATGCTAGCAAAGATGGGAGTCTGATATTCAGGGAGATTGGTTAGATGCTGTTTTCCACATTTATTCTACCATACTGAACGGTGTCGGTTTTGTTAATCGTTGAAAGTTCGTATTTGTTTGATAAAATTAGGATTCTATAAAGCTGGAAGACATTTGCAACTTTGGATACAATAACACGTTTACTATTATAGATTTACATAAGGAAAAGTTAGCTCGGGGTCAGAACATCTCATTAGTGTAGTTTATATAAGAACAGTCTTTTCCCCCTGATTTCTTTTTTACTCCGTTTAACTATTGACATGATTCATTAATAGCTTTATTATTATTGCTGGCACGATATTAAAGATATATAATTATTGGGGTGTTTTTAATTATCCAAAATATACTTATCACCTACATAGCTAACATTGAGGCGAGGCAAGTCTCGCGTTCATATAAACAATCATTTCATTTCATAAATCGGCAAGAATATTGTTGACACCTTATTAGTAATTTCACTGTAAACTTGTGTTTTATATCAGATTTATTATAATGGCTGGAACAATTTTACCGATATATGATTATTTTTGGTGTGTTTAATTACGTACACAAAGACACCATCTGTTTAGAATTAGGGCGGGAGAAAAAAAATTGAATAATTGAATTCTTCTACTAGAAAATTTATAATTTCTATTTATTAAAAAAATTTAACTTAGTACATCTTATTATTATTAGTTCCATATATTACATGCTGATGTTATAGGAATTTTTGTGATTTCATAATCTTTTACATTTTATTGAATCCTTACCTACATTGTATAAAACATATTCTATTCCGTACAAATGCATTCCAATTTTGATAAAAATGCACTGTGTATGGTGACTGCAAAGATACATGTCTGTCACATTTGTGATCAACTATCATTAATTTAGAAATGAATAAAAGAGTACATAGTTTGCCTTTTCTAGACTTGGAAACTATAAGTCAAGAACTTGCAAAGCGGTTTGTGTTCGTACCGGCCGACAAAGCAGCCAAAGATATGATGGTGGTATGACACAACTTCCACACGGAAGTTCTAAATAATGAAATTATGAATTCTTCTACATTCTTTCAGGTAAGTGCACTTCACAGAATGTCATATAGTAGACAGCCTAATCATTACCACAGTTAAAGGCCCTCGTCTGAACATTTGAAGGTCCCTAGTATGTAATGATTAACCAAACTAAAACAAATAATTTCCATTCTCAATTTTAATCCTTAAAATATCGTCCCATCTTAGCCTCAAGTTAATGTTCTATAACTACTTTTTCAGTGATTTTAACTGCTATCATAGAACTTATCACTCTAAAATTTCTTAAGATGTTTCAGACAAAATACGTGCGTGTGATGATGGTTCTTTTCATTCTGCTGACAGTTTTGACTTTCCAATTCTTTATGCTTCACACAATGTCATGTTTAATCTGACTTTTAAATTTGAACCAAGTCAGAAAATTTGCAGTTGTTATCTTATAGTTCATTTCTCTAAGTGTTGCATTGTCGGGTGTTTTTGGTTGTTTGTTTTTTTGCATTCAGTGTTTTTCTCTTATAGTTGATATGTTTCTCTCGGTTTTAGTTTGTAGCCCGGATTTGTTTTTTTTTAATCGATTTATGACTTTTGAACAGCGATATACTACTATTGCCTTTATTTGATGACGTCTTTTTTTTTACTAAATTTGTGTGAGATGTTAACTTATGTCTTTGTGCAATGTATAAACTCACTCCTACGTCCGGTCTTGGTTCTGGCAGTTGTTTTTTCTGCTCTGTATCGATTTGATTAGCTAAGCCTTATTCAACTGATATTTATAGTTTGTTCTTAAGTTGAACTGGTACATCACTGTCTCAGGTTAAGGGGTGATTAAGCACGAACAACGAATCTCCGCCATATTCTGTCTGGGATGTCCGAACTCAGGAACCTTTAACTAAGTGGTTGCCGATTGTAAATGTATAACATATTTGTTTTTCGTTCATTAATTTGTGCTTAAATTAGCCCGTATGTTGTATTTTTTCGTTTGAATGATTGTACATTTGTCATTTTGGGGTCTTTGTAGCTGACTATGCATACTATATTGCTCAGTGTTGAAGGCCATACGGCGACCAATAGTTGTTAACTTCTCTGTCATTTGGTCTCTTGAAGAGAGTTGTTCAATTGGCAGTCAAACCATATCTTCTTATTTACATATATACTATGTTAACTTCTACGTCATCTGGTCCCTGTTGGAGGGTTGTCTCAATTGCAATCTTAATATCTCCTTATTTCTATATCATATACACATTTAAACGTCTAAATATATGTGAAAACATATATATATATTTGTGCCTCTCTTCTACTTACATCAGTTTGATACTAAAGTTCAGTTCATAGACCCTTCGCCGCCGAAAAAAATTGTTAAATGTAATCATGGTTAATTTTGTAGATGACGTCCTAACCACACCAGCAATACTATCGAAATAAACAGTCACAAACCAATCAACAGTATTTGACCTGATGTTTTTTTCTACAAACCAAGGATCTATAAAATATGTCTTATATATCTTAGTATAGGTGGGATGAAAATAACAGAGAATATCATTAACTCAGTGAAAAATACAACTCCCTGACGAGGGTGATATTCAAAAGATATAGGAAGATGTGGTGTGAGTGCCAATGAGATTTAAAACATGAATTATAAAGGCAACAGTAGTATACCGCTGTTCAAAACTCGTAAATCGATGGAAAAAACAAAATCGGGGTAACAAACTAAAACTGAGGGAAACTCATTAAATATAAAAGGAGAACAACGACACAACATTAAAATGTAACACACACAAAACGGACTAAACAGTAGACAAAATCCGATGAGAATAACAAATATAACATTAAAACCAAATACATGAATTTGGGATAGAAAAGTACCGTGACACGTTTTATAGTAATGTGATAATAATTATCAGTGTCAGCGACACATATATGAAGTGATAGAAATCTGGATTATATCTTTCTGAGGCCTTATCAATTTCCATGTATCACGTGATTTGTTCTGTTTCGTTATAAAGTAAACTATTTGTAATAGAGCCATCAAACTAATAAAACCTGGACCATTGATAGAGCTAATCCTACCAGTAAAGAAACAAGTCAGGTACGAGAAAACCAAAAGGCATACCTTAAATCATTAACAAAACTAATTGAATTATACATATATGATATCTTATACAACATTCACATCCATACACATCCCTCTTGCGACCAATATATGTTATGTTTTCATGCAAACATATGTTAAACAACGTATTTATTGTATTGACATTACATGACTTATTATGTGTAATTCATATAGTAAGTTGGTTCATACTAGTTTCTAGGCAGTACACAATTAACTTACATTCGAAGCATTACTAGTAAATAAATGTTATGACAGCTACTTTGTTTCTGTTCATTTAAAAAAGCATGTTTTTTAAGTATATTATACAATTATTAGTTGTTAGTATTTATTCTATATTACCATGATACATGTAGCAACCAAAAATAAACTAAAAGTTACTCCTATAACTGACGTCATATGAAAATGTAAATGCTTTGTTTACTTGATCATTTACAAATTAATTCCCCAAAAAATTCATTCATATTTGCCTAATTAAGAAACATGGCATCCTGGCCTTTATATATAAGAAACCCTGGTTGTGAGTCAAAACGGTTATATCTATAAAAAAAATTAATAATAATAATAATAATAAGCTGTAGCCATTTGACAGAGAACATAAAACCAGGTTAAATCCACCATTTTCTACATAAGAAAATGCCTGTACCGAGTCAAGAAGATGACAGTTGTTGTTCATGCGTATGCTGTGTTTGAGCGTTTTATTTTGCCATTTGATTAGGGTCTTCCCGTTCATTATTTTTCCCCGGAGTTCAGTATTTTTGTAATTTTACTTTTTAGTAGTTTGATACTTTCTTTTATATTTCAGAGTATAAACAAAGGCAACAGTAGTATACCGCTGTTCAAAAGTCATACATTGATTGAGATTCGTCATAACTATGTTTAAATGTTTTCTTGTCGAAATGCGGTGTATCTGAAGCAGTATAATTAGTGCCATTAATGTTAGTAATATACTTGACAAATTCAAGAAACCCTATATGGGTATATAAATTCTAGAAACCCTATATGGGTATATAAATTCTAGAAACCCTATATAGGTATATTTTTGCTTCTACTTTGTACTTAACATACTTATAACAAGATATGAATTAATTCACTTGAATGTTCAGAGCTAACGTAACTTGTTTCGGCAATATGATTACATCTTGTTCATTCTAAATTTGGCAGAAACAACTCTTTGATTAATTGTACTTTTTGGTATAGGTTTTTCTGTAATCTTTATATTCTCTTTAGCCGTCGAAGTAGTTTCGGACGCTTGCAATAAGTGGTCAAGGCTTAATTCAGTTGATTCAGGCATTGCTCCGGTTTTATACTTTACTACAAAGTCTTCGAAGAAATGTGGGAGTTCATCTTTCTTTTTCTTTTTCTTTTTCTTTCTTTTATCATCTTTTCTTTCGTTTTTATCTTCTATTTTCAATTCTTCACTTTTGAGTATTTCATTAACTTCGAGTTCTTCAGTAATTTTGTCGTATAATTGTCCTTCTAATTCTGAGGTTTTGTGTTCAACAACCGGTGGAGTTTCTATCCTTTCTTCTTTTTCATTAGTTTGTTCTGTAATTATCTGATCTGTTGTTTCTTCTTTTGCAGCTGTCTTTTTTTTATGATGTTTCTTCTTCTTCTTTTTAGTGCCAGTTGACTCTATCATATCATCATTCGTTTGTTCTTCTTTTGGATCTACTTGTATTTCGTGTTCTCTGTCATATTCTTGTTCTTCTAACTGTGATTTTGCTGCATCAACAGTCTTAGGTTTTTCAATATCAGCTTGTTGATCTTTCTCCTGAGATGGCAGTGTTAACAACGACGATTGGTCTGTACTTGTCGGATCAATGGTTTCTTCTTTTGCATGTTTCTTTGTTTTATGATGTTTCTTCTTCTTCTTCTTTTTCTTTTTGGCGCCGGTTGATTCTGATTCGTTTATATCTGCAGTATTGTGCATTTCATTTGAAAATTCTTGTTTTTCATCTTGGTTCTTATCTAATATCTTATTATTGGAATCGTCTTGAGTACCAGATATATCGATATCCGTATCACGTATTTCATTTGTTTCTTGATCCATCACATCTGGTTTATTTTCGAAATCATTTTTTTCTGTTAATGTTTGTAAAGCAATTACTTCAGGATAAAATAATAGCAATTTATCTGGAGCGTCTCTGCTGTCTTCATTATTTGTTTTATTATTATCTTGTTCTATTACCTTGTCTTCTTTCTTTTCTATTTCTATTACTGTGTTCTTGTTTTTGATCATATCAAGAAGTGTTGATGAACGTTTTGTAGACTGTTTAGATGTAGAGGGTCTAGGTTTATTATACACTTTCATTATTTGCGAGTGGTAGGTCGGACAACGTTCCAAAATAAATGTAGTTTCTGGTGCTAAACCGGGAAGAATCGGTTCTGTTCTGTCCCAACGCTTTTGACGTTTGTCACGTGGTTTGTCTAGTTGTTTTGTTGTTGTAATACCATCGATTATGTAAAACGGAGTTAATATGATGGCGATTACATCTGCTACAAGTCCTAGGTATGCACTATAGCTCAATTTACTTTCTTCGAATGTGTCACTTTGTAACATTGTTAGTGTTGCCATGGCAATAAAAATACCTGGAAAGAAAATAATTGAAAATTACATTAAAAGAGGGACAAAAGATACCAGAGGGAAAGTCAAATTCATAGATCGAAAATAAAGTGACAGCGCCATGGCTAAAAATGAAAAACAAAAACAAACAAATAATAGTACACAAGACACAACATAGAAAACTAAAGACTGAGTAACACGAACTCCACCGAAAACTGGGGATGATCTAATGTGCTCCGGAAGGGTAGGCAGATGCTGCTACAATTATTATAATTGTTATTCAAATATATAATAGTCACTTTAAAATTAAGTGATAACATTGTTTTGAGATTTGAATAAAAAATAAAGCATTCGTGGTGTTACAAGATCTTATATGCCAAAACAATATAACAAAAAAAACGAGCTCTGAGGAAAATTATAGACGGAACGTCGCTAAGCAAATGGCAAAATAAAAAGCTTAAACAAATCAAACAAATTAATGAATATTGTCATATTCCTGAATTGGTACAGGCATTTTCATATGTATAAAAAAAGGTACAAAATGTGAAAATAGGGGTACAGCAGTCAACATTGTGTTATAATCTAAATCACTTTAAAACAAGTAAATATGTAAACAAATATAAACAAAAAGGCGTTCATTATCACTGAACTATTATATATATTTGTTTAGGGGCCGGGCGCACTACGTTTGCGCGCATTTGGGGATTAAAATGTTTTACGTTTGCGCGCAGCTTTCGATTACATTTGCGCGCATTCATTTTACAGGTAAACTCAGGTAAAAATATAAATAAAGATTAAATCAAATTGTAATTGACTATATATTATTTTTATTTTCATAATAAATATGACTATCAATTATTAATTTTGAAAACATTTCCTAAGTCAAATTATATATTGTTCATTGTGAATATTTCAGGATGAAAAGTGATTCAACTTTTAGTGTTCGTTTTTAAAATGAGTAAAGTTAATACTTAGTAATTCAAATTAGTTTGTGAAGTTACACAAAGGTACAAACATGGAGTTTCGGCACGTACCGACATGTAAAGTAATGAATTTATCAATACTTTTAACTTTATTAAAGATAACAGCTATGTTTTAACATTTTAACATTTTCATATGTATATATTTCTAGGATTTAGTGCTTGTGCATAATAAAACGGACTTATCTTGCTCGAAATCCCACTTCAATCTCATCCGAAGGACGCCTCCGGGTACGGGAATTTCTCGCTGCATTGAAGACCTGTTGGTGACCTTCTGCTGTTGTCTTCTCTATGGTCGGGTTGTTGTCTCTTTGACACATTCCCCATTTCCATTCTCAATTTTATATAGACAAAGCAAATTAGCAACTATAGCACAATAATCGGATGTATAAGTACTGAGACACGTCAAATGCATATAGCTCAAAATAGACTTAACAGTAAAAATGATAGTTTGCAAAGACGAATAAATTAACACTATAACACGTTATTTTAAAAGATGATAAACAACGTCAGTATATAGAATCTATACTTCAAGACCATCGTGTATTATTTGTGAAAGTGATACAGAGTATTTATCAACAAGGTTTTGGTACCTTCCGATGAACTTTGTTTTTGTATACAATTGTCACGAAGTTCCTTTCTCGTTTGTATTCAAACTCTTCAATTCTCGAAATGTAATATTTTATGCAGAAGAATCAAAGACTGAAAATAGTTTTGTACAGGATATTCATTTACATATGTAGGACTCAAATATATGGCGGGTTCCAAATCTATGGCAGATTCCTAATCTATGGCAAATGTGACGTTTCAAACGCCAAGCAACTCAAATCTATGGCAGATTTTTGTTTTCCCCGAATCTATGGCAGATTTAGGAATTGCGTAATTTTCCGGGAAAAAGAGTAGAATATAACGTCACAATAAAAATAACGCCATATAAGTCGTTGCCGACTTCAGTAAAGTTGTCTCAAGTCATCAATGGGGTTGAAGTCATAAAACTTTGCTCAGTGCTCGGAGCACAAAAATCATGCTCGAAACATGAAATCCAGCATTTTGATTGGTTGATTTTGGAGTATGAGTACAAAAACTGACTCGAAAGTTTTATGACTTCGTCTTCTGAAATCATGTGTTTAAAATATTTTAACTCAGGAAAACACTTTCCGTTTCCCCTTTAGATATTTTGGGAATGGAGTTATAGTACATATTTTAGCGTCTACGTCTGTCAAAGTATTTAAAGTGAGAAAATGAAATTATAGGATACCACCTTGACTCAAATCGTCACCAGTTAAAAAAGATCGATTAACGCTAAAATAAATATTATATGTGAAAACTGTTTAAATTCTTTTTGATTAATGGATTTCCATTTTGTAGTTGTTTTATTTAATGAATTAAACAGGTACAATGCACAGATTAAAAATGCTTATTTTTCCGGGAAAGATCATTTTAGCCTGATTTCTGTATTATGGTATATCACTTCTACACTCTTTTATGGTTGATTTGGTTCACCATAATGATTATGGAATTTTTGTTTCACAAATGTTTATAGACATGCTCCCGTCGTTTCAACTCAAATAAGACAAGTCAGTGATTGTATATGAACTGCCTTGTTAAACATTTGCACAAAATCTGCCATAGATTTGGAAGCAACAAAAATCCGCCATAGATTAGGAAATTACAAAACTAGCAGGGTTTTAAAAAATCCGCCATAGATTTGGGATGGCATGACGTCATATTTACCATAGATTCGGAACTCACCATAGATTTGAGTCCCACATATATGTGTAAGATATTTACATAATAATGTTGTCTTTGGCATTGTCAGTGTGAAAAAAAGCTAAGGTTCATACAGATATATAATGTACGAAATGAACTTTTGCAATATAATATGTCAAGCCATGAATTTTACACCGTCTTGAATTCACTTTTAAATTGAACTTTAGTTTTGGAAATAAATTTATCGTAGCTACTAGACTTAAAATCGCCAGAATAAAAAAAAAGTTGAAATGACTTATAAAGCAAGAAGTTGAAGAGCATTAATGTGATTGTCCCTAAATTGGCAGATATTGCATTTCTTTTATTTCATTCTATAAATAATAGGCGTAACTAAGGTTTTAAGATAAACAATGCTAATATCCTTTATGTCATAAGTTACAAAAAAATGACAAAAGAAATACCT
The DNA here is from genome assembly GCF_963676685.1 of Mytilus edulis. Taxonomy (NCBI): domain Eukaryota; kingdom Metazoa; phylum Mollusca; class Bivalvia; order Mytilida; family Mytilidae; genus Mytilus; species Mytilus edulis. Next base: position 4,579,802 of record NC_092345.1, read on the forward strand.
GTGTCATTCAAATTTTGATGTGAAAAGATTATTATTCAATACATGGACTAATATACAAACAAAAACAAACACAAATGGCTATTTCAGTGTTTTTGTTTTTTGTTATACTGCCTTTTTACTGCACGGGTACATTTATGGGACAATGTTAAGAATTTCGAAGGCTTTGTATAAGTAGTTTAACACTGATCATTGTAATTAGATGTTATTCAGTAGAGTAAACTCACTCGGAGTTCCTCCGAGTTCTGTATTTTTGTGTTTTTACTTTTTTTTCACAATATATTTGCATGCTATATGTATTCAGAACCTAGCATATGCATATTAAAATTAATATTAATTGTCATCTCCATTCTCTATATATATACTGTGATACCAGATGCTAGATGTCTTGATACCAGATGCAAGTTTACAATACCTTCTGTTAGTGTCGTGATACTTGATGCTAATATACACTACTCACTGATAACGCCGTGATACCAGATGATCATTTACAGTACCTGCCGCTAACGCCACGCTTCCTGATGCACATTTATTGAACCTTCTTATGTTAATACCACGATGCCTGATTCAAGTTAACAGTACTTGTTGCTGGTGGCGTGATATCAGATGCAATTTTTTTCAGTTCCTGATGTTAATGCCGTGATACCTGGTGCTTATTTACAGAAACCTTGCCAACGCCGTTTTACCAGATGGAAGCTTACAGTACCTGACGCTAACGCCATGATACCTGATGTAAGCTTACAGTATCTGCCGCTAACGCCATGATACCTGATGTATATGCCAGCTAACGCCATGATACCTGATGCACATTTACAGTACCGGCTGCTAACGCCATCATACTTGATTCAAGTTTACAGTACCGGCTACTAAAACCATATTACCAGACGCAGGTTTACAATACTTCTGTTAATGCTGTGATACCTGGTGCAATGTTGCAGTACATACTACCGGTGCCATGAAATCCGATGAAAGTCTGTAGTACCGGTGGCTTACGTATTGATACCTGATGCCAGTTTACAGTAACGGCCGCTAAAGCCATGCTACATCATGCAAGTTTACATTACCGGAGCTACTAACGCAATGATACCTGATGCCAGTTTACAGTAACGGCCACTAAAGCCATGCTACATCATGCAAGTTTACATTACCGGAGCTACTAACGCAATGATACCTGATGCCAGTTTACAGTAACGGCTGCTAAAACCATGCTACATCATGCAAGTTTACATTACCGGAGCTACTAACGCAATGATACCTGATGCCAGTTTACAGTACCGGCTGCTCAAGACATGATACCTGATGCAAGTATACAATACCTGCCGCTATCGTCATATTTCCTGATGCAAATTAACAGGACCGGTTGCAAAAGCCATGCATGATGGCTGATTAAAGTTTACATTACCGGTTACTATAACATATTACTAGGTGCCAGTTTACAATACTTCTGTTAGTGCTGTGATACCTGATGTAATGTCACAGTACAGACTACTGGCGCCATGATATCCGATGAAAGTGTACAATACAGACTGTTTATGCTGTGATACCAGTATGATATATCATTACCTACCAATAACGCCTTAAAACAAATGTAAGTTTACATCAATTGTCGCTAACGTTGTGATACTAGCTGTTCATTCCGGGATACCAAATTTTAAAATATAGTACATGCCGCTAACGCCGAGATACCAGATATCAGATTATATTACCTGCCGCTAACGCCGTGATGCCAGCTGTAAGTTTGATTCCTTTCAGTTTCTTCCAATGTTTGGTCCACATGAACGTCAATGTGGCGGAAACTCCATATGCAGTGTACATAGCAAATCCCAGTGATCCCAAAACTTGGGACATCTTGAAGAGGGAATCTAAGATAAAAAAAAAATGTAGCATCATCTTTCAATTTGTTTTACTTTTGTTGCCCTAATTATACCTTTCATTAGATGGGTGGATTTGGTGAATTCAAGTCTAGGTCTTTTTTGTCTTATAGCTCTTAAACTTTTGGGGTTCTTAATAACCCTTGGATTTCAAATATTTGGTTCTGAGTGAACCTCGTGAAGGTATATCTGGAAAAGCACTTCGGACGAATGAAATTTATAAAATACAAAAATTTCACTTTTCATTTTTCTCTTTTTGAAGGCTTGTACTTAAAAGATTTGTTTTTTTGTCTTCCATTTACTTCAGATGTCCTGCTATTTTAGGGGTTAATGTTCATTATACAGCTGTGTTTAGATTAGTTTGACGCTTGTGGTTAGCATTGAGCTTTAAAGTTCAGACAAAAAAATATGAAGGAGATTAAAGTTTTGAACACGTTGACCATCTACAATGACGGGCCCTACAGTAAAATTCACCATTATATACATTACTATTGACATATACTATTATATCTAATCTTCTTTTTTTCTCTCTATACTATGTATGTCCAATTCTTTCATTATTTAAAGTACTTACTTATGTATTTTAATTTAATAAGGAAAAAAAAACATTTAAAACAGGTATTTTTTAATCTTTCAACTACATACCATAATACTCTATAATAACAATTACTAAATATATATAAACTTTAAAGTTAATTGATGGAATATGAAACTTTAATGTTTACTAGTAGTTTACTACCATGTCATTTGAAATTTTTATTGAAGTATGACTTTCAATGCCTTTCCTGCTTCAGTACACCAATTGATATCATATTTTCCTTTACAACTACTTATAGAATTTGTGTGGTGCTAACGGGTACTAGGTTATAATGTGTCCATGCATCATTTGATTATGAATGTGAAAAAGATATGGTCAATTTCACATGAATTTTTATCACTCACGAAGTCGAGATCTGCATAGTTTGTATTTATGTTATATTTGTATTGTTTATGCATGCAGAACATCGTTAGCCAAAACAAATGTATCTGTATCTAAAAAAAACAAAACATGGATTGCTGTTCGTTTATCTATGGTTACAAATTTTATTTTCTTGTTAATTTTGTTATGAATGCTCAAAGTTGGTCAAAATTGTAAAAATTGCAGTTAACATTAAATTACTGTAATGCCAGAAACATTGAGATATAACTATACAAAGCCAACAACTGACAAAGTTTCTGAATTTTGGACAATATTTTTTTGTATATTTGTAGATCAATTCTCAATAACTGACTCCTATTTAATCTCTGCTTGTGTTTTGTGTAATGTTTTGTTGACTGTTGTTGGTCTTTTGGTCTTGTTGTTTTTCATTTTGGTCATGGTCGTCTGGTTTGGTCATGGTCGTCTGGTTTGGTCATGGTCGTCTGGTTTTCTTCGACTTTCAATTGTTGTTGTCCTTTTGTATTTTCTCACTCTTTATACAGAAAGCAATCTCAAGAAATTTAAACTATGTCCATCATGTCGTCCTCAATGTGATATTGACAGCTGTACAGCGAAGAATATTTTATAAAGCATCGTCTTAGAAAGTGCAGAAGGCAATTGTGTAATGATAGACTTTTTGAAAGACAGCTTTAGTGTGAAATAAATTCTGAGAAAATTTATTATCACATCTTTTACGATTTTTTCAGATTTTTAAACAGTGGAAATACATAGCATAGTTTCTATTTGGAAGAAATGAGCCTCTTAGTCTATGTCATTTGATCTCCGGTGGAGAGTTGCTTCATTGGCAATCATACAGGCTTATCTTCTTAATTTTCAAAATTTGGATTCTTGTTTTATTGGTAACTGAATTGTACTGCTTTGATTGGCTAAATTATTAGCTCTCCTTGCAGGCAAAAGTAAGATACCACAGGAACAAGCATGGTGGAGTGGGAGCCCGTAAATATTTTTCACCCCGCTGCATTTTCTATGTGCCTATTCCAAGTCAGGATATAATGCACATCTTTTATTATTTCTCTACGTGCACTTATCTTCTAATTTTGACGAAATATAATAGAATTGGCTTTGAAACTGGGTAATATGTTAACTGTTCAATTATCAGAAGCATCTTAAAGTTTTACATAACATATTGTGATTGTACGTGTCCTACAAATCAATATCCTGTCAAATTCTAATAAAATAGCAAACCTTTCTTAACATCAGTAGTGCAGTCATTCTCTACGCATGTCAGGAAAAATCCAGCATTATATGTTACTGTGTCAAATGTATATGTTATCCATGATGGCGTCACAAATCCAACAAAATATAGAAAACATCCAATATACGTGATGAATAATGCTGCCAATCTTGTCCGTGTTGTAAATAAACTAGACGTCTTGCAAGCCATGTTTGGCTATGCTTTTTATGAAACGGACATATTTTAAGCCAACTACCATAACATGTGCAGCTATAATTTGACTTAACGATACTTTTGTTTGTTTGGTTTTAAAGTAACGTTATATGTGTGTGTATGTATACACATCTCAAGGCGTTAAATGTCTTGTTCTTTGTCAAGTTAAATCACAAATCATTATACTTATTATCTTATGAAAATATCTTAGTTTTAAGGTTGTGTCACAGTTCATGATTTTAAAATTAAAAATTTGTCTAAACGTGTAAAGTTCATTAAAAATTGCGTTACGGTTGTTAGCAGTGAAAGTTGGAAGGTCAAAACAGTGACGTTTCTAAAATCCAAAACTGTACTTAATGTAGTACTCGTCCATGATAACATTACATTTTCCATTTCGTTTCATTCGAATAAGGATTTATAAAGTTATGCCAAACACCAAGCTCTAATAATTAGCTAATGCCATATGTATAACATGTACATATAGTAGAACGTATATTGTATAGCTGATATCTCATTCTAAACAATAATCTAGTAAATTCAGAAATGTTTCCAATTTATTTTTATTACTGAGAAAGATGTCATAAATATAAAGCCTCGGACTTTTAATTTTAAAAAGTAAGTATTGTGTGTATGCAGCATTTACTATAATCGCAATAATCATTATAATCATGCAGCATTTACTATAATCGCAATAATCATTATAATCAATGTCTCATGTCTGTCCATAGCTTAAATATCGCAATAAAAAATATTTGCATATAAATTCGGCAGCAGTCCTTTTGCGCCAATTACTGTTTTTCAGGGGTATCATTTGCGCCAATTTTCGGAACTCATTTGCGCCAATTTACCTGTACACATATCTATCTATATATTCTTATTTTTGCTTAAAAAATATCATATTTGTTCGAAGATATTTCATCATCCGTATGGACTGAAACTCTATCTACTGCAAGATGTCTCAGTAATAGAGCGGATGCATTCCACAGTAATTATCAGTATAAACTGTTTTATGCATATCATCCGGCCTTTAATGATCGTCTTTTTGGACAATAAATGGAAGTTACACGCTACTGACATACATTAAATTTGAAGTACCCATGCAGCAGCAGTAAGAAGAAAGCATTTTTCAAAAAAGTAAACATTTGCCATGTAAACTTCCGAAATTGTATGTTTTATTTTTGGCGCAAATGATACCATGTAATTTTAAAACAGGTGGCGCAAACGTAGAATTGGAGAAAAAAAGTTGTGGCGCAAAAGGACGCATTTTTGGAGCAAATGGATCTCTCCCATAAATTCTGTACAGTTATGGGCATTGTACAAGATCGCCATTTTCGTCTTCTGTCTTTTGGTTATGTGTGAACGTGGAAAAAGTCGGGCTAATTTATGTATTTCTTATTTCGGACATTTGAAATTGTTTCTTATATTATTTATAGTTTCTGTTTAATCTTAAAGACAATTTCATTCTATTTCAACAGACAATGTGCTTTGATTTGCATTCTTAAAGATCTTTCATGTGTGTCACTTTTTAATCTAAAACTGTGAGAAAAACCATGCAAGTGATTGTGTTAATTTATGTTACACAACTATTTCATTTCATAATTATATTAATCCGTTACTGTCGTACATAGATAATTCTTTTCAATATCTGTTTTATCAGTTCTTGTCCAGGACATGTATGATAACAATGACATTAATCCGTTTTTCAATTACGGTCTATTGTTACTTTAAAGTGTTAATTTTATTTTTGTAAAATTTGTCAACTCTATTATTATGTAATCTTAATTCTTTGACAACCTGTAAACATTGTCTATCTTTATAATGTGTCGACTGAAGTTAAGTCTTCAGTCGGAGTCAGCCTTTTGAACTGACATCATCCGTTCATTAAAGTGAAAATAAAATCCATACTGAAAGTCTTCGTTTGTATTCGCTCTACCAGTTTGTGAGTTAGTTCCGCCAGTGGATTTATGTTCAATAGGCAGAGGACCAGTCTTCGGTCACTGTCATTCGTTTCGGCATCTTTGCCAGTTTTGGCAACAGAACCTGTTGCACGGTAACAAACATTCCAGTAACAATATCGTTGTCACATTTGCATACTGTTTTCTCATTTATGGATACACAATATGTAATATTTAAAAAAAAAAACGAAAATTCTATTGGAAGTATTTGAAGTATTATATTCTGGAAATAGTCAGAAAACAGTGAAATAGATATATTCATTTCCTTTGGTCTTTGGTATAATTTATTGATAATTTTATTATCACACATATATATAATCTTTACACCCGAAATCATATCAGTTTGGTCGATTTCTAGTTCAGTTTAAATGCAAATGAAAATATCATGTTTTATCTCGTGAGAACTGAACCTTTAAGTTTCTATTTACAATTGATATTATGAATATGAATCATAAGATAGTAAAGTAAGTAGATCGGTGCATGTTCCACAGGCACTTGTCTCAGATTTTTTTTTATATATATATATACCTTAATACAAGGTATATAAGGTATATAGGGAAAAATTCTGAGACAAGTGCCTGTGGCATGTTCATACTACATTGCAACACAAATTAGTCACTATCGTAGTGAAGACAATAGACTTGCTACAATGCTCTTTTTTTTATTTCCATCTTACTAATTAATATGTTTACTGTAAACTGCCATAATGCTGAATAACCCACTATACAGTTTGCCTATATACATATTGTCTATAGAGGAAGCCTCCATCTGAAGGTGTCAATATAATGGCAATCTCTTCGAAAAAAGACCAGTACCGGTCCATATCTGAGGGTTAAAGACCAGTATCGGTCCATATCTGAGGGTTAAACACCAGTATCGGTCCATATCTGAGGGTTAAAGACCAGTATCGCTCCATATATGAGGGTTAAAGACCAGTATCGGTCCATATCTGAGGGTTAAAGACCAGTATCGGTCCATATCTGAGGGTTAAAGACCAGTATCGCTCCATATGTGAGGGTTAAAGACCAGCATCGGTCCATATCTGAGGGTTAAAGACCAATATCGGTCCATATCTGAGGGTTAAAGACCAGTATCAGTCCATATCTGAGGGTTAAAGACCAGTATCGGTCCTTTTTTAAGGGTTAAAGACCAGTATCGGTCCATATCTGAGGGTTTGGATGGCATTTACATAATAGAGAATAATTGGCAAAAATGCTGAACAAAAGGGCTAAACATATTTATATATATAATAGAGAAAAACGGACAAAAAGTAGGATGTTATAATACGAAGAGAGAATATGAGGTTTGAAAATAAAAATAAATAAGAAAAATATAAGGATGAAAGATTTTGCTCTAATTGTCTTGACTAATCAGTGAAATAACAGAGTCGTCTTTAGAAAAATCTCAAAATTCCTACAGAGATCCCTGACATTAAGAAGGTGTAGACGTCGATCGAATCTATTCGACAATGTTATTATTGTACACCTTCGTCGGTTGTCGATTGTCCCACTTTTTAACATTTTAGAGTTCTGATTGTCCCACATGAAAAGTTCTGATTGTCCCACATTATTTTATGTAGTAAAATGTTCTTAGACAAACAAGGTAACTGTTGTTTGTTTTGCTAAATAAACAAGAATTAATTATAATTTGCACATTTAATATTAATTTTATAAAAGTATAAAAAAAAAATGTTTTTTAAATCATTAGATTGATACACTTTTGATTAAAAAAGATAATATTTCTGATTTATGAAATAGATCTTTTAAGGTCTTGAATTAAACTTTTTTTCTTAACCTGATTTTTGGGTTTATATATGACTCTAGAAAAATAATTGGTGACGAAAATCATATGGTGGTGCACTTATTTTTGCTACAGTCATTTGAAAGTACCCAATTCTGATGATTTTCTCAGTTTTCATCAAATGTTATCTATTTTGGGGCTATTATCATGAAAAAAATCACAGTTTCACAATTAAACTTAATTTTTTTTTCATAGTTTCAATAAAGATAGAGTGGACCAATCTGAATAGATCTAACTAAAAAAAAAACTAGAAGTAGGTGTTAATATAATATATATATATATATATTTGAGAAATTTGATTTTTTTTAATATGGGATGCACATGCTTCTGGTAAAATCATTTCTTGTACCCCCATCTATTTTCTCTAAATTTGCTGCTGTCTAGAATTTTTCCAGATCAGACTTTCCAAGAATCACTATTAAAGGTTGTTTTTCCAATCTTTTTTTTAAAAGACTTCATATTATATTATATGATACTTCAAATGTACCTACTATGTAAATATTATTATTTGTTCTTATTTTGTTCATATTTTATAAGTTATATTGATTAGTAACCTTTGATTAACTGCAACACGCTATAAAAACAAATTAATCACTATAAAAACAGTTCCCAATTGTCCCACATTTAAACTTCCCAATTGTCCCACAAACATATTCCCGATTGTCCCACAAACTTATTCCCGATTGTCCCACAAAATTTCATTACCTTTTTACCTGTAATTTCAAAAAGTGGGACAATCGGGAAGACACCTTCGTCCGAGTTCAAAAAAAATAATGCTTAAAAGTTAATTGAAATAATTAATGGTCAATATTTTTATAAAGGATCTTTTGGTATTTAAGGTAAGGTTTGAGCTTAAGCCTGCAACTAAATACAATTATAGTTATGTTTTTCTATTAAAAGAAGCTTTTAATATAAGGTCAATATAAGACAATAAATACGTCATTTAAGGGGATAAATGCATAAAAGTACAAATGCAGTTCATGGATTTATAAAATAGCATTATGTTAAAATGTAAATTTATCAAATGCCCCATGAATGGTTGTTAAGATCAGTTGTGTATATATGTCCCTGTAAAGTTCAAAACGTATATCACTGTATAGGTAATGTATATTATTCTAAATATGTAACAGATATTGGTATATTGTATGTAACTTAAATAATATCCACTAAAGTTGTTATAATTTTCCCGTTCCAAAGACAAGTACAGATTAAATATCCTGAAAAACTTTTGTTGCAATAAGAGTAATCAATAATGAAAACAACATATCAAATAAAGAAACTGAAGATAATAAGTTTACTAATCATAGGAAATTAAAATATTCAATTGTAATAATCATATATTGCTCATGGTTAGTAAAATGTAGTGATTTCTCCATCGATGAAGTCACAATCGAAGAATTGAGAACTAGATGGTGGGGAAAATAAATATCACTTAAGATTAGTAAATTAAATCAAAATAGAGCCACAACATATTTAACCGTCTTCTATTCCTAATTTTCCAAAGATAGATACATCAAATAATGTTGGTGTTCATATAAACCTACTATAAATGATATATGAACCTCAGTTACCCAGAAAATTATTTTATTGCACACTAACTCCTATACTTGAAAATTCAACTAGGGCCAACATTCGGACCTGCACACCTAACACACATGTGGAGTGATACCTTAGTAATGACTAAATGTATCGATAAGTCCTCTTGAAATTGATACTGGATTTAAGGAATTTCTGGCAAATGTTCAGACTCCTTGTTGGTTTTCTTCCATCAATACAAAGCAAAATGTTTTACCCCATAACACCCATTTTCTTTTTATATAAGACACTTCAATAGCACACAAAAGGTCACAAAACCAGGTTCAACTGACCATTTTGTCTTACAATATTTTATAACAAGTCAGGAAAATAGTAGTTGATATCTTATAGTTCGTTTCTTTGTATTTTGCATTGTTGTTTGATTGTTGTTAAACTCGGTGTTTCTGTTGGTTCGTTGTTTCCCTCTTATTGTTGATATGTTTCCCATGGTTTTAGTTCAATCGATTTGTGACTTTTGAACAGCGATTTACTAAAGTTGCCTTTATTTACCAAAGTTTAATAAGCAGATTCTTGATTTTTTTAATTTGATTTGAGATCCACATTATTCCAATGCAAATACGAGGTATAAGTCATAGTCAGCCTTTTCCTGCCATTTTGTAAAAATCAAATATTTCGAAAAGCAGCTCTTTTTAGCTTAGAATGAAATTCAAAACAGTGTGGCTGTGGCCATTGATTGACACATTAAATTCATCCATTGACTGGGACAATTTAGGTGAACGTTTGTATGTAACGACCACTGCTTACTATGTACTTTTTAAAGACACTTAAACTATTGGGTCACCAAAGGTTCTCAACACCTTAATAAAGTAATTCGGAAATAACACGATGTTTTGATTTATATCAATAATATAAATCAAAATATAAAGGTTATTCCTGATTATTTTTTCGAATTATTTTATAATTAAAGGTGTTAAGAAACCTTTGGTGACCCCACAGTTTAAATGTCTATCGTAGGTACGTCGTGAACAGTGGTCGTTACAGACAAACGTTAACGTAAATTGTCCCAGTCAATGGATGAACTTGTGTCAATCAATGGCCATAGCCACACTGTTTTGAATTTCATTCTATTTTGTTCCGCAACTTATGCTCTGCCGACTTCTAGTATCAGCTCTATTTTTTTCCCAACTAAGTGCATCCTTAAGACAATTTAACCAAACGACTTCACTTATTTGATCCAAAACTCTCTGAATCTATCAGTTCCAGATTTCTAATACCAAGGTGACCATGGATGCACTTTGTTTAACGTTGGTTTGGTTTTTTTTTACGTACATAAAGCTTTCAATATGATCAAACTCATAACAGAATTAAAGCTAAATAAATGTTTAAATACTTTCCTTCGTCTTGGTGTGTTTTTAATTTCACTTTTGCACCTGAAAGCAACTAGGTTTCACAATCAAAAATTAAGTCAGAACTTGGTTTTATCCAACATAGCCACGATTAAGGACTAGACCACACGAATTAAAATTATTTGCACTGAAATCGAAGAAAACTATCAACAACGTTTTAATGAAATCCAAATATCAGATGCATCGGAATCGTAAATGTAACCTGTGCATAGAAGCCAATGTAATGATTTGCAATCAAAACCATTAATTTATAACTTGAATATGTCAAAACCAATGTAAAAAAAGAACATATTTGGGAAATATAACAGAACGGACCCAATGGTGACCTGATACATAAAAACAATCATATGTCTATCTTTTAACTGGCAGAGATAAAATGAATTAACATATCATTAAACACAACTACTAACAAAGATCCTGACTTAGGACAATAAAATGACCGCATGGTGGGGGTAAACTAGTTGTTTCATTCCTATAATCCAAAAATTCTTAATAGTGTTGCCAAATACAGCTAAGGTAATATAATTTTGATGTAGAAAAGCCGTAGTCTGTTATCCAAGTGGGAGGTGAAATACGACCTTGTTCATGATAATGCTTTAACCAAGTCCACAAAATGAAATTGAATGACCAAGTATCCGAAATTTGCACATTTAATTAAAGATCTAGACCGATTGTTTTCTGCCTTTTTACGATTCAGGTGCTACTTTAAATACTATTTTAAAAGACTGTGCTAGTTGAAAATGCAGCACATTGGCAAAAACGAAACCTTTTCACTTAGTTAGAGATTTATATCATAAATGCATTTTTTTTATTGATATAAAGTTATATATGAAAAGTTTAAAACAGAAAATGTTATTTTGAATCAAGTATTTCTTGCACGATAAATCAACTTTATAGTATAGCGTAAACATTCTAAATCAGGAACATCATTATTTAAATGGTCCACTGTCATATCAATGTCAATGAACATTATCCGCATAAGCTTTTGCGATGTACCTTGTTATTCCGTTTAATTTCTTCAAATCATTCATAAATACCTCGGATATTAATTTAAATCCCAATACGCTTGTACAATTCCTTTATGTAGCAATGGTCCGTCTTTATGTAGAAAAAGTGCTGGCCAAACAACGTATTTTACTTTGTTTCCGCTCTTGACAAATTCCTTGTATGTGTTCTTATCAAAAGTTTTGCCTTGTGTTATGTCTCCATCTAAATACATTACGGGATCTTGAATAACCATACACCAACAAAGATTAACACATTGATCAAAGAATGGCGTTTTCATTAGATACTCCATTACGTCTCCATTTTTATTCACATATTCCCAGTTATGCATAGCTGTTTTCCCGATAATCTTATTAGCAAGCAAATGTTTCACAAAATGGTCAGACTTCTGTATTCTTTGTACGACTACATCTTTGCACGCGGGAAAATTGTAAAAATCACTTCTAGAATTAACGTTGAGACACAACGTTTCTGAAATTGTTTTTCCAATGTTATCTATCTGTTCATCTGCCAGTGATAAACATTCGTTATAACAAATTTTTAGTAGTTGGCAAAGATGGAGTACAATCACTTCCTCTATATCAATATGTTCACTGACACTGTAGAATGATTTTATGTCATTGATGAATTCCATAGCATCTGTCCATTCGTTATCATACAGTTCTCCATATTTATCACCAATTTTCATCGGACGATTAGGATCTCCAAGATCGGTAATTGTGGGATTTCCCTTGCTCAGTTTCTCACTAGCAATACTACTAAGCCTAGTTTGGAGTTCGTCTTTTTCTTGAATTAGATATTTTATATTTTCTTTTTTCTCTTTAAGAATCTGTCGAAGATTCATTCTTTCCGTTTCGCATTGGCTCAGCTTATTGGTGTTATCCTTAAAACGTACTTGATGACCTTTTATTTCTTCTTTCAGTTGTAGTATATTCTCTTCTTTTTCTTTAACTGTGGTTTTTGTTTGCTCTCGGGTTTGTCTATTTTCCTCATCAATTCTATTCTTCTCGCTTTGAACTTGTTTCAACAGATCTGATTGATTCTTTATTTTACTATTAAGGTACTCGATTTCTTTATTGTGTTCTTTTTGTTGTTTCTCTATAGTGTCATATAACTTTTGTTTTTCTTTCCATGCATCGGATGCCTTTACTTTTAATTTAGAAATTTGCTTGGCCTTGAACTGTGGATCATACGATAACTTATTCATTTTCTTTATTTCAAGTTGTTTTTGGTTTATGTCGCATGTCAATTCATTTGTCAATTGAGCCATTCCTGTCAGCTGCTCCACAAATCCTTTTTCCTTTTGAATGCCATGCTCTTTCATCATATGGAATTGCTCTGTGATATAATTCATTCGATCAGCATATGAGTCCATGTGATTGTTGTCTAATCTTTTGACCATGTATGTTTCATTTACATGAAAACGACTGTCTTCCAGTTTATTATTGCAGTCTTTTACAAATTGGCACGTTTCCTCTGACAGTTGTATCATGTAACTTATCTCAGTTTTTGACGTTTCTTGTTCTGATTTTAGACCAACGACTTCCCTTTTCAGCGATTCATTCTGTGTTAGAATTTTTTTATATTGGCTTGAAACCATGTCTGTGTCTTTAACCTTAAATGCGTCATCAGATGCTAACTTGTCAACCTCTTCATCAATCATGCCTTTTTGTGGATGTACATTTTGTAACTTTCCGAACTGCTCATCTAAGTTATATATGTTTATTAATCCACAAAGAAATGTTAGTCGGTCAGGAGGTTTTTCAAGCTTATTCATTTGTTTTGCAAAAGTTTGCCATTTATGCAAAAACAGTAGTGGAAATACAGCTCTTGACGTTTTAAATTCCGACATTTTCTCTCTGACACTTTGGATGTCTCTCTCCATTTCAGTGGCATATTCTTCTAGATATTGTTTGTGTTCGTTTAGTTCTGATAAAAGCTTACATTTCCTCTCTGAAATACAATCAACTATCTTTTTACACTGATTTTCTATTTGAATTGTTAAGGTTTCTAGGAGTTTCTTTGTATCAGAAGTCATGTCAAATGAACGTTTTTCATCACTCTCTGTATATTGTTCCGATTGTACGATAAATAAAGCCTCAGTTAAACCCACGATCGAATGATCATCATGGACCTCTATTGTCTGACAGAATTCGCATACTAAATGTTGACACTGGAAACAATATCCGGTCACAGAATTAGGAAGTTCGCTGTGAATTCCACAGAGATGACATTTACTGTCCTTGATATATGAACATACACTTGCGTCATGAAGTTCATAGCATTTTTTACAGCACTTAGTCCCACAGTTTTCACAAAACTGAATCCAATCATTAGATCCGCAAATATTACAAGTCTCAAAAGTATTCGACATTTTGATTAATTAACTAGTCCAAACAGAAAGTACATATCCAAAATTGTATTCCTATTACAGTTGTATGTAAAAGGGACCAAACTGATTTAAAAACATTTATTTAAAAAGTAGAGGTTTTTTTTTGTTTTTTTTTTAAATATTTGCAATATTGATATCGTATATGACTGTCACGAGATAAAGTCTAAAAATAAGTTTTAGTAAAATATAGATATCTATAGAAGATAATTTAAGTCACGAGGAGAACAAATGTACAAACATGAATAGGCAAGACCTTGTGAAGTTTATATCACGATTAGAACGGTACATTTTAAGCAAATGATTTTGCAGTATCTGTAATATTTTATTGTGTTGCTTTTGTATCTACTTGACATAAAAGCTACTTTTTCTCTTTCTATATAGTAATTGACCATGCCACTCCCTATGTCGTTCATTCCTTGAATGTTTCGAATGTGGTTGCCTCTGTCAAATTGTAAATACTAAACCCATGATTCCGTTTAGTTAGATATAAAAAGGCCCCAAGTATGATAAATAACATGACTACATGACCATTTAGTCTATGATCAATTTTGCCTGAGGGAGTTCGATTTAGTACGACCAGTTTGATTTATCAACAGAGAATTTAAGAATAAATTGGTCAAGAAGAAACAAAGGGTGAATTTGATAATTTAACTGTTGTTTTCCTAGTTGCGATCAGTATATTGGGGATGCATCGATATATTTGCGTTAAAACAGAACACTTTTCATTTCAAGTTGGCATCAATTGCATAATTTTTTGTTTGTACGGTGTGGGTGTAGCATCAGTTAGAGGCAACGGTAATTCAGCGATTTTCAAAAATCATAAATATATAAGTAAGATACAATTCAAGGTAACACATAGAAAATGAGGGAAACGCTCGAATTCCGAAATCAAATTGACCTCGCGGAACGATAGGGAAATCAACATTTCTGCTATGCCTGCAGTACACGCTGGTACGTAAAAAAAGTAAAATTACAAAAATACTGAACTCCGAGGGAAATTCAAAACGGAAAGTCCCTAATCAAATGATAAAACACATCAAACGAATGACAACAACTGTCATATTCCTGACTTGGTACAGGCATTTTCAAATTTAGAAAATGGTGGATTGGTTTTATAGCGCCAAATCTATCACTTGTATGACAGTTGCGTCAAATTCCATTATATTTACAACAATTTGTGAACAAAACAGACATAATAGGTAAAATAGTCGCAATATGGATACAGCAGAAAATCTTTAGAATTATTCAGAACGGATCCACAATCAGTAATAATATTTCAATCAGGATTAGGATAAACTCGATAAATTGATGGATCATACTTCTTGTCCCTATATTGACATTTTTGTCACCTTTGATTATTTAAGTATCAGACGAAAGTTTCCATGTTGTGTTTGTTTTGTAGATGTATCCTTAAATACTATGTAGTTCCACATCATTGCTTTTGAATCCATATATTGCATCAAAGATAAACCGACCTCCAAATAATCCAGGAATCTATAATGAAGAGTTTTATAATGGAACGCATGCTTTACTACACATTCGTAAAAATCGAATAATTGATGTTGAGATTTTTCTCTTCAATATTTGGTAACAATTTGACATAAATCTATGCTCATTTTGGAGGACTAGAAATGAATGTCTGTTATACATGTTATATATTGTAATTATTAATTTTAAACGGTCGTTTTGGTACAATTTTGGTATCGTGATTCTATACACGTAAACCAGCATATTTTTGTTTAGATAACAAACAAAACACATTGAGTACATGTATCAAATCAGTGCATTTTACTCAACAGCAGATTTACCAGAGCTTGCCTTTACAAAACAATAATATATACTGGATAAGAAACTTGTTAGAAATGGAAATCACTAGCATACAGTTAGAATATTGGCTCATCCAAAGACGTGTTTTGCTTCATTTCTTTCATTTCAAAAGTTTCAAGTTCAGCAAAATAATATTTAATAACAGATAACTTTAAGTTATTACTTATCAAATGACCAGGCATGATAATTATAGTCACAAATGGTCATATAATACTATATTGACGGTTAATACAGACAATAGTACAACGAATTTACTCCAAATGGAGGGAAATGGTGAGTATAGTTTGGTTA
Source organism: Mytilus edulis (assembly GCF_963676685.1). Lineage (NCBI taxonomy): Eukaryota > Metazoa > Mollusca > Bivalvia > Mytilida > Mytilidae > Mytilus > Mytilus edulis. The sequence goes on from NC_092345.1 coordinate 4,596,248, forward strand.
ATAAAATCATAGTTAAGCCGGTTCTGGTTTTTTTTTTGTCCATTTTTATGATTTGATTATCAGATATCTGTCCATGACAGACCTAGTTATTATGCCGATATGTGTTACATAATTCGGTAACATATTTAACCTGTTAAACTACTGCCAGTATGCTTGTACGATTCATTTGTAAAGCATCGGTCCGTCTTGGTGTAAGAACAATGCTGGCCAGACAACATATTTTACTTTGTTTCCGCTTTTAACAAATTCTTTGTATGTATTCTTGTCAATTGATGTGCCTGGCTTAATGTCTTCGTCTAAATACATTACGGGATCTTGAATAACCATACACCAACAAAGGTTTATGCATTTTTCAAAAAAATGTGTTTTCATTAGAAGCTCAATTACGTCTGCACTTTTGTATGCATAATCCCATGCATTCATCGCTGTTTTGCCAATAATCTGATTTTTGAATAGATCATTCGCAAAATGTTCATGCCTTAATCTTCTCTGAGTTGCGACATCTTTGCAAAGAGATAAATCGCAAATTTCCTCTCTAGAACTGATGTTGAGACAAAATGTTTCTGCAAGTGTTTTGCCAATCTTATCTATCTGTTCATCTGCTAGTACTAAGCATTCATGGTAACAACTTTTTAACAACCTACAAAGATGAAGTACAAGTATTTCCTCAAAATCTGGGTGTACACTGTCGCTATAGAATGGTTTTATGTCATTGGTGCATTCCATAGCATCTGTCCATTCATTATCATATAATTCTCCATACTTTTCACCAATTTTCATTGGACGATTTGGATCTCCAAGATCGGTAATAGACGGGTTCCCCTTAACTAGTTTTTCTCCAGCAACACTACTTAACCTTGTTTGAAGGTCGTCTTTTTCTGTTTTTAATTGTGCTATGGTGTCTTCTCTCTCTTTAAGGAGGTAACGGATCTGAGTGGTTTCGACTTCGTTGTGTTGAAGTCTCTTTTGTAGTAGATTTACATAGTCCTGTGAACTTTCAGTACATCCTTTACCTTCCTCTTTCAGATTGAGTCTGTTTTCCTTCCTTTCACTGAGTATTTTTTCATATTTTTCTTGTAACTCTCTGAAATCTTTTTTTAAATTAGCAGTCGTTTTCTCTTTCTTTGTGAACGTCTTTAAGTCGTTTCTTAAGCCTTTCGTTCTCTTCTCTGTGTTGTACTCTAACTTTCTTCAGTGTTTCATATAAGAATTGTTCTCTTGGCATGTCAGCAGATTTCGGCTCTTCCCATTGCGATTGGGAATCTTTCACAGAGTTATCTATTTTCCTCCCTTGCAAACTCATCTTGTTATATGATTTGTTTATTTCCTCCATCATCCTGACGTTAATTTGGTCATTTCACCAGGTGTTTTTATTACACATGTGTTAGTCAGTTTCTTTCTGATAGAAGCTCTCTTTCAATTCAATATGTTTTCACTAATGTGGAAATACGATTTGCCGCGATTTTATTTAATTTCTGTCAAGAAAGTACCATTTTGAATTTTGGCAACATTAAGTCCTTGAGAAACATTGTTTATTTCTTTCATTGTGATAATTTCATAGAATTTATTGATATACGTATCCATAAATTTCTTTTCAACTGCACTTATTACATAACATACTTCCACTGTTCCCGCACATACGTGTCAAATTATAAAACTAACCACTCCTATAAAACTCGGGCATTAGTTGCTTTGTATTGTTTTATAATACTTTTGTGTTAAAAAGAAAGTAAGATTACAAAACATGACTCAAGTGGTCGTAATGTGAACGAGAGCAACACGTGATCACACGTGTCATGATAACAGTCAATGACTTTCTATAGAAAAGTCATTAACCTCATTATTAACAAGGGTTGCAATATTGTTATCTTCGCGTAACCGTCCCGAGTCGTTTTCTAAAAATAACTTTAAAGTAAACAATTGACAATTAAACCAGTAATTATGAAGGAAGTTAGAAGTGAAATATATATACTATGTATATCTATGGCAATTCGTTTTTTTTATTTTTTTTATTCCATTTTCAATATATTTAAAAAGTACTTGAGATATCTTATGAATTAAATATTTTTAAAAGTTATATCAATATCTTAGTAGTTATTTAGGCCTCGGCGGTGTAATGGGAACGCTTAACTGTGATGTTAACGCCGAAGTGCGATGGTTTTACGCCGAAGTTCGATGGACCTTTCGCTGAAGTGCGATGGCTTGGTATGAAGTTTGAATATTGTGACGTTTTCAGATACAACTTTATTAGACAAAATGGATTAGTAGGCAGGATAATTAGTTTATGTATATGAAGGTTTCATGTGTACAAAGGAAAGGAAACAGAGACACACAAACAATTCATATCCCGTACATGCAGTTTTGAGCGTTGGACGTGAAGAATACATAAATAGGTAAAACTAAGTCAGACAGCAAATCATGGGGAACAAAGCGGCTAAAAGATTAGCTCGGCCTGCATATGGGCTAACCAGTGCTTGGAAGTAAAAAAATGTATGCCGCTGAAATGAATGCTGCTTTGTAAGAAAACCCGCACTGTAAGTCTAATTTGATGTCCTTATAGTATTAATCTTCTACAACGGGTTAGTCCCGAATGATACCTGCTTGGTGTACTTCTCAATTTCTGCTGCTCAGCGGAGAAACTGCTAATTCTCAATAATTTGACAGAACGTGCGTCATATCTCACTAAAAGTAAAACATGTATGTTTATTTCTTACAAACTGTTATGATTCCAGACAAATGGATGAATGAGTGTTGTAAGCAAATTCTTAGCTATAAGATAACAAGAACAAATTACTAGTATATTTGATAAAAATATAGATGGACCTTGCTAAGTCATTAATATAGACCGCCGTGCTGAACCCGTTTTTTTTATATATAAAGAAATGTCCATTATAATACTAAATATGAAAAAAAGTAAAATCACAAAAGTACTGAACTCAGAGGAAAATCAAATCGGAAAGTCCCTAATCACATGGCAAATTCAAATGACAAAACACATCAAAAACGAATGGACAAGAACTGTCATATTCCTGACTTTGTACAGGCATTTTCAAATGTAGAAAATGGTTGATTAAACCTGGTTTTATAGCGCTAAACCTATCACTTTGTACAACAGTCTCGTAATCCAGTGTATTTTCTGACTCCATATTGCTGTGTGTGCTAACTGAATGATTAACTTAAAAATCAAAGTCTTCGGTTTGGCCTGACCAGAAATTTTTTTTTTTATTTTCTTATTGCAACGCTACCACGCTAACCACTTCACCGCCACCTGAGATGGGGTTTTAACTTCAGACCATCGCATTTAGCTATTACATACAACGCACTTCAGTGTAAACAAAATCGGTATTTTTGTTATTTTACTTTCATCACAATATTGTGCATTACACTAATACAAAGTTCAGGACTTGGCATTTGGTATAAGCAACAAAAAATATAAATCAAATCTAACCAAAGTCGAGAGGATGTCTATATTTCCATTCCCCATTCAACCCTTTGAGGATCATAAAAAGTGAAATAACTAAAATACCGAACTCCGTGGAAAATTCAAATGGAAAGTCCCTAATCACATGGCTAAAATCAAAAGCTAAAACACACCATACGAATGGACAACAACTGTCATATTCTCGACTTGGAACTGTCATTTTCTTATGTAGAAAATGGTAGATTAAACCTGATTTTATAGCTAGCAAAGGCTCTCACTTGCAAAACAGTCGCATGAAATTCCATTATATTGTTTGAACAAAACAAACAGACATAATAGTTTAAAATGTCAAACATATATAGGGGTTCAGCAGTCAACATAGAAACACAAAAAGGCATAATAGACAAATCACATAAGAAACACAAAAGACAAAAATACAACAATTTACTACAATGCACATTAGCACGGTGACAGTTAGTTGCTATTTGCGATGAAAATATTCCATGTTCCTTATTTTGAAAATCGTGTTGGTAGGAACGCCATATTACGTTCAAACTGGAAATAAATGAATTAGCCACCAAGTGCAAATGTTGCTGGAATAACATACATTAGGTATGCTCGAGACCAAAACTTTATGATAGCACCTTTATGTAGAGCATAAAACAATATAAAAACCTCTAAAGCTAGCTATATAGTTACTAATCATTAATAGAGACAACCTTTGTTTTTAATACAAATAATATACTAGTAAATAGATATAGGAAGATGTGGTGTGAGTGCCAATGAGACAACTCTCCATACAAATAACAATTTAAAAAGTAAACCATTATAGGTTAAAGTACGGCCTTCAACACGGAGCCTTGGCTCACACCGAACAACAAGCTATAAAGGGCCCTTAAAATTACTAGTGTAAAACCATTCAAACGGGAAAACCAACGGTCTAATCTATATAAACAAAACGAGAAACGAGAAACACGTATGTATTACATAAACAAACGACAACTACTGTACATCAGATTCCTGACTTAGGACAGGTGCAAACATTTGCAGCGGGATTAAACGTTTTAATGGATCCAAACCTTCTCCCTTTTTCTGAAACAATAGCATAACATCACAACAAAGAAAAACATACGATAAAATATCAATTGGCAGACTTAACTCAATCAAAAAACGTATGATTAAACAATGAACGAATAAATTTGATCTGCGATATCCGAATACAAATGCACAGTTAATTAAATATTAGAGACAAACATTCATGACCAAAAAGCTAACAAACAAATTCAAACACAGGACATGACTGAGAAATATTTAACCAATCAATGTTCACTTTAGAAAAAAACCGGTTTTTTTATAATCTTGAAGTTTATACAAATGTTGTAAGAATAAGTGAAAAATTGAAGATATTACAAATAATAGTAAAGACTGCTTTGTATACATTAGAACTGCTTGAGTTACACACTTACAAATTAATTAGTTCTCACAGGGGAATTTGAGAAGCTGTTGGGATATAAAAACTTACTGAGTCCAGCGTCCTATACTCGCTCTACTGAGTTATGCTTTCGTTGTTCGGACGATACATCACTCGCCGACTTAATCTAGTACATCATGACTAGTGGTATAATGATATCCCGGCGACTATTGAACAGTAAACCAACAACTGTACCGACCCAGTATTGGTAAAATCAAAGAATTTTGTCGATTTAAATATGTGTATTGTGTGTTTCTTGTACAAGATACTAAAGGAATAATTTAAAAACATAAGTCAAAGAAAGACCGCCAACAATAGCATAGCAAAACGAGAAAGACAAAAAAAAGACAAACAGTACTCCAAATAACAGTTCATAGAAAACTAAAGATTTTGCACGAATTCCAAAATCTAGCGAGGTCTTATGTGCTCTGGAAGGGTTATTATATCCTGTTTTACAAGTGGCACATGTATTGCTGTATGTGAAGCTTCAGGTTGATCAGGTACGATCACAACAAAAAGTTTGAAAATACAAATTAAAAAATCAAAATCCTTTATTGCAAATTTAAACAACAAATCAAATACATTAATTATGATATTAACCAATGTTTTGCCATTTACAGTTGATTCTAGATCTGGGGTCAGACGAATGTCTATTGTCTATGTCGGACTCAGTTCTACGTTTGTGTAAAATCTCGCCATTTATAATATCCACTGGAGACAGATCGATATTTGGCGGGACACTGTCATGTGCCAGAACTGTCGTTAGCCAATCATTGCTGTTCATTCGTCCTGCAGATTGGTTATACAAACGTTCGTGAAAAACGGGCTGTGATGGGATTCTAGAAATGTCTGAAAAGTTAAACGGGAATATATTAGTTTTACTGACAAGACATAAGTGTAATTAAGAACAATTAAACAATAAATATTTAAGTTTCAGTTTAATGGTATGCCTGTAATTTTGATGGTTGTTTTCTCCTCTCCTTCTCTGCTTTGTAAAACAAGTGATTAGGAATTTTCTTAGTACCATTTAGAGACTACTGAATGGTGAAAAAATTAAGCAAGTCCGCTCATCATACAATAGTATACAATGAATTCCCGATTTTTTTTTTTATTTTAACGTCATTTTTGAAAGATATTAATCTCAATGGTCACGATGCATACTAATCAAATTTAAAACATATCAAATATTTAATAGAGAATCATTAAATAGAAATAAAATTCCTTGCAGAGTACATCATACAGCAGACCAAAAGATCTTCTTGCATATGTTAAAGACGTCATACTGGTGACTCCCCCAAACTAAAAGAGTCCCAAATCGTCAGAATAAAAATGTTAATATTCACAGTTTTCTGTATAACACTTTTGTAATAATGAAACTATGTTCTTTCACTTTGAGAATGGAAATGCAAACATGTTTTACTAATGTAAGGATACTACATTTCGACGCTTTGTAGTGTGATGTGATGTATATATCATATCTACATTTTGGAGCAAAGTATTAAACAAATTATCATTAGAACATTTCAAAGTGAATTACCGTTAAAAGTTTTGTTTCGTGCTAATAAATCATGATCTTAATTTTGCATCAAGCTGATAACAGCAGATCGTGCAAGGTTAATTAACATTTTCATACAACAGAAAATGTTTCACTCGTTTTTTTAATAACTACGTTATACCTTGTGAAAATCTTCCGTTGTGGACTTCAGGTTCGTCGTAACTGGTTTCCACAGCATGATTATGGGGTGATGACTTTTTGTCCTTTGCTCTTTTATTTTGGAACCACACTTGTATTACTCTATAGTCTAGACATAAATCTCGGCTCAATCGTCTTCGCGCTTCACGGGTTGGTTTTGGATTTTTGCTGTAAGCTTTTGTCAAGCATTTTAACTGTTGTGGACTTATGCTGGTTCTGTGTCGTTTACCACTTCCGGTGGAACATTCTGAATCACTATCGTCTTGCGAATCTACAAAACAAGAAAATTGCAAATTTTATCTTCAATTGCCAGAAACAATAAGTCGACTCCATTTTAAAACTGATAAGTATGGTGATTTCATATCTCAATACACGAAATCACCTGACTAAGCCAATATTAAATTAAAAACAAAATGCCATTTGTTGAATATCCTTTGTTTTGGATGTTTGGCCGGAAGTCGCTAACGCAGACCTCCAATACAATTCAACATAAAACAAAGACATAGAACAGAAACAACAACATGAAACAAAGACAAATGAACAAAAGAAAAAAGAAAACAAACAAAACGAAAACAAATTAGTTAACCAATGAAAGATAAATGAAATAAACAAACCGGCATCTCGAGGTCAACATATGATACAGTTTTACATAGAAAGACTTTGGTTTCTAAATTAGCGAAACTGTTTATAATTTATTAGAATGAACTGTGGGGAAACATGACAAATCAATTATAAATTGAGAGTTGCTTAACTTACCATTCGTCCGTAAGGCTCGGTAATCATCACCACATACGAGTTTGTTGTCGTCTGAAAGGTAAAACTGTTCCCCTGTCTGTAATGGACGATAGCAGACGACACACTTGAAACACGTCTGATGGTAGACGTTTTTCTGAACTCTTTGTACATACTCGTTATCAGACAGAACCAATTTACAGCTAGAACACCGGAACGGGTGTGATCTGTATAAGAAAAGAAATATCAACATTCAATTCAGAATTAAAAAAAACGGATAAATCATAATACAATAAATTGTATTTTATGATTGTATACTAAAGGTAACTCATTTAAAGAATAAAATAAAAGCAAAACAAAACAAAACAAAACAAACGATAAGAAAAACAAAATTATGGGATACAAACAAACAAACGTCAGAAGCGCTTTTCTGGGTTTACTTTCATCATGAAAGCTCAAAACAAATTTAGAATAAAAGGATATATTGTTTCTTGAATGCGTTAGGAGGTTATGACCAAAAGGCACTATTGCTAATTGTTGAAGACCGTTCCACTGAAATTAACCCCTAAACCTTAGAAAACCAATGCATATGTGTTAAAAGTTAGGGATACTCCACTCGACAATTACGTAACGAAGACATTCTTAAATTGCTGATCTTAAAATTCATTTTGGTTTTGCATTTTGTTATTTCAGTTAACTCACCTTATATAATCTTCATAACACAACAAATTACTACCGTTTCCATAGCAACTGTTTCCCAATGGTTTTTCACACATAGAACATTGTAAACATGACGGGTGCCACACTTTGTCATGGATACGTAATAATGACTTGTCGTATATGATGTTACCACATCGAGCACACCCAGGAACACCTAAAGACAAAAATACAATATAAATATGTGTTAGTGTGCAGATTAAGACAATTTGAAAAACCTGTCATGCAGTTATAAATAATGCTTTTCATTGCTGCACAATGACCGGCTTGTAAAATATGGGGAATTAATAATCAAGTTTCTTTAATGAACTTTTATATTTGTTTTCCCGTATTTTGTGAAGTAGTTTATACTTCTTCAATATAGATTGATGGTGTGTTTATGTTCACTATTATCATGGATTATGTCGAATTCAAAATATCTTGTATTGTTCTAAAAGGTTACTCTATGTATAGAAATATTGTTAATTTTCTCATCCGACAGTAAAATCCAAGAGCAATTAAATCTATTTTTGGCTGTGTTGATTGCATTTCAAGTCGGATTACTCGTAATTTAATCAAATGTTTCATGAAGAGAAAGTACCATGTTTTCTGTACGTTGAAAAAAGCGTTGCTTGAAAAAAAAACTCTTTCATTGGTCCGCACGTTGTCTATAAAAAGTGGGGAATAACAACCACTATCCAGCAACTCGTAAGTCTTATTTGCCTGTCTTTTATCCTGGTCGGCCTATATTATCGAAATCAAGCCTATCGTATGTATACTGTTAATATATAATTGTTCTCTTCCTGAAGTTGCACGAATCAGTTGCCACTTGACGTTAAGCAAGAACTTGAACAATTATCAATCTACTTTGGACTTTCCGGTTTGTGTATTACGTTTTTGAATATCTGTTCCTTTTACGTTTTATCAGAAGTCCATTACTAGGTGGTAATGGACTTCTGGTTTTATCTATATCTTCTTCGTTCAAATATCTACATTTTTCATCATTGAATAATGACAGTTATATTGAATTTGATATATACTATTCCTCATCTTTTTGGTAAAAGTTACGAAGTTTAAATAAAAAAAAGTGTAAAAAGAAATTAACAGTGATTCACTGACAGAAAACTAATACCAAACCTTCTGACGAGCAAAGAAAACAAAACAAAATAAAAAAAATAATTGAAAAAAAAAAACATCTTCCTTATGCGTGTGGATTATATCCGCTGAAAGAAACAGTAAGAACTTAATGAGAATAGATTTTTAAAAGTCTGAAAATATGTTTGTGTACAGTGAACGATAACACTTTCAAATTCGTTTTTCGCCGATCTTCGTTAAAATAAAAAAAAAATTAAACGGATGAAAATCAGAGATGGACTGCATTTACACTTGCATTAATATATATATACTTTTTGTTGCGACAGTAATGCTTTTAAAATATTTGTACATACCGCCTTTCCACGAATCAATATTCTCTGGGTCTGAAGCTGTATCGGACGTGTTCGGAGATGAATATTCCATTTTATAAAATTTCGACTATTTCAACCAACTAGCATCAAATAAATGATTGTTTATTACAACTCTTTCAGTAATGATTTGTAAACCTTATATGCCTGTATTTTCAAAGTAGTAAATGTCAATGTGACTTAGTTAAATAGTTTTGATAATATGAGATGTCTCTGGGATGAGCTACGTTTATAATACCTCAAGTATTTTTATTTGTCTGATTTATCTGAAATCCGACTGAGTAATTACAAATTATCTGTCTGGCCTGATAAAAGTCTTGACCAAAACTAGACATAAACAAACGACTCCTTCCGGTGTTTATTCAACAATAACTTCTGATAATTAGGTTAATTGGTGATAACATGTGGAGGGTCGCGTGTTTCTTTGTTTGTTTGTTTGTTGTGATCACTTGTCCATTGATGTTCTTTGACGGGTCGATTACACGTGTTAACGGAAAACAAACAAAGTGATTGGTGTGAGTGATCGATACTATTAGAATGTCTGATCATGTCTGAGCAATACAAATTTATTTTGAGACGTGTATTTATTATTATTTTTTTTTAAATTTACTTATTTTATTTTCTCTCGAATATTTATATAGGCTTTAAATTGGTATAATTATTTTGTAATAGAACTCTTTACTCAATGTAGAAATGCTACTGGAAATGTTAATTAACTTAATCTGTTTATATAACATTCAGTCTATACCATATATATATAACAAAATTATATCTATAGGCTTTTATACATAAAAAATCATTGTACGTACATAGTAATGTTTCTTGTGAAATCGATAGGTTTTTTTAACTTATAATATTTTTAGATAATCGTCAGATTGTTGTTATATTTTGGCATATTTTATTATTTTTCGAAATTCTTATCACTCGAAAAGGAATAGATTTCAAATGGATAACATTAGAGAGGTGTGGGGCATGTGATTAGTTTTACAGGCCCTAGGGGTACATGTACCATTATTTAAATTCTACTTTTCTTTGTGGTGGTATTTTTTTTAAAATACTCTTAATAACTTTTTTATTTTATCTATGATGTATAATTATAATACATCCTGTTTTGTGATATTTAAATTTATCTTTATTTGATTTTGTTTCTTCAAAATCCTTATCAGAAAAAGAATAAATTATAAAAGCTGTAGAATGGTTTTATGTCATTGGTGCATTCCATAGCATCTGTCCATTCATTATCATATAATTCTCCATACTTTTCACCAATTTTCATTGGACGATTTGGATCTCCAAGATCGGTAATAGACGGGTTCCCCTTAACTAGTTTTTCTCCAGCAACACTACTTAACCTTGTTTGAAGGTCGTCTTTTTCTGTTTTTAATTGTGCTATGGTGTCTTCTTTCTCTTTAAGGAGGTAACGGATCTGAGTGGTTTCGACTTCGTTGTGTTGAAGTCTCTTTTGTAGTAGATGTACATAGTGCTGTGAACTTTCAGTACATCCTTTACCTTCCTCTTTCAGATTGAGTCTGTTTTCCTTCCTTTCACTGACTAACTTTTCATAGTTTTCTTGTAACTCTCTGAAATCTTTTTTTAAATTAGCAAAGTCGTTTTCTCTTTCTTTGTGAACTTCTTTAAGTCGTTTCTTAAGCCTTTCTTTCTCTTCTCTGTGTTGTACTCTAACTTTCTTCAATGTTTCATATAAGAATTGTTCTCTTGGCATGTCAGCAGATTTCGGCTCTTCCCATTTCGATTGCGAATCTTTCACAGAGTTATCTATTTTCCTCCCTTCCAAACTCATCTTGTTATGTGATTTGTTAATTTCCTCCATCATCCTGACGTTAACTTGGTCATATCACCAGGTGTTTTTTATTACACATGTGTAATTCGGTTTCTTTCTGATAGAAGCGCTCTTTCAATTCAATATGTTTTCACTAATGTGGAAATACGATTTGCCGCGATTTTATTTTATTTCTGTCAAGAAAGTACCATTTTGAATTTTGGCAACATTAAGTCCTTGAGAAACATTGTTAATCTCTTTCATTGTGATATTTTCATAGAATTTATTAATATATGTAATCCATAAATTTCATTTCAACTGCACTTATTACATAACATACTTCTACAGTTCCTGCAAATACGTGTCAAATTATAAAACTAACCACTCCTATATAACTCGGCCATAAGTCGCTTTGTATTGTTTTATAATACTTCTGTGTTAAAAAGAAAGTAAGATTTCAAAACATGACTCAAGTCGTCGCAATATGAACGAGAGCAACACGTGATCACACGTGTATAACAGTCAATGACTTTCTATAGAAAAGTCATTAACCTCATCATTAACAAGGTTTGCAATATTGGTATCTACGTGTAACCGTCCCGAGCCGTTTTCTAAAAATAACTTTAAAATAAACAAATGACAATTAAACCAGTAATTATGAAGGAAGTTAGAAGTGAAATATATATATATTATGTATACCTATGGCACTCGAGCTATGGCAATTTAGTTTTTTATTTATTCCATTTTCAATATAATTTAAAAAGTACTTGAGATATCTTATGAATTAAATCGTTTTAAAAGTTATATCAATAATGAAAGAAAGTGATAAAATAGATCGTACCCCTGTAACAATAAACCAAGATGGCGGTCAGAAAACAAGAAGAGGTAGACCATTAGGTCAGAAAACAAGAAGAGGTAGACCATTAGGTTCCAAGAACAATTTAAGGAATAATTCGACACCAAGGCCAAGCTCCCCTGCCATTTTAACACAAAATTAATTTCAAACACTGCGGGTAGAATAGGAAAATGACGATGCATGGGTATGCGAAAATTGCAAAACAGTGTTTACAAATCCAGACGCAAAAACGTTGGAATGCCAGAGATGTAAAAAACAATACTGTACCAAATGTCTTAACAAATCAGATGATGAGTACAACATTCTAAGTAAGTCTGACTCGATGTGGTTTTGTAATCCCTGCAGAGGTAAAGTTGAAAAGAACATTATAACAGATCTAAAAACAGAAGAAAGATGCAACGCAATAATAGAAGAGTTTGAACAAAGGCTACATTTCCTAGAGACAGAAATCCAGACAAAATGTGATGAAGACACAGTTAGAAAAATAGTACGACAAGAATTAGTCAACAACAACCAGGATGACACAGACACAGCGCCTATACTGCCACAAGCCGAAAATAACTCAGTCACATCAGTTATATCAGAACTTAACGAAAGGAAATCAAGAAAAAATAATTTAACCATATACGGAACCAAGGAATGTAACTCTGAAAATGTAGAAGAAAGGAAAGACTTCGATTTAGAACTATTGACTGACATTGCACAGAACTGTAAGATAGACCTAAATACATACAACATAGGTAAGCTAAGAATAATTGGTAAATTTGATAAAGACAAAGTTCATAGACCGTTATTAATTCAAAGTGAAACACCCGATTTTAAAATAGCTGTTTTGAGAAACGCGAGTAAGCTAAAGGGAACAGATAAGAAATATTATGCCATATCATTGGGCCACGACATGACAAAATCAGAAAGAGAGAAGGAAAACAAGTTATTTGCGGAAACCAAGGAAAAAGAAAATAAGAGCCAGGCAAAGTAAGAGGCCCTCCAGGTACTCGACGAATAATAAGGGTGCAATAAAAACTAAAAACATAAGAAAAAGAAATTGTACAAATGTAGATAAAGATGTAAATATGTTTCATGTTCTTAACAGTTTGAGTTGTTTTTATACGAACGCCGACCAATTTAGAAATAAGTTTGCAGAATTCCAAACTAGAATTAATACTTATCGTCCAATGATAATTGGTATTACTAAAGTTAAACCTAAAAACAGTGCTTATAAATTGAACCCGGCAGAGTTTAATTTAGATTTAATAGACAATTATGATCTTTTTTTCAATTAACATTGATAGTGACAAAGGAAGAGGTATGATATTTACATGTACACAAAACACTAGGAGCGAAAGAAGTAAATATGGAAATAAACTATGAAGAAAATATATTTGTGAAAATTGCACTAAATAAAAATGACGCTCTTTTACTGGGACTACTATATAGGTCACCGTCAGAAACTACTGCTCTCAGCAACAATAATTCAAATATTTAAATTTAATTACTGAGTCAATTCAAAAGAATTTCTCACATATAGTATTATTTGGAGATATGAATTACCCTAATGTTGACTGGGAAACACATAACTGTAAGAGTGATAACATAGAGTGGGATGAATATAAATTTACACAGTGTGTTCAAGACAATTACTTGTACCAGCATGTAACAAAACCAACCAGATGGAAGGGACCAGACACACAACATGTATTAGACCTCATATTCGCGAACGAAGAAAATATGGTAAGCGATATTGAGTACCTAAGTCCACTGGGGAAAAGTGATCACTGTGTGATACAATTTCAATATAACTGTTACACAAAATTGAAAATTGACAATAGAACAAAAATGCTACGATAGAGGTAACTATGCAGTTTTAACAAAGAAATATTGGAGACAAATTGGGAAGTGCTTTTAAACCAAGGTGATCACATAGATAAAAATTGGGAAAAATTTCATGAAAAATTATCAGAGATGGAGAAGCGTTATATCCCTGTCAAGAGAATAAAAACCTCAACTAAAAGAAGGAGTGATTTTTAAATGGACAAAAAAAATTTAGAGAAAATAAAAAAATAAAAACTCTCTATGTAGGAAGTCAATTGCTACTAAAGATCCAAGTATAAGATTGGATTACAATAAAGTACGTTATCAAGTAAAGACGATGACAAATAAACTAAAAAGGGAACATGAAAAGAAACTGTCAACAAATGCTAAGAAAAATCCAAAAGCAATAAGGAAATACATAAAGTCCAAGTATAAAACAAGATCAGGAATAGGTGAACTATTAATAGACCAAAACGACAATACGTCTAGAAAGACCGATGACGACAAAGATTATGCTGAAATTTTAGCAACGTTTTTCAACAGTGTCTTCACAAAAGAACCAGAAGGAGAAGGTACCTACCTTACCAATAAAAAACACTGAAAATAAAATGCTACAAATAAACTTACCAGGAATAAAATTTAATATATACGCAAGACACGCGTTTCGTCTACAAAAGACTCATCAGTGACGTTCGAATCAAAAATGTTATAAAAGGCCAAATAAAGTACGAAGTTGAAGAGATTTGAGGACCAAAAATTCCTAAAGGTTTTGCCAAATACAACTAAGGTAATCTATTCCTGAGGTAGAAAAGCCTTAGTTTTTCCAAAATTCAAAGTTTTGTCAACAGTTAATTTATAATTATAAACATATCAATGGTAACTCAAGTCAACACAGAAGTGCTGACTACTGGGCTGGTGATACCCTCGGGGAAATAAATCTCACCAGCAGTGGCATCGACCCAGTGATTGCAAATAAACTCATCATAGATACCAGGAATAAAATTTTAATATTTACGCCAGACGCGCGTTTCGTCTACAAAAGACTCATCAGTGACGCTCGAATCAAAAATGTTATAAAAGGCCAAATAAAGTACGAAGTTGAAGAGATTTGAGGACAAAAAATTCCTAAAAGTTTTGCCAAATACAGCTAAGGTAATCTATTCCTGAGGTAGAAAAGCCTTAAAATGAATATAAATAAGGAAGAAATAGCTAAGATACTTGAGGGACTGAAGGTTGAAAAATCTCCGGGACCAGATAGGATACACCCAAGAATACTCATAGAGTCAGCAGAAACAATATCAACACCATTATGCATAATATTCAACCAATCAATAACAAACAGTACTGTTCCAAGTAGATGGAAAGAAGCACAAATTAGCGCTATTTTAAAGAAAGGAAAAAATGTATTGCTGGTAACTATAGACCTGTCAGTCTAACCTCAGTGGTGTGCAAAGTAATGGAAAAATTGGTACGTGAACATATTGTCAAACATATGAAAAGCAACAAATTCTTTACTGATCGTCAATATGGATTTATATCAGGCAGATCTACATCTCTTCAACTTTTAAATGTTTTGGACAAATGGCTAGAAGCCCTCGGTAATGGGAAATCTATCGATGTTATTTACATGGACTATATGAAAGCATTCGACACTGTTCCGCACAAAAGACTAATGAACAAACTCAGAGCATATGGCACAGAACTTTCAGTTCTGAATTGGGTCGATAGTTTTCTAAGTGACAGGATATAACACGTTTCAATAAACAATAGAACATCATCATGGTCAAAAGTAACTTCAGGTATACCCCATGGCCAAGGATCTATGCTTGGGCCTCTACTTTCTGTGATTTTCATAAATGACCTACCAAACATGGTTGATTCCGACGTATACCTCTTTGCAGATGATACTAAAATTTTTAACACAATTAGTTAGAAAGAGGATAAAACTCAATTACAAAGTGACTTAAATAAACTATCGCTATGGAGTGATACCTGGCTATTAAAGTTTCACCTCGACAAGTGCAAACATATGCACATAGGTAAACCGGAATCAGACTCAAAATAAACACTGAAATCGACAATAATACAAAAAGTTACTGAGGAAAAAGACATTGGTATAGGGGGCGGGTTGAGATCTCATAAACATGTTTAACTCTTCCGCAATTTTGCGCCTGTCCCAAGTCAGGAGCCTCTGGCTTTTGTTAGTCTTGTATGATTTTTTATTTTAGTTTCTTGCGTATAATTCGGAGTTTAGTATGACGTCCATTATCAGTGTACTAGTATACATATTTTTTAAGGGGCCAGCTGAAGGACGCCTACGGGTACGGGAGTTTCTCGCTACATTGAAGACACATTGGTGGCCTTCGGCTGTTGTCTGCTCTATGGTCGGGTTGTTGTCGCTTTGACACATTCCCCATTTCCTTTCTCAATTTTATTGGAGTAATTATTGACACTCTGAATTAAATTTCGAAAAACATATAAGTGAGAAAGTTAATAAAGCAAATTCCGTGTCTGCACTACTGAGAAGGACTTTCTAATATTTAGATACAGATACCTTTGTACTACTATACAAGACACTCGTAAGAACACATTTAGAGTTTGCAAGCTCAATATGGCATCCATATAAAATAAAATATATTGACATGATTGAGAATATACAGCGCCGGGCAACTAAACAACTACCAGGATTAAAGAATTTAACTTACTCAGAAAGACTGCGAAAATTAAAACTACCATCTCTAAATTTCAGACGGGTCCGAGGTGACATGATTGAATTATATAAAATACTGGACGGAAAATATGATAAAGAGGCGGCACAATTTGTTAAATTATGGAAGGATATGACTACAAGAACAGGGGTACGCGGCAACAGTCTGAAAATATTTCCACAGAGAGCAAGAACAGAATTAAGGAGAAATGTTTTTGCTCTATGAGTGGTGAGACCATGGAATACACTACCCGAAATTATAGTGACATCACCAACCACAAATACATTTAAGAATAGACTAGGCAAATACTGGATGAACCAAGCAATGGTGTACGAAGACTATAAATCAACAATCACCGGAAGTGGAGAAGATTTAGATATAGAGATTGATGAAGAGGAGCTTTAGTTCCTGTGTCAGTAAAAGAACCTAAGTAAATATCTTAGTAGCTATTTAGGCCTCGGAAGTTCGATGGGAACGCTGAAGTGCGATGTCTACGCCGAAGTGCGATGGTCTTTCGCTGAAGTGCGTTGGCATGGTATAAATTTTGGATATTGGGACATTTCAAATATAACGTTATACGGATTCGTATGCAAGATAATTAGTTTATGTATATGCAGATGTCATGCGTACGAAGGAAAGTAAACGGAAAGACACAAACAATTCAAGTCCCGAACATGCAGTTTTGAGCGTTGGACGTATAGATTAAAGAAATAGGTAAAAGTAAGTCAGATAGCAAATAATGGGGAACAAAGCGGCTATACGATTATCTAAGTCTTTATATGGGCTAACCATTGTTTGAAAGTAAACAATGTATGCCGCTAAGATGAATCCTGCTTTGTAAGAAAACCCGCACTCTCTGTTTAATTTGTTTGTCCTTATAGTATTAATCTTCTGCAACCGGTTAGACCCGAATGATACCTACTTGGTGTAATTCTCAATTTCTGCTGCTCAGCGGAGAAGCTACTAATTCTCAAAATTTTGACAGAAAATGCGTCATATCTCACTAAAAGTAAAACATGTATGTTTATTTCTTAAAAACTGTTATGATACCAGACAAATGGATGAATGAGTGTTGTACGCAAATTCTTAGCAATAAGATGACAAGAACAAGTTACTTGTATAGTTGATAAAAATATAGATGGACCTTGCTAAGTCAATAATATAGACCGCCGTGCTGAACCCGTTTCTTAATCGCACTTAAACATTCAATATAAAGACATGTCCATTATAATACTTAATATAACCCAACTAGTGTATTTTCTGACTCCATACTGCTGTATGTGCTAACCAAATGATTAACTGAAAAATCAATGTATTTGGTTTGGCCTGACCAAAAAAACATTATTAATGCAAGGCTACCACGCCAACCACTACACAGCCCCATGAGATGGGGTTCTATTTTTAGACCATCGCATTTAGCTATTATAAACAACGCACTTTATCGTTAAAAAAAATCGGTATTTTTGTTATTTTACTTTTAACACAGTTTTGTGCGAATTTCAAACGCGCAATTTTACACCAGTACTCAAAACCCTCCTTCCTTTATGGGTGCATTTTACATAGACAAATAAAATCGTATAATATAATCAAAATGAGGATGTTAATATGATGTATGCCTTTTTGTGCTTCTTTGTTACATTTGTTGTTTTTATGGTGATTAAGATGATAACACAATGTTGACTGCTGTACCCCTATTTTTGACATTTTTACCTATTGTGTCTGTTTGTTTTGTTCACGCATCGGTGACAATATAATGGAATTTGATGCGACTGTCATACAAGTGAGAGGTTTAGCTAGCTATAAAACCAGGTTCAATCCACCATGTTCTACATTTGAAAATGGCTGTACCAAGTCAGGAATATGACAGTTCTTGTCCATTCGTTTTTGATGCGTTTTGTTATTTGATTTTGCCATGTGATTATGGACTTTCCGAATTGATTTTCCCTCGAGTTCAGTATTTTTGTGATTTTACTTTTCCCTTATTCAAAGTTAACAAGACACTATATTATTACGATGTTTTCAGGACTTGGAATTTAATATAAGCAACAAAAATATAAATAAAATCTAACCAAAGTCGAATGGATGTTTATACTTTTATATCCCATTCAACACTTTGAAGATCATAAAAAGTGAAATAACTAAAATCCGAACTCCTAGAAAAATTCAAAACGGAAAGTCTCTCATTAAAATGGAAAAATTAAAAGCTCAAACACACCAAACGAATGGACAACTGTCATATTCCTGACTTGGAACCGTCATTTTATTATGTGGAAAATTGTGGATTAAACTTGGTTTTATAGCTAGCAAAAGCTCTCACTTGTAAAACAGTCTCATATCCAATACATTGCTTGGATAAAACAAACAGACATAATCGCAGATCAAATTTATTCGTTCATTGTTTAATCATACGTTTTTTGATTGAGTTAAGTCTGCCAATTGATATTTTATCGTATGTTTTTCTTTGTTGTGATGTTATGCTATTGTTTCAGAAAAAGGGAGAAGGTTTGGATCCATTAAAACGTTTAATCCCGCTGCAAATGATTGCACCTGTCCTAAGTCAGGAATCTGATGTACAGTAGTTGTCGTTGGTTTGTGTAATTTATACGTGTTTCTCGTTTCTCGTTTTGTTTATATAGATTAGACCGTTGGTTTTCCCGTTTGAATGGTTTTACACTAGTAATTTTGGGGCCCTTTATAGCTTGTTGTTCGGTGTGAGCCAAGGCTCCGTGTTGAAGGCCGTACTTTAACCTATAATGGTTTACTTTTTAAATTGTTATTTGTATGGAGAGTTGTCTCATTGGCACTCACACCACATCTTCCTATATCTATATAATAGTTTGAATGTCAAAAATAGGGGTACAGCAGTCAACGTTGTGTTATAATCTTAATCACTGTAAAATAAAATTAAAAATATGTCAACAAAGATACACAAAAAGGCATAATAGACAAACAACATTAGCAAACACGAAAGACAATAATACAACAATTTACTATAGCACATTAGCAAAATGACAGTTAGTTTGCTATTTGCGATGAAAATATTCCATGTTCCTTATTTTAAAAATCGTGTAGGTAGGTTCAAACTGGAAATAAACGATTTAGCTACCACGTGCTAATGATTCTGGAATAACATACGTTAGGTATGCTCGAGACCAAAAATTTGTGATAGCATGTTTATGATGAGCATAAAACAATATAAAAATCCTTCTAAAGCCAGCTCTGGTTACCTAGAGACAACCTTTGTGTTTAATACAAATAATATACTAGTAAAGACTGCTTTGTATATATTAGAACTGCATGAGTTACGCACTTTCATTACGTTCTCACGGGGGAATTTGGGAAGCTGTATGGACATAACAACTTGTTGAGTCCATTGTCGCTCTACTGAGTTATGCTTTCGTTTTTCTGACGATGTCTTAATCGCCGACTTTACCTATAGTACATCATGACTAGTGGTATAATGATATCCCAGCGACTATTGAACAGTACAACAACAGCTGTACTGACCCAGTATTGGTTAAATTAAAGAGTTTTATCTATTTACATGCGCGTGTTATGTGCTTCCTGTACAAGATACTAAAGGAATAATTCAAAACCATGTACAAGTCAAAGAAAAAACCGCCAGCAATAACATATCAAAAACAAAAATAAATAAAGACAAACAAGACTCCAAATAACAGTTCATTGAAAACTAAAGATTTAGCAACACAAAGATTAAATCCTCTGTGATCTCATGTGTTCCGGAAGGGAAAACATATCCTGTTCCACAACTGTCACATACCATGCTTTATGTGAAGAATCACGTTTATCATGTCCGCTCATATCACAACAAAAAGTGCGGAAAGAAACGACTACAAAATCAAAATCAAAATCTTTTATTGCAAATTTACACAAGTGAAATAAATTATGGTATCAACCAATGTTTTGCCATTTGCAGTTGATTCTAGATCTGGGGTCAGACGAATGTCTATTGTCTATGTCAGACTCAGTTCTACGTTTGTGTAAAATCTCGCCATTTATAATATCCACGGGAGACAGATCGATATTTGGAGGGACACTGTCATGCGCCAGAACTGTCGTTAGCCAATCGTTGCTGTTTATTCGTCCTGCAGATTGGTTATACAAACGTTCGTGAATAACTGGCTGCGATGGGATTCTAGAAACATCTGAAGAGTCAAACAAGAAACATGTTAGTTTTATTGACAAGACACTTTTACAATTATTGTCATACTAGTACTACATTTTGAAGCTTTGTTTTGTGATGTATATCCTACTACATTTGGGATCAAGGCATTAAACAAATCATCATTAAAGATTTTCAAATGAAAAGTCTTGTTTCATGCTCAGCAATCAAGATCTCTATTTTGCATCAAGCTTATGATTTTGAAAGGTTAAACATTTTCATATATTATAACAGAAAATGTTTCACTCGTTATTTTAATATCTACGTTATACCTTGTGAAAATCTTCCGTTGTGGACTTCAGGTTCGTCGTAACTGGTTTCCACAGCATGATTATGAGGTGATGACTTTTTGTCCTTTGCTCTTTTATTTTGGAACCACACTTGTATTACTCTATAGTCTAGACATAAATCTCGGCTCAATCGTCTGCGCGCTTCACGGGTTGGTTTTGGATTTTTGCTGTAAGCTTTTGTCAAGCAGTTTAACTGTTGTGGACTAATGCTGGTTCTGTGTCGTTTACCACTTCCGGTGGAACATTCTGAGTCACTATCGTCTTGCGAATCTGAAAACAAGAAAATTGCAAATTGTATTGTCAATAGCCAGAAACAATAAGTCAACTCCATTTTAAAGCTGATGAGTATATATATATAATTTCATCATATCTCAATGCACGAAATCACCTGACTAAGCCAATATTAAATTAAAAACAAAATGCCATTAGTTGAATATCCTTTGTTTTGCATGTTTGGCCGGAAGTCGCTAACGCAGACCTCCAATACATATCAACATAAAACAAAGACATAGAACAGAAACAACAACATGAAACAAAGACAAATGAACAGAAGAAAAAATAAAACAAACAAAACGAAAACAAATTAGTTAGCCAATGAAGGATAAATGAAATAAACAAACCGGCATCTCGAGGTCAACATACGATACAGTTTTACATAGAAAGACTTTGGTTTCTGAAATAAGGAAACTGTTTATAATTTATTAGAATGAACTGTGGGGAAAAATGACAAGTCAACTATAAATTAAGAGTTGCTTAACTTACCATTCGTCCGCAAGGCTCTGTAATCATCACCACATACGAGTTTGTTGTCGTCTGAAAGGTAAAACTGTTCTCCCGTCTGTAATGGACGATAGCAGACGACACACTTGAAACACGTCTGATGATAGACGTTTTTCTGAACTCTTTGTACATACTCGTTATCAGACAGAACCAATTTACAGCTAGAACACCGGAACGGGTGTGATCTGTATAAGAAAAGAAATATCAGGTTAAACGGGACATTCAATTCAGAATTAAAAAAACGGATAAATCATAATACAATAAATTGTATTCTATGATTGTATACTAAAGGTAACTCATATAAAGAATAAAATAAAAGCAAAACAAAACAAACAATAAGAAAAACAAAACTATGGGATACAAACAAACAAACGTCAGAAGCTCTTTTCTGGGTTTACTTTCATCATGAACGCTCAAAACAAATTTAGAATAAAAGGATACATTGAATGCGTGAGGATGTTATGACCAAAAGGCACTATTGCTAATTGTTGAAGACCGTTCGACTGAAGTTAACCCCTAACCCTTAGAAAACCAATGCATATGTGTTAAAAGTTAGGGATACTCCACTCGACAATTACGTAACGAAGACATTCTAAAATTGCTGATCTTAAAATTCATTTTGATTTTGCATTTTGTTATTTCAGTTAACTCACCTTATATAATCTTCATAACACAACAAATTACTACCGTTACCATAGCAACTGTTTCCTAATGGTTTTTCACACATAGAACATTGTAAACATGACGGGTGCCACACTTTGTCATGGATACGTAATAATGACTTGTCGTATATGATGTTACCACATCGAGCACACCCAGGAACACCTAAAGACAAAAATACAATGTAAATATGTGTTAGTGTGCAGATTGAGACAATTTGAAAAACCTGTCATGCAGTTATAAGTAATGCTTTTCATTGCTGCACAATGACCGGCTTGTAAAATATGGGGAATTAATAATCAAGTTTCTTTAATGAACTTTTATATTTGTTTTCCCGTATTTTGTGAAGTAGTTTATACTTCTTCAATATAGATTGATGGTGTGTTTATGTTCACTATTATTATGGATTATGTCGAATTCAAAATATCTTGTATTGTTCTAAAAGGTTGCTCTATGTATATAAATATTGTTAATTTTCTCATCCGGCAGTAAAATCCAAGAGCAATTAAATCTGTTTTGGCTGTGTTGATTGCATTACAAGTCGGATTACTCGTATTTTAATCAAATGTTTCATGAAGAGAAAGTACCACGCTTTCTGAACGTTGAAGGAAGCGTTGCTTGAAAAAACTCTTTCATTGGTCCTCACGTTGTCTATAAAAAGTGGGGAATAACTACCACTATCCAGCAACTCGTAAGTCTTATTTGCCTGTCTTTTATCCTGGTCGGCCTATATTATCGAAATCAAGCCTATCGTATGTATACTGTTAATATATAACTGTTCTCTTCCTGAAGGTGCACGAATCAGTTGCCACTTGACGTTAAAGGGAAATCACACTATTTATACTACTAATAATAAATCATTGAAATTTTGCATGTAGACAGATCATACTTATTACAATATTTTAGGCGGAAAAAAAATTGGGGTCACCGATGTTATTTTCGAGATATGACGTCATCAAAAAGTAAAAAATCGCGTTATACGGAAATATAGAAATAGCGCTCTAATTTGCTAATTGAAGGCAAAATTATTGAAAAACGATGTTTTACTGGTAAAACTAAAACAGTCAATTGTAACTTTTACCTTATACACATTTATTTTTCTCAGTTTCCTTATTTTTCAAGGCCTTTGAACATTTCCCGCCGATTTTAATTTCGATTTATTATAGATTTTTCTAGAAATAAAAAAAAGCTACTAATGTTTTTTCCTTCAAACTTCTGCATAAGTTGCAGCTTCAGGGGAGATTTTAAAACCATAAATTAAAATGGGGGGTCACCGATGTTTTAAATCCGCTAAAACGGAAACAATCTTATTATCGATTTTTGGCGGGAACTATAACTAACGTTATAGAACGACGTTGCTAGCATAGGAGCATTTCTAGCAATGCTTGGAATCTATCGAAACGTTAAACATTAAAAATACAGTAACAGTTTATTATTTTAATTTTTATAAAGTAATTGTCAAAGTTGAAGTCATCTACATTTTTTGATTGCATTCGTTGTATAGGGAAAACGATTGTCTGCCTCATGCCGTATAAAAGAAATAATTTACGGCCTGCAGATAAAGAATCTTCTACTTCGGAAGACTGATGGTATCCGGACTGAAAGTAACACGTTCCATTTAGACTACAAACAGAACAAATTCACTAACTTGTATATTCGCACCGTGAAGATAAAACCTGATATGCCGTGTTTAAAAATCCACAGACTCGGCACTTTAAAAAAAGAAGCCCTTAATGACACCATTTTCGGAAGAAATTTGAAATTGGTTAACATTTCCGTAATTACACAAAGCTCAATTTATATAAATATATATATAATCGAACCAAATTAAGTTCGACTTCCAGGTAAACTTTGAGTTCGAGTTTTATTTTGATTTCGAACATTTATTCCAGTAAGATTTCTAGTCAAAGCTAGAGTTACACTTAAAAACTTCCGAGTTATACTGTTAGATAGAGTAAAAATTCTGGAAAAAGTACATACACATTTTGAGATCCGATGAAATTAAGAGTAAAAAATATTGCAGTTTCTATTTTCTGTTGGTGCAACTCTCTTTCTTTAAATGTATATTCTTTTATCACATTTATCTTTCATTATGGTATATGTACTTTTTTTTGGCCAATACTGATCATTGATAGTTGATTTGAAAATAACTGATTGAATCGGTGTGTCAATATAAGCACTCTCTGCTATATCATATTGGCTTTTTTTTTTAAAGAACCAAAGAATGAAAGGTTAATCAGCTACCTTTGTATTAAAAAACTAGTTGTCCTTTTCAGTCATGGTCGGAATCCGACAATCTGACTGTATCACTGAAGACAGGCAAGTGATCACATTGTGTGATCTGAACTAGCATTACTAGTTTTTTTCATTGTTTTCATGAATTTTGCAAAATTTTCAGTGGCAAATATTACATGATCATCAGCACAAAACTTTTGTCTATATGAGTGGAATATTCCTTCACCAGACGGACCATTAATGTGTTGGTTACAATTAAGCAGTCCTCTGTGAGACATATAACTCTACATAAATACATGTGTGTGTGTGTTGAATATTTCTCTTGATGGAGACTTTTAAAGCCAAATGTATAGTACGTGTTAAATTTTTATACGCCCGTTTACGGGACGTACATGTATTATGGTATACCGTTGTCCGTCTGTCCGTCCGTCGTCAACATGTCGGACGCTTCAACCAATTTGTATAAAACTTTGTTGATTTTTTTGTATCTATTGGCGTGCGCTTCCTTTCGTCTTTTATGAATTTTAGATTTTATGTTTCCGAGTTATAGGGTTTTACTATTAAAAAAAGTTTTTTTTTTAGTTTTCGGACAATAACTCAATAAGTGCTTTCAGCAGTTTTCATGAAACTTTAGTGCATTGTTCGTATCGATTGATGTAAGCTCCCTTTATAATTTCATAGATTTTCGATTTTAGGATTCCGAGATATGGGTTTTTTTTTCATTAAAAGGGGGATTTTCCAGTTTTCGTGAGCTAACTCTAAGATGCTTTACCAATTTTCATACAACTTTGATGAATTGTTTATATATGTTGATGTAAATTACGTTTTGATTTTCATTAATTTCTTATATGACATTGAGAAGTAATGAATTTCTCTGAAATCTTACCACAAGGTTTCATATCACAAATTGAGGTTGGGGGTACATGTAATTGCTCCAAACGTTCAGGAATTAGGGTTCAAAAACAAGCATTTTACTAGTTCTACTATTTTACACTAACTTGTGTTTGAGTGTATAGATCTATCTTAAATTGTACTACAAGGTTCCACACCACAAAGGGATGGCTGGGATTGAGTTTTGGGGGTAATTACTACAAGAGGAATGGGGGGGGGGGGGGGGGGGGTCATAATTTTTTTCTGCAAATTTTTGAAATTTGATTTTTTTTTTAAATATATATTAAGAGTAAATCTCCAATTACACAACAGTTTTTTTTAAAGACCTTTGACCATATTTATTTTGTGTCAGAAACCTATATTATGTCAAAAATTTGATCACAGTCCAAATTCAGTATATATATCAAGCTTGGATATTGTGTCAAATAGCACACATACTTTACGTCCAGTAGCAAGTTTAATCCATACAAGTATCCAGAACTAAAACATATTAATTTTGACACTGCTTTGTATTAACCCGACAGGCTGCGCCGGATAAATATAAGTGAAATGAGATTTTTGATGAATTATTTATGCATGTAGTATAGAAAACTATAGTTATGACGTTTCATGCATGTGATATGAGAAAACTGTCGAAACTCATTGTTCCTATTTACAACCCTCTGTTGGACTGAAAACTACAGATTCCGGAAAGTGTACGCTTACATGCTGCTTCTCTTGGTCTATTTGTACCCCCTCCCCCCCCCCCCCCCCCCGAAAATATACCTTGAACTCTACATACCGCATCGCGACAATACGCTGCCAAAGAAAAGTATTTGTCACCGACTTCGTTTTCGAGAAAATGGTTCGAGAGGGTACTAAATTATATTGAATATGCTATGAATTTCCATCGTTCTTTGTGTTGATTATTCATGGTGATTAGGTGTTTTGTATTGATATGTTCTTTTTATCATAAGGGTCTGGATAGAGGGTCATTCATTTATTAATATATATTTTGTGTTACCAATATTTTTTATTCTTTATATTTAAGCTTCATTCTCTAATCTTCTGTTTTTTGCCTTTTATTCTGCAGTATTTGCCCATTATTCTGTATTCCGTAAATTTACCCCAATACAATCAGACCCTCTTTTATGGACACGTATTTTTAATTTAATTATAACAGTTGTAAAAAATATGAAATGTTCATTATCATTTCTCCTGCTTTAGTGGAACGTCCCTTCGAGCGGCTCGCTATTTTTTTTAAAAATTAGCAACCTTTACGACGGACACGAAAACGGCGACGTCATAATACAGTTACGACACTATAGCGGCGCCGAGAGCGATGCGTATAAACAATAGTGTGATTTCCCTTTAAGCAAGAACTTGAACAATTATCAATCAATATGGACTTTCCGGTTTGTTTATTACGTGTTTGAATATCTGTACCTTTTACGTTTTATCAGAAGTCCATTACTAGGTGGTAATGGACTTCTGGTTTTATCTATATCTTCTTCGTTCAAATATCTACTTTTTTCATCATTGAATAATGACAGTTATATTGAATTTGATACATATACTATTCCTCATTTTTTGGTAAAAGTTACGAAATTTAAATAAAAAAAAGTGTAAAAAGAAATTAACAGTGATTCACTGACAGAAAACTAATACCAAACCTTCTGACGAGCAAAGAAAACAAAACAAAATAAAAAAAATAATTGAAAAAAAACCCATCTTCCTTATGCTTGTGGATTATATCCGCTGAAAGAAACAGTAAGAACTTAATAATAGATTTTTTTTAAAGTCTGAAAATATGTTTGTGTACAGTGAACGATAACACTTTCAAATTCGTTATTCACCGATCTTCGTTAAAATAAATTTTTTTTTTAAACGGATGAAATTCAGAGATGGACTGCATTTACATTTGCATTAATATATATACTTTTTGTTGCGACAGTAATGCTTTTAAAATATTTGTACATACCGCCTTTCCACGAATCAATATTCTCTGGGTCTGAAGCTGTATCGGACGTGTTCGGAGATGAATATTCCATTTTATAAAATTTCGACTATTTCAACCAACTAGCATCAAATAAATGATTGTTTATTACAATTCTTTCAGTAATGATTTGTAAACCTTATATGCCTGTATTTTCAAAGTAATAAATGTCAATGTGACTTAGTTAAATAGTTTTGATAATATGAGATGTCTCTGGGATGAGCTACGTTTATAATACCTCAAGTATTTTTATTTGTCTGATTTATCTGAAATCCGACTGAATAATTACAAATTATCTGTCTGGCCTGATAAAAGTCTTGACCAAAACTAGACATAAACAAACGACTCCTTCCGGTGTTTATTCAACAATAACTTCTGATAATTAGGTTAATTGGTGATAACATGTGGAGGGTCGCGTGTTTCTTTGTTTGTATGTTTGTTGTGATCACTTGTCCATTGATGTTCTTTGACGGGTCGATTACACGTGTTAACGGAAAACAAACAAAGTGATTGGTGTGAGTTATCGATACTATTAGAATTTCTGATCATGTCTGAGCAATACAAATATATTTTGAGACGTATATTTATTATTACTTTTTTTTAACTGTACTTATTTACTAACAACAAACCTTAGTTGTCTTAATTTGTTTGTGTTTTTTTTTTCCTCTCGAATATTTATATAGGCTTTAATTACGGGGCGCCGAATGGGACTCTTGTGGTTTTGTACTCAAAATTCAATTTTGTACGGACAAAAGTGACTTTTGCTCAACAAAAATAAGTTCAGTTTATCAAAATTTGTATCATACTACAAATTTAAAATTTTGTCATACAAAATTATCTATCAGCGGACAAAAGTCACTTTTGTCATGACAAAATTCATTTTTGTTACACAGACTTGAATTTTGTTACCTAATTTGAAAATTGGTCGACAAAAGTCAATTTTGTATTCAAATTAGTTTAGTTTGGTTTCTGTGAACTAATTTGCATACAAAATCGACTTTTGTTACACAAAATTGACAAAAATGAATTTTGTCTCAACAAAATTGACAAAATTGACTTTTGTCTCAACAAAATTGACAAAATTGAATTTTGTCTCAACAAAATTGACAAAATTGACTTTTGTCTCAACAAAATTGACAAAATTGACTTTTGTCTCAACAAAATTGACAAAATTGACTTTTGTCTCAACAAAATTGACTTTTGTCTCAACAAAATTGACAAAATTGACTTTTGTCTCAACAAAATTGACAAAATTGACTTTTGTCTCAACAAAATTGACAAAATTGAATTTTGTCTCAACAAAATTAATTTTTGTCTCACGAAAGTCAATTTTGTCTCACGAAAGTCAATTTTGTCTCATAAAAGTCAATTTTGTTGTTACAAAATTGAATTTTGTCGTCACAAAAATGAATTTTGTCTCAACAAAATTGACAAAATTGACTTTTGTCTCAACAAAATTAACAAAAATTGACTTTTGTCTCAACAAAATTAACAAAATTGACTTTTGTCTCAACAAAATTAACAAAATTGACTTTTGTCTCAACAAAATTGATTTTTTGTCTCAACAAAATTGACAGAATTGACTTTTGTCTCAACAAAATTAACAAAATTGACTTTTGTCTCAACAAAATTGACAAAATTGAATTTGTCTCACAAAATTGAATTTTGTCTCACAAAAATCAATTTTGTCTCACAAAAGTCAATTTTGTCTCACAAAAGTTAATTTTGTCTCACAAAAGTTAATTTTGTCTCACAAAAGTCAATTTTGTCTCACAAAATTGAATCTTACCTCACACAATTGACTTTTGTGATTTAATTTCCATATCAGGTAACAAAAGTCAATTTTGTATGCAAATATGTTTATATTTGCATACCTTTTAGACAAAATTGACTTTTGTCATGACAAAAATTAATTTTGTCTACACAAATGAATTTTGTCATCACAAAATTGAAGTTCTCACAAAACAAGTCTTTAGCACATAGTTTTGTAAGACAAAAATGATTTTGTTATGACAGAATTGAATTTTGTACAAAACCACAAGAGTCCCATTCGGCGCCCCGTATTAATTTGGTATAATTATTTTGTAATAGAAATCTTTACTCAATCTAGAAATGCTACTGGAAATGTTAACTTAATCTGTTTATATAACATTCAGCCTATACCATACATATAACAAAATTATATCTATAGACTTTATACATAAAAAAATCATTGTACGTACATAGTAATGTTTCTTGTGAAATCGATAGTTTTTTTTTTAACTTATAATATTTTTAGATAATCGTCAGATTGTTGTTTTATTTTGGCATATTCTATTATTTTTCGAAATTCTTATCACTCGAAAAGTAATAGATTTCAAATGGATAACATTAGAGAGGTGTGGGGCATGTGATTAGTTTTACAGGCCCTAGGGGTACATGTACCATGATTTAAATTCTACTTTTCTTTGTGATGGTATTTTTTAAAAATACTCTTAATAACTTTTTTTTTTTTACATCTATGATGTATAATTGTAATACATCCTGTTTTGTGATATTTAAATTTATCTTTATTTGATTTTGTTTCTTCAAAATCCTTATCAGAAAAAGAATAAATTATAAAAGTATTTATCACATATTTTTTACGAATACGTTGGATAAGGTAAACGGACAGAAAGTCACAGGACAAAAAGTCACAGGACATAAAGTCACAAATTTGATAGGACAAAAAGTCACAGGACAAAAAGTCACAAATAGTTTGTTGACAATTATTTGAATATATAAGAGAAATATCTTGAAATATTTACTTTTTAATACATATATTCATATTAAAGTGTAGGAAATGTGTCATTATACTTGAAAAATGAAGATTTATTTAATTTTAATCATGCAAAGGGTATATTTCTTGGCACAATAAAGCCATTTAAGGGAAAAGCCACATTGACATTTTGTTTTTTCAACAATTATTTGATCATCTTTGATATTTTTTGGATAAATTTTGTTTACAATGTTGGTTTATATACAATAGTTCAAGAAAAATACATAAATATTTTTGTAGAAATAAGTGTTTTTTATTCAAAGAAAATATTCAGAAAAAATGAATTGTGACTTTTTGTCCTGTGACTTTTTGTCCGTAACTTTTTGTCTGTGACTTTTTGTCCTGTGACTTTCTGTCCTAAATTCGTTGGATAATATCAGATGATTAAATGGCATTTTTCATATCGCATGTATTATCAACCCTAGGTTCAATATCAGCCCAAGATCAGCATGGCTCGAGGTCTGATATTGATCGAGGGCTGATAATACATGCGATATGAAATATAACATGTTATGATCTTTTTATCATATGCTTCAACAAGAAAAATAACAGATTCATATATTGATCCGTTTAAGTGGTTCCCAAATAGAAGTTCAAAGAGTGAAAAGTTCACGGACGTCGGACCCCAAATTTAGTACATTCGATATGAAATCTATCTATCATATGCCTCAACAGAGAAGAAACATATTTTAATAAGCACGATTCGACAAAAATATACATAATGAACACTGTTTGGAAAAGTCAACTTTCTAAATTATGTTTGAAACTTTTAAAAATGCATTTATTAAATAATTTGTTTGTTGGTTTTTTTTTTTTTTTTTTTTTTTTTTTTTTTATTATTTTACACAATATACTTTCCAGTATCCAAATAATTGTATTGTAATGTTTTTCATAGAGAACAACAACAACAATACTTTATTTTAAGAGAGAACGTAGCATTGAGGTGTATTTTCCAGAATTTGCCGAGTATCACCGGAATGGCATGCGATAACGTTATGGAAAGGCATGTGATAACAATCGAAGCATGTGATAATATCAGATTATTACATGGCATTTTTCATATCGCATGTATTATCAGCCCTAGGTTCAATATCAGCCCAAGAGCCGCACGGCTCGAGGGCTGATATTGACCGAGGGCTGATAAT